>NC_089490.1:397153592-397791374 GCF_036850765.1 Saccopteryx bilineata
AATAGGTTTTTAATATCTTCCATGCGAGCTCCCTGTTGTTAACTGATGACTTGATCTTTCGAGACAATGTGAAGGTTTCAACGTCTTGCTTGAATAAATTTCTTTCCTGCACTTCGCTACCTGTCTTGTTCTATCCAACAGTGTCTGCCTTGAATTGAGTGGTTTCACCATGAAGCGGCCTGTGGGTGGTGTCAGGAGTAAAGTAGGGAGACCAGCGTCCAGGGACCAGGCGGCCTGAGTGCAGGGGTCCTAGTGAGAACATGGGCTCAGGAGCCATCCTGTGTGACCCCACAGACTGCCTGGTCACGTGGCCCTGAGAGCGGGGCGGTTTAGGGTAAAAGCACGTGAACACGCTCCTCTGGGCTCAGACTGCAGAGAAGACAGTCTGACAGTGGTCACATGGTTCACACCCAGCAGCATCACTGCTACTCATCGTGAGCATAAACCCTGCTCGGTCCTCACCGCATCCCTGGGGTCAATGCCTGGATGGCCCCCGTGTGGCTTCTCCACTTCTCCACTTGTAGTGATTTCACAGGGTTCAACTTTAGCTTCTTCTCTGCACTCTGCACATGCACATCGCTCACCTCAACCCCGGCTACCGCTTCCTTCCTTAGGGTCTCCCTATAATCCGGGAAATGAGCATCCATCTTCATGTGGAAAACTCCATGCACAACATCCACACTTACTGCCGGAGGAACACGTCAGATGAGCACAGTGTCTCCCCACCTACTCCTCTTCCATGAGCCCATCCAGGCTAATGGGCCCCCATCCAATGAGGCAGCTGACTCAGATGATGGATACATCACAGATCATAGTTGGTTTCCAGTGGTTGCCATGACATACAGCCACATACTTGGTGGCTTCAGTTAAAGTCTTTTCTCCAGGTGCAGAAGACTAAAGTCTAAAATCTGTAACCTCTGCTGAAATCACAGTGTCAGGAGGCCATGCTGGCTCTGGAATGTCGCTGGAACATCTATCCTAGGTGCCTCCAGATGAGGGCTGATGGCTGTCCTCTGGTACCCACATCCCTCCTATCTATGCCCATGAGAGGACAATGTCAAATTTTTTTTCTGTCTGTTTGAAAATCTCTTTGTTTCCTTCATATAGAATATGTGGGATGGCATATAGAGGTAACCAGAAAATTCAGGATCATTTCCCTAGCTCAAAATCTCTGACTTTATCACATCTACAAACTCCTGAGTGCCATGGAGGGGACATGATATGTCCCTGTTTAGGGTGCGGGTCTGTTTGGGGCTCTTATAAGCCTACTTCAGCTCCTCTGCCTGCTGACACCTAAGAGTCCACTGAGTTCATCCCCCTCCATGGCCAGGTTGCCCTCTAACAGCCTTTTCAACTTGGAAATATTAGAGGTCATGTGTTTCTGTTTCAAGTAAGAGTACTTATTACTAGACCTACACCATTTGGCCAATTGTAAAGAATATAGTTATACAAACTATGGTTCAGAAAATGGAAAATAAGTTTTAGCTATTATTATATATTGTGTCCAAAGCTTTTCCTACAGTAAATGTGATACAGGGGAAACATATCCACTTAAATTAGTCTCTATTCTCTAGAATGGCTTCTGTGTTCATTCACATCCTGTGCCTAGCAGAAACAGGGTCACAGAGCTGTTGCCACAGCCTGAGAAACACAGCTTGGAATAACATGGACAGGACAAGGCCCCCCACTGGTGGGGCACACAGGCTTGTTCTTACCCTTTTCCAGTCTCCCCTCTGTCCCCATGTCACCTAAACACTAGTTCTAAGGTCAGGAGCCTTATGAGAAAGTGATTTTCTTAAATTAATTGTATTCCTTTTACTTTTCTCCTGAAAATGCAGCAGTGTGTTCAGTAATTTTTTCAACCTGGGGCGCTTCTTTTGGGCAAATTCCAGGATGATGCTGTGCTCAGTCATCCTGTCCACAAGTCACTCAACATGTATTTCAACTCTACGGACACTCTCCCTGCATTGCTGACACTTCATGTCAAATCATGTGTGGTATCAACTTTCTGTTAGATGTGCCGCCTGAGATTTTCTATGTTGAAGATATCATAAATCTTTAGAAACTCATGTTCAAATGCATAAATTGAGTATAACTCGGTAGAAAGAATTGATTCTGCAGAGTCTTTTGCCTTTATCTTTGAGGTTCCAGTTCTCCTTGGGACAAGTGTCATCATTCTCTGCCTAGACTCTGCTCCTCAAATGTCTTTTCTCTGCATTCCTCCTACTCTCGTTGACAACTTTGAAATGCCAAGCCCAAGGCACTGGTTTGCCAAATGCTCACTTACAGCAAACTTTCAAGGGCTCTCCACTCCTATAAAATAAGACTCAATGTTTTTATTCAGTAATGAGTGTATTCTTGAATGGAGGATAATCAAAACTTTACCAACATCAAAATTTACACTTTTTCCTCCTCATTTCTTTTAATTCTATGTGTGTCATAGATGCTAACTATTATTTCTGACATACTGAGGGCATGAAAATTAAGAGAGAGAAGAATTCATGCAAGTTCTTAAGTGACACATAGTCTTATGAAGAGATCAAAGTCCTCAGGACCAGGCAGAACTCTTTGTCATGGGACACGTCATGGGTCTTTAGAAAAAGCAGATTATTATGATATTTTTTTTAAGGTTTAATATACATTCAACATGCAGGACTGCATGGCCTGTGATGCAAGTGCAGGGGCAGGGCAAAAGTCTGGGAACAAACAGAGACCAGCAGCATAGAATAGGTGCACAGCCTGCCCAGGGTTCAGAAGTGCACAGCCCACAGTGTGGCACATAGCCCCACCTGTGTGGGCTGGGTGAAGACTAGGGCCGGCTGAGGTTTGTAGACCCAGGAATGTGAACACAGCTCCTCCTGTGGAGGAGAGGCAGAAACGGCAGTAATAGCAGCAGTGGGTCAGCGCTGGCAATGCCCATACCTGAACACCTGAGGCAGTGGCAGAGGGAGTGGCAGGTCTGCAGACAGACCACACATAAGGGAACACAGAATCCAGACGCCTCAAACTTCTTATACATAGACAAAATGGGAAGGCAGAGAAACGCACCCCAAATGAATCAAGAGAAATCCCCAGGAAAGGACTTGAATGAGTCAGATATAACCAAATTACCAGATGCAGAGTTTAAAACAATGATTGTTAGGATGCTCAAAAATCTTAGAACTATAAGAGATGGACATAACAAACACCTAAATAAAGAGATATCAAGTACAAAAAAAGGACATTAGGTCCTGGCCGGTTGGCTCAGCGGTAGAGTGTCGGCCTAGCGTGCGGAGGACCCAAGTTCGATTCCCAGTCAGGGCACACAGGAGAAGAGCCCATTTGCTTCTCCAACCCTCCGCCACGCCTTCCTCTCTGTCTCTCTCTTCCCCTCCCGCAGCCAAGGCTCCATTGGAGCAAAGATGGCCTGGGCACTGGGGATGGCTCTGTGGCCTCTGCCTCAGGCGCTAGAGTGGCTCTGGTCGCAACATGGCGACACCCAGGATGGACAGAGCATCACCCCCTGGTGGCAGAGCGTCGCCCCATGGTGGGCGTGCCAGGTGGATCCCGGTCAGGCGCATGCGGGAGTCTGTCTGACTGTCTCTCCCTGTTTCCAGCTTCAGAAAAATGGAAAAAAAAGGACATTAAAATAATAAGAAACAATCAGTCAGAAATGACAAATACAATATCAGAAATGAAAATCACAATCAAAAGAATTAAAAGCAGGATAAATGGAGCTGAGGATAGAATCAGCTAGTTAGAGAACAATATAAATAAAGGCACAGAAGTAGAGCAGCAAAAAGAAAAGAGACTCAATAAGTCTGAGGAAATTTAAAGAGAGTTTTGTGACAACATGAAGATAAATAACATTCGCATTATAGGGATTCTGGAAGAAGAAGAGAAAGAACAAGAAATAGAGATTTTATTCAGTCATATCATAGCTGAAAACTTTCCTATATTGAGGCAGGAAACAGTCACACAAGTTCAAGAAGCACAGAGAATTCAATTAAAGAGAAAGCCAAAGAAATCTACACTAAAACACATCATAATTAAATTACAAAGCAAAGAGATAAGGAGAAAATATTAAAGGCTGCTAGAGAAAAAAAAGGCTATCATTTACAAAGGATCCCCAATTGTGATGACATCCGACTTCTCAATAGAAACACTTGAGGCCAGAAGGGAGTGGCAAAAAATATTCAAAGTAAGGCAAAACAAGAGCCTACAACCAATACTACTTTACCCAGCAAGGTTATCATTTAAAATTGAAGGAGAAATAAAAAGCTTCCCAGAATAAAACTCAAAGAATTCATTATAACCAAACCAATGCTGCAGGAAATGTTAAAAGACCTGTTGTATGCAGTCAAAGAGGGAAAATAATATAGCAAAAGAGGAATACATCTTTAAAGAATAAAATGGCAATAAATAACTACATATTAATAATAACCTTAAATGTAAGTGGATTATCTGATCAAATCAAAAGACATAGGCTAGATGCATGGATAATAAAAAAGAACCCATACATATACTGTCTACTAGAGACACACCTTAAAGCAAAAGATGAACATAGATTGAAGGTAAAGGGATGAAAAAAATGTTTCATGAAAATGGAAATAAAAAAAAGCTAGGATAGTAATACTTATATCAGACAAAATGAACTTTAAAACAAAGGTTATAGTCAAAGATAAAGAAAGACACTAAATAATGATAAAGGGAGCAATTCAACAGGAAGATATACCCATTATAAATATCGACGCACCTAATATAGAAGCACCTAAATATATAAAGCTGACTTTGATGCATATAAAGGGTGAGATAAATAGCAATACTATAATAGTGGGGGATTTCAATACTCCACTAACATCACTAGATAGATCCATAAGAACAAAATTAACAAAGAAACAGCAGACATAAAGGACACACTAGATCAAATGGATTTAATAGATATCTTCAGAACCTTTCACACTAAAGCAGCAGAATATACATTCTTTTCAAGAGCTCATGGTGCATTCTCTAGGATAGACCACATGTAAGGGCACAAAAGTGGTCTCAACAAATTTTAGAAGATTAAAATCATATCAAGCATTTGCTCTGATCACAATGGCATGAAACTAGAAATCAACCACAACAGAGAAACTGGAAAATACTCAAACACTTGGAAACAAAATAGTAAGTTATTAAATAACAAATTGGTTAACAATGAGATCAAAGTAGAAATAAAAAGATTCCTAGAAATGATTAATAATGAGCATACAACAACTCAAAATTTATGAGAAACAGCAAAAGCAGTACTGAGAGGAAAGTTCATAGCTTTACAAGCATACCTTAAGAAGCTAGAAAAAGCTCAAATAAACAACTTAACCCTGAATCTAAAAGATCTAGAAAAAAAAAAGCAAGTAAAGCCCAGATGTAGTAGAAGAAAGAAAATAATAAAGATCAGAGTGGAAATAAATGACATAGAGGCTAAAGAAACAATACAGAGGATCAATAAAACCAGGAGCTGGTTCTTTGAAAAGGTAAACCAGATCAATGAAACTTTAACCAGACTCACCAAGAAAAAAAGAGAGAGGACTCAAATAAATAAAATTAGAAATGAGAGTAGAGAAATAACAACTGACACAACGGAAATACAGAGAATTGTAAGAAAATACTATGAACAACTGTATGCCAAAATATTAGACAATATAGATGAAATGGACAAATTCCTTGAAACATATAATCTTTTAAAAAACCAATCTGGAAGAATCATAAAACCTAAACAGACCAATTACAACAAATGAGATTGAAACAGTTATCAAAAAACTCCCAACAAGCAAGAGTCCTGGGCCTGATGGCTTCACAAGTGAATTCTACCAAATATTTAAAGAACTAACTCCTAACCTTCTAAGGCAATTTCAAAAAATTCAAGAGAAAGGAAGACTTCCAAGCTCTTTTTATGAGGCATGCATAATTCTGATTCCAAAATCAGGCAAACACAACACAAAGAAAGAAAATTATAGTCCAATATCCCTGATGAATTTAGATGCTAAAATTCTCAACAAAATATTAGCAAACCAGATCTAGCAATATATGAAAAACATTTTACACCATGATCAAGTGGGATTTATTCTGAGGAGGCAAGGCTGGTACAATATTCACAAATCAATCAATGTGATTCATCACATAAACAAAAAGAAGGAGAAAATCCACATGATAATTTTAATAGATACAGAAAAAGCATTTGATAAAATCCAGCACCCCATCATGATCAAAACTCTCAGCAAAGTGGGAATACAGGGATCATACCTCAACATGATAAAGGCCATCTATGACAAACTCACAGTCAACATCATACTCAATGGGCAAAAATGAAAAGCAATCCCCTTAAGATCAGGAACAAGGCAGGAGTGCCCCCTTTCACCACTCTTATTCAACACAATCCTGGAAGTTCTAGCCTCAGCAATCAGACAAGAAGAAGAAATAAAAGGCATCGTAGTTGGAAAAGAAGAAGTAAAACTATCATTAATGCAGATGATATGATATTGTATATAGAAAACCCTAAAGTATAAGTCAAAAAACTACTGGACCTGATAAATGAAGTCTGCAAGATGGCAGGATATAAAATTAGTACTCAGAAATCAGAGGCATTTTTATACACCCAACAATGAACTGTCAGAAAGAGAAATTAAGGAAACAATCCTTTTCACTATTGCAACCAAAAAAATAAAGTACCTCAGAGTAAAGGTAACCAAGAAGATTAAAGACTTGTACTCGGAAAATTATAAAACATGATAAAAGAAATCAAGGAAGATACAATCAAGTGGAAGCATATACCGTGCTCATGGTTAGGACGAATAATCACCACTAAAATGTCTATATTACCCCAAACAATCTATAAATTCAATGCAACACCAATTAAAATACCAATGACATACTTCAAAGATATATAACACATATTCCAAAAATTTATATGGAACCAGAAAAAACAACAAGACAAAGATGACATAGTTAACATAACAAACACATCCACCAGTGAACGTATAACTTTCAGTGCTCAGTACCTGTGTACCAGGCAGTATTGGGTAAGAAACATTTTTTAAGGCCTTTGCCAATAGGTCAGTTGATTAGAACATTTTCCTGAAGGACAGAGATTGCTGGTTCAATCCACAGTGAAGGCACATACAGGAAGAGATTGATGTCTTCTCTCTGTCCCTTCTTTCTCTCTCTCAAAAATCAATAAAATGAACATTTTTTTAGAAAACAAGAAAAATATTACTGTAAGGTTTCCTCTCTTATATCTTACACTTAAAAAGCAGCATTTCCACCATGTGAGAGAGTTGGAGAAAATGCTAAGGCTATGTGTATGTACGTACACCTTTCATGGTTAGTGATTACTGAGGATTAACATTAACAAGAAACACAAGACTTTAATTGTCCCCTTCACTACAAAACTCTGTTCAAGAAGAAAAGTCTTTCTGCTGAGCAAGGAATCAAGTTAAGAACAGTAAATGATCTTGAGGAACCTGAAGTGAGAATTAGCTGGTCATTTCTCTGGGTCATCTCACAAATCCTGAGGCCTTTTGGCCTCTTTTTCCAGGGCGTTCCTCCAGAATACACAGGCTTCCTTCAGCCTGTACTAGGAGGCACACCGTGATCCCTTTGTGCCCTAGGACAGTGGTCCCCAACCCCCGGTCGAGAACCGGTACCAGTCCATGGGCCATTTGGTACTGGTCCACAGAGAAAGAATAAATAACTTACATTATTTCCGTTTTATTTATATTTAAATCTGAATGAGGTTTTTTTTTAAAAAAAAAAATGACCAGATTCCCTCTGTTACATCCATAAAAGACTCACTCTTGGTGCTGTCTTTGTCACGTGATACGTTTATCCATCACACCATAAAGGCCGAACCATGAAAATATTTTCTGACATTTAACTGATCCATGGCCCAAAAAAGGTTGGGGACCACTGCCCTAGGGTCAACACATAGAAAATCCGCTTATTTTTAGTAAATGCCAGCTGTGTGTACACAGGACTCAGACTTCCTTGTTGGGGAGGTCATTAGTGGCATTGTGACTTGCTGTCCTCAGTTTCTTGTTCATATGAGGGGCTGACGTACAAGTAGGAGCATGTGCCTCAAGCAGGGACCAGCGCACCTATCGACTGTGAGCGGTCAGGAGGAGCTATAAGGACTGAGCTCAGTGCTAGAGGCAGTTCTTCCTCGGGATTCTTTATTAAACTTCTTCCCCCGTAGAACACGTGCACTGTAACAGAGCCTCCCTGGGCCTGCTGACCTTGATCCCGCTGCAAAGGGGCTTAGGCTGGAAGGAGAGTCCCTTAGCTCAGTGTCTTCTACTACTGGGGGAAAGAAGTCACTGGGCACCCCATGTATATCTCATGGGCCCAGGACAGTGTCGTGTCTGCAGAGCCCCAAGCTCCTTCAAATGCAGCCTGCAAGATCACTGTGACTTTGAGAGGGCCTTAAGCCACATTGCTGTTGTATTTTTGTAACTTAGCCCTGAATTTTCCTCTGGACTTGGTTCTGAATTTTCTGGAGTTCTGGGATGGGGTTGGATCATGGCTGTAATTTGATGAGTAAGACTTCGCATATCTGCTGGATGATTTGTCTCACAAGCTGAGGTTCTCAGGTTTTGTTTTTTTACTAGAATACCCCAAAGAGACCTCCCACTGGAGCAAAAGCAGCAACACATCAATAGTGGGTGGTCTGGGTAACGTGCAGAGGCCTTTTTCTAATAGAGATCATTGCAACATTTCTGTCACTTTGATGTTATTTTCAAGTTTGAAGTTAAAAGTTGTGTTTCTGAGGCAAAATGCATTGTGATGAACATGTTCCTGGCCTTCCTGGGAAGAAGGGTCAGCCATGTGGGGAGAGCCCGTGATACAGTGGGTCACGGAGTGCCCCCGATGGGGGACGGTGCAGGAGTCCATGTGCACTTGGAAGAATGGTCCTCCACCTCCAGGTCGTGTCTGCAGTGGCTCCTGGACTGAATCCAACATTACAAAATGTTCAGGTTAGGCAGTGCACACAGTGAGATTGAATGGGAAATTTATGCAAAAATGAAGTATTCCTAATTTTTTTACATTATGATTATTACTTTTTATCTTTGTACTACACAGAGCACAATTAAGTCATGGCAAGAGCTGGTGAAAAAGAGGAAAAAGACACTCTCAGCTGCCCCATGGCCTTTCCCTGCCCCAGGCTTCCCTTTGCAGCTCACAGCCCGCAGGAGGAGGTCAGAGCCCTGTCAGGGTCCAGGGGCTGCGGGCAGGTGTTTGTGGGAGCAGGAAGGAGTGGTGCACTTGTTACAGGTGTTCCTGATTCCTCAGGGCCAGTGGTGGGATTCAAATAATTTAACAGTCGGTTCTCTGTCGTAACGACTGTTTTAAGTATAAAAGAGGATATACTGAAAGTAGTTTATTATTTCATGCATTTAATACTTAAAGAATAAGAAAACAGTAGACAAAAGTAGATTATAAAAAGTGTTTTAAAATATTAATGAAAAAATATTAATAACATCTGAAAAAAATAATAAAACTGTTATTTAAGACATTTTTGTATTGCTTCTTGATTGGCATCCGCACTTGCAATTTTTTAACTTTTAAATGAGCATCCTCGGCTGTGTGATTTGTCCTTAACCATCTTCTCACTGTACTACTAGAATCCCATTTCTTTACCTATGGACAGAATGAACATTACTTTGGGCGCTTAGAATATGCTGTTGTGCAGATGAATGTTAAAAAACAGTAAAGAATGTAAATTTGTGATTTGTACATTGGGCAGCTCTCCAGGTGCCCACCTAAGAGGGAACCCTGATTACAAGTGTCATTTAAACAACTGGTTTGCCAAACTCAACCAAAAATTAGTTATTTGTTCTTACGAACGTGTGAGAGCAAGCTAAATCACACAACAGCTCAGGGCATAAATTTCATGACTCATCAGTGCACAATGGCGAGGGAAGAGGTACTAACATGGCTTATGGAGTTTGTAAGGTGACAGACATTGATGAGTTGGGCACCAGGTGAGATCTTGCAGCTTTGGGTAAATATCTATATCTATCTATATATACACACACACACTGATTAAAGTTTATTTATTTTATTTTTTTAATTTTTAAATTTTATTTAGAAAATAAATATAGTGACATTTATCAATAAGAGTACATAGGTTTTACATAAACATTTCTATAACATTTGAACTGTTGATTATAATGTATCCCCATCACCTAAAGTAAATCATTTTTGTCACCTTATATTTGTCCCTCATTATACCTTTACCCCACTCCTCCCCCTCTATCTCCCCCATATCTTCTTTCTTTGGGTAACCACTTCATTTTTATTTATGTCCATGAGTCTCAGATTTATACGCCACCTATGTGTGAAATCACACAGTTGTTAGCTTTTTAGATTTACTTATATCACTCAGTATAACGTTTTCAAGGTCCATCATGTTGTCATAAATGTCACTGTCATCATTTCTCATGGCTGAGTGGTATTCCATTGTATATATGTACCAGTTCCTCTCTCCTGTACCTTCTTTAAATTTTATAATTTTATTTAGACAATTAATTTTAATGGGGTGACATTGATCAACTAGAGTATATAGATTTAGAGAAATCATCTCCAGATCATTTTGAAATTTGATTATGTTGTATCCCCATCACCCAAAGTCAAATTTTCCTCCGTCACCTTTTATTAGATGTTCTTTGTTCCCCTCCCATCCCCCATTACCTCTGTCTCCTCCCTTCCCCTCCCCCTGTATCCAATGCACTCTTATCTATGTCCCATGAGTCCCAATTTTGTGTCCCACCTATGTTTGGAATCATACTGTTCTTAGTTTTTTCTGATTTACTTATTTCAATCAGTATAATGTTATCAAGGTTCATCCATGTTGTCGGAAATGGCCCTATATCATCATTTCTATTGGCTGAGTAGTATTCTATAGTATATATGAACCACCTCTTCTTTTTTCAATATTCTGATGAAGGGTTTCTTGGTTGTTTCCATGTCTTGGCCACTGTGAACAATGTTGCAATGAACATGGGGCTGCATGTGTCTTTAGGTACCAATGTTTTTGAATTTGGGGGTATATACCCAGTAGAGGAATTACTGGGTCATTTGGTAGTTCTATTCTTAATTTTTTGAGGAACCACCATAATTTCTTACTTAAAGGTTGTACTACTTTACATTCCCAGCAACAGTGAATGAGGTTTTTTTTTCTTCACAGCCTCTCCAGCACTTGTTATTATCTGTCTTGTTGATACAAGCTAATCTAAGATGTGTGAGGTGGTATCTCATTGTAGTTTTGATTTGCATTTCTCTAATAGCTAGTGAAGATGAGTATCTTTTCATATATATTTTGCCATTTGTATTTCTTCTTGGGAGAAGTGTTTGTTCATGATCTCTTCCCATTTTTTTTATTGGATTGTTTGCTTGTTTCTTGTAGAGTTTTGTGAGTTTCTTGTATATTTTGGATATTAGGCCCTTATCTGAGCTGTTGTTTGAAATATCATCTCCCCTTTAGTTGGCTGGCTCTTTGTTTTGTTGTCAGTTTCTCTTGCTGAGCAAAAACTTCTTAGTCTGATGTAGTCCCATTCATTTATCTTTGCCTTCCCTTCCCTTGCCTTTGGAGTCAAATTCATAAAATGTTCTTTATGGCCAAGGTCCATGAGTTTAGTACCTATGTTTTCTTCTATGTAATTTATTGTTTCAGATCTTACTTTGCAGTCTTTGATCCATTTTGAATTAGTTTTGTGAAGGGAGACAAACTGTAGTCGAGTTTCATTCTTTTGCATGTGGCTTTCCAGTTTTCCCAGCACCATTTACTGAAGAGGCTTTCTTTTCTCCATTGTGTGTTTTTGCCTCCTTCTTCAAAGATGATTTGACCATATATATGTGGTTTTATTTCTGGGCTCTCTATTCTGTTTCATTGGTCTGAGTGTCTATTTTTCTGCCAATGCCATGCTGTTTTGATTATCATGGCTCTGTAGTATAATTTGAAGTCAGTTATTGTAATGCCCCCAGCTTCATTTTTTCTTTTCCCCTTAGGATTACTTTGGCTCTTCAGGGGTTTTTATGGTTCCATATAAACCTGATGACTTTTTGTTTCATTTCTTTTAAAAACGACATTGGTATTTGGATGGAAATAGCATCAAATTTGTATATAGCTTTGGGTAATATGGTCATTTTAACTATATTTAATCTTCCAATCCAAAAACAGGAAATATTTTCCATTTTATTTTGTCTTTTTTTTTTTTTTTTTACAGGGACAGAGAGAGTCACAGATAGGAACAGACAAACAGGAATGATCCAGATGAGAAGCATCAATCAACAGTTCCTGGTTGCGGGACCCTTGTTGTTCACCGACCGCTCTCTCATATGCGCCTTCAGCAGACAGAGTAACTAACCCCTTGCTCAAGCCAGCGACCTTGGGTCCAAGTTGGTGAGCTTTTTGTTCAAGCTAGATGAGCCCGCACTCAAGCTGGCGACGTCGGGGTCTCGAACCTGGGCCCTTCCGCATCTTAGTCGGATGCTACATTCACTGCGCCACTGCCTGGACAGGCTCATTGTGTCTTTTTTGATTTCCTTTAACAATGCTTTGTAGTTTTCATTATATAGGTCTTTTACATTCTTTGTTAAGTTTATTCCTAGGTATTTTGTTGTTGTTGTTCTTAGGACAGTTAAAGGGATTGATTTTTTTAGTTCATTTTCTGAAGTTTCATTGTTGGCATATAAGAAAGCAATAGACTTTTGTATATTAATTTTGTATCCTGCAACCTTACTGTATTTGTTTCTTGTTTCTAGTAGCCTTTCTGTGGAGTTTTTGGAGTTTTCTATATACAGGATCATATCATCTGCAAAATGTAAAACCTTTACTTTTTCTTTCCCAATATGAATACCTTTTATTTCTTTCCCTTGTCTGTCTGATTGCTTTGGCTAGAACTACCAGCACTCCATTGAATAGGAGTGAAGAGAGTGGGCAGCCTTGTCTTGTTCCTGATTTTAGAGAAAGTTTTCAGTTTTTTGCCATTTAATATGATGTTAGCTGATGGTTTGTCATAAATGGCCTTTATTATGTTGAGATACTTTTCTTCTATACCTATTTGGTTGAGTATTTTAAAGATAAAATGATGTTGTATTTTATCAAATGCTTTTTCTGCATATATTGATAGGATCATATGGCTTTTGTTCTTTGTTTTGTTGATACGGTGTATTACGTTAATTGTTTTTTTTAGGTATGTTGAACCATTCTTGTTATTCTGGGATAAATCTCACTTGATTATGGTGAATTTTTTTTAATGTTTATTTGACTTGCTAGTATATTCTTTTTAGGATTTTTGCATCTGTATTCATTAGAGATATTGGTCTGTAGTTTTTTTGTGTTTGTGTTGTCTTTGCCAGGTTTTGGTATGAGGGTTATGTTGGCCTCATAAAATGTGTGTGGAAGTATTGTTTCTTCTCCAATTTTTTGGAAGTCTTTGAGTAGAATAAGAACGAAATCTTCTTTGAATGTTTGATAGAATTCACTAGTATAGCCGTCTGGCCCTAGATTTATTTTTTTTGAGGTTTTTGATAGTTGTTTGTATTTCCTCCCCACTTATGGGTCTGTTTAGGCTCTCTACTTCTTTTCATAATTTAGTCTAAGAAAATTGTATTGTTCTTGGAATTTACCCATTTCTTCTAGATTGTTAAATTTGGTGGCATATATTTTTTTATAGTATTCTATGATAATTCTTTGTATATCTATGATATCTGCAGTGATTTCTCCTTTTTCATTTTGGATTATTTTATATGAGTCCTTTCTCTTTTTTCCTTCGTGAGTGTTGCCAAGGATTTGTCTATTTTGTTGATCTTTTCAAAGAACCAGCTCCTTGTTTTATTGATTTGATTTTTTTTATAGTTTTTATTTCTCTATTTCATTTATTACTGCTCTAATTTTTATTTTTTTATTTTTTCTGCTGGTTTTGGGTTGCCTTTGTTCTTTTTTTTCTAGTTCCTTAGGATATGATATTAAGTTTTTTACTTGGACTTTTTTTTGTTTGTACATATAAGTCTGTAGTGATACAAACTTACCTCTTATACTGCTTTTGCTGTATCCCAGAGATTCTGATATATTGTTGTCATTTTCATTTGTCTATATATATCTTTTGATCTCTGCTTTTATATTTTGACCCACTCATTTTTTTCAAAGTATGGTATTTAATTTCAATATTTTTGAGGGTATGTTTGGTTTTTTTTTTGAAGTTGAATTCTAGTTTCAAAGTTTAAGGTCAGAGAATATGCTTCATATAATTTCAATCTTTCTGAATTTCCTGAAGTTACTTTTCTGGCCTAACACATGGTCAGTTCTTGAGAATGTGCCATGTACACTGAAGAAAAATGTATACTCTGGTGTTTTGGTATAAAATGCCTTGTAGATGTCTATCATATTCAATTGTTCTAATGTTTTGTTTAAGGCCAATATTTCTTTATTGATTTTCTCTTTGGATGAATGATCTAGAGCTGTCAGTGGTGTATTGAGGTCTCATGTATGACTGTATTTTTGTTACTTTTTATTTTTAGATCAGTTACTAGATGTCATATATTTGGTGCTCCTTGTTTTGGTGCATATATGTTAAGAAGTGTTATGTCTTTTTGATTCAATTTTCCCTTTATCAGTATGAAATGACCATCTTTGTCTCTGATTACATTTTTGCCTTTATTCAGCACTGTAAGATATGAGTATGGCTACACCTGCTTTTCTTTGGATATTATTTCTTAGAGAATCATTTTCCAACAAATCACTTAGAATCCTTTTTATCCTTCTACCTTAGATGTGTTTCTTGAAGGATGCATACAGTTGATTTTTTTTGATCCACTCTGCTACTCTGTCTTTTTATTGGTGAGTTCAATTGATTTACATTTAATGTAATTATTGACACTTGAGTGTTTCTTATTGTCATTTTATATATTGCTTTCGGATAGCTCTGTTTCTTGTTTGGTTCTTCTCTTTTGTTCTTCTGTCATTTGCTTTTGTTTGGTTGTATTCCAAAGTTCTTTCCTCTGTTTCCTCCTTTTTTAAGCCATGTATTTCAGTACTGGTATTTTCAGGGGTGGTTACCATTAGGCAATTAAAAGGATATATATCATATTCATTGCAGTCCTTTTTCTCATGAGTGCTTCTGTACTCCATTCTCCTTTGCTACTGCTAATTGTTGTCCTCTCCCTTTATTTCTTTTTATTGTCACAGATTATTCTTATTTTTACTGTGATCTTATTGGAGCTTTTATTTGTGACTTTGTTTTGTTTTGTTCTTTGTATCTGGTCAGATAACTTCCTTTATTATTTCCTGAAATAAAGGTTTTCTGGTGATAAATTCCGTCCTCTTCTTTATATCTCTGAATGTTTTTATTTTCCTTTCATATTTAAAGGATAACTTTGATGAATATAGTATTTTTGGCTGGAAGTTTCTATCTTTCAATACTTTGAATATTGGGGTCCCCTCTCTTCTGGCTTTTAGAGTTTCTGCTCAGAAATCTGATGATAGCCTAATGGGCCATTCTATATATGTTGTACTCTTCTTTTCCCTGGCTGCCGTGAGTAATTTTTTTTTGTCATTGATTTGTGAAAATTTCATTATGATGTGCCTTGGAGTAGGTCTGTTTGGGTTAAAGTAACTCAGTGTTCTGTTTGCTTTTTGGATTCAAGGCTCCAATTTGTTTCACAGACTTGGGAAGTTCTCATCAATTATTTGTTTGAATATATTCTCCATTCTTTTTCTCCTCTTTCCTTTCTGATATACCCATTATTCTTATGTTGCTCTTTCTGATAGAGTCAGACAATACTTGTATGGCTTTTCATTTTTTAAAAATTTGTGTTTCTTTCTCCTCTTCTTTCTGTAGTATCTCTAATTTCCTGTTTCCTATGTCATTAATTATCTCCTCTATCTGGCCTGTCCTATTAGCTAAGCTTGTTACCTTGTTTTTAGTTCATGTATTAAGTTTTTCATCTCTGTTTGGTTCCCTTTTATAGTTTCAATTTCCTTGCTAAATTATTCTTTTAGTCCATTACATTGTTTTTTGAGCTCTCTAAATTGCTTTTCAAAGTTTTCATTATTTTATTGAGTATTTTTAGGACTTCAATTTTGAATTCCCTGTCATTTTACTCCAAGTTTTCATTGTAATTAAAATTTTTTTCTAGATATTTTTTATCATCTATGAGCTCCATCTCTGTCTTCTGTATCCATGGTATTTGATTTCTTTTTCCTTAGTGGCACTTGAGAGTGGTATTGTTAATAAAACTAGTAGGAGATAATTAAAAATAAAATAAAAATGGAAAAAATACTATGATAAAATAAAAATTTTGTAATAATAAGTGGAAGAAAAACTACAGAGAACATGGAACCTGAACTGAGGAAAAATGACTAAAAAGAGGAAAAATGAAGTAAAAAAAAAGCTGAATGCATGCAAAAAATATGACTACAAAATATAATAATTTGATAATGAATGATTTGATGAAAGGAAAATAAAGAAAAAGAAGATATGGGAAAAGGGAAGAAAGAGAAAAAATGGAACAACCAAAAAAGAACACCCAAAATAATCTCCCCCCAAAAAAAATTTTCTGAAATGAAACCATCACAAAAAACAAGAATGAAAAATGTAACTACTATAGATAATAAAGTTCAAAAGAAAAAGAAAAAAAGGAAAACGACAAAAGAAAAAGAAGAAGGTGGCACTGTACTGAATTCTTCTTTGCGGCTTTTGGGCAGAAATCTGCTGATGTTTCTCTGTGGCAATGACGTAGGCTAGGTCTCAGTCCCTTTTGTAGGTAGGGCTTGTTAGGGCTTTGCAATTTTATGACTCTAGCAATGGCAGTCTCAGTTTTCCAGGTGCCCTTTCCCACGTTCTTTGCACCAGAAATAGCAGCCTGGAGACTTAGCTGTGTGGTTTGTCTCAGCCTCTGCCTGCAGAGCAAGAGGGTCTATGAACAGTCAGGTCCGTCTTCCAGTACAGCTCAAAGCACAGTTCTGGGCATGGCAATGGCAATGAGAGCCACTAGCGAAATCAAGCAGGGCAGAATGCAGATCACTGATCAAATGCCTTTCTACTGCCACAGGCAATATTTTATGAGCCAGCAGGCAGGTCTAACACGTCTCAATGCATGGAGTGTCTAATCTCTACGCGTTACTCCCACTTATGCTGTTTGGTATCCCACAGTCAGCTATTTGTTTATCCAGTTCCCACAACTCCAGCAATGCAGACAGATGCCTGCATTTGCCCACTCAGGCAACTAGCGCTTGTGATCTTAGTCAGAGCTGAGAATGCACACAGATGCTGGCATCTGTCCACAGATGCACCCAGAGTGGGCAGTCTCAGGCTAAAATTTTGGACCAATGCACATGCCCCATGCTGATGATTGTGGAGCCAGGAATTCTCTGGGATGCTGGCAATGGCCCACGAGGGTGCCTAGTGCTGATAATCTCAGACTAAGCACTCTGGCCTGCGTGCCCAGTGACAGTGAAGCTAGGTAGAGCCGCTCGCACAATGCAGTGATGGTGAATCCAGGAATGCACAAAGGTGCTGGCCATGGCCCACATGGGCACCCTCCTCTGGTAATTTAGATAGAGCCCACTTCCCGTGTATGCCCAGTGTCCATGATTTCAGCAGAGCTGGTGTGCTCTTTCTTTTGTTGGACACCTACCCTAACTCAGCTCCTTCTCCTCTATCTCAGTCTTTCCACTTCCCTCGAATCCAAACAAAAGCACCCCTTCCTCAGATAAGTGAGGAAAGTGAAACGCCCCGTTCTCCATCTTATTTCCTTCAGAGTGGGTTATATATTCAGCCACATTTTCAATAAATCATACCTTTGTCTGGTGTGTGTATATTTCAGGTGCTCCTGAGATTTTTTTGTCTATGTTTAGTTGTTGAATGTGTTGACATTTCAAGGGGAGAGATTAGAAGTATCCCTCATGGCATCATTTCTCTGATGTCACTCCCAAACACATATTTTGAAATCTCATTTAAGAAGTAAATGTATATAGTAAGATGTTGTGATAAGCATATCTCTTAATGAGTTGAATGAGGCCTGATTCTGATTCAATCTATCCATGGATAGTATTATTTTTTTTATTAAAATGAGGTTTCATTTTTAGACATCTTAATTCTAAAGCTGTTGTCATATGAATGTGCAGATGCATAAAGGATAAATTCATGATATTGATGTCAATTGATTAAAAGTATTTCTTTAGAGTACTTGCCAAAAATATCATTGTGATCAATTATTCCAAATTGTTTTTACACTTAATCTAACCTAAGGGTGAGAAGTGACCAAAATCATTTTAGTGACTTATTAGACATGGCTAAATTAGGTCCTTCCTTATGTTGTTCAAGCAGGAATGCCAGAAACCAGTATTTATAAGACAAATGTGTATGCCACAAAATATTGCTTAATTGTGTTTTTTTGAGCCTAGAGTTGTATGTGCAGAGTCAGTGTTATGTAGGATCTGACAGATGATGTGTACAGCATTTCTCTTGATCAAATGGAGAAAGGATGGTTATGACAGGGAAGTAGAAAATGTAAGGTGTCCAATCATCCTCCTTTAGGGAGGACAGTGTTTCTTTTGTTAGTTCCGTCATCCCTCAAAAAGTGTCCTCCTACTTGTCCTCTTTTTACATATTCGAAGACTAATCTGTAAATGTCCGTATTTGATCAATATAAAGTTGATCCATTGCGTGTGATGTGAGGTATTTGTATTTGACATGAGAATTCTTGAATGATCAGTACAGTGTGGCAAGATGAGATTATGAGACACATGTGCTCAGCATGAGAGACCTTGAAAGAGCCCGTGATAAACCAAGCATGCAAGTGGCTTTGTGTACTTTTATGAAAACACAATATGGCACCTACAACATTGTAGATTCACAATTATTTCTTTTTCAGTGAGTTATCAATCATACACAGGTAAGCACAAGTCATGTTTTATTAATTTATTATCTATTTATTAATTTCCAAATACGTAAAATTTTATATACAAGTATTTTCCCGAAATTCAAATTTTAAAGTGAATATCTAACATCAAATGATATCTACTAATAATGAATTTTGATTAAATAGTTGCATAAAACAGGCTTTTTAAATTAGATAATGATAAATACACACAAATATCACTCAAAATAGTTGTTTTCTTTGATATATAGTTTTATTAAATGAGTACTTTTTCTTATAATTATTATAAAAATTAATAGGCATGTAAGCATAATTACAATATAAATTATTACAAATGTTTTTAGTATACATTTATCATATTATAGTGTATTATTGTTGCAATGAATAAAATGTTCCTTTATTTATGATGTTATTTTCTTCAATATATTTTTGTTCTCCTTCTCATTGTAAAAAAGTTGATCACCTTAGGAAATGGCAACAAGTGTCACCAGAAGACAGAAATTGTGAAACTATATGAGAAGTAATCATGACCCAGACGTGAGGCCTGAAATGTGTCCATGTAGCAGGAAATGGCTGCAAGGGGAGGATAACAGACACCCAGACAAGTAGATAGAGGAAGAAAAATTTATTAGTAGCCGGCATATGCATGGGGTTAGCAGCACCAAAGCACAAACTCCTTAAAATTAGTTTTTTCTGAGTCTAATATCCCTTTACAGCTTTAGTTTTCATGTGACAAGTGCCTGATCTTTGACTTCTTTGTCTTCAGATCAAATGACTTTTGTATCGCCGGGGGTGGAAGGTGGGGCGAGAAGGTAGGAGAGGAGGTTAGACTGTCGGTCCTTGACTATTCACATACCCCATTCTTCTTGCTGGTGCTGCAAGTTCATTTCAGAAAGCTGATAAAAGGGGTTACAGTTATGACTTCTTACTTTTCAGACTGTCTCAGTCAACACTTCCTCCCTCATTCCGAAACACAGAGGTCACTGATTTGAGTGTAAGATCACAGACATTACAGGCTGCACTCTCCTGAATTCTTCTGGTTTCTCCCCTCTCATCCATTGCCACTTACCTGCTAACCAGTTAGAGACTGAGCTAGAGGAGCCCTGCGATTGCAACAGCAGCCAAAAGACACGTGTCAGCAGTGCATCCCGCTGAGGACTGGAATTCAGAGATCCTGTGTTTTGGGATGGAGAATATCTCTCCCCACCCACTAAATTCATGAACTTTGAGTTCCAATATCCAGAGATTAGCATAATAAAGTCCCAAAAGCAGTCACATCAATGTAATCATAAATCAGTAAATTAAGTGATTGGAAAGCAATAATCTTATTTTCCCTAGAGAAGCCCTGATGGAACCAGAGCCAATTCACAAGCAGGCGGTGTTAGCACCCAGGTAAACAGTTCCCTCCCTGGCAGAGTCGGTGAGATTCAGTCTCATATTTGCCCTTAAGGATACGGTGATTTATTCTGTTCGACTAACTACTTATTGTTTCATATTGTTGCATAACTTTAATAGCTGACATTTATTGTCAGATACAATGTTGAGCATTTCCCTGAATTTTTCCTAACACAGACTCCATGATATCACCCATATTTACAGATGATGAAACTCAGGCAGAGAGAGTCAGCACCTTGTTGAAGACTCTACAGGTAGAAAGGTCCAGAGCTCAGCTTGAATCCTGGTAGTCTGGTCCTAAAATTGGACTCTTCTTCACAACTCAATAAGGTAATGTTCTAAATTTGAAAGAACCAAACAGCAGTTCACAATTCAATACAAAGTGTAAAACTGCCCCGTTGGGATTCTGAAGGGGGAGGGATTGAAACTGCAGAATATCTGAGAACACATGACTTCCTCACCTTTTCTACTGTTTCTTCAGGAACAAAATGTGAGCCTTGGTGTTTCTAGATTCCTTGTTCTATCTGTAAGTTTTATGATTTTGTCATTCACGGTGCACATGTTTCAAGTAAGTGTGTGACCTTCAGTACATTTCTGTTGCTGCTAGAGTTCCGGTTGCTACGGTGTCATGGTTTTTGTCCGCCACAGAGTGGTGCAGGGTTACAGGCAAGGACGGGTGGGTGGTTCCCGCCGATCCTGTGTTCAGCTACATCGTGAACTTTCATCTGTTCTGAGAGTTTTTCTCAGTAGATTATCTAAGATTTCTCTGACTGTAGATTGAATATATCTGTATCATGATAAATTCATTGATTGATTTTATATTTGACATTCTCTTTTGTTTGAAGAGAGTGTTTTCAACCTAATGTTTGCCAACTTTTATTTTTATTAGTTTTTTAATTTAATTTTTTTATTAAATTTAATGCATTGACATTGATAAATCAGGGTACATATATTGAGAGAAAACATCTCCAGATTATTTTGACATTTGATTATGCTGTATACCCCTCACACAAAGTCAAACTGTCTTCTGTCACCTTCTATCTGGTTTTCTTTGTGCTCCTCCCCTCCCCCATTCCCTCTCTCCTTCCTCACTCATCCCCCCTCCCCCCAACCCCCCCACCCCCATTGCCATCACATTCTTGTTCACGTCTCTGAGTCTCATTTTTATGTCCCATCTATGTATGGATTCATATAGTTCTTAGTTTTTTCTGATTTACTTATTTCACTCCGTATAATGTTATCAAGGTCCATCCATGTTGTTGTAAATGATCCGATGTCATCATTTCTTATGACTGAGTAGTATTCCATAGTATATATGTACCAAAGCTTTTTAATCCACTCATCCTCTGACGGACACTTGGGCTGTTTCCAGATCTTCGCTATTGTGAACAATGCTGCCACAAACATGGGGGTGCATTTCTCCTTTTGGAGCCATTCTATGGTGTTCTTGGAGTATATTCCTAAAAGTGGGATAGCTGGATCAAAAGGCTGTTCCATTTTCAATTTTTTGAGGAATCTCCATACTGTTTTCCACAGAGGCTGCACCAGTCTGCATTCCCACCAGCAGTGCAGGAGGGTTCCCTTTTCTCCACATCCTCGCCAGCACTTATTCTGTGTTGTTTTGTTGATGAGCACCATTCTGACTGGTGTGAGAGGATATCTCATTGTGGTGTTAATTTGCATTTCTCTGATGATTAGTGATGTTTATCATTTTTTCATATGCCTAATGGCCATCTGTATGACCTCTTTGGAGAAGTGTCTATTCATTTCTTTCTCCCATTTTTTGATTGGATTGTTTGTCTTCCTGGTGTAGAGATTTACAAGTTCTTTATAAATTTTGGTTATTAACCCCTTATCAGACGTATTGTCAAATATGTTCTCCCATTGTGTAGTTTGTCTTTTTATTCAATTCTTATTGTCTTTAGCTGTGCAAAAGTTTTTAAGTTTAATGTAATCCCATTTGTTTATCCTGTCTTTTATTTCACTTCCCTGTTGAGATAAATCAGCAAATATATTGCTCAGAGGGATGTTGGAGAGCTTACTGCCTATGTTTTCTTCTAAGATGCTTATGGTTTCACAGCTTACATTTAAGTCTTTTATCCATTTTGAGTTTATTTTTATGAGTGGTATAAGCTGGTGATCTAGTTCCTTTTTTTTGCAGGTAGCTGTCCAATTTTCCCAACACCATTTGTTAAAGAAGCTGTCTTTACTCCATTGTATTTCCCTACCTCCTTTTTCAAATATCAGTTGTCCATAGAGCTGGGGGTTTATTTCTGGGTTCTCTATTCTGTTCCATTGATCTATATGCCTGTTCTTATGCCAGTACCAGGCTGTTTTGAGTACAATGGCATTGTAGTATAACTTGATATCAGGAAGTGTGATACCTCCCACTTTATTCTTCTTTTTTAAGATTCCTGAGGCTATTTGTGTTCTTTTTTGGTTCCATATAAATTTTTGGAATATTTGCTCTATATACTTGAAGTATGCCATTGGGATTTTAATAGGAATTGCATTGATTTTATAGATTGCTTTGGGTAATATAGACATTTTAATGATGTTAATTCTTCCTATCCATGAGCATGGTATATGCTTCCACTTGTTAGTATCTTCCTTGATTTCATTTTACAATGTTTTATAATTTTCTGAGTATAAATCTTTACTCTCTTTGGTTAAATTTACTCCTAGGCATTTATTTTCTTTGTTGCAATAGTGAAAGAGATTGTTTTCTTAATTTTTTTCAGACAGTTCATTGTTGGTATATAAAAACACCACTGATTTCTGGATATTGATTTTATATCTTGCCACCTTGCTGAATTCATTTATCAGGTCCAGTAGTTTCTTTACTGAAACTTTAGGGTTTTCTATATACAGTATCATATCATTGGCAAATAATGATAATTTTACTTCTTCTTTTTCAATTTGGATGCCTTTTATCCCTTCTTCCTGTCTGATTGCTGTGGCTATTAGTTCCAGAACTATGTTCAATAAGAGTGGTGAAATGGGACACCTCTGTCTTTTCCTGATCTTAAGGGGATTTTTTAAAATTTTTGCCCATTGATTATGATGTTGCCTTTGGGTTTGTCATAGATGGCCTTTATCATGTTGAGGTATGATCACTGTATCTTCACTTTGCTGAGAGGTTTGATCAGAAGTGGGTGCTGAATTTTATCAAATGCTTTTTCTGCATCTATTGATATCATCATGTGATTTTTATGCTTTCTTTTGTTTATTTGTTGAATCACATTGGTCGATTTGCACATATTGTACCAGCCTTGTCTCCTTAGAATAAATCCCACCTGATCATGCTGTATATTTTTTTCATGTATTGCTGGATCCAGTTTGCTAATATTTTATTGAGAATTTTAGCATCTAAGTTCGTCAGGGATACTGGTTTATAATTTTCTTTCTATGTGTTATCTTTGCCTGGTTTTGTAATCAGTATTATGCTTGACTCATAAAGGGAGTTTGGAAGTCTTCCCTCCTCTTGAATTTTTTGAAACAGTTTTAGAAGGATAGCAGTTAGTTCTTTGAATATTTGGTAAAATTCCACTGTGAAGCCTTCTTGCCCAGGGCTTTTGTTTGTTGGGAGTTTTTTGATAACTGTTTCAATCTCATTTTATAAAATTGGTCTGTTTAGGATTTCTGATTCTTCTATCTTGATTTTTGAAAGATTATATATTTTGAGGAATTTGTCCATTTCATCTAGGTTGTCTAATTTTTTTTGGCATACAATTCTTCACAGTATTTTCTTACAATCCTTTGTATTTCTGCTGTGTCAGTTGTTACTTCTCCTCTCTTATTTCTAATTTTATTAATTTGAGTCCTATCTCTCTCCTTTTTTTTTGTGAATCTGGTTAAAGGTTCATCAATTTTGTTTACCTTTTCAAAGAACCAGCTTTTGGTTTTATTGATCCTCTCTACTTTTTTTTTTTTTTAGCCTCTATGTCATTTATTTTCACTCTGATCTTTATTATTTCCTTCGTTCTACATCCTCTGGGTTTTACTTGCTGTTTTTTTTCTAATTCTTTTAGACGAAGGGTAAAATTGTTTATTTGAGCTTTTTTTAGCTTCTTAAGATATGCCTGTAAATCCCATAAACTTCCTTCTCAGGACTGCTTTAGCTGTGTCCCATAAATTTTGAGTTGTTATATGTTCATTTTCATTTGTTTCAAAATTCTTTTGATTTCTTTCTTGATCTCATTATTAACCCATTCATTATTTAATAGCATATTACTTAGTTTCCAAGTGTTCGAGTGTTTTTCAGTTTTTCTATTGTAGTTGATTTCTAGTTTTTCTCCATTGTGGTCTGAGAACATGTGTGATATGATTTCACTCTTCTTAAATGTGTTGAGGCTCATTTTGTGTCCTAGCATGTGGTCTCTCCTACAGAATGTAGCTTGAGCACTTGAACAGAATGTATATTCTGCTGCTTTAGGAAGAAAGGTTCTGAAGATATCTAATAAATCCAGTTGATGTAGAGCAGGGGTAGTCAACTTTTTTATACCTACTGCCCACTTTTGTATCTCTGTTAGTAGTAAAATATTCTAACCGCCCACTAGTTCCACTGTAATGGTGATTTATAAAGTAGGGAAGTAACTTTACTTTATAAAATTTATAAAGCAGGGTTATAGCCAGGTTAAAGCATATAATAATAATTACTTACCAAGTACTTTATGTCAGATTTTGGCTAAGTTTGGCAGAATAAATCTTTATAAAAGCTTTATAAACTTACTAAAGTTAAATCTATTTTTTTATTTATACTTTGGTGCTCTGCTACCGCCCACCATGAAAGCTGAAACGCCCATTTTTGGGTGGTAAGGACCGGGTTTGCTACCACTGATCTAGTGTGTTTTTAAGTCTGCTGTTTCTTTGTTCATTTTCTTTCTTGAGGATCTCTCCAGTGAGTGTGGAGTGTTAAAATTCCCTACTATTACAGTATTGCTGTTGTTTTTACCCTTTATGCCCATCAGCATCTGTTTTATATAGATATTTAGGTGCTACTATATTAGATGCATAGATATTTATAATGGTTATATCTTCCGTTTGGATTGCTCCCTTTATCATTATGTAGTTACCGTCTTTATACCTTACTACAGTCTTAGTTTTAAAGTCTATTTTGTCTGATATCAGTATTGCTACCCCAGTTTTTCTTTCTTTCTTTTTCTTTTTTTGGTTGTTTCCATATCTTTTTTTTAAAATAAATTTTTATTAATGGTAATGGGATGACATTAATAAATCAGGGTACATATATTCAAAGAAAACATGTCTAGGTTATTTTGTCATTAAATTATGTTGCATACCCCTCACCCAAAGTCAGATTGTCCTCCGCCACCCTCTACCTAGTTCTCTGTGCCCCTCCCCCTAACTCCTCCCTCCCCCCACCCCTGGTAACCACCACACTCTTGTCCATGTCTCTTAGTCTCGTTTTTATGTTCCACCAATGTATGGAATCATATAGTTCTTGTTTTTTTCTGATTTATTTATTTCACTCCGTATAATGTTATCAAGTTCCCACCATTTTGCTGTAAATGATCTGATGTCATCATTTCTTATGGCTGAGTAGTATTCCATAGTGTATATGTGCCACATCTTCTTTATCCAGTCTTCTATTGAAGGGCTTTTTGGTTGTTTCCATGTCTTGGCCACTGTGAACAGTGCTGCAATGAACATGGGGCTACATGTGTCTTCACGTATCAGTGTTTCTGAGGTTTTGGGGTATATAACCAGTAGAGGGATTGCTGGGTCATAAGGTAGTTCTATTTGAAGTTTTTTGAGGAACCACCATACTTTCCTCCATAATGGTTGTACTACTTTACAGTCCCACCAACAGTGAATGAGGGTTCCTTTTTCTCCACAGCCTCTCCAACATTTGCTATTCCCCGTCTTGTTGATAATAGCTAATCTAACAGGACTGAGGTGGTATCTCATTGTAGTTTTGATTTGCATTTCTCTAATAACTAGTGAAGCTGAGCATCTTTTCATATATCTGTTGGCCATTTGTATCTCTTCCTGGGAGAAGTGTCTGTTCATGTCCTCTTCCCATTTTTTTATTGGATCAGTTTTTCTTTCATTTCCATTTACATAAAATATTTTTTTCATCACTTTGCTTTCAGTCTATGTGTATCTTTTGTTATAAGTTGTGTCTCTTGTAGACAGCATATGTACGGGTCCTGTTTTCTTATCCATGTAGCTACCCTATGTCTCTTGATTGAAGCATTTAATCTATTTACATTTAAGGTTATTATTGATATGTAGTTGTTTATTGTCATTTTATTCTTTAAATCCACATTCCTCTTTTACTAGATTTTAACGTTCTTTCTTCTGTTTACATCAGGCCCCTTAACATTTCTTGTAGTATTAGTTTGGTTGTAATGAATTCCTTGACTTATTTTGTTTTTTTTTGTTTTTTGTGTGTTTTTTTTTAATCTGGGAAGCTTTTAATTTCTCCTTCAAGTTTAAATGATAGCCTTGCTGGATAGAGAAGTCTTGGTTGTAGGCTCTTGTTTTGTATTACTTTGAATATTTCTTGCCATTCCATTCTGGCTTCTAATGTTTCTGTTGAGAAGTCAGATGTCATCCTTATGAGAGTTCCTCTGTAGGCAATAGACTTCTTTTCTCTTACACCTTTTAGTATTCTTTCTTTATTTCTTAATTTTTGTATTTTAATTATGATGTGCCTTGGTGTTGTTGTGGGTTTTTTTTGGGGGGGGGGTCATCCTTAATGGAACTCTCCGTGCTTCTTGAGCGTGTGTCACTTTTTCCTTCATAAATTTAGGGAAGATTTCAGCTTTTATTTCTTCAATCAGATTCTCTTTTCCTTGTTCATTTTTCTTCAGGAACCCGTATGATGCAGATGTTATTTCTCTTCATGTTGTCAAAGAGCTGTTCTAGAATTTCCTCAGACTTTTAGAGCCTCTTTCTTTTGCTGCTCCACTTCCGTGCTTTTGTTTACTTGTCCTCTAAATCACTCTTTCGATCCTTAGCTTAATTCATCCTGCTTTTAAGTCCACCCAGTGTGGTCTTCATTTCTGATATTGTATTTGCAATTTCTGACTGATTCTTTTTTATTATGTCAATGTCCTTTTTTTTTACTTGCTATCTCTTTATTTAGATGCTTGTTATGTCCATCCATTGTTGCTCTTAGATCTTTGAGCATTTTAACAATCATTATTTTAAATTCTACATCCCGTAATTTGGTTATTTCTGTCTCATTCAATCTTTTTCTGGGGATTTCTTTTGATATATTTGGTTGCATTTCTCTGCCTTCCAATTTTGTCTGTGTTTAAGAAGGGTGTTGCCACAAGAGTCTGATGGCTGTGGCCTCTGTGTTCCCTAGGTGTGATGTGTCTACAGGCCCACCAACCCCTTTCCATAGCCTCTGGCATTAGGGCAGTGGTGTTGCCAGCACTGGCCCACTGGGCGGTCACTGAGGTTTTAACCTCGCCTCGGCAGGTGGGACTGTGTTCACGTGCCTGGGCTATAAGCCTTAGCTGGCCCTTTGCCTCTGATCTTCCCACATGGGTGGGACTGTGTTTCTGCATCCAGTCTACAATCCTTGGCCTGCCCCCAACCTTCACCCTGACCCACAGATAGGACTACACTTGTATGCTGGGGCCACAAGGCTCGGCCCCATGAGCAAGGCTGTGTGCCTGTGCCCAGCTACAGATCATAGCCCGTACCCCAACTTTCACCTTGCCCATGCTGAGGAAAGGAAAATGGGACCATTCTCCTTTGCCCTGCCCACAGCTGAAAGTTGGACCTCTTCTGTGCACCCCTTCCGCCACTGTGGGTCTCCAATCCTGCCAGGTTTGACTATACTCATGCTGGGCCTCAGTTTCAGCCAACCCAGGCTTTCAGCCCAGTGGACAGGACTGTGCTCATGCCAGGGGCCACAGACGCAGCCAACGCCTGGCTTCCACCCCCACCAATGGGACTGCACTTCTGAGTCCCGTTGCCACCCGCCATTCAGCAAACACTCGCAGTGTAGGGGGTGGCTTTGCAGCTCAGACCTTAGCACTCAATACTGTATCCCTGATGGCTCCCTGCTTCTAAGTGATTCTTTGTTCTGACTGCAGAAGGAGAGCTTCTGTTTCACTGGTGATCTGCTTCCCTTTGCTGGTTTCAAGAAAAATATTCACTTTAGATTTGGGGAGTGCCTCAGCCCAGGGTTTAGGGTGCTGTCCCTCAAAGTGTTTCTCCCTGTGCCTCCTACATTACACTCTGTTTTTGCTACTATGGTCTTCGCAGCTCTCCCTGTCCCCCAGAAAATAAATGAGTGGTTGTGAAAGAGGATCTCCGTGCTGACCCTTTAAGACAAATCTTGAATCTGAGTAATCTGTCTCTCACAAACTGTATCCTGGCTTGTTACACAGATAAATACTGTCTGTATGCCTCTTCTAGGATCTGGGGCTGCAGGCTGGGCTTTGACCCAGGAGCCCAGGACTATCCCTCTGTGCTAAACTCACATCCTGCCTTAGGAGTCTCTCCAGGCTGCCATTCGCTACCAGGAGCTGGGCAGCCCTCTCCACGTTTCCACATTTCCTACCAGTCTCAGTGTGGCTTCTTCAGTGATCCTTGATTAAAACATCCTCTTAGTTTATTCCAAAGTTGGTATTTTCAGATGATTGTTCTCAATGAAGTTGTAATCCGCTTTGGTTCTGATAGGTGGAAGTTGGTACGCCCGCCTACTCCATGGCCATCTTGCCCAGAATCGAGAGATACTGAATTTTGAAGAGTAAATAACCTCTGAGAAACATAGTAAAAAGTGATTTGTAGTGGAGGTTGGTGGAGAAATGGGAGATGTTAAGGGTTTAGAGTTTCACGTATATGAATGAAAAAGTCCAGGAGATAGGGTTACTCTACAGAGTGAATGTTCTTAACATGACTAACCGCACATTCAAATGCAGACAGGAATAATATTTCTTATGTATACTTACCATGATCATATTTTAAAAAAATTAATTACTTCTCAATTAAAGATGATGGGAACTTTAAATAAAAACTGTAGATCAGACAAATAATAGTGGTGAGCCCATATTCAAAGCTTTGTAATCTCAAAAGTATATGATGCAGGCATCCAACCATTTTCCCGTGTTCTAACATGCAGGCCGTGCAGGAACTCAAATTGCATGTTACCCTATATTTGGGATGAGGTATTGAAAAATGACAACACAGTGTATTTTGGGGATCAGTTTTCAATGAAGAGGAAACATGCAGGGAAAATCAGCAAGGGATCCCCACCAGAGAAAGTGCTGAAAGCATCAGCCCCTCTGGCATCAGCAGAGGTTTCCTGAGTGGGAGGACACAGCACAGAATTCCAACGGTACTCCAACACCAGCTCTCTCCCACTGAATGTGGACAAATCCATGGAAACAAGAGAGAAAATGTTTGTTTTCCAGGATTGTCCTTTGTAAGAAGAACAATATGTAAGTGATGAGTCTGTTTCTGTTTTCCAAGATTCATTAAACAACAGTGAATGGTGTAGTTCATATTAACTTTGGCTCAGACTACAGGGAATGACCAGAAACCGACTGACGATGAGTAGAAACCACGACTTAGCACCCTCTTCTGTCTTTTGATCTACAGACTGCAAGACAATTGTTGAAACCTCATTTACATTTTTCCTTCAATAAAGCATCTACAAAACTAATGTTTTTCATTGGTGAATGACCAACAAGGGGGTTTTAGAGAGACGCTATGACTCATGCATGGCTCTAGCACACACGCTGCTGGGGACCTCACCCTGCCCCTTGGAAGAGGCTCTCAGGAGCCAGCTCTGCCCCCGACCCTCTTCCAGCATCCCTGCCCACACCCTGGTGGGCCTGGCCCGCTGGCAGTCACTGGTGTTTTCGGCACAATCCACATCGTTCATACCAGCTCTTCCTAGGAACACAGACAAATGTCCTCTGACTGATACCTCCAACCGTGTCATCAGGTGAGAGGTGCACCTGGGACACACAGGAACACGTAAACTGTGCCCTCCCTCTCCCGAGGCAGCTCAGGGCTGTACTGAAGCCACTGGGGCCAAAGTGGGCAGAGTGCAGAGTCCGAGGAGGCGGGGGCATCCCAGCCACTCGATCAGGCTTCACCACTGACTCTGCCTCCTGCTCCCGTCCCTCCTCGGAGCTTCCATTGTTCAGAATCCTGCGGTTTTTCCTCCCTTGAGAGCCGGTGGCCAGTCTGACTGGGCAACGGGGATCCAGCGACTACAGCCCTATCTCCCCTTGGGACTCCCCAACAGGGCCTTCTTCTGCTCCGTGGACACGACCACTGCAGCCTGAGAGGACAGGCTCTTCCCAGATGGCCCAGTGCCCATCTGAGCAAATGCAAACTTGTACAATTGTGTCAGAGAACCAAAACTGAGCATGGCCCATGAGTTTTTAATAAGTGTGTGTGTGTGTGTGAATTTATGCGTACGCACTCATGCGTAATAAGTGAAATGTTATGGGTGGAATTTGGGAAAGGGTCCTTTTGCCTGGACCTAATGGTGTCATCAGCAGGAGGTGTTTTGAAGAAGTGGGAGAAGTTCCTCATATAACTTATTGAGTCTCAGGTACTTGTGGCCACTTCTCTATAAAAACATGATGTAAAGATGCATAAACACCACAGAGGTTCATTGGTACATATTCATTATTACTAGAATAACTTTTGCTTAATATTTAATATTTTAAAGACATTGAAACACTTCTGTGGGAACAAAGGATATTGTCTGCCTCATTCCCTGTTTGGGGTATGGCTGGTGGAAGTTGGCCCTCACGGGAGTTGAGTTGTCCTGAGACAGTGTCAGGTCTCATGCTGGGTGAGAAGGACCCATTCTGGTGTGAACAGAGGGCACTTGTCATCCACCCCTGGTGTCATTAAAAACACTGGCTTTGCTTCTTTCCCAGGGAATTCATTCATCACTGCTGGTTGGACACTGTAGGAATGAAAGGGTGGACCATACAGCCCCCTCCAGGGCCATGAGCAAGGACAGCCACACAGTTGAAGGTAAGACCAAAAATATCCATAACTAAAGTAAATCAATTTGTAATACACTATTTTTAGAGTTCAAATCTGAGGCCACACACCAATGTTTGAATCAAGACAGGATTCAGCCCTACTTTGCCAGAGTCACCTCTGTCACTGGCTCTGTCCCATTCCTCCATCTCTGATCAGGGACAGAGAGCGCCCAGAGAGGAGGCTGCCTGTGGTAAACAGGGAGACAGGACAGCAGTAAATCCAGGCACCTGAGCCGCTACTTCCTCTGAACCTGAGAGCCCACAGTGCAGGTGGCTGTAGCCAGACCTTTATGTGAAAAAAAAAAATGCACTCAAAAAGAAGAATTAAAGGTACATTCAGAGATGGTTGCAGAAAATCTGATAGGTGGATGAACTCTAAGTTGCATCCCCAATGGCCCCTAGACTGGGTCCCCAGCGTTATGAAGGCACCGTGCACAGGGATATTCAGGAGCAAAAGAAGCATCTCTGACATTTTCCTGCCTTCTCCCTTTCACGCTGTGTCACAGAAAGGAGAAGTAGCCACCACGGTGCCATCGCTTCATGACAAGAGCTAGTGTGAATGAGAGGAAGGAGACACTCTCCGCTACCCCATGGCCTTTCCCTTCCGTGGGCTTCTCTTTGCAGCTCACAGCCCGCAGGAGGAGGTCAGAGCCCTGTCAGGGGTCCGGGGTCTGCTGGCAGCTGTCTGTGGGAGCAGGAAGGATCGATGCAGCTGCTCACACGTTTCCTTCATCACCTTCAGGGCACGCACCTCGCAGATTCAACCATGCACCAGTCAAGGGAAGAAGGGAGATAACGGTGTTGAGAAGTTCCTAACACAGAGGACTTTGCTGTCATGGTACCCGGTAGGGACGCTTAGGACTTAGATAAAGGCCTGACGGGAACATTTTTGAACCATGTTAAATACATGATGTGAGATGCTATTGATAAATGCATCTGTTAACGAGCAGAAGGAGGCTCTGCTTTAATTTTATATACTTGTGCATAATATCATTTTTAGACAACCTGTGGTAATTTTCTTTATGTTTTTCATCTTCATAGATGTGATTCTAAAAAGATTTGTCACAGGTATATGCAGATGCAAAAATAATGAGTTTGTGTTAGTGATGTCACCTGAGTCTTTGAATTGTTTTGGCTATTAACTAAATACTGTGTCAATATAATTTGTCACTAAACATTATTTTCCAGTTATTTATTAATCATGGCTAAACGTGCATCTCCTTTTTATTAAAGCACTTCCTATAGGAAACACTTTATGTGTACAAAATGCCTCAAATCATTTTTTTGAAGCCTGATGGTTCTTATGGGAGAGTCAGAGCTGAGTATGTGGTTCGGATGGGGGACGGTCCGTCCATGTCCTGGGAATGTTGGAGCAGGACTGATTGGGACGCTGGAGGCAAAGACGGCGGTGGGCACGGACACATGCGTGTACATGGTACAGTAGACTGGATGCTGCAGTCTGGAAGTGATTCATTAAACGTTTTCACCCCCCTGGTGTGTGTTTACCAGTCCAAAGACCAAAGCCATAGAAAATTCCTGGGATTTCACCCTGAGTCAAGAGGGATGCTGTGTGCTCAGTGCATCTCCCTGAGGAAGGCATCCAGAGACCCCGTGTGTCTGCGGTAGGTAATACCTATCACCACCCGCCACCTGCCTCTTCCCTTAGTTTCAATATCTGGTATTCAGGATTGTAAAACACAGTAACAGTGATTCAGGTGTGATTATAAAATTTTGAATTGAGAGATCGCAAGGTAATGACATTAGTTTTCACTGACAGAAATCGCTATGGAACCAGGGCCAAATTCGGAAGCACACTGTGTTAGCACCCAGGGTATTAACATTCCTTGTTGGCAGAGTCTGTTTGTTTAATCTGATGTTTGACTTTGTGAATCAGGTGATTTCTTCTGTTTGACTTAATATTTATGTTTGTTTCTTGTTATTTATTTTTTTAATGGTATTCACCACCAGACACTACATTGAGCATTCTTCCTATATTGATCCATTTATCCTCACACAAATCCTTTGAGGACGGCACTATGATACACCCTTACTGTGCAGATGAGAAAACTGAGACTGAGAGGTCAGCACTGTGCTGAAGACCCCACAGGTGGAAGGTTTTAGAGCTGACCTGGGACCCATTAGTCTGGGCCCAAAGTCAGGCTCCTCCACACTAATCAAGAAATAAAAATGGGCTAATTCTGAGGCATCTAGAGTTTATTTTTAAATTCAAAACAGAGTACAAGCTATTCTGTCAGAAATCTTGTCAGGAGTACACAGAACTTGTAGAATTATGTGAGAATAGTCAACATCTTTAAATTTATAGGAATTCCTTAAAGAACAAGGTGTATACTTCTGTTTATTTAGACTGCCCTTCACATCTGTGAGTAAAGTTTCATGATTTTTCCTGAAAACAGTGCACATATATGAAGGTATTGTTCAGAATGTTCCTGCTCTTATTGTGTCTGTTGCCAAATGACCTCATAGTCCCCACGATGTCATGTGATGGCCGCAGTTGGTTTATATGAAAGGAATCGATATTTGTACGCTGAGCATGTGTTGGGCTAACAATGTGAACTCTATCAGTTTCAGTAGTGTTTTAGTATATCATATTATAGTTTTAATTTATTTTATAGATCTTTTCCTTGTTTGAAGAGAATATTTTTTACATTAGTCTTCATTAATAAACTTATTATTTTCTTTAGAGAAGTTTAGGTTCACAGAGAAATTGAACAGAAAATGCAGACTTTGCACATATGTCCTACTCACAAACCATCTACTAAGGTCACCAATCGTCCCCCTTTAGGGAGGACAGTCCTTCCTTTGTAAGTTCTGTCCTCCCTTGAAAAGTGTCCTCCTCCATGTCCTTCATTTTGATATTAGAAGACTAATCTGTAAATGTTCATATTTGATGGATGCAGAGTCGATCCACTGTGTGTGATGTGACGTATTTGTATTTGATATGATGATTCATCAAGGATCAGTACAGTGCAGCAAGTCATGATTATGAGACACATGAGCTCCGCACAGGAGAACTTGAGAGAGCTCGATATTCTGAGTGTGCAAGTGGCTTTGTGTACTTCTTACTGAAACACAACATGGCACATATGACATTGTAGACTCATGATTATTTCTTTCTCAGGTGAATATTCAATCATAGACAGGTAAGCACAATTCACGTTTTATTAATTCATAATCTATTTATTAAATTTCAAATACATACAATTTTATATACAAGTATTTTCCCGAAATACGAGTTTGAAAGTGGAAATTTAACCTCAAATCATATGTATTAGTAAAACATTTTGATTAAATAGTTGCATAAAACAGATGTTTTTTAATTAGAAAATGATAAATATACACGAATATCAATCCAAATTAGTGGTTTTGTTTAATGTTTAGTTTTACTAAATGAGTACATTTTTTTACAATTATTATTAAAAATTAATAAGCATGTAAGCATAATTGCAATATAAAATATTACAAATATTTTTATTATGTATTTGTCATATTATAATGTATTATTGTTGAAATGAATAAGATGGGTTTTTTATTTATGATATTATTTTTTTCAATTTATTTTTGTCCTTTTCATTGTAAAAAAGTTGCTCACCTTACATCTACAACCCAAACCAGCCTGGGACATACTTTACAGTCAATGAACCTATACTGACACATCATCATCACCCAAGGCCCATAGTTTACATCAAGCCTCACACTTGTGTTATAGAATTGTATTGTAAAACCTGCATAATTTGTTAATCAGCGGCAGTCTAGTAAATTCAATAAAAAGTGGTTGTTGTTAATTCCTTTTTTAAAACACATAAGCATGTGCAGTGTGCAGCAATTCTTCAAACTGGATTTAGTCTCTCTTTCATTTCTCTTACTTTTTTGGTCTTTACTCAAATGCTTGTTCTTAGTGGGTAGAGTATCAGTGTTTGGGTCTTCCCAAGTCTCTTAATGTCTGGCTCAGTAGAAGTAAGATGGAACACATATTTGCTTCCATCTTAACTCTTTTACAACATCACATGACATGTAGTCTTCAGAAAATTCCACTGTCTTGTGAGAGCATGACAATGACCTGTGAAAATAAACCTCCATGTTATGATTAATGTAGTTTTCTTCTACACTCCCTGAATCAAAATGTCTCACTAGCAGTCCTCGGAATGGTTGTGGAATGTCAGCTGTGCGTGTGTAGTGAAATTTCTCAACTGTGTACCAATTAGATGAAGGCCATGAGGAGACTTGCCTTTATAACTTAAATACTGGATTCTAGAAGCAAGTGTCTACTTCAACTTCAAAAACTCTCTCAACTTTATTATCTCAACAAATGTATGTAGTACAATCTAATACAATTTCTTATTTAAAATTATAAGTAAGAGCCTGGGCTGGTTGGCTCAGTTGGTAGCGTGTCAGCTTGTCATATGAAATCCCAGGTTTGGTTCTTTGTCAGGGCACACAGGAGAAAATTCCATCTGCTTCTCTACCCCTCCACAGCACCCTTCTCTCTCTCCCTCTTACACTCCTGAAGCCATGAAAAAATGCTTAGAGCAAGTTGACTCTGGTAGTTGAGGATGGCTCCATGGCCTGCCTCAGGCACTAAAATTGCTTGGTTGCAGAGCAGCGGAACAGCAGCCCCAGATAGACAAAGCATTGACTGGTAGGGGTTTTGCCAGGTGGATCTTGGTTTGGGTGCATGCAGGAGCCTGTCTGACTGCTTCCCAACCTCCCACTTAATATATAAAATTCTAAGTAATGATAGAAGAAAACTGTTTAGAACCAAGAAAATCAAATTTTAAAGTCAACTGTAAACATCACTCTAAAAGAGTGAGTGATAAAGCTAATTATATTAAAATATGGGGAAAATGCCTGAGAAGTCCATTGTTTGTCAGTATGGATCTGTGAGTTTTAAGTGTCACACTAAAATAAGAAATTTAAAGAATCTTAACTATTTCCAAAGATAAGGTGAAAAACTTTTAATTGCAGACAATATGAATGTTTCTTCAGGAGACATGAGACATGCTCACAGAGCACCACCAAGAGAAATAAAATAATAGGATGAGATGCATGTAAGTGCTGGATATATGCTAAATACATAAAAATACAGAAGCTTGAGCATGCCACAAACAATAGTGAAAATTAAAAATGGAATAAAGATGTCTCATTTATAAGTGTGACAAATTATAAAACATAAAAACAAATCTAATGGGTGAGGTAGTATATACCATGTTTTTGGAAGACAACTTACGAAAACATAAATATTTCCAAAATTTATACACAAGATCATTATAGTATTTTCATCCTGAATCCCATTGGAGCTTATCAGAAACTGGATAAAATTATTTAAAAATTTTTAGGGAACAATCTATGTTTGAAAATGGCCAAGATATTTGAAACATCACTGAATAGTTACTTGCTGTATCAGATATTAAAACTTACTTAAAAAAATTGTCCCTGATCCAGATGAATAGGAGTAGAAATGGACAACAGCCTGAGCAGGCAGCTGTGCAGTGGACAGAGCATTGGACTATGAAGATGAGGAACCAGGTTCAGAACCCTGAGGGCACCTGCTTGAGCACAGGCTCCTGATATGACCCCATGGTTCCTGGCTTGAGCCCAAGGTCACTGGCTTGATCCAGAAAGTTGCTGGCTTGAAGCCAAAGTCACTGGTTTGAGCAAGAGGTTACTGAATCAGCTGGAGTCCCCTGGTCAAAGCACATATGAGAAAGCTATCAATGAACAACTAAGCTGCCACAACTATGAGTTGATGCTTCTCATCTCTCTCCCTTCCTAACTGTCTGTGTCTCTCCCTAAACAAGAAAAAAAAATGGACAACTATACTGTGGACCATTAGAGAGCTCTAAAATGAATTTATATATATAAGGGTCTTAATATATAGCATCAACGTTACAATTTAGTCATTAAAGAAGTATTTATGTTTTGGTCAGACATCGCTAATAACCATTGGAAAAATAAAGAGATTTCTTCCTCTCACAATGTAGAAAATTTAAAGTGTCTTTAAGATTACTATGAAATAAATCAGGAATTTCAGTATAATAGTTGGGGTGGAAGCCAGATTGCATGGGGACGAGAAGTGAAAGGAAGGGGACCCGTGGGACCAGTGACTGGGATGCTGTGAAATAAACACTCCAGGGGCTTGGGAAGCACCTGGCTGAGACCCTGTGGACCCATGTGGCACACCCTGGTTTCATCCACAGAGGCCTGGATTTCTTCCTCAGCCTCATGGAGGCCATTTTTCTGACCTATACAATAGTTAATAACAAGTAAAAGATAATAGCCTACAACATACAAAGATGAATTAATTTGCATAATAAACACATATCAAGGAATATATAAACTTCATTGGTCAGTGCCTGTGCCTGTGTATTAGGCAGTTCTGGGTAAGAAATATTTCTGTAAGGCCCTGACCAGACAAGTTGGTTGACTAAAGCACTGTCCTGAAGCTCAGAGGTTGCTGGTTCTATTCCTGGCCAGGGCACAGAACAGAAACAGGCTGATCTCCTGTCTCTCTCTCCCCCTCCCTTTCTGTGTAAAATCAATAAAATAAACATTTCTTTAAAAACAAGCGTTATAGTCCTGTAAGAGCTTATGTCTTATGTTTAAACCTAAGGAACAGCAGTTTCAAAATGATAGATATTTAGAGACAATGTTAAGGTTACGTGTGTGTACACCTATGGTTAGTGAATACATAGGAGTGATATCAGCATGGAACAAAAGACTTTAATTGTTCTTTTCACTACAAAAGTCTGTTGAAGAAGAAAGGTCTTTCTGGTGAGCAGGGAATCAAGTTAAGAACAGTAAATAATCTTGAGGATCCTGAAGTGAGAATTAGCTGGTCAGATTCCTGGGCCATCTCACAAGCCCTGAGGCCTTTTGGCCTCTTTTTCCAGGGTGTTCCTCCAGAATACACAGGCTTCCTTCAGCCTGTCCTGGGAGCCACAGTGTGATGCCTTTGTGCCCTAGGGTCAACACTTAGAAAATTCGCTTATTTTTTGTAAATGCCAGCTGTGTGTACACAGGACTCAGACTTCCCTGTGGGGGAGGTCATTAGTGGCATTGTGACTTGCTGTCCTCAGTTTCTTGCTCACAGGAGGGGCTGACGTACAAGGAGGAGCATGTGCCTCAAGCAGGGACCAGCACACCTAGGGACTGTGGGCGGGTCAGGAGGAGCTGTGAGGACGGGGCCTCACTGCTAGAGGCAGTTCTTCCTTGGGATTCTTTATGGAACTTCCTCCCCCGTAGAACACATGCACTGTAACAGAGCCTCCCTGAGCCTGCTGACCTCGATCTCGCTGCAAAGGGGCTTAGGCTGGAAGGAGAGACCCTGAGCTCAGTGTCTTCTACTACTGGGGGGAGGAAGTCACTGGGCACCCCCTGGAAATGTCATGGGCCCAGGACAGTGTCATGTCTGCAGAGCCCCAAGCTCCTTTTAATGTAGCCTGCAAGATCACTGTGACTTTGAGAGGGCCTTAAGCCTCTTTGCTGTTGTATTTTTGTAACTTACTCAGCCCTGAATTTGCCACTGGACTTGAATCTGAACTTTCCGGAATTCTGGGATGGGGTGGGATCCTTACTGTTTTTGATGAGTAAGACTTCACATATCTGCTGGATGATTTGTCTCACAAGCTGAGGTTCTCAGGTTTTTGTTTTGTTTTGTTTTGTTTTTTTACTAGAATACCTCAAAGAGACCTCACATTGGAGCAAAGGAGTAACACATCAATGGTTGGTGGTTGAGGTAATGTGCACAGGTGTTTGTCTAATACAGATCATCGCAACATTTCTGTCACTTTGATGCTATTTTCAAGTTTGAAGTTAAATGTTGCATTTCTGAAGTAAAATGTATTGTGATGAACAGGCTCCTGACTTTCCTGGGTAGAAAACTCAGCTCTTCTGAGAGAGCATGTGATACAGCGGGTCACAGAGTGCCCCCTGATGGGGGACAGTGCAGGAGTCCATGTGCACTCCAAGGAAGTGTCCTCCACCTCCAGGTCGTGTCTGCAGTGGCTCCTAGACTGATATCAGCTTGATGAAATGCACAAGTCAGGCAGTGCACACAATGAGAATCTTGGGAAAAATCTGGGCAAAACTGAAGCATTCTTAACACTGGGGAACAAAATTTTTGTTGCATCCACAAAAACACTTGTTCTTACCTAATTCCAGTGTGCTGATCTCAAATCTGAACATGAGTTTTACTCTGTAAGCTACAGTTTTTTGCAATTTAAGATTTTAGGGTTTTTATCTCCTTGTAAAATTTTCAACATTTAGTTTAACATCATGAAATAGAATGTCTTTTTGGGCATCTTTGTGAAAATATAATAATTTATATAATGCAGTAAATACACTAATGCACTAAAATATATGACTACATCAAGATTTGTTCACAATTTTGAAATGGAACATATTAAAACACTTATTTTAATCATAAAATTTGCGCAAAACTTATTTAAATTTTATTCAGGCAAATATTTGCGTTTCTAACTCTTGGGTTGGTGTACTTGTTGAGGCCAATCTTGTTTGATGCTCCAGCAGTAGTCTGCTCATCACTAACAGCTCCGATATTTTCAGGAATCTTATCAAGGTTACTGTTCAGGAAGTGAATCTTAACACTTATGTTATATCCAATATTGCAGAAAGCCAACAGCGTTCTTTGAACCAGAAGTTCATAGTTTTCTGCTTTTTTGTTGCCAAGGAAGTTCTTTGTAACTGCCACAAAACCCTGCCATGCTGCTTTCTCCTCCTTATTCAACTTCATGGTAAATTCTTCATCACGTATGAGGGTTCAGTTTTGAGCTCCATCGAATACACCTGCTTTTATCTTCTCGAAAGATAAGGCAGGAAAAGCAGAAATAATATGTTGAAAGAATTCACTTTCTCTATCCAAAGCCTAAACAAACTGCTTCATTAAACCAAGTTTGATGTGAAGTGGGGAAAAAATGATCATGTCTCAATTATATTTTGCATCCCTACTCCAGAGCTTCACGTTTCAGCCACTCCTTCTGTGTCCAGTGTTTCACCCGAGCTCAGCTGTCCCACAAACACAGAAAGCAAGGATACTTCGTGAAACCTCTCTGTTGTCCTAGCAGGAATTTTACCACTTTAAGATCCACACAAATGATCCAGTTATGCTCCTCATACTTCAGAAAGTCAAGGACAATTTTTATGTCATTATAATCTCCTCGCAGATGAGTTGAATAACCAATTGGAACCGCTGCATAAAAATTACCCTTGTGTAGGAGAACACTTTTCGACTTCGTTTAGAGCTGTCAAGAAATAGCCGCCATTCTGTTGGACTGTAAGTGGTAACACTTAGCTGGCTGAGAAGACTACTGATATCATGACAGTAAACAGTGTTTGTCTTTGGAAAAAAAGACCACAAAAATTTGTTCATGCTTCCTGAAATGGGATACTTTAGTTGACTGGTGAAGTACATTCTTTTCATGAAGCCTGGTAGCTAATAACTCAGCTAATTTTTTTGATAGGCCCAAATCTCTTATAAATCATTCAATTCGGGTGGGCTAAACTGCTGAGGGGTTAATGACTGCTTGGCTTCAGAAGAAGACCCTTCATATTATATAACCATTTCCTCATGCATCTTATCAAAATATACTTGATCACCATGTTCACTTTCTTTGTTCTTAGAAGAAATAAAACCATTGAAAACTGGAACACAGAGTGTCTCAGAGTGTGGGATAAGTCGTATTGCTGTAGAAATACTAGGATATGCAGTTTTTTATTGCCGATGCCCTTTGTATGGATCAGACAGAAATGACAGTCACTGCTGTGGTCCTTAGGTTCACATCAAACCATGGGAAAACCAAGAGGCATTCCTTTGCGTTTTCCTTTTGTCCAGTCACAAAGCATTTTCTCACAATATTGACACACAATATGAGGAGCCCAATTCTTGTCTTGATCGCCAAGGAGAACTTGAAAATAGGCAATATATGCACATGCCACAAATGATAAAATATTGCGCCTGACCTGTGGTGGCGCAGTGGATAAAGCGTCGACCTGGAAATGCTGAGGTCGCTGGTTTGAAACCCTGGGCTTGGCTAGTCAAGGCACATATGGGAGTCGATGCTTCCAGCTCCTACCCCCTTCCCTCTCTCTGTTTCTCTCTCTCCTCTCTAAAAAATGATAAATAAAATTTTAAAAATATTATAAAAAAATAAATAAATAAAATAAATAAATAAATAAATAAAAAATATTGCTCCTTTGACACCGAAGTGTGTAACAGCCACATATATAACAGAAGGTGTCAGGACTATTCTTACATTTATGCCTACTTGAAGAAGCCATGATTCAATTTTAATACAAAATAAGAGGGTGTTTTTTTATCAGATAATAATTCTTTACATTTAAATACAACTACAATTATGTAAAAGTGATGTTTGTAAAACATTAATTGCCTTGTAGTTCTGTTCAATCCAAGAGACATTGCCCTTTAACTCCAATTTAAAAACCAATGCATGCCATTAACTATAACAAAAATAAATTACAATTGCATAAAAACTAGAGCATGCACAAAAACGAATTTCAGATTTGGAATCAATGATGCAGAAATATATTGAAACAGTTCTAAAACCTCATGCAACAGAAAATAAAAATAAATTTTCCCCAGTGTAATTTTTTCACTATTATTATTACCTTTTATCTATGTACAACTCAGAGCACAATTAAGTCATGGCAAGAGTTAGTGAACAAGAAGAAGAAAATCTTCGATGGTCCACAGTCCTCACCCGCCACAGGCTTCCCTCTGCAGCTCACAGCCCACAGGAGGAGGTCAGAGCCCCGTCAGGGGTCCAGGGGCTGCGGGCAGGTGTGCATGGGGACGGGAAGGAAGGGTGCAGCCACTCACAGGTGCCCCTGATGCCTCAGGGCCAGTGGTGGGATTCAAATAATTTAACAACCGGTTATCTGTCCTAATGACTGTTCTAAGTATAAAAAAGGATATACTGAAAGTAGTTTATTATTCCATGCATTTAATGCTTAAATAAGAATTTAAAAAATTAAAAAACTAGATTATAAGAAAGTGTTTTAAAATATTAATGAGAAAATATTAAATAACATCTGACAAAAAATAAAACTGTTATTTAAGATATTTTTGTATTGCTTTTTGATTGGCATCAATCAGAACTTGCAATTTTTTAACTTTTAAATGAGCATCATCGGCTGTGTGATTTGTCCTTAACCATATTTTCACTGTACGGGTAGAATCTCATTCCTTTACCTATGGACGGAATGAACATTACTAAGGGCGCTTAGAAGATGCTGTTGTGCAGATGAATGTTAAAAATAGTAAGGAATGTAAATTTGTGATTTGTACATTGGGCAGCTGCCCAGGTGCCCACCTTAGAGAAAACCCTGATTACAAGTGCCACTTTACCAAGCGGTTCACCAAACTCAACGAAAGATTAGGTATTAGTCCTACTGAACCTGTGAAAGCCAGCTGAATCCCACAACTGCTCAGGGCATAAATTTCATGACTCATCAGTGCACAATGGCGAGGGAAGAGGTACTAACATGGCTTATGGAGTTTGTAAGGTGATGGACATGGTGACTTTGGCACCATTTGAGACCTTGAAGTTTTGGATAAATATCAAACATATATATATTTTGAAATCTCATGCTTCTTAAATGTATGTAGTAAGATGGTGTGATAAACATATCTCTTAATGAGCTGAATGAGGCCTGATGCTGATTTAATCTATCCATGGATAGTATTATTTTTTTATTAAAATGTGGCATTATAGTCACAAGTTTTATCCTTAGATGTCTTAATTCTGAAAACAGTTGTCACATGAATGTACAGATGCAAAAAGGATAAGGTCGTGGTAGTGTCGTCAAGCGATTAAAAGTATTAAAAGTATTCCTTTGGAGTATTGGCCAAAATTGTAATTGTATTCAATCCTTCCAAATTGTTTCTACACTTGGTCTTAGCTTAAGGGTAAAAAGTGATAAAAATTATTTTTAGTGACTTATTAGATATAGCTGAAATAGGTCCTTCCTTATGTTGTTCAAGCAAAAACACCAGGAACCAGTCTCCATAGGAAAAATGTGTGTGCACAAAATATTGCCTTGTTGTTGTTTTTTTTGTTGTTGTTGTTGTTGTTTTTAGAGGCTAGAGTTGTATGTGCAGAGTCAGTGTTAACTAGGAACAGACAGATGACGTGTACAGCATCTCTCTTGGTCAAATGGAACAAGGATGTTTATGACAGGGAAGTAGGACATGACAGCAAGTGTCACAAGAAGATACAGAAATTGTGAAACTATATACGAGGTCAACACCACCCAGAGGTGAGGCCTGAAATGTGTCCCTGTAGCAGGAAATGGCTGCAAGGGGAGGATAACAGACACCCAGACAACTACATAGAGGAAGGAAAATTTATTAGTAGCTGGTGGAGCACGGGGGGTTAGTAGCACCAAAGCATCAACTCCTCAAAATTAGTTTTTTAGATTCTAATATCCTTTACAACTTTAGTTTTCATGTGACAAGTGCCTGATTTCTTTGACTTCTTTGTCTGCAAATCTACATGATTTTTGTGTCTCTAGGAGAAGAGAGGGTAAGCAGAGAGTTTAGTCTGTCTGTCCTTGACTATTCACATATCCCATTCCTCTTGCTGGTGCTCCAGATTCATTTCAGGGAACTGATTTTTAAAAAAAAAAGGTTATAGCTATGAGTTGTTACTTTTCAGACTTTCTCAGTCAACAACCCTTCCTCCCTCAGTCTGAAACCCAGAGGTCACTGACTTGAGCATAAGATCACAGATATTGCAGGACCCCTCTCCTGCATTCTTCTGGTTTCTCGCCTCTCAACCAACACCACGTACCTGCTAACCAGTTAGAGACTGAGCTAGAGGAGCCCTGTGATTGCAACAACAAAGGACATGTGTCACCAGCACATTCTGCTGAGGACAGCAGTTCAGAGACCCTGTGTGTTTGGATGGAGAATATCTATCCCCACCCACTAACTTCATGGACCCTTAGCTCCAATATCTAGTAGTGAGGATAATAAAGTCCTGAGAACCTTCACATCGATGTGATTATAAAACAGTAAATGAAGTGATTGGAAAGCAATGATCTTATTTTACTTAAGGGAAGCCTTGATGGAACCAGAGCCAACTCAGAAGCAGGCAGTGTTAGCTCCCAGGTAAACAGTTCCCTCCCTGGCAAAGTCGGTGAAATTCAGTCTGATATTCCCTTTAAGGATAAGGTGATCTATCTCTTTGACTTATTATTTATAGTTTCATATTGTTACATAATTGTAATAGCTAATAGCTGACATTTACTGCAGATAGGATGCTGAGCATTTCCCTGAATAATTGTATTTATCCTAACACAGACTCCATGATATCACCCTTGTTTACAGATGATGAAATTGAGGCAGAGAGGGTCAGCATCTTGCTGATGGCAATACAGGTAGAAAGTTCCAGAGCTCAGCTTGAATCAGGTAGTCTGGTCCTAAAATTAGAGTCTTCTTCACAAATCTTCTAAATTTAAAAGAACCGAACAGCTGTTCACAATTCAAAGCCAAGTGTAAAACTCCCCATTGGGATTCTGATGGGGGAGGGATTGAAACTGCAGAGTGTCTGAGAATACAGGACTTCTTTACATTTTCTAACGTTTCTTCAGGAACACTGAGTGAGCCTTGGTGTTTTTAGATCCCTTTTTGTATCAGTACATTTTATCATTTTATCCTTCAAGGTTTGCATGTTCAAGTGTGTGGCCTTCAGTACATTTCTGTTGCTGCTAGAGTTCCGGTTTCTGTCCGCCATGCGGTGCTTCCCAGCCGATCCTTGTTCAGCGATATCGTGAACTTTCATTTATTCTGACAGTTTTTTCTGAGGCTTATCTAAGATTTCTCTGATAGTTAATCACCTACCCATGTATCATGACCAATTCATCAATTCATTCTTTATCTTATGTTTCCCCGCCTGAACCAAAGCTCACTTTTTAGTAATATTTGTAGGTGTTAATATAACCTTCTTCCCTCAACACTCCTCAGGCTTGTCCGGGATACCACGACGATACTCCGACTACCCTGATGCCTACACTACCTGAAACACTGTGTCATCTATAGGCTCCTTCATTTCATTTATTTGAAAAAAATGTTTTCAACAAAATGTTTTACTTCTTTTTTTTTTTTTTACTTTTTTTTTCAAACAGTTAAAAGTTCACAGCAATATTGAGCAGAAAGTACCCAGACATCCCATGTAACCTTATGTCCAGACACGCACAGCCTTCCCCAGCTCAGCGTCACACACCTGGTGGGACCTTTGTTCTCAGAAAGTGCAGTTGCTGGACTGTGTGCTAAGAGGACGTTTAGTTCTCAGGGAATGCCCCCCCCAAAGTGTCTGCACCCTCTGCACTCCACCAGCAGTGAAGAAGAGTCTGTGCTCCCGTCCTGGGCGGCGCTCACTGCTGTCAGTCAGTGATCTAATTGAAAAGGAGAAGAAGATAAAAGAGTTGAACAGACAGATGAAGGAACTAGAATGAGCATCAACTAGAGAGTTCGACTGAGGCAGAACCTGAGCTGCGAGCAGCTGAGCTGGGACTTCACTGTCACCACCTCGTCTGCATGTGACCCGTCCCCACTAGCAGACACCCCGACTGGGTAGCACTGGGTACTTTATCCTGCACATCAGTGCCTGAGCGCGACCTAGCGGCCTCCCCACTCTGCCAGTTTGAGCAAGTCTCCTACTTCCTGAAAGTTACCTGACTCAACTGTTAAGATGGGAAATGTAATAGCTTATTGATTTGTAGCAATGCTTAAATATGATAAATTATGTTTGCACAATGACTTTAGGTAGAAATAAAAAACATTACTATTCTTTTAATTACTGCAGTTATTATCAACAAAGCTTTGTGTCCCAAAGGACCCGTATGCAGGGTGACGATGGTTGTTTGTAGCTCTAATCAGTTCACAGTTATCTTGATGACTTCATTTTACTAAAAATTATTCTGGCACCAACAGACCCCTTGGAATCACCTTCTATGTTCTGTTTCCATGAATCAGACTGTTCTAGAAACCTCACGAGTAGGAATCACACATTAGTGTCTTCTTGTGACTGGCTTATGTCATGCAGTGTACTGTCCCCCACGTTCACCCCGAAGCAGCATGTGACGGATTTCCTGCCTTACCGTAGGGATAAGGACAATATCCCATTATCTGTGAGCTCTGACTCTGTTTACCCACTCATCCGTCCATGGACACCCGGGCTGCTTCCAGCTCTTGGCCATTGTGAATTGTGCTGCGATAAATGGGTGTGTAAGTAAGGGTTTGAGATCCTGCTCATGTACTCAGAGCTGAGCTTGACCCATCACACTGTATTTCTAGTTTTAATTTTCTGAGGGAATTCTATCAGACCCTTTCTTTAGTGGCTGCACCATAATGTATTCATGTCAATATGCATACTTTTTCTTTGTTTATTCCTTTTATTATTTTTTGGAAATAAATCATTTTGAAAATTCTAACTGACCTTGACTTGAGATCTGAAACAGAGCAGGAAAGCCCGGGGGGCACAGTGTCCAGCTGGGTCTCTCCCACCCACCCCCCGCCCCCAGGGCTACCGGAGAAGAATGGGGACCCCCCTGACTCAGCCCGTCCTGCCTCCCCAGTCACAAAGCCTCCCCTCCTCCACCAGGCCCTCCTGTGTTTCAGGGTGACACGAGCTCCTGGCTGACAGTGTCTTGTCTTCCTCCAGGCTGTTCCCTTGGGACCCCTCCTCCTAACATTTCCTACTGTCACAATTGTCCCCTTCCTGAGTGGCTCCCCAGAATGCCTTTCTGTAACCTGCTGCGTCCTAATGTCCTGTTCAGAATTCGCCATGTCTCCCCCATGTTTCCATGGAATATCTGGTCATGGCTGGGGACAGGCAGAGGAGGGCCCTGTGGGCACTTGTCCTGCTGGGATTCTGATGACCCAGAAGGTGCGATCCCCCTAACTGACAAGTGAATCCGTCAACTAGAAGAGTATATCATGTGATTTGATTTGGGAACTGTTTTGATATTTTTTGAAACAGTAGATTAGAGGGAGATGCTGTTTTGATTTGACTTGAAATGTCACTTGATAGTCTTGATATGTTAGATTAAGTAGAAGTTAGGAGTTGAGAGGTAATCTTCCTCTTGTCACAGGTTTCTCTTGGGAACCCAACATCTCTGATTTCTTCACAATTGTCTCCAGCCCACTGACCTTTCTCCCTCCACTGCCAAAGGAGCCCTGGCACAGCAGGCATCATCTCACACTAAAGATGCTTTCTAACCCACCTGAGTAGTTTGTTAATTCATAGTCCTGCACACCCAGGGGTACTTGCTGACCCTCGTCCTGTCCCAGCACCAGGCTGACAGAGATCAGCAAACCAGACACGGCCTGGAATTAAGAAAACAAATCCCAGGGGCTTCCTGTCAGTCACTGAGTATACATTTCTAACCCAACCTCAGTGTTGCTGCAAAGGAGATGTCAGGGTGCTAGCAATGCCTAGCTTTCTAAGTCATTTTATTCTGTGACACAGAAGCATGGCATCATTCCTCAGGGAGGAAGTTAGTGCTGGAAGCCAGGCCTGGTGACCTGCCACATCCTTTGTGGGCAGGACCAGCGAGGCTCACTGGGTACAAATAACCTCAGGCTCCGTAGGCTGCTGAGTCCAGCTCTTAGTTGCTCATTCTTGTTAAAGCTGAACTCAAAGCAAAGTCCACCATGAAGCCAGTGTTGTGTGTCCTGCTGGTCACTCTGGCGTTTTCCTGTTAAGAGGGTTAGTATCATGTCTAATGTGAGTACCATCTGCCTGGTTAAGTAATCTTCTTTATACGAGGTTACTTATTATGGGTGGGAGGTGAGCACATCAGAATACAAACCCTTCCTGCTGCTTGTGGACTAGCTCTCTACAGCCAGGGCTCATTGTTTCAATCCTAATGATCTGGAACTTTCTCAGACATCATGGCAGGATCATTTAAGGGTTCTCCATTGGCAGCCTCATCCCTGTCTGTGGTCTACCTGTCAGAGCAGCATGATGTAATGGAACTTGGTTGTGAGTCATGGCTTTGTCACTCAGCAGCACTGTGACTTTGAACAAGTGCTTAATCTCTCCAAGTCCCCTCTTGTCCTTGCTTTTCACAGCTGCCGCCCAGAGTGGCTCTGACAGAGCAGTGAGATGCCGTGTGTCACAGGGCAGCTCCAGGTCCCATCAGGCATTCTGTTTCCCTGGGTCTTTTAGGTGCTGGTTGAATTTATGGACTGTGAACTCCTGGATTCAGACTCATACGATGTGCAGGTGGGAAGGACTTTAGCAGAGTTCTCAGTTCAGGAAGAGCCAGTGTTGTCTGAATCTCCGAATGATCAATCTTCCTGTGGGCTCTGAGAACTGCAGCCCTCAGCCAGTTGACATGTGCTGCTCTTTCTCTAGGCATCCAGCCAGGATTCAGAGATCTTGTGCCATCATTAGGGTGGAAACTTCTACTTTTCTGGGCTCATTCTGGCCATTCATCAAAAAAAAAAAATGCTTTAGGAATGATTTGGCAATCCTTCATGCCCTCAATACTGACTCAAGCCTGTGTTTCTTTTTTTTTTTTCTTTCTGTATTTTTTGAAGTGCAAAGTGCAGATGCAGAGTGGCGCAATGGACAATGCGTTGACCTGGAATGCTGAGGTTGCCAGTTCAAAACCCTGGGCTTGGTTGGTCAAGGCACATATGGAAGTTGAAGCTTCCTGCTCCTCCCCTTTCTCTCCCCCTCTCTCTCTCTCTCTCTCTTTCAATTTGTCTCTCTCTCCTCTAAACTGAATAAATAATTAAAAATAATTAAAAGTGGGGAGGCAGAGAGACAGACTCACACATGTGCCAGACTGGGATCCACCTGGCATGTCCACCAGGGGGCAATACTTGGTCCCTGTGCGGCATTGCCCTCCTTGCAACCAGAGCCATTCTAACGCCTGAGGCTGAAGCCATAGAGCCATCCTCAGCACCCTGGCCAACTTTGCTCCAATGGAGCCTCAATGTGGGAGGGGAAGAAAGAGACAGAGAGAAAGGAAAGAGGAGGGGTGGAGAAGCTGAAGGGAACTTCTCTGTGCCTGGGCCTGGGATTTCTGCATGCCGGGCTGATGCTCTACCACTGAGCCAAATGACCTCAAGTCCTTTTGAATCATTCTCTTTCATCCGACTTTCTGAACCTCTTCCTGTTTCCCCATGTGGCCTCTGATCTGACCCTCTCACCATCTCCGCATAGCTGCTATCAGATCCGGTCAGTTTAGAGCCTGGTAGGGCACATTCTGGGCTGCACGTGGTTGCAAAGGCTTTTGGTGAGGGTTGGGGAATATAGACCAGAGAAAGTGTCGCTTCAGGTCTCATCACAATCCCAGTGGGTCGGTAGTAAGCCCCAGTTCCCACCTCCCACTTTCTCTAAGGACTTCTGTACATCAGTGCAGAACACGAGAGTCATCATGACATGTGCATAATTTCAAATGTGTGAAACTCATAGAGTAATTTTTTTCAGAAGCATTTCAGCTGTTTTCATCCAATGACATAATCCTATAGCCTAATTTAGTCTCAAAGAAGCATCATCGAACATTAATAGATTTCCTCACTCCTCTCCTAATTTAGTCTCCTTTCTCTGACCTCTAGTAAGTTCTTACTGCCATTCAGTTGAAAGACTGACTGATAACTTCTCCTTTCTCCCCATATCAAGACTAAAGAAAGTGTCACTATACTGACAGGCAAACCTTAAGTATTGAAAGCTAGAAAGGTGAATTTCAACAAAGTAGGAGATCTGGAAAGTCGGTGTACTTTACAAAGGGTAAACCTGAACTAGGGATCGGCCAACCAGCTTTCCAGACTGAGCTCTGTGAAGTGCTCTGTGATCTTGACAAAGTCACAATGTCCAGGATTTTGTATTCTCATTGCCAGTAAGGAGATGTGCCCATAAACCCTGCGAATCTTCTATACACTGTAAGGTACGGAGCCATAGGAAAGAGTGAGTTTTCTTACATCAATTGTTTTTCTTTTTCTTCTACTCTAGCAAATGTACTAGTCTGCCCAGCAGTTCTTTCTCATGTGAGGAGCTTACTTTTGGATTCTGTCAGCGCTTACCGTGAGGAAATTTAGAGATATAATGCATCTTTGGAAGCTCTCGAGGCACATGTGGAAGTGAAGAAGTGCTTAGATAAGATTTCTCCTGAAGACACTGTGAAAATTCTCAGATATGTGGTAATTTATTCTCCATTACATAGAGGCTGCTGCTCAGCAGTACAGCCAGGGCGGCGGTCAGGGTGCTGCTCTGGGGACACAGGGTGTGACGGCAGCTGCCCCTCTGCTCACCTCTGATCGAGTGGCCCATGGACACAAGGTCCATGATAACGTGACACCTGCTGAGCTGGACTAAGGCTGCACACAGTGCTGTGTATGTTCGTCCTTCTCAGGTCACCTCCCTGGGCACCAGGTTCCCCACAGTGTCCTGAGGAGAGGGACAGCTAGGCCCACAGGATGTGATGGGGCAGGGCCAGAGACGGTTGCCCCCAGCTGGATGGGCCCCCTCAGCCAGTGGCACAGTCCCTGGGACTCTCACAGGAGGACTGGGAGGAAGAAGGGGACACAGCGAGAGGGAGAGAGCCGGCCCTGCCCTCTGTCAGGACAGAGGGGCAGCTGCTGGGGGCTCTGCCAGCTCTCACAGAGCCGAGGCCACCCCAGTATCTCACCCCACATTTCACGGCCAGGGGGACGCAACCCTTTCTGTGTCCTCTGCAGCCCCGTGTGGAGCTGAAACACTTCAATTATGTCCTCATGGAGAGATCACACTGATGTAAAGGTGTCTCTCAGCACGTCCGCCCCTGGAATTAATTCAGGTTTCACATAAATGTCCTCACAAGCTGGATTCTCAGTGTGGGGAAGTCCGTGTGCCGTGTGGGGAATGTCCACTCCTGGAGGCAGGACATCTGCAGGCAGAATGACCCATGACCCACCCATCCAGTCCCAATCTCTCAGCCCTGTGTCCTCATTTAGTGGCAAGTGAAGACCTGGTCTGAGACTCAGAGAAAGGACACCAGGCTGCTCTGCCCAACTCCTGAGCCTCCTCCTCGCTCCACCAGAGACCTGCGCCCTTCTCTGGGGACACGCAGGGTTTATCTGCGGGGTGTGGACATGGTTCTCTTCTGACTCACATGGTCTCTGCAGACTGGAACAGAACTATTGAATTTCCCACATGCACGGCTACCTGCCTGGTGCCTCCACTTTCCTTTGCTGGTTGCAGTTTCTTCCACATCTGGGTTGTGAACACCAGTCTGTGTTAACATGGCTTCTGCAGGGGCTTCATGACTGATGTTTCTTTTCTTTCTTTTTCTATTTCAGATCCACACGGAAGTTACATGTAACAGACAGATTTAACAATCTTCCATGCAAGTTCTTTGTCGTTCAATGATGACCTGATCTTTCCCGGACAATGTGAAGGTTTCAACGTCTTGCTTCAATAAATTTCTTTCCTGCACTTTGCTGCCTGTCTTGTTTTATCCAACAGTCTCTGACCTTGAGTTGTGGTAGTTTTCATCATGCAGGGGCCTGTGGGAAGTGTCAGGGGTAATGTAGGGAAACCCTGTGTCCAGGTGTCATGGTGGCCTGAGTGCCAGGGACAAAAGTGTAAAATCTGTAACCTCTGCTGAAACCACAGTGTCAGGAGGCCATGCTGGCTCTGGAACATCGAGGGGAACATCTATCCCTGGTGCCTCCAGCTGAAGGCTGGTGACTGTCCTCGTCTGGTACCAACATCCCTCCTTTCTCTGCCCCATGAGGGGACATTGCTGTATTTTTCTCTGTGTATGAGAATCTCCTGGTCTCTTTCCTTTACAATGTGTGAGATGACATTTAGAGGTCACCAGAAAATTCAGTATCATCTCCTTAATTCAAAATCTGTAACTTTATCACATCTACAGAGTCCTTTTTCCCACGGCACAGACATGACAGTCCCAGTCTCAGGTGTGGATCTGTGTGGGGACGGAATGAGCCTACTTGAGCTTCTCTGCCTGCTGACCCTAAGAGTCCACTGAGGGTGCCCCCTCCACGGTCTAGCCTCTCTTCGAACATCCTTTCGTACTCTGAAACACTAGAGCTCATGTGTTTCTAACTGTTTGAAGGAAGAGGATTTGTTATTAGACATACACACATTCTTTAAATATAATTGGTATATTGTACATACTATTCTTTCCTTTGCACCCCTGCCTGGCCCCGCTTCTATAAACATTCTTGAGAACATAGAAAATAAAAAGTAAGTGGTACCTACAATTATCAACTGTGTCCAAAACCTTTCGAATAAATGTGATCACACGGAATGTATCCATGTAAACTAGTCTGTATTTTCTGGAACGTCTTCTGTGTTCATCCACATCCTGTGCTCTGTAGACACAGGGTCACGGAGCTCTTGCCACAGCCTGAGAAATGCAGCCTGGAATCATGCGGGGAGACAAGGCCCCCATCGGCGGGTCATACAGGCCTGGCCTGACCCTGTCCTGGGCTCCCCTCTGTCCCCATGTCCCTGCTCACCCATATGCTGTACTCAGCCATGCTGTCTACGTGCCATTCACTCGTCATGACGTTGGGTCACAGCAATGCCCGTGGGCTCGTCCTGGTCCCTTTCCCTCTATGTTGTCCCAGCACAGGACAGCGAACAGCCTAGTCTGCAAAGCCTGTGTCCCGTCCCCTGCTCGGTGAAGCCTTCTCTGCCTCTCAGACCCTAAAATAAACCTTCATACACAGTCACAGTGTGTGCATTAAACCACACGCACTCATACACACATATTTACGCACATCGGACACATGCCCAATTACTGATGCACAGACACACCTGAGACACACACAAGGAGACACACACACACACAGACACACAAGCAGGCAACTATACCTCTGTTGTCACGTTATTCTTTTGTGAAATAAGAGTCCTGTCACTGAGCAGTTTCAGCGTACATTTAAAATAAGGTAGCAAAGGCTGAGCCAGAGAGGACGGAGGAGTGAAGTTAATGGCTAGGACCTTGGTCCGGATAATTCTGGACAAGAATGGTGGCAGAATGGAGACTAAATATAACACATGTCAGTGAATTCTGGACATAATATGATTAAAATTATAAATTTTATGTTTTTAATTTAATATCTTCTTTCCCAAGCAAGAGGAGGGGAGATAGAGGACAGACTCCTGCATGTGCCCCGACCAGGATACACACAGCACCCCAAAAGGGGCTGATGCTCTGTTCACTTTGGCCATGCTTAGAACTGAGCTACTTTTAGTACCTGAGGTAGAAGCCCCATGGAACCATCCTCAGAACCCAGGGCCAGTGCACTCAGACCAATCAAGCCATGGCTGTGAGATAGGAAGAGAGAGAGAGAGGGGGGTGGTGATGAAGCAGATGGTTGCTTCTCCTGTGTGTCCTAAGAATCAAACCTGGGTCATCCACACACCACGTGCATGCTCTACCACTGAGCAAACCGGCAAGGGCCTATGTTTGTATATTTTAGCAAAACACAGAAGATTCCACAGAATCTTGCTCTCTGAGAGGCAGCCGAAAGAGACCTGCCCATGGGAACAGGTTCTGTATTTCAACCCTCAGAACACTCTCCATGCATTGCTGACTCCTCCTGTCAGATCACGTCTGATGTCATCTCTCTGTTTGTTGCCTCTTGGGACTTCCTTTCTTGAGGACCTCACCTATGTTTAGAAACTCTGCTTCAAATTCACAAATTGAGTTTACCAGCTACAAAGGATAGATCTGCAGAGTCTCTTAACTTTATCATTGCACCTCGAATCCTCCTGGGACACGTGTTATCACTCTCTGCCTAGACTCTGACCCTTAAATGTCTTCTCTCTGTATCCCTCCTACTCTCTGTGACAAGTTCAATAAACCAAGCCCAAGGCACTGGTTTGTCATATGTTTACTTAGAGCATACTTTCAGTGGCTCTCCACTCCTATAATATGGTGGACAAAGTCTCCAATCAGTATAGAGTGTATTCTTGGATGTCGGACAACAAAAACTTCACCTTAATCAAAATTAACGCTCTTCATTCCTCCCTTCCTTTTAATTCTACTATGTGTCTCCCAGGCGCTAACCTGGGAGGGCATAAAAATGGAGAGAGACAGAGAGCTAACAAGTTCTTAAGACACATAATCTTATGAAGAGATCACAGTTCTCTGGGTCAGACAGAACTCTCTCACGTGGGACATGTCATGGGACTTTAGAAAGTGAAAATTACTACAATATGTTGTTCCTTGTGGGTAACAGACATTGAAACTAAAACAAAAACTTTGGGGAAATAATAAATATCACAGCTACAGTACACGTTAGAGGATTCATAAGAAAAACTCTGTGTGTGTGTATGTGTGTGTGTGTGTGCGTGCATATCTGTGTGTGTGTAATAGAACAGAAATAAGAGAGGAAAGATGAACATGTCCAAACATCAATCAAAGACTTCCAACTAATAAAAAATTTTAAATGAGAGAGACCATGCCTGAAGAAAACCACAAAAGAAATGCATCAAGAAAATGCCCCCACAGAGAAGACTATGAACTGAAACAGCTCACTCATTCCCCACATCAGAACACATTTTTTGCCGTTTGGAAACATCAACTTAAAGGAAGAAGGTTATTTCGAAAAGAAACACTCGGTCACCTGCCAGGATGAGGAATAAAAGTAGAATCAGCACCGACTGGAGGGCAGAGAGGAACACTGAAAGTTCAGAGGTCTGGCCTGTACCTGTGCACAGACAGAATTCTGAGGCAGTCAGCTAGCATTTCAGCATGAACATAAACACATCTCAGAAGAGCAGCAGATCTGCTGAAGTTTTATCTCCCATGAGGTTTTTCTCAGAAGGTAGGGGAGAATTTGCTCTACAGAAAGGACTGGATGAAGAAAGACAAGGCAGGCAGCCCAGTGCACACAGGATATAACACAGGTGTTTGTAGATGAGCCGCAGAGAAGGGTAAAATGATATAATTTCACACATCAACACCATGAGATGCAGTGATCCCATTTGTGGGGAGGTGGAGATGGCATGGTGTGTATAAGACTGGGGAGTCATCTAGTGCTTCTCATTGGAAGAAGTTGTTTTTCCATTTTTGAACAATTTTATGACATCATCATTTTAAAATATAAAATTTGAAAATACAGGAAACTGTCAGAAATGACAATGAAGGACGACTGAAATTTACAAAAACAAAATGTGGTAGAAATGAGTTAAGATGTGGCACATCATTGAAGGCCACGTAGGGATCTAAGTGGCACCAAACTTAGGAGATTCTTGATGTATTTTGTTGAAAGAACTAGTGAATTTTCTTAAGAAATTGATTGTCATATTAAATGATAAGAGATAAGGCAGGGAAGTGAAGAATAATATGTTATATCAAGAATGAGACTCTACCTTAGAAATTAAAGTCCTATAGAAATTCCAGAGAGAACAAAGCCCTTGTGAGCTTGCATTCTCCTAGATGAAAATGTGAGCAGGGGAGGACTGAGTGGGTCCTGAAGGACAAAGGCAATGAGGGTGACAGAGAGAAGTTGGGGACCTGCAGGTGGGAGGACAAGCCTGGCAAAATCCTGAACTTGGAGATAAGCTCCATGAACTAGAGGTCACACGTGACCTCTCTATTGCCACCATCGGTCTACACGGTGGCTCCTCACTGTCCTCTTGGTGTGAGGCTACAGGGCAGTCCTCATCCTTTGCCACAAGGACAAATGCTGTGAAGGATGTCTCTCTGACTGGGTGTCTTGGCCGTGACTTTAGTGTCATTGGAGGTTGAGGAGTTCCTTTCTGAGTAGATGCCTTGGGTAGCTCAGGTTGTTTAGCAGCGAACATGGTCTTATCCATTTGACACCAATGGCCACCACCCATCCCAGGGGACATCAAAATATCTCTGGGCATGAACCAATGTCCACAATGGTGGGAGAAAATTAACCATATTAGAGAATCGTGGTTCTAGCACTGGGAATATGTATTAGATCTCTCTTATTCCCCTTGTAACACCCATATGACCACTGATTCAAGATCTGGAGTCCAGTGGTTCATAAGAAAACATGGGCAGTAGCTGGAGGGAAATTAGTAACAGAATAGAGAAGATTTGCTGTATTAATCTAACAAGCCATATGGACTGTCACATGTGTGTGCGGATTAAATATGTAACCACACTTCTTGTAGAAATATCAAGTTGTGTAAGTTTTGGTGAATGAGCCAAAGAGAAATACTGGGAGGTGACAAGTGATATTGACTCAGCTTCCAAATCTGGCTCCCTGTCCCAAGTCATTAGATGGATCCAGGTGAGATTGAATCAAGCAAATATTTATTTCCAGGGAACAGAGCGCTGAGGTGGCCCCGTGCCTGGATGTCAAGGCTCCTACTTCTTGTTTTCCTACCCTGGCCCTGCTGATGGGTGTTCCCCCAGTTACCGCTAGAAAATTAAGTCTGTGGTGTTAGCACCATGATGTCAGCTTGATGTCTGGGTTTAGAGCTGGGGATGAGCCTTGCCTTTTAGAGTCTCTATTTTAAATGAATTAACTCCTTTTAAATAAACCTACTAATAAATCATGTTATATACTCAGAGAATTCTTTGTAGAATCATAAACTGTCTCCAAAAACAGTAATAAAACAACTAATTAGACACCCACTGTATCCCAATTGTCACCCACAGTCCAGAAGAGCGCAGGTCATGCTCTCTAGAAGATGAACAGGGAGGAAAGAGCCATGAGGTCAGGTCCTCGTCACCAGGACACAGGTGAACACTGGAGCCATTGGGTCCCGGGAAGGTGAACCCAAAGATTCAAGGCCATGATCTGACAACAGCAGTGGGTTCTCTTTGGAGTGTTATTGGGAGTAAATAGTTTCAACTAAAAGGCCCCCAGGCAGGGATAATGGAGAAGACTTCACATGGAGCAAAGGCCTTGAGTAGAACACCGTGGGGCCTGCACAGAAATCTACCTGGAGGTCCCATAGAGCTGCTGTGCAGATCAAGGTTACTGGAATCCACTTGACTCATAAAGTAAAGTCCGTAAGTGTTAAACTAAGGAGATCAGTAGAGTTGAGAGCTCTCTGATCCCACAACACCTACCTCCCCACCCATCTCTGCTACCCACTAGCTGTGTGGCTATGATCAAGTCACTTGAGTTCTTCTGTCGCATTGCCTATAGCTGGACAGAGATGATATGTCTACCTCATGGGAGGGAGAGCACACATCAGTTTGCTCAGGGGAATCAGTCTGTGCTGCTGCCTTGGCATTCCGTCCATTTAGTGACGGACCTTTTACATCAATTTCATCTACTGAAATGACCATTGCTACAGATAGAAAAAAATTGACAGTTTCTAAACTCTGTGTCCTTTGTTTCTACACACAAAGCACAGACTGGCTGGGTTCTGGTGGATTTCCACAGTCCTTTCCTGGGTCAGTGCCAGGTGTGTCCGGTGACTTGTTCCTTCATCCATGGGAGGGGTCAAGGTGGCCTCCTAGAGAATAAAAGGAGGAGTTTGGGCACTCACCTCCAAAGTGAGATCCTTTTCTTCTGTCACACCACAGGGACCAGCCAGAGCCACTGCGGGACCATGAAGCTGCTCCCAGTCCTTGTCCTCGCTGCCCTCCCCTTTTACTGCTACGCAGGTGAGTACGCATGGGGCGGGGCTTGGGGGGCTTTGTTGGCAGGGCCACTGTGAGACATCTTTGCTCCCCACACCCCAGGACAGGGCACCTCACTTCTCTAGTTTGTAGTTATCTGTGTGTCTGTGTGTGTGTCTGTGCATGTGAAACAAGGAAGCTGTGTGTGTGTGTGTGTGTGTGTGTGTGTGTGTGTAACAAGGAAGTAGTGTGAGGGCTTAAAGAATACCCAGATCCTGAGTTACTGTCCGAGGACTCAGACCATTCCCCGTCATCTTTCTGAATGGACGTGCAGCTGGGATGTGGGAGAAGGACAAGCATCACGGCTGCCCAACAAGGAGTTCATGCCTCTGTGACTGAGCAGCTTTTGCACGCTTTCATCCCAGGTTCTGGCTGCACACTTATGACCCAGGTGATCAATCAGGCAATTGACCCTGAAGTGAGTGCGGATCAATACATAGAAAATTTCAGAGAGTTCATAATGAATAGAGAAGCAGAAAAGGCCTTAAGACAAGCGAAGCAGTGCTTTCTCCAGCAGAGTAAAGAAACTCTGACAAATTATCAAGTGTTGGAGGTACGTTTGGATTTTTCTTAACGGCTTTAAACCACTAGACAGAAACAGACAATGTCAAAGTTGGTTATTAATTTCTTCAAAGCTAGTGTTGTTCACAGTTTATTTTATTTGAGTGAATTTTATTGTTGGTGAGTGTGAGTACTCTGACACCAGGAAAGCCATCCAAGCTGGTGTTGGGGAGCCTGTGCACTTTGTGGAATCTCCAGTGAGTGATTACTGGAAATGCGAGAAGGAAAAGGGTGTTTGGCCAAAGGCTTACCTTCCCTCAGTACAGCGGTGTGCAGGGGAGGGCGGTGAGGAAGTGGGAGATGTTAGGTGTGGAGAGTTGATCATTAGCTGATCACAAGGTTTAGGACAGTGTTCCCCAACCCCCAGGCCATGGACCGGTACCGGTCGTAAGCCATTTGGTACCGGTCCGCAGAGAAAGAATAAATAACTTACATTATTTTTATTTTATTTATATTTAAATTTGAACAATGTTGTATTTTTTTAAAATGACCAGATTCCCTCTGTTACATCAGTCTAAGACTCGCTCTTGATCCTTGTCTTATAAGTTCGACAATTATATTTATAATACCACAGTTTTTACACCGGTCGCATAATTTTATTTTGTGCATTTATCTGTCCCACCCTAAAAGCCAGTCCGTGAAAATATTTTCTGACATTAAACTGGTCCGTGGCCCAAAAAAGGTTGGGGACCACTGGGCTAGGAGATTGGTTGCACTGCTGGGTGAATATTTTTCCCACAACTAGTCTGAATATTTATAGTGCAGAGATGGGTGTTATGTGTATTTATCACAATTAAAACTTAAAAAATATTAACAATATCTTCAATCGAAGATGAGAAACTATTTAAAAAGAAAACACTAAATCAGACAAATCTGTAAGAGTGAACATCTGGAAAGTTTAGTAGCCTAAAAAAGGATAGGGTGTGGGCATCTGTCCATTTGCCCTAGTTCTTAACATGCAGGCCATGCAGGAGCTCAAACTGCACGCTGCCTCGTATTTGGGCTGAGGTACTGAAAACTGACAACACAGTGTATTTATTGGGTAAGTTCTTGAAGAAGAGGAAACATACAGGGAAAATCAGCAAAGGGATCCCCGCTGGGGAAGTGCTGGAAGCACCAGCCCCTCTGGCATCAGCAGAGGTCTCCTGAGCGGGAGGACACAGCACAGAATTCCAATGTTACCTCCACCACCAGCTCTCTGCCGCTGAGTGTGGACCAATCTGGGGATAAGATAGAGGAAATGTTTGTTTTTCAGGATTGTCCTTTGTTAGAAGAACTGACATGTAAGCGATGACTGTTTTTGTTTTCCAGGATGCAATATACAATAGTGTTTGGTGTAAGCCATTTTAACTTTGCACCAGACCTTTGGCTCAGACTACAGGGAATGATCAGAAACCGACTGACGATGAGTAGAAACCACGACTTAGCACCCTCTTCTGTCATTTAATCTACAGACTGCAAGACAATTGTTGAAACCTCACATACATTTTCCCTTCAATAAAGCATCTGCAAACCTAACGCTCTTCCTTGGTGATTGACTAGCACGGGGGTTTTAGAGACACAATCACACACATGCTGCTCATGTGCGCACACGCCTGTACACAGTTCTCATCACAGAACTCATGAATGGAGGGTTGAGAATCAGAAAGGCACTCTGTCCCTCAGCATCTCCTGCCTGTCATGGACCCGGTGCATTGAAAAGCGATGCTCTCTCCTCATCATCCCACCTTCCTGGTCCATCTGAGCACTGTGGGCTCTCAGATCTTGTGTCTGCATCTGCTCAGCTTCCTGTCCCGGATCCACTGCTGTCCCCGTGTCCACACCGTATCCCGCTGACCACTCAGACTCCTCTCTGGGTGTTGTCTGTCCCTGACCAGAGGCGCAGCGAGGAGACAGAAGCAGTAACAGAAGTGACTCAGGCAAAGCCAGGTTGAATCCTGTCTTGATCGGAAAATTAATGTGTGACCTCAATTTTGAATTTTAAGAACATTTCACTACAATTTATTTACCCTATTATGGATATCTTTCGTCCTTCTTTCAAATATGTGACTGTCCCTGGTCATGGCCTGCAGGGGGCAGTGTGGTCCACCCTTTCATCCCACAGTGACCAACCAGCAGTGAGGTTGGAATTCCCTGGGAAAGAAGCAAAGTGAGTGATTTTAACTCGGACTCAGCTCTCCTCACTGTGACCCGTCCCCACTATCCTGACACCAGGGGTGGGTGACGAGTGCCCTCTGCTCACACCAGCACGGGTCCCTCTCACCCAACATGAGCCCTGACCTCTTCTAAGGACAACTCAGCTCCCGCCAGGGCTGACTTCCACTAGTCATAACCCAAACAGGGAACGAGGCAGACAATACCTTTTGGTCCCACAATAGTGTTACAATGTCTTTTAAAATGTTAATCAAAAGCGAATATAGTAATAGTGAATATGCACCAATGAACCTCTGTGGATATATGCATCTTTATATTAATTTCTTTATAAGATATGTTATTTAACATGTTTTTACGAAGAAGAGGCCATAAGTACCAAAGATTCAATAAGTCATATGAGGAAGTTCCTCCCATTTCTTCAAATCAACTGCAGCCAGTGACACCATTAGGTACCGGCAAAAGGACCCTTTCCCAGGACCTATCCTTTACACTTTATTTGTTATATACATATGTGCATACATGTGCACACACACACAAACACACTTATTAAGAACTCATGGGCCATGCTAAGTGTTGGTTCTCTGAGGCATTTACAGAAGTTTGCGTTTGCTCAGATGAGCCCTGGGCCACCTGGGAGGAGCCTGTCCTGGTCATGCTGCAGTGGGCCTGTCTACTGAGAAGAAGAAGGTCCTGTTGGGGAGTCATAAGGGGAGATAGGGCTGTAGTCCCTGGATCCCCATTGCCCAGTCCGACCGGATACCGGCTTGCAAGGGAGGAAAGGCCTAAGGATTCTGAGCAATGGCAGCTCCGAGGGGGGACAGGAGCAGGAGGCAGAGTCACAGGTGAAGCCTGATTGGGTGGCCAGGAAGCTCCTACCTCCTGGAACTCTGTACTGTGCTCACTTTGGACTCATCCAGCCTCAGCACAGCCCTGGGCTGCCTCGGGGGAGGGAGGGCTCATTTACATGCTCCTGTCTGTCCCAGGTGCACTTCTCATCTGATGATACTTTAGGAGGTGTCACTCAGAGGACTTTTGTTGTGTTTCTAAGAAGAGTTGGTATGAACGATGTGGATTGTGCTGAGAACACCAGTGAGTGCCAGGGGGCCAGGCCCACCAGGGTGCGGGCAGAGATGCTGGAGCCTGGGCGGAGCAGCGCCAGCTCCAGAGAGCCCATGCCAAGGAATAGGGTGAGGTCCCCAGCAGCCTATGTGCGTGAAGCCACGAGTGTATCATTGCGTCTCTGTAAAACCCCCGTGTTAGTCAATCACCAAGAAAGAATGTTAGGTTTGCAGATGGTTTATTGAAGAAACTAAAATATTTCTTTTATTTTGGGTGTTTTAATTTTAAATTCTCCTCATTCTTAATTGAGAAGCTGTTAATTAAAAGAAAATTTAATCATGGTAAATGCACATAACATAAATGTTACCCTTCTCTGCACTTTAAATGCACAGTTTCGTCGAGTTAGGAACATTCACTCTGCAGAGCAACCAATCTGGACCTTCTCATCACCTAATGTGCAAGTCTATACCCTTAGCATCTCTCATTTTCTTACCACCCACCACCGCAAGCTACATTTCTACCTTCTGTTCTTAGAGATGTTTTACTCCACAAAATGCAACAATTGTCTTTTTATGACTGGCTTATTTCTTTTATCATACTTCCTCAAGGTTTATCCATGTGGTCAGAAACCCCGGGTCTGAAGAATTTAGTGATGGACACTTATCTTTGTGCTGTGGCAATATTGCCAAATAGTTACCCAGGGGACGTTGTGAATGGAACACTAGGGTAAGGAATGCCTGCTGGAAATAACTACACAGTCTCTGTTATAAACAGCAGGAATAGCTCATTGTTTAACTACTGATGTGTTTTTCATCAATGACATCACTCGTGGCAGAGTCACAGCCATGGTTTCCACTTATGACTCACGGGACTGTAATGAATTAACGGTCATGAAGTTCCGGAACCACAGGTTCTACAAATATTACAAACAACTTATGGTAGTAAATTTGAAAATTTAAATGAAATGAGCACATATTTCTTGGGAGATATAAAATATCTTAGATTTACTTAAAAAGAAGAAGAAAACCTGCAAGCTGTAGATATATAAAAATATGGATTTGTAATTTAAAACCTCACAAAGCATATTGTAGGATACTTTAAACAATTTTGTGAAGAAGCAAACATTGAATACAAAAAACTTTTAGGATGTTCAAAAGTTCGATGCCTCCCTCTGACACCTGCTATAAAGCGTATTCTACAATTATTTGGGACTCTCCGTTCATATTTTTCAAGTTTAGACAGATGTCCTAAAATTCTGCAATCATTTTTCAATAATAAAATATCTGAGATATTAATGTATTTTGTACATAATCAAGCATCTGTTTGTCACAAAACGGTTCAAAAGATTGAAGATGAACACATTTCAGCTATGGAAGTTCGTCTTATTTGAATGACTTTATCCTTCAATATAAATTTTGTTTATCAAAGAAGTGCAGAATTTTTATCAGACATGTTTTCAATATATCAAAGAATGGTCTGAAGCAAACATTACAAGAAATAACAGTTTTCAATGGTGTTTTTTTACTTCATTGCAAGTATATTGGACAGATATTGAATCTTGTCTTGAGTTTTTATCTAAAGAAATGCAAATATCAAAATAGATGACAATTGTCTCTGAAGAAATTAGAACACTAAATGTATATTTAAAATCTGATAAATTAATACAATGCAAAAATGAACACATCAAAATTGTTAAAAGATTGGTGGAAATATTCAGCAATTTCAAAAATGAACATATTCCATGTGCGAATTTATTTATTCTTGTTCAATTGACATTGTGCTGCCCTGAAACTAATGCAGTAGTTGAAAGAGTGTTTTCAATTGCTAATGATTTTTGGACAAGTGAGAAATCGATATTGAATGTTGATACTCTAGCTGCAGCACTTGATGTCAAATTCAGTATGAAGAATATTTCTTGTTCAGATATTTCCAATATATTGTTACAGGATAATACATTGACAAAAAATATTCATTCAGTGAAAAAGTACTCATGTAGATAATATTATCTTTTTTCTTACCATTATTATTAAAAATCAATAGGCATGTAAGCATAATTACAATATAAAATATTACAAATGTTTTTATTATGCATTTGTCATATTATAATGTATTATCATTGCAATGAATAAAATGTTTCTTTTATTTACCATATTGTTTTCTTCAATTTATGTTTGTCCTCCTTTTCATTGTAAAAAGGTTGGTCACCTTACCGAAGGGTAAGGTGGCTCCAAGCCCTGTGCTCACTTCTCTGTAGCCGCCCTTCTCCTAGAACCCCGCCCCCTCACATCCACACTGCTTTGGTTGCTCAGCAACACTGGCTGACACCTGGTTTTCATACTTCAGCTTAGATTTTCCAACTGCTCTTAGAGGCAGTGTCGGTCTCATACAAGCTGTGCGTCCTCGGCTGGATGGGATATTTGCATGGCTTCTTTACCTCACGCTTGATGTTTTTCATAAGGTTGGAATTTACTCATGAATTATTTTTTCAAATATTTATTAACTGCTAAGTTATTTCCTTTGGGCTTTCTAATTAATTCATACGACATTTTAACTGATCATGGGGAAGGTGTGGCACAATCAGGTCCACCGTGGGACTGCACACAGGACAAAACATTGAGGGAGATTTTCTCAGACTGAACAGGCTGTAAGGTCTGCACCCCCAGGTGGCACCATTTCCGGTAGAATCTGGGATCACCTTGAATGCGTCCAGTCTACCCTTCGTCATCAGGGGGAGTCTTAAGCTTTGTTTTGGATGCAGTGGCCAAAGTGACTCAAAATGTCAGGTTCACTGGCATTGGTCCTAGTTCAGAAGAACTGACCAGCTCTGCTCTTCTTGACAAAAGAGGGCCCTTCCAAGACACACCCGCTGCATTTAATGGCTGTCTCTTCCGACTTCACAACCACGGAGCAGCAGAGGAGATTTAGGGCAACATAGGCAGATGAAGCAAAACAAAAACAACTTAGAAAAAAAGAAAAACAACTTTGAGCCCACGGTACAACATGCCCATGGAGGGCACAGGTAACAGAGTGGCGGATAGAGGGAGCATTGGTGCTGGGGAAGGACGAGGGAGGAAAATGTGGAGCACGGAGCTGGGAGGAGTGAGGATGACCCCAAAGTGCCTTATTTGCAGAGGAATGCCGCCCCTGGATTTAGCATTCCTGTTCAGGGGAGAATCTGATAGGACACGTTGCTCACTGTCGCACAGACATAAAATCAGTTAATTCCTTTTATTCTCTGGTAAATAAAGAAGAGCTTCCATTTAGTGGCACTTAGAAAAACTCAATGACTCTTTTAAGCAGACCTAGTCCATAGACCCCCAGTTGGAAAATTGGATCCACATTCCAAACCCAGACGTTCCTGAACAGTCTGCCTGCCTCTTCCCTGTCTGTCTTGGGAAGGTGTCAGGAAACCAGTCGTGGTGTGCTATCCACAGACCGAGTCCAACCTGGCTTTCTCCCTTAAATGGTATTGAAACCATTTCCCTGCTACAGAGATCTTTATCTCTGTCATTATATCCAATATAGGAAATTCAGGTTTCTCAGTAAAGAAAGAAATTTCGAAAGGAGATGTATTAGCTTAAAAAGTAACCCATAAGAAACTTCCGTTTGCCACCACAAGGTCATGACCAGCCAAAGCCCCTGCCTGCAGTGGCAATCAGCACACTGCCGAAGACGGAATTGGCAGAACAGACTGACCATGAGTGTAATCTCTGCCCATCCTCCTTTGAAGTCCCCACTGCCACCAAAAAAACTCCACACAACGATGTTCATACAACAAAAGAACAAAGCGCTGAACTGAGCAGTGTGGGGGGAAAAGAAAATGATGAGAAGTGTTTGATGAGAAGTGTTTTCCCACAGAGAGCAGGCAGGTGGGTTAAAACCTACTGAGAAATGAATCCAGAGGAAGTGAGGTACAAGTGCGGGCTGGAACAAAGCCCTTCAGAGAGGGCAGATTTCTGGGCAAAGTGGCAATCTAGGTTAGGGGAGGACTTGAATAATTGTTGGAGAAGCGAGTGGCATGGGGTGTGAGTAGAAGTACTCCAGCAGCACCAGGCAGCTGCGTCACCCCCAATTCTCTCTGTTCCCTTAACAGGGGTCGGCAAACTCACTAGTCAACAGAGCCAAATATCAACAGTACAAAGACTGAAACTTCTTTTGAGAGCCAAATTTTTTAAACTTAAACTATATAGGTACGTATATTCCTTATTGAGATAGCACTCACACATGGTATTTTGTGGAAGAGCCACACTCAAGGGCCAAAGAGACTCATGTGGCTCCCGAGCTGCGGTTTGCCAACCAGGGATTTAAGACGTGGTGTTTCACCACAGAAGACAGAAGTAAAAGGTTGTACAACCGACTTCCTTTAGGTAAAATAAGTTACAGGTCAGCTGGTGACAGCAAAATTACACCACATCTGAAAATATTATTTAATGTCAATTATCAAATGAGCTGCTCCTTGGCAATGTTTCTGAAGTCTGGGTAATAGTGTCGATCACGTGCGTTTGAAGATCCAGCGTATTGTTCAGAGAATGTAAAACACTGGACCGTGTGTTGACATTAAACTTTTTCTCTAACTGACCTTCAGTGTGTCCCATAGTCCTGACCGTGATGGGGCCTCTCTATTCCCTTTGTGATTCTGCAAGTTATGCGTTTTCATGCATGCAATCAAGTTAGCTATATAGCCTTTCTAGTGTTTATCAGCTTGTGTCCAGTAAGGAAAGAGAAAACTGCCTAGGTCTGTTGAGCAGGTAGAATTTCATCCAGGAATTGGTGATAAAGGTGTTTGCAGGGCTGGAGAAGCAAGAAAGAGAATCCAAAGGCTGTCCTTTGATTACAGATGCCAACAATCTGTTCCCAGAAGTGGAAGAGAAAAACGACGGCTGGTGTTGCTGAGCACACACAACTGCAGGTGAAGCTTAGGCTGCACTGTTGGGAATGAACTGGTTGAGCAAGAACCCAGGAGCCCATACACGGCAGCCACCCCTGTGGACACAGCCTTCCTGGGCTGTGGTGAGTGTCATACATACACACTGCTCCTGCAACCACTGCAAGAGGTGAGGTCAAGGCTGAGAATCATCGCAGCTGTCTCTTCCCACCTTTCATTTCCATCAGGGCCTTCCACTAGAGAAGCTAACACAGACCAGCTGAAAGGGAGTCTGAATGTGTAACTCACAGGCCTTCAGCTATAATGACAGAGAGATGAATATGACAAACAGCTCTGAAACTCAGACAGTAAAGACCCAGCCTGGCCCTGTTGTTGTAATTCCTTTTTTTTTTCTTTTTGTATTTTTATAAAGTGAGAAGCAGGGAAGCAGAAAGAAAGACTCTCACATGTGCCCGAGTGGGATCCACCCGGCATGCCCACTAGGGTGTGATGCTCTGTCCATCTGGGGTGTTGCTCCACTGCTACTGGAGCCATTCTAGGACCAGAGGCGGAGGCCATGGAGGCATCCTCAGTGCCCAGGCCAACTTTATTTCAGTGGAATCTTGGTTGTGGGATGGGAAGAGAGAGATAGAAAGGAAGGAGAGGGGGAAGGGGTAGAGAAGCAGATGGGTGCTTCTACTGTGTGCCCTGACTGGAAATCGAACCGGGACTTCCACATGCCGGGCCAATGCTCTACTACTGAGTGAAATGGACAGGGCTTTTTTTTTTAATTAAGTGAGAGGCAGGGAGGCTGAGACAGACTATCACATGTGCCCTGACTGGGATCCACCTGGCAAACCCACTAGGGGGCAATGTTGTGCCCACCTGGGCTGCTGCTTCATTGCTAGGCAACCAAAATAGTTTAGTGTCTAAAACAAAGCCATAGAGCCATCCTCAGCACCTGGAGCTAACTTTGCTAGAATCATTCAAGCCATGGATGCAGGAAGGGAAGAGAGAGAGATGGAGGGTGAGGGTTGGAGAAGCAGATGGTCGCTTCTCCTATGTGCCCTGACTGGGAATCAAACCCGGGACTTCCACATGTCAAGGTGATGCTCTACCTCTCCTCCTTCTCCTCCTCCTTCTTCTCCTCCTGCTTCTTCTTTTTCTTCTTAACTTTTATGAGGTTGAGTCTAAATAACAACATATGCCTGCAAGCAGCATCTTAAATGCTTCCTATAAAGACTATTCTTCTTCGTGGCCAGTTCGAGGCCATTTACTGGATACTTACAAGAGTTATAGCAGGCAGTTTGTGGCCCATAACCTGAAAAACAAATTATTTAACTTGAAAATAAATAGTCTTGAGGATGCTACATTATTAGCTCACCCCAATCCCTGTCAATATCAGAAATCCTGATGTTATTTGACATCTTTTTCCAGGGAGTTCTTTCAAATTTATAAAACAACTCTCTTCACCCAGGTGTGGATGCCACAGTGTGACTGCTTCCAACCCTGGGCTAACAATGAGAACAAACCTCTTGTATTCATTCTTCATCAGTGACACATATATGCCACTTACCTAAGTGTTTGCAATGGACAGAACTCCCTTGTCTGGGAGGTTCCTTAGATGGGTTGTGACTTGTTGGCCTCAGGTTTCTTGTTCACTTGCTGGGCTGACTTACAATGAGGACCACGTGCCTCAAGGATAAACCAGCGCAGCTACTGACTGTGGGGAGGATCAGGAAGGGTTGTTAGTTCCTGGCCGTCACAGCTGTGAGGCAGTTCTCTCTGGGGATTTATGTAACATCAGTTCTTCAGGAAGAACAGATGTGTTGACAAGAGCCTCACCTTCATCTGGTGTTTGACTCCTGCTGAAACGGAACTTAGGATGCAGAGAATCACTGACCCTCAAGTGTCTTCTCTCTGTGGATGACAATCCCTGGGGTACCACCTGGAAATCTCACGGGCTCATGGCAATGTCATCCGTGCTGAGAGACCCACAGTTATGCGAATGCAGCCGGCATGTTCACTGGGACAGTGAGAAGGCTTTCGCAAACACTAGTCCTGCTCATTGTAGTTTTCTTAGTTTTGTTTTTGTGCTGCATTTATTCATGACTCTGCCAGAGCTCTGGACTTGGGCAGGGATATAAAGTTGTAATTTGATGACTAAGGCTTTGCATACTAATTGGAAATTTTGTCCCATGTTTGAAACTATTGTGCAGAGTTATTCTTGAACAGAATTCCCCAGAAGAGACTGCATAACAAAGTAAATGGAGATTCTGGAGAAGGTTTACAGGTGTTCTTCTAGTGTATACATTATTGCAACATTTCTGTAAGTTTGAAGTTATTTCTATGTGTTCTCAAGGCAAAATGTATGGTGATGAACACAGCTCCTGTCTTCTTGGGAGAAGAAGGTTTGAGGACTCCCAGAGGTCATGAGCGCATTCATGGGAGGTGGGGTATAAAGTCCATATACAGGTGGATGAAGGATCATAAAGCTCCAGGTCGCATCCCAAATGGCCCTGGACTGGGTCCCCAGCGTTATGAAGGCACCGCACATGAGAAGAAACGTTATGGGATATTCAGGAGCAAAGGAAGCATCTCTGACATTATTCTGCCTTCTCCCTCCCAGGCTTTATCACAGAAAGGAGAAGTAGCCACCACAGTGCCATCGCTTCATGGCAAGAGCTGGTGAAGGAGAGGAAGGAGACACTCCACTGCCCCATGGCCTGTCCCTGCCATGGGCTTCCCTTTGCAGCTCACAGCCTGCAGGAGAAGGTCAGAGACCCGTCAGGGGTCCAGGGGCTGCAGGAAGGAGCGGTGCAGCCACTCACAGGTTTCCTTCATCAGCCTCAGGGCACGAATTCTGCAGGTTCTACCAGGCACCAGGTAAAGGAAGAAGTAAGAAAACGGTGTTGAGAAATTCATAACACAGAGTACATTTCTGTCATGGTACCGATAGGGATGCTTACGACTTTGGATAAAGACCTGACACTTATAGTTTTTTTGTTTGTTTTTTTTAAGGTAACTTCATTTATTTTTTTTATAAATAAATTTTTATTTTAATAGGGTGACATCAATAAATCAGGGTACATATATTCAAAGAAAACATTTCCAGGTTATCTTGTCATTTAGTTCTGTTGCATACCCACCACCCAAAGAGAGATCGTCCTCCATCACCCTCTATCCAGTTTTCTTTGTACCCCTCCCCCTCCCCCTCCCCCTCTCCATCCTGCCCTCCCCATAACCACCCCACGCCTGTCCATGTCTCTTAGTCTCATTTTTATGTCCCACCAATGTATGGAATCCTGCAGTTCTTGTTTTTTTCTGATTCACTTATTTCACTCCGCATAATGTTATTAAGATTCCACCATTCTGCTGTAAGTGATCTGATGTCATCATTTCTTCTAGCTGAATAGTATACCATGGTGTATATGTGCCCCATCTTCTTTATCCAGTCTTCTATTTTTTTTACAGTGATTAAAAGCCTTTAAGCAAACTCTTGGCCAATACAGCAAGAATCCATAAAAGAGTAGTGTCCTTAACATGTTCACCAAGTCCAAGTTGGCCCCATCACCATGCCAAATTCCTGAAAAATGCAACCCAACCACAGTTCAGTCTGTTAGGAGCTGTCACAGGGAGCAGGAGTCCAGGAAAAGTCCACATCCAGGAAAAGTCCTCATGGCACTGGAATTGTTGTCACCATTCTATACTTTGCAGCTCATGTCCAAGTCCCAATGACTGCTGCTTCTAGCTGGTAATGATTCAGGTAGACTGGAAAAGCCATTTGCAGCATGCATGGATATGGAGCTTCTGTTCTCCTCTGAGTAGAGAGTTGAGACCATGTTGCTTTTCCCTGGAGCTCTATGACTATGGCTTGGTAAAGAGAACCTTGGGATACACTAAGCTGGGTGGCAAAGGTAGATTCATAATAGAAGTTGGCAAAAGGGGGAAAGAGAGCTCTAAATTAGGAGTAGGTCCCAGCCTGAAATATGAGTGGGGCATTGAGGTAGGAGGAATAAAGGAAACACTATATATTAAGCAAAGCAGCAGAAAATAGGACTATCAACACCCACAACAGAGATCTTCGAGGGAAGAATACAAAACCTGACTATTCAGGGAAAACATAGTTAAGTGGCCCTTGTGCAAATGAGATCAGTTTACCTGCTTCTTGAAAGAAATACCCGAGGCTCATCCACAGTGTTGTTGATGGGGCCGATGGCCCTGGGCACCTTCAGCCTTCAGTGGCAAACCCCAGCATTCTGGGCAAGGTTAGGTCATAGGTGGCTGGAGCAGGGCTGGAAGAGACTGAACCCTCCCTTAGAGGAGCGAGGGGGAAGCCTACCTTCCAGTGTCCCTGTTTCCTCACAGCAGAGGCATGTAAGCCTGGCAGGCTTTAGCTCAATGACCTTCCTTTCCACTATTGAAGCAGGACCCAGATGGCATTCTATGAGACCACTTTGGGGCATTGGAGCCTTTAAGGGTGTATCCTAAAAGCTGGTAGTTCCCCTGATCTCTATTGGGCTTTTTCTGCCTCTAGGTATTTTAAAAGCCATGCTCAGAAGATCTCGCTGAGGGGTTTGAGGATCCTCATTCGCCTATATAAATCTTTTCCATATATCTGGAGCTATTTGGAAAAAGACAAAACAGTGTTATTAGCTGGATCTAATAAAGAAGGTAGTAGTTTGCAGGTGAAAAAGATTTGGTGTCTCCTGTTCATCAGCATTCAAAAGAAATGTAAATTTTTTTAAAGTAATAAGCATGATATGGTAGACCCATAGGAGTTCCAGGATATGACTACCCCCTTTTAATTTTTTTTAATTGACCTTAAAATGTTTGCTGAGTACACTTTAATAATACCTTAACTTTAAAGATTGTAAGCATGACAAAATACAGTAAATGCTTTTGCTCCATATGCAGGAGCATTTTCAGTTTAGCCAGTTTAAGAAATTCAATAATAGAACAATGCATACAGACAATGAGCTATAACATGCTTAGCAGCCTCTCCTGTTCTGACAGAGGTTACTATAGATCCGGAATATGTATCCACTGTAATGTGGACATACGACTATTTGCCATATGAAGGTATATGAGTAACATCCATCTGCCAAAGTTGTCCTGGTAGGGGTCCTTGAGGGTTAACTCCAAATGAAGGGGCAGTATAGGACCCCTTGGACAGGATTTCCCAATCTGCCGTGCTGCTTCCCGAGAAAGTTGAAACTGTTTACACCGGGCTGCAGCATTCTGGTGATGAATAGTATGAGACTGACTTGCTCGGTCTGTCATGGTTGCTCCATATAATTTTCTTTTGGGTAGCTTGATCAACAAGGGCATTCCTAGGCCCTGGCCGGTTGGCCCAGTGGTAGAGCATTGGCCTGGTGTGCAGGATTCCCAGGTTCGATTCCCAGTCAGAGCACACAGAAGAAGTGCCCATCTACTTCTCCACTCATCCCCCTCTCCTTCCTCTCTGTCTCTCTCTTCCTCTCCCACAGCCAAGGCTCCACTAGAGCAAAGCCACCCCAGGCACTAAGGATGGCCCCATGGCCTCTGCCTCAGGTGCTAGAATGGCTCTGGTTGCAACAGAGAAACACCCCAGATGGGCAGGGCATTCCCCCCCGGTAGGCATGCCAGGCGGATCCCGGTCAGGCGCATGCGGGAGTCTGTCTGACTGCCTCCCGATTTCCATCTTCAGAAAAATACAAAAATAAATAAATAAAAGAAAAAATACAACCAAAAAAAAAAAGAAAAGAGAAAAAAAAGAGGGGGCATTCCCTTGTGATAAAGCTCCAGGGAGCATGGAGTGAGCTTGAGTATGTCCTATGAAACATGGAGCTCTATGTTGACATATAAGTCTTTGAAGAAGGAGGAACTGCTGAAATGGTTCATCAGCATTTGTTCCTAAGACAACAGTCTTTATAGTGGAAACACCATAAGTAAATATTTGCTGTCTGTCTATAGATTAAGGGGGGAATATGGCAAATGCTGAAAAGCCATGATCTTTGTGCCCCTCCCCTCCCCCAACCCCCTCCCTCTCCTCCCCCCACCCTGTAACCTCAACACTGTTGTCTGTGACTCTGAGTCTCATCTTTATGTCCCACCTATGTGTGGAATCATATAGTTCTTAGTTTTTTCTGATTTACTTCTTTCACTCAGTATAATGTTATCAAGGCCCATCCATGTTGTTGTAAAAGATCCTATGTCATCATTTCTTATGGCTGAGTAGTATTCCATAGTATATATATACCAAAGCTTTTTAATCCACTCGTCCTCTGATGGACACTTGGGCTGTTTCCAGATCTTTGCTATTGTGAACAATGCTGCCATAAACATAGGGTGCATTTCATTTTTTCAAACAGGGCTATGGTGTTCTTGGGGTATATTCCTAACAGTGGTATAGCTGGATCAAAAGGCAGTTCGATTTTTAATTTCTTGAGGAATCTCCATACTGTTTTCCACAGTGGCTGCACCAGTCTGCATTCCCACCAGCAGTGCAGGAGGGTTCCCTTTTCTCCACATCCTCGCCAGCACTTATTCTGTGTTTTGATACATCTTAAATGCATGATGTAAAGTGTTATTGATAAAGTATCTCTTAATGAGCAGAAGGAGGCCCTGCTTTAGTTTTATATACCTGTGCATAATATCACTTTTGGAAAAAATGTGGTAACTTTATGTTTTTTATACTTATAGGTATAATTCTGAAAAGATTTGTAACATGAATATGCAGATGCAAAAGAATGAGTTTGTGGTAGGGATGTCACCTTAATGTTTGAATTGTTTGGGCTTTTGACTAAATACTGTGTCACTGTAATTTCTCACTAAAAACTCTTCAACTATTTATATTTATCAGTCATGGCTAAATGAGTGTCTCCCTTGATTTATAAAAACAACAATTAGAAGCCACTTCCTATAAAAACCATTTTAGTACTTTGCAACGTTTCAATCCTTTTTTTGAAACATGGTTTCACATGTGAGAGTCAGTGCTGAGTACGTAGTTCGTAGTTCGGATGGGGGATGGTCAGAGTGTGTCTCGGGAATGTTAGAGCTAAAGTGATTGGGAAAATGGAGGCAGAGACGGCCGTGGGCATGGCCACACGGGTGTAAATGGTAAAGTAGAGTGGATGCTACAATCTAGAAGTGATCCCTTAAAAGTTTTCATCCCCCTGGTGTGTGTTTAGCAGTCTGAAGACCAAAGCCTTAGGGATTTCACCCTGAGTCAGGAGGGATGCTGCGTGCCCAGAGCAGGGACCCCGTGTGTCTGCGGTAGGTAATGCCTATACTCTACCCTTAGTTTCAATATCCAATATTCAGGATTTTAAAATCACAGTAACAGTGATTCAGATGTGATCATAAAACAGTACATTGAGTGATTGGAAAGCAATGATCTTATTTTACCTAAGAAGCCCTGATGGAACCAGAGCCAATTCAGAAGCACGCAGTGTTAGCTCCCAGGATAACAAACATTCCTTGTTGACCTAGTCTCTCTTTAATGTGGTATTTGACTTTGTGAATCAGGTGATTTATTCTGTTTGACTTAGTATTTATATTTGTTTCTCTTTTTTTTAATGACATTTATCATCAAACATTGTGTTGAGCATAATCCATTCTCCTCACACAAACCCTCGAGGATGGCACTCTGATATCACCCTTGTTGTACAGATGAGGAAACCGAGAGTGAGAGGTCAGCACTGTGCTGAAGACCCCACAGGTAGAAAGATTTAGAGCTGACCTGGGACCCTTTTTCTGGGCCCCAAATCAGGCTCTTCCTCAGAAGAACTTGCACAACCAAACGGAATAAAGTAACCCCTTGCTCATGTGTCTCAGCAGCGTGTTTTCAAAAATATGCAGAGCAACAGCTGATTAGCATATTTTTAGTAGTTATTTTGGAGGGGGGTGGGAAGGAAGGTTTCAGGGGATAGATGGTGATTAATGAAGACTTGACTTGGGGTGGTGAATGAAACAATACAGTGTACTTGATGATATGTTATAGAATTGTGTCCTTGAACCCTGTACAATTTTGTTAATCAGCATCACCCCAATAGATTCAATAAAAAAATACCAATTTTTAATTACACTTTTAAAACACATAGGAATATGCAGTTGCAATAATTCCTCAATAATGTTTTACTCTTTCTTCCATTTCTCTTACTTCTTTGGTCTTGACTTGAATGTCTGTTCTTAGTGGGTAAAGTATCAGTGTTTAGATTTTCCCAAGTCTCTTAATGTCTGGCTCAGTAGAACTTGCATAGAACACATATTTGCTTCCACCTTAACTTCTTTGCAACATCACATGCCATGTAGTCTTCAGGAAATTCCACTGTCTTGTGAGAGCATGAGAGTGACCTGGGAAAATAAACCTTCACGTTATTATTAATGTAGTTTTGTCCTAGACTCCCTGAGTCATAGTGTCCATCACCAGTTCCTGGAATAGCTGTAGCAGGTCCATTGTTTGTGTGTGTACTGAAATCTCTCCTCTGTGTACCTATTAAATGAAGGCCAGAGAGGAGACTTGCCTTAAAAACTTAAACAGAAGTAGTGGATTCCAGAAGCAAGTCTCCACCTCAAATACAAGACACTATAATCAACATTATTACTTTAACAAATGTATGTAGTACAATCTGATGAACTTCCTTAGTAAAAATTATAAGTAAAGTAAGGATAGAAGGAAACTAATCATAACCAATAAAATCAAATTTCAGAGTCAAGAGCTAAAATCACTCTCAAACAATGAGTGCTGAAGGGGCTTCTATTAAAACAGTTGGCGAGTGCCTGGTATATCCATTAGTCAGTATGGATCTGGGAGTTCTGTCAAACTAAAATAAGAAAATGAAAAAATGTAATTATTTCCAAAAATGAGATGAAGAATCTTCCATTTGCAGACAATATGATTCTTTCATCAGCAGACATGAGACATGTCCACATAGCAGCACTAAGAGTATTAAAATAATAAGATGTGGGTCTGACCGGTGGCTCAGCACATAGAGCATCCACCAGGCTTATGGATGTCCCCAAATTGATTCCATGTCAGAGCACATAGTGGAAACAGTCATCTGCTTCTCTCTCCCTCCTTCTCACCCTTCTCTCCCTCTTCCCCTCCAGCAGCCAGTGGCTGGATTGGCTCCTGCATGGCCCTGGGCACTGAAGATAGCTCTGTCAGACTACAGTAGCCTCAGGTGCTAAAGGTTGCTCAGTACTAGCATCAACCCAAGATACGGTTGCTGGGTAGATCCTGTTCGGGGTGCATGCAGGAGTCTGTCTCACTATCTCCCCTCCTCTCAGCTATAAAATAAAATAAAATAAAATAAGATAAAATAAAATAAAGGATTGTAAATGGCTGGATACATACTAAGTATATAAAAACACAACAGCTTGATTATGCTCTAGGCAAATTAAAAATGGAAAAAAGATATCTTATTTGCAAAAGTGACAAATTATAAAACACTTAAGAGCAAATCTATAGAGTGAAAGAGTATATACAATGTCATTGGAAGACTAATAAAAAATGTCAATATTTCCAAAATTATATACTAATTCAATGCACTTTCAGCTTGAATCCCACTGCAGCTTTAACAGGAACTAGATAAAATTATTTCAAATTCATATGGAACAACAATCTCTGTGTGAAAATGGCCAAGAACAGTAGGCAGAACACTGAGTGGTTACTGGCCATATCAGATATTATATCTTACTAAATATATAATTCTCCTTGATCCAGTTTAGAGTTGAATTAAAAGTAGACAACTTTACTAAAGATCACAATAGGGAGTTCCAAAATGGATTCATATATATATATATATATATATATATATATATATATATATATATATATATCGGAGATCTAATCTATAGCCTCATTGATGTTACAACTCAGTAGTTAAAGAAATATTTATCATTTGGTCAGACATTGCCAATAACAAAAAAGAAGGAAAAGAAATAAGACTTTATCTCTTATAATATACAAAACTTAAAGTGTCTTCAAGATTAATATGTAGGAAGTCAGGACCTTCAGTATAATAGTTGGGATGGAAGCCAGATTGCATGGGGACGAGAGGTGAAAGGAAGGGGACTCGTGGGACCAGTGACTGGGATGCTGTGAAGTAAACACTCCAGGGGCTTAGGAAGCGGCCTGGCTGAGACCCTGCGGACCCATGTGGCACACCCTGGTTTCATCCACAGAGGCCTGGATTTCTTTCTCAGCCTCATGGAGGCCATTTTACTCACCTATAGAAAAGTTAATAGCAGGTAAAAGATAATAGCCTACCACATGACAAAGATGACATAGTTAACATAATAAACACATCAGCTAATGAACACATAACCTCCATTGGTCAGTACCTGTGTACTAGGCAGTGCTGGGTAAGAATATTCCTGTAAGATCTTATGTCTTACACCCAAAGAGCAGCAGGTCCACAGTGAGAGAGAGCTGGAGAAGATGCCAAAGCTACGTGTATATACACCTTACATGGTTAGCGATTAGTAAAACCCATGTCTGCGCAGAACAGAAGACTGTAATTGTCCCCTTCACTACAATGGTTTGTTCAAGAAGCAAGTTCTTTCTGGTGAGTAAGAAATCAAGTTAAGACCAGTAAAAAATCTTGAGGATCCTGAAGTGAGAATTAGCTGGTGAGATTCCTGGGCCATCTCACAAGCCCTGAGGCCTTTTGGCCTCTTTTTCCAGGGTGTTCCTCCAGAATACACAGGCTTCCTTCAGCCTGTCCTGGGAGCCACAGAGTGATCCCTTTGTGCTCTAGGGTCCACATGTAGAAAATTCTTTTATGTAAATCATTGTAAATGACAGCTGTGTATACACAGGACTCAAATTTCCCTATTGCAGAGGTCTTTAGTGGCATTGTGACTTGCTGTCCTCAGTTTCTTGCTCACAGGAGGGGCTGACATACAAGGAGGAGCATGTGCCTCAAGCAGGGGCCACAGCACCTACCGACTGTGGGCGGGTCAGGAGGAGCTGTGAGGACAGGGCCTCACTGCTAGAGGCAGTTCTTCCTCGGGATTCTTTATGGAACTTCCTCCCCGTAGAACACATGCACTGTAACAGAGGCTCCCCTGGGCCTGCTGACCTCGATCCCGCTGAAAAGGGGCTTAGGCTGGAAGGAGAGTCCCTGAGCTCAGTGTCTTCTACTACTGGGGGAACGAAGTCACTGGGCATCCCTGGAAATCTCATGGGCCCAGGACAGTGTCATGTCTGCAGAGACCCAAGCTCCTTCGAATGCAGCCTGCAAGATCACTGTGACTTTGAGAGGGCCTTAAGCCACTTTTCTGTTGTATTTTTGTAACTTAGTCTTGAATTCGCCACTGGACTTGGGTCTGAACTTTCCAGAGCTCTGGGATGGGGTGGGATCATGGCTGTAATTTGATGAGTAAGACTTCGCATATCTGCTGGATGATTTGTCTCACAAGCTGAGGTTCTCAGGTTTTGTGTTTTTTTACTAGAGTACCCCAAGGAGACCTCACACTGGAGCAAAAAAAGTAACATGTCAACAGTTGGTAGATGAGGTAATGTGCCCAGGTGTTTTTCTAATACAGATCATTGCAACATTTCTGTCACTTTGATGTTATTTTCAAGTTTGAAATTAAAAGTGTGTTTCTGAGGCAAAATGCATTGTGATGAACACGCTCCTGGGCTTCCTGGGAAGAAGGGTCAGCCCTGCGGGGAGAGCACGTGATACAGTGGGTCACGGAGTACCCCCGATGGGGGACGGTGCAGGAGTCCATGTGTGCTTGAAAGAAGGGTCCTCCACCTCCAGGTCGTGTCTGCAGTGGCTCCTGCACTGATTTCAGCATTACGAAATGCACTAGTTAGGCAGTGCACACAATGAGAATATAGTAAGAAATCTGGGCAAAACCCAACATTACTGATTTTATCCTGTTATTAATCTTTATTTTAATTATTATTTTACCTATTTACAACACAAAAGAAAGATTTACACCTTATAGAACAATTATTTATGGCAAGAGTTAGTGCACAAGGAGAAGGAAACACTCTCCGCTGCCCCATGGCCTTTCCCCGCCCAGGGCTTCCCTTTGCAGCTCGCAGCCCGCAGGAGGAGGTCAGAGCCCCGTCAGGGGTCCAGGGGAGGCAGGAAGGTGTCCCTGAGAGCAGGAAGGAGCAGGGCAGCAGCTCACACGTGTTCCCCAACCCTCAGGGCATAAATTTCATGACTCACCAGTACACAGTGGTGAAAGAGGAGGTACTAACATGGCTCATGGAGTTTGTAAGGTGAGGAACATGGTGACTTGGGTACCATCAGAGATCTTGCAGCTCTGGATAAAGAGCAAACATATACTTTGAAATCAGATACTTCATAAATGCGTAAAGTAAAATATTATCAATAAATACTTCTATTAATGAACTAAATGACACCTTTTAAAAATTTAATCTATTCATAGATAATACTATTTTGTGTGTGTGTGTGTGTGTGTGTGTGTAAAAATGAGGATGTCTAGTCATGAATTTTATCCTTCAAGGGCTTAATTCTGAAAATATTTGTCACATGAATGTGCAGATGCAGAAAGGATAAGTTCATGGTAGCAATGTCACTCGATTAAGCATATTTCTTGGACTGTGGTCCAAAAATGTCATTGTGATTTATCATTCCAAATTATTTTTATACTTCATCTTAGGCCTAAAGTGAAGAAGTGATCAAAATTACTTTTAAGAACTTATCAGCCATGGCTGAATTAGGTCCTTTTTATTTTATTCAGAGTAAGAACACAGAAACCGCTCCCTGTAAAAAAAATGGGTGTGCCACAAAATATTGCTTACGTTTTTTATTTTGGACAGTAAAGTTTTCCACGCAGAGTCAATGTTATATAGGGTCTGACAGATGTTGTGTAGCCATCAGTCTTTATCAAATGGAACCAAGATGTTTATGATGAGGAGGTGGGACATGACAACCAGTGTCCCCAGATGATATATACACTGTAAAACTACATGAGGTTATCACGATCTAGGGGTGAGGTCTGAAATGTGTCCATCCCCCTGCTGGCCAGTTAGAGACTGAGCTAGAGGAGCCCTGGGATTTCAACAGCAGCCAGAGGTCACGGGTCACCAGCGCATCCTGCTGAGGACAGGAATTCAGAGACCCTGTGTCTTGGGATGGAGAACACCTGTCCCCACCCAACACCCTCCTGTACCCTTAGCTCCAATATCCAGTAGTTAGGATAATACAGTCCCGAGAACAGTCATATCAATGTGATCATAAAACAGTAAATTGAGTGATTGGAAGGCAATGACCTTATTTTACCTAAGAGAAGCCCCGATGTATCCAGAGCCAATTCAGAAGCAGGCGGTGTTAGCTCCCAGGTAAACAGTTCCCTCCCTGGCAGAGTCGGTGAGATTCAGTCTCATATTTGCACTTAAGGATAAGGTGATTTATTCTGTTGGACTTACTACTTATAGTTTCATATTGTTGCATAACTGTAATAGCTGATATTTACTGCCAAATACAGTGCTAAGCATTTTCCTGAATATATTTATCCTAACATTGACTCTATGATATCACCCTTGTTTATCTATGGTGAAATTCAGGCAGAGAGAGTCAGCACCTTGCTGATGGCAGTAGAGGTAGAAAGTTCTAGAGGTCAACTTTAATCCAGATAGTCTGGTCCTAAAATTGGACTGTTCCTCACAACTCAATAAATGAACACATTCTAAATTTGAAAGAACGAAACAGCACCTCAGATTCAATAGAAAGTGTAAAAGTGCCTGGTTGGGATTCTGATTGGGGAGGGATTGAAACTGCAGAGAGTCTGAGAACACAGGACTTCTTTCCCTTTTCTACTGTTTCTTCAGGAACAAGTTTGGGCCATGGTGATTTTAGATCCCTTGTTGTATCTGTGAATAAATCTTATGATTTTATCCTTCAAGGTGCACAAGTTTCAAGTAAGTCTGTGACCTTCAGTATATTTCTGTTGTTGCTAGAGTTCCGGTTGCCATGGTGTCCTGGTTTCTGTTTGGTCACAACCCTTGTGACCACCATTCTATTTTCTGTTTCTATAAATTTGACTCCTCTTATCCCACATTTATAAGAATCACATATTACTGTCCTCTTGTGACTGGCTTATGTCACGTAGTTTACTGTCCCCAAGTTCACCCCAATGCAGCATGTGACGGATTTTCTACCTTAACGTGGGGATAAGGGCAATATCCCATTATCTGTGTGGTCTGACTATTTACCCACTCATCCGTCCTTGGACATTTGGGCTGCTTCCAGCTCTTGGTTATTGTGAATTGTGCGGCGATAAAATAGGTGTGCAAGTAAGTGTTTGAGACCCTGCACGTGTACGCAGAGCTGAACTTGACCCATCACATTGTAATTCTAGTTTTAATTTTTTGAAGGAACTCCAGGCCTTTTCTTTAGTGGCTGTAGTAATTTACATCCACACCCAAGATGCATCCTTGACAACACTATTAATTTTATCTGCCTGTTTATTCCTTGTTACTAGTTTTTTGGAAAGTAGCCATGTTAATGGGTGTGAAAACCCCATATGACCTTGACCTGTGATGGGAAACAGAGCAGGAAAGCCCGGGGGCACAGTGTCCAGCTGGGTCTCACCCACTCACCACCCGCCCCCAGGGCTCCCAGAGAAGAATAGGGACCTTCCTGACTCAGCCCTTCCTGCCTCCCCAGTCACAAAGCCCCTCCTCCACCAGGCACTCCTGTGTTTCAAGGTAACATGGGCTCCGGTCCCTACAGGCCACCTGGCTGATGGTGTCTTCTATTCCCCTAGGCTTCTCTCAGGACCCCTCCTCCTAACTTTTCCTACTGTCACAATTGTCCCCTTCCTGAGTGGCTTTCCAGGATGCTCCTCTGTGACCCACTGCATCCTAATGTCTTCCTCAGAACTGGCCACGCCTCCCCCGTGTTTCCATGGAGCATCTAGTCATGGCTGGGGACAGGCAGAGGACAGGCCTTGTGGGCACTTGTGCTGCTGGGGCCCTGATGACTCAGAAGGTGCTTTTCCTCCTGACATGTGGAATTGTCAATTAGGACAGTATAGAGTTGGATTTCATTTGAAATCTCTCTTGATATTTTATGAAATATTAGAGTAAGAAGTTGGCTTGAGTTTTTTTTCCCCCTTTCATTTTTGAGAAAGGGAGGGAGGGAGGGAGGGAGAGAGAGAGAGAGAGAGAGAGAGAGAGAGAGAGAGAGAGAGAAGGGGGAGGAACAGAAAACATCAACTCCCATATATGCTTTGACCAACCAAGCCCAGGGTTTCAAACTGGTGACCTCAGCATTCTAAATCGATGCTTTACCCACTGCACCACCAGAGGTCAGGCAGCTTGAGTTGATTTAAAATGTCACTTGAGGGTTTTCAGTACGTTATATAAAGTAGGAAGTTAGGAGTTGGGAGGTAGTCTTCCCTTTTTCTGTGCTTTCTCTTGGGAACAGAACACCTCTGTTTTCTTCACAATTGTCTCCAGCCCACTGACCTTTCTCCCTCCACTGCCAAAGGAGCCCTGGCACAGCAGGCATCATCTCACACTAAAGATGCTCCCTAACCCACCTGAGTAGTTTGTTAATTCATAGTCCTGCACACCCAGGGGTACTTGCTGACCCTCGTCCTGTCCCAGCACCAGGCTGACAGAGATCAGCAAACCAGACACGGCCTAGAATTAAGGAGCCACATAATGGGGTCCTCCTGTCAATCACTGAGTATACATTTCTAACCCCAAACTCAGTGTTGCTGCAAAGGAGATGTCAGGGTGCCAGCAATGCTTATCATTGACCAAGTCACTTGGTTCTGTCACATCAAAGGATGACATCTTTTATCAATTAGGACAGAGGGCTTGAAGCCAGGTCTCGTGACCTGCCACATCCTTTGTGGGCAGGACCAGTGAGGCTCACTGGGTACAAATAACCCCAGGCTCTGCAGGCTGCTGAGTCCAGCTCCTAATTCCTCAGTGTTCTAGAGCTGAACTCAAAGCAAAGTCCCCCATGAAGCCAGTGTCGTGTGTCCTGCTGGTCACTCTGGCCTTTTGCTGCTATGAGGGTGAGTATCATGTCTAATGTGAGTACCATCAGCCTGGGTAAGTACTTTTTTTCAACTAGGTGACTTATTAGGGGAGGGGGTGAGCAGATCAGAATCCAAACCTTTCCTACTATGTATGGACTAGTGCCCAACAGCTGGGCTCATTGTATCAATCTCAATACTCTGGAACTTTCTCAGACATCATGGCAGGACCGTTTTACGGGTTCTTCATCGGAAGCCTCATCCCTGTCTGTGGTCTACATGTCAGAGCAGCATGATGTAATGGAACTTGGTTGTGAGTCATGGCTCAGCCACTCAGCAGCGCTGTGACCTTGAACAAATGCTCAATCTCTCCACGTCTCCTCTTGTCCTTGCTTTTCGCAGCTGCTGCCCAGAGTGGCTCTGACAGAGCAGTGAGATTCCGTGTGTCAGAGAGCAGCTCCAGGTCCCATGGCATATTCTGCTTTCCAGGGTCTTTTTTTTTCCTCTTTAAGTGAGTGGAGGGGAGATAGTGAGACAGACTCCTGCAAGTGTTCCTACCGAGATCTACATGGCAATTCGAGTCTGGGGCTGATGCTCAAATCAGCCACACTAATTTTAGCACTTGAGTCTAACTCTCAGACTGATAAGCTATCATCAGCCCAGTGGCTGATTATCAGCCACTGGCACCAGGATGGGAGAAAAAGAGAAGGGGGAGAGGAGCGGTGGAGAAGCTGATGGTCACTTCTCCTGTGTGCCTTGACCATGAATCGAATCTGAGACAGGCATACACCAGGCCAGCGCTCTATCACTGAGACAACTGTCCAATCATGCCAGGGTCATTTAGGTGCCACTTGAGTCCATGGATTGTGAACCCCTTGATTCAGAGTCACAGTGTTCCACTTGAAAGAGCTTTAGCAGAGTTCTCAGTTCAGAAGAGCTGGTGTTGTCTGAATCTCTGATTGATCAATCTTCCCGTGGGCTCTGAGAACCGGCAGCCCTCAGCCAATTGACACGTGCTGCTCATTCTCTAGGCATCTGGTCAGGATTTGGAGACCCAGTGACATTGTTAGGTCGGCAACTGCTGCTTTTCTGGGTTTGTTCTAGGCATTTGTCGAAGAATACTTTAGTGTGTCTTCACCCTTCGACAGGGACCCAAGTCCTTTTGAGTCGTTCTCTTTTATATGCCTTTCTGAACCTCCTCCTGTTTTGTCCTGTAGCTTCTGATTTGACCCTCTCACCATCTACGCATAGTTTTTGTCTGATCTGGTCAGATCAGAGCCTGAAGGGCACATTCTGGGTTGCAGGTGGTTGCACAGACTTGGGGGAGGGGTGGAGAATCTAGACCAAAGAACGTGGTTACTTCAGGTCTCAGCACAATCCCAGTGGGGTGTGTAGTAAGCCCCAGTCCCCACCTCCCACCTTCTCTAAGGAATTCTGTACATCAGTGCAGAACACAAGAGCCATCATGACATGTGCATAATTTCAGATGTGTTAAATTCATAGAGTACTTTTTTTCAGAAGTTTTTTAGCAGTCTTCATTCAATGACATAATTCTATAGTTTAATTCAGTTGCAAAGGAACACCTTTTAACAATAGATTTTCTTCTCCGATTTAGTCTTTTTTCTCTGATCCAGGCATGGCCAACATACGGCCTGCAGGCCGGATTCTGCCCCCGTAATGAGTTTAAGCAGTCCGCAATTAAATTTTTAATATTCTCCGCTACTTCAAAATCTCAGCTACTCAGAAGCAGAATCATCTTTGATTATTGGAAATGGAGATCTTTAAGAAAATAGTGATATCGCGGAAAAGAATTGTGCTTGTGACTAATTAGGGTTAACTTCCAATAATTAGTCAAATGGATTCACAATACTTCTTTATTATTTTTAAAAATTCCATTATAAAGATTTACAACTTTTGTACTTGTCTGTGCTCGATATGAACTCTTTGACGTTTAGCGGTGATGTGAAACCCACATTCTTTTAGGCGGAGTTTGCCAGTGCGCACCCAAGGTCAAACAATTCATTATTTTTGTGGTCAAGTGTGCTGAATCAACTGGCATTGTAGCATAGACAATAGCTGCAGTTGATAACTGAAAATGTCTCCAGGCTGTTTGTAAAACAAAATAATTGTTTTATTTGCAATATAACCTCTTCAAGCTCATTCTATTAATTAAATATTGTTTCGATTGATTGCAATACAGATTGGATATTTATATGGTATGTAATTATATTTTTATTAAAATATATTTTTATTAAAATAATATTGTATATTAAATTTTTTTCATTCATATTTATTCATAAGGAAATTATATCATAAAATTTTGTTTACTTAAATGATTTGTTTTTATATTTATCCTTTTTTTAATTTTAATATTTAGTATGGTCCATGAAAAAAGTTTTCTTTCTAATCTGGCCCGGGGGCAAAAACTGTTGGCCATGCCTGTCTGACCTCTAGTAGCTCTGACTCTGCCACTCATTGACAGACTGATTACTAACATCTGTTTTCCCTCCATATCAGGACTAAAGAAGGTGTCACTGTATTGGCAGCAAAAGCTTAATTTTTGAAATCTAGAGTGTGAATTTCAGAAAAGAAGGAGTGTCTTGGAAAGTGACAGGTGTACTTTACAAAGAATAAATCTGAACTAGGGATCAGTCAGCCTGCTTTCCAGACAGAGCTCTGCGGCCAGCTCTGGGATCTGGAGCGAGTCATTACTTCCAGGATATTGCATTGTCCTTGGCACAGTTATGAGATGAGACCATATTCCCCAGGGGTTCCCGTTTAGCTCTAAGGTCAGGAGCCATGGGAGAAAGTGACTTTCCTTAATTAATTGTATTCTTTTTTCTTTTGCTCCAGCAAATGCAGTAGTATGTTCAGTACTTGTGTCAGACATGGGGTGCTTCTATTGGGAAACTGACAGCAACTACCATGCTAATCTTGCGAAATATATATAATATATAATCCACCTACACAAGCAATTCAGACTATGCTAAATTAAAGGGCTGCATTGATCAACTGTCCAATGACATAAGAATGAAGTTTATCGAGTCTTTGGTAATTTCTTTCTCCCTCTGCATAGAGGCTGCTTCTCAGCTTCACAGCCCGGAGGGAGGTCAGGGTGCTGCTCAGGGTTGGCAAAAGGTGGGTAGGCGGCAACCTCTCTGTGCACATCGTATCGAGAGTCTCTGGACACAAGGTCGATGATAAAGTGACACCTGCTGAGCTGGATTAAGGCTGCACACAGTGCTGGGCATGTTCGTCCTTCTCAGGTCATCTCTCTGGGCACCAGGTTCCCCACTGTGTCCTGAGGAGAGGGACAGCCAGGCCCACAGGGTGTGATGGGGCAGGATCACAGACAGTTGCCCCCAGCAGGACGGGTCCCCTCACCCAGTGGCAGAATCCCTGGGACAGCTCACGGGATGACTGGGAGGGAGAAGCGGACACAGCAAGAAGGAGAAAGCCAGCCCTGCCCTCTGTCAGGACAGAGGGGCAGCTGCTGGGGGCTCTGCCAGCTCTCACAGAGCTGAGGCCACCCCTGTACCTCATCCCACGTTTCCCGGCCAGGGAGCTGCGACCTTCCCTGTGTCCTCTGCAGCCCCGTGTGGAGCTGAAACACTTCAATCATGTCCTCATGCAGAGATCACACAGATGTAAAGGTGTCTCTCAGCACGTCCGCCCTGGAATTAAGTCAGGTTTCACACAAATGTCCTCACTAGCTGGATTCTCAGTGTGGGGACTTGTGTGCCGTGTGGGGAATGTCCACTCCTGGAGGTGGGACATCTGCAAGGAGAACAGCCCACGTCCCATCCTGTCCCATCCTGGTCCATAAGCCCTGTGTTCCAATTTAGTGAAAATAGATTCTTCGGTCCTACACGTTGAGAAATGACACTGGAATGCTCTGCCTCCTCCTGACTCCACTAGAGACCTGAGCCCTTCTCAGGGGACACACAGGGTCTATCTGCGGGGTGTGGACATGGTTCTCTCCTAACTCACACGGCCTGTGCAGACTGGACCAGGACTATTGAATTCCCCACACGCACGGCTACCTGCCTGGTGCCTCCATTTCCCTGTGCTGGTGCAGTTTCTTCCACATCTGGGTTGTGAACAACAGTCTGTTTTATCACCTCATCTCCAGGTGCTCATGACTGATGTTTCTTTTATTTCTTTTTCTATTTCAGAAAACTGTAGTGCGGGCATTTAACCAATAGGTTTTTAATATCTTCCATGTGAGCTCCCTGTTATTCAGTGATGACCTGATCTTTCCCGGACAATGTGAAGGTTTCAACGTCTTGCTTCAATAAATTTCTTTCCTGCACTTCGCTGCCTGTCTTGTTCTATCCAACAGTCTCTGGCTTGAGTTGAGTGGTTTCATCATGAAGTGGCCTGTGGGTGGTGTCAGGAGTAAAGTAGGGAGACCAGCGTCCAGGGACCTGGGTGGCCTGAGTGCAGGGGTCCCAGCGGGAACACGGGCTCAGGAGCCATCCTGCATGACCCCACAGACTTCCTGTCACGTGGCCCCGAGGGCGGGGCAGTTGAGGGTAAAAGCACAAGAATGTCCTGCTCCGGGTGCGGACTGCGGAGACCGCAGCCTGAAAGCGGTCACATGGTTACCACCCAGCAGCATCGCTGCTACTGCGCCCTCATCATCAGCACAAACCCTGCTCGGTGCTCACCCAATCTCTGGGGTCAATGCCCGGATGGCGCCGTGTGACATGATCTCTGTCTACTTCTCCACTTGTTGTGAATTCGCAGGGTTCAACCTTCAGTTACTCCCTGCAATCTGCACATGCGCATTGCTCACCTCCATTCCTGCTACCGCTTCTTCCCTCAGGGTCTCCCTAAAGCCCCGGACACGGGCGTCCATGTCCCATGTGGACGGCTCCATGCACACCATCCACACTTACTGCAGGAGGAACACGTCAGATGAGCACAGTGTCTCCCCACCTACTCTTCTACATGAGCCCATCCAGGCTGATGGGCTCTCATTCAATGAGGCAGCTGACTCAGATGATGGATACATCAGAGATCATAGTTGGCTTCCAGGGGCTGCTGTGACACACTTGGTGGCTTCAGGTAAGTTACTTTCTCTAAGTGTGGAGGACAAAAGTCTAAAATCTGTAACCTCTGCTGAAATCACAGAGTCAGGAGGCCATGCTGTCTCTGGAACATTGAGGGGAACATCTATTCTTGGTGCCTCCAGCTGAGGGCTGATGGCTGTCTTCGTGGGTTACCCACTCCCTCCTATCTCTGCCCCATGACGGGACATTGCCATAATATTTTCAGTGTGTTTAAAAATCTCCTAGTCTCTTTCATATACAGTATGTAAGATGATATTGATAGGTCAGCAGAATATTCAGGCTCACCTTCCTACTCAAAATCTCTGACTTTATCACATTTACAAAATCCTGATTGCCATGGACAATACAGGACAAGTCTGGGTTTCGAGTCTGAATGTGTTTGGGGCCGTTATGAGCCTACTTCAGGTTCTCTGCCTGCTGAACCTAAGAGTCCACAGAGTCCTGCCCCTCCACGGCCAAACTTCCCTCGAACATTCTTTTGCAATTTTGAAATACTAGAGGTCATGTGTTTCTAAATGTTTTAAACAAGAGGACTTATTATTGGACCTACACCCTTTCTCTAATAATAAACTATATATTTATACTAAATATGGTGGAGATAATGGAAAATAATTATGAGCCTCTATTATCTATTTTACCCAAAGCTTTTTACAGTAAATGTGATCACAGGGAGAACATGTCCACTTAAATTAGTCTCTATTTTCAAAAAATGCCTTCTGTGTTCATCCATATCCTGTGCTCAGCGGACACAGGGTCACAGAGCTCTTGCCACAGCCTGAGAAATGCAGCCTGGAGTCACGCAAGGAGGACAAGGCCCCCTCCACCAGGAGGGCACACAGGCCTCTTCTGACCCTATCCCAGACTCCCTCCGTCCCCATGTCCTTGCTCACGAAGATGCTGTGCTTAGCCATCTTGTCTACATGCCATTCACTTGACATGATGTTGGGTCACACTACAGCAAGTGGGATCATCATGGTCCTTTTCCTTCTATGTTGTCCCCTGCACAGGATGGCTGACAGCCTGTCTGCAAGTTTGTGTACTATCCCTTGCTTGATGAAGCCATCTCTGCCTCTCACATGCTCAATCAACCTTTATGCACAGTCACACTATGTGCATTAAACAACACACTCACATACACATTTTAACATAGACCTGGAAACATGCCCAATCAGACATGCACAGACACACCCAGAGATACACACAAGGAGACACACACACAGACATACACACAGGCAGGCATATCTCTGTAGTTACTTTATTCTTCTGTGATGTAAGAGTTTTATCACAGAGGTGTTTGAGAAACATTTGGGATAAAGTAACAATATAAAGAACAAATACCATCAATCATTGTTAATATTGTTAGAATGCTTAAGAGTTTACAAGCATGGAGACCCCAAATGGCACCCATTTTCCTGGAAGGTTTTAAGGTTCTGTCTCATTTTTTTCTAACTGGTTTCCACAAGCAGAAAGACTTGTTACCACCATTGGACATGGTACGAAGGATGTCCCACCCCTGGCCTCCAGCCTGGCTCTATGTCTTCGCAGCATCAACTGGGAAGATTTCAAAAGCAAGTGATGCACCAGTCCCAGTCCAGGACCAACGTGAGTACCTCTGCGGGTGGAACCCATGAGATCCCCATCCCCACCTCCCCTGCTGCGGGTGCAGTACCACGTGACTGTGGAGGCCATGACAGCCCTGAACTGGGGAGGACAGCAAGACTGTGCATGAGCCAGAGACTCCCAGCATCCCCAGGGGTCACCTGGAGACCTTTCCTTGGCCACTTCTCTAGCTCTGCAAGGTGGGCATGGCAGGGCATTTATCACTATTACTGTGATAACACTGACAGATAGGGTCTCGGGCAGGAATGTATCCTCCCTGAGCTGCTGATGGTGCAGCAGGTGAGATGACCCATGACTGCAGATCTGGGCCATAAAGCCAGCAAGCCAAAGCCATAAAGACGAAGCCATAACGCTTTCACAACATGCCCCACCCATTAAGGCAATTATGGTCCTGCCTACATTATCATGACAGCAACATCTTAGCAGAGGACAGCCCAGAAATTTCATAGAGTTAGATTTTGTAGTAGACCTACACCTACTGAAAAAATAATAGTAACCTCTCAAAACTGAAATTTATTTTTGCTACTTTTCCATTTTTTCTTTTATTTTCTTCCTATTTTTTCTTCTTTTTTCTTTTGAATTTTTTTCTTTAATTTTCATATTTTTTATTCTTATTTTTGTGGGTATTGTGTTTGTTTTTTATTTTTTGTTTTGCTTTTCAATCTCTGTTTTCTGTGGTTGTTCCTTTTTGTCATTATTTTTTAATTTTTATATATAATTTTGTATATTTTATTAGAAATTTTTAAATTTTTTAGGTTTTTTTGGGTTAGAGTTCTTAATAATAATATTCTCAAATGCAATCAAGAAAGAAAAAAAAATCAAATACCATGGTCACATAAGACAGAGTTGTAGCTCAGAGAGAAAATAAAGTCCAGAAAAAAATTTGATTACATGGCAACCATGGAGTTGAATTTTAAAGAATTAAAAATGAAAGTTCTGAAAATATTCAATGATATGCGAGAAAGTACTAGCAGAAAACTTAATAAGCTCACTAAGGAGGTTAAAACTTCAAAAACGGTGGTAAAAAACTCAATACATGAATTGAAAACTGAGGTAGCAAGTTAAGCTAATGGACCAAGCCAGACAGAACAAAGAATTAGTGACATTAAAGAGAAGTAACTAAAAATGGTACAGAGAGAAAAGAATAGAGACTCATGAATTTAAAAAAAAAATGAAAAAACTACAGAGCCACAATTATCAAAACATCATAGTATGGGCAGAAATACAGACATACAGACCAATGGAACAAAATCAAGAACCCAGAAGTAAAACCACATATATATGGTCAAATCATCTTTGATAAAGGAGCCAACAACACACAATGGAGAAAAGAAACCTCTTCAATAAATGGTGCAAGGAAAACTGGAAAGCCACAAGCAAAAGAATAAAACTCGACTACAGTTTGTACCTTGCACAAAAATTAATTCAAAATGGATGAAGGACCTAAATATAACATCTGAAACACTAAACTAGAAGAAAACATAAGTACTAATCTCATGGACCTTGGCCATAGAGAACAGCTTATAAATTTGACCCTAAAGGCAAGGGAAATAAAGGCAAAAACAAATGAATGGGATTATATCGAACTAAAAAGCTTCTACACAGCAAAAGAAACTGACAACAAAACAGACAACCTACTAAATGGGAGACGATATATGCAAACAGCTCAGATAAGGGGTTAATATCCAAAAATATATAAAGAATTTAAAAAATTCAGCAGAAAAGAAGCAAACAATTTAATTAAAAAAATGGGGAAAGTCAGGGGGTCACTAGAATCTATGTAAACACAATAAATAAAAATAAAATAAAAAATTTTTAAAAACTGGGCAAAGGACATGAACAAACACTTGTCCCAAGAAGACATACAGATGGCCAATAGATATATGAAAAAATGCTCATCGATACTAGCTATTCATGAAATGCAAATCAGAACTACAATGAGATACCAGCTCACCCCTGTTAGATTGGCTATTATCAACAAGACAGGTAATAACAAGTGTTGGAGAGGCTGTGGAGGAAAAGGAACCCTCATTCATTGTCGGTGAAAATGCAAATTAGTACAACCATTATGGAAAAAAAGTATGATGGTTCCTCAAAATATTAATAACAGAACTACCATATGACCCAGCAATCCCTCTACTGGGTATCTATCCATAAAATTCAAAAACATTGGCACATAATGACACATACACTCTCATGTTCATCACAGCATTGTTCATAGTGGCCAAGATATAAAAACAATCAATGTGTCCATCAATAAAGGATTGGATAAAGAAGAGGTGGTACATACATACAATGCAACACTATTCCCCCATAACAAAGGATGACATATTGCCATGTATGACAACATGGATGGATCTTGAGAACATTACACTGAGTGAAATCAGTAAATCAGAAGAAATATGAACTATATGATTTCACCCATAGGTGGGGTATATAACTAAGACTCATGGACATGGATAAGAGTGAAGTGGTTTCCAGGGGGAGGGGAAATAGGGATGGGGTAGGGGGGAAGGAATAAAGACGGACAGACATACAGTGACAGAAAATGATTTAAGTTTGGGGATGGGTTTACAACATAATCAATAATTCAAATGTTATAAAAATATTTACCAGAAACCTATAATACTTACTGATCAATAAATTAAATTTCTTAAATAAAAAATTTTAAAAAAGCAAAAAGAAAAGACAGAATAGACGGATGACGTCAGAGTAATGGCGGAGTAGGAAGCGATACCGATAAATCTCCCCCAAAACTCAACAAGATCTTCAACCAGAAACAGAAAAACCTATACTTGGAGCCTTCAGATGCTTCACAATACACCTGAAGGTATGGTCGAGTGAAAAATTGGCTAAATATATAACCAAATCCTGAAGGAAATAGGGAGTAAGAAATGCTCCGCCTTCCTCACTAACCTAAACAGGGCAGCTTTCTCTGGTAACTGTGAATATAGAAACTGAGGCGGGCAAAGGGGGTGAATACATCCAGGCCGCGCACAAAAGGCCGAACCAGGCTGTGGCACGGAGATCCTAGCGGAGGAAAAACTGATCCTGTGGCAAGCCGGGCAATACAAGCTAACACTCGCGCCAAACCCAAACAAAGAAAGACAAGCGGGGCACCCATTTTACCCGTTCTCCTGGTTGGTGTGCAGTTAGTGGGCGAGAGATCTCTTCCTAAGCCCCAGAAGTGGGTGTCCGTGTTGCCCCACAGAGAGGCAGGGTCAGAGGCCTTTCTGTGGGCCGAAAGCAGAATCTCTGGGCAGCCCCAGCGCCCTGGGAAAGCCGCGCATGGGAGGGAGAGAGAACTAATTCCAATGGTGGAAATTTTCCGTGCTGGTGAGGGTTTCACTCAGGGAAATGCGGCTGGCCTCATATCCTGGTGTGCGTGCGCAGATAGGTAGTGAGCGATTCCTCCAAGTGCCTCGGCAGTGCGCGCCCGTGTTATCGCACCGAGGGGCAGAGTCAGGGGCCTTTGTGTGGGCAAAAGCGGAATCTCGGGCCGCCCCAGCGCCTTGCAAAAGCCGCACACGGGGACGGAGCGAGAGCGAATTCCAGTGCTGCAAATTTCCATGCGGTTGGGGGTTTCACTCAGAGCGTGAGACTACTGGCCGGATATCCTGGTCTGCGCGCGCAGATAGTGAATGAGAGTTTCCTCCAAGCACCCCGGAAGTGGGTGCCCGCCTGTGTTACCGGACAGAGTGGCAGAGCCAGAGGTCTTTGAGTGGGCGGAAAGCCCGCCGGATTATGCTAGCAGCTCTGACTGACTGAGCCTTACCCAGAGCCCTGTGCTGAGTGGAAATAGAGTGGGGAGTTGCCAGCTCTTTGAACCTCTTACTATCCAGGCAGAGGCAGCAACAACCCCATAGCTGGATTATCAGGCTACTAATTGAGGAAGGAAAGACTAGGAGAAAGGCTCCAGGAACGCGGACTCTTTCACTGTCGGAGCCTATGAAAGCTAATGAGCCTTGACTCCCAACGAGACTAAAGCACAATACATGACATTGCCATAGAGACTTATCAACAGCAAACCTCTACCTGAGCGTGCCAAAGGGGCAGAACCTGGGGTACAGAGTCACCGACCAGGAAGAGGGAGAAAAAAGAAAAAACAAGAAGATAACCTCTCAAAATCAAGAATAATCTGCAGACTTTATAACCTATCCCATTTTATTATATTTGTTCATTTGTTTCTCTTATCTTCATTCTTGATACTTTTTTTCCTCCTCCAATTTGGCCGATTAACTCTCTGCCGATCTTACTCTCTCCTCTCCTTGAACTACACTACCCATAAGTGTTACATCTCCCATTATCTTTTCTCTCCTCTTCCTTTCTCTCTATGAGGGTTGCACTCCAAAACCCTTAACTCTCTCTCTCTCCTTTCTTTTTTCTTCTTTTACTAGTTCCCTCTTTTTTTCTCTCTCACTCTTTCTTTTCTCCCTCTATATTAGTTTCTTCCTTTCTCCTTTACATCTCCTCTCATTCAAACCTCAATAACAAACAAATTATCTTATCTGGGACTCAAACTTATGTTTGTGGCATTTTGGGGGTTTTTTACTTCACCTTTTTAACTCACTAGCAGTGCTCCCATCCCTGGCTCTCCATTTTATCTAGTTCTTGTTCCACTAAATACAATAGTATTTTTTTAATTTGTCCCCCCATTTTTCTGTTCTCTTATTCCTCTCATCATAACTCTTAGACAACACCAACACCTAAAAGCAAATCATTTTATTCTTGACCCAAATTTTTTCCTTATTTGCTTTTTGTGGGTCCATACCGCCCCTCCCTTTTTTTCCTTTTTTTTTCTTTTTTTTTTTTTTTGCCCCTTTATTACTTTTCCCCAATTCAGGACCTCCATCTCAGGCATTGTTTGTTATAATTCACAGTTCACCACAAGATTTTCTCAAGAAAAAGGGGAGAGGAGAGGAAAAAAGGAGGGGGGGAATAATTTCCTTTTTTAAAAAATTATTATTTTATTTTTCTTTATTTTATTATTAATTTTTTTTAAAAACAACTCTTTTTGATTTTTTATTTTTTTAACTTTTTATTCTTTATTAAATCTCATTAATACTATCAACAAAACCACCCTCAGATGCCATTAAGGAAGAGAAAATCAAATATCATGGATACAAAAGAAAGAGAGGTAACACAGCTAGATGAGGAAAAATCTATGGAGAAAAAATTTAATATATTGGAAACCTTGGAGCTAAATGACAGAGAATTCAAGATAGAAATACTAAAAATCCTCCGAGATATACAAGAAAACACAGAAAGGCAATTTAGGGAGCTCAGAAAACATCTCAATGAACACAAAGAATATATGTCCAAAGAAATTGAAACTATAAAAACAAATCAAACAGAGATGAAAAACTCAATTCACGAGCTGAAAAACGAAGTAACAAGCTTAGCTAATAGAACAGGTCAGATAGAAGAGAGGATTAGTGAAATAGAAGACAAGCAACTTGAGGCACAACAGAGAGAAGAAGAAAGAGACTCAAAAATTAAAAAAAATGAGATAGCCCTACAAGAATTATCTGACTCCATCAAAAAGAATAACATAAGAATAATAGGTATATCAGAGGGAGAAGAGAGAGAAAATGGAATGGAGAACATACTCAAACAAATAATAGATGAGAACTTCCCAAGCCTGTGGAAAGAACTAAAGCCTCAAATTCAAGAAGCAAACAGAACACCGAGTTTTCTTAACCCCAACAAACCTACTCCAAGGCATATCATAATGAAATTGACACAAACCAACAGCAAAGAAAAAATTCTCAAGGCAGCCAGGGAAAAGAAGAATACAACATATAAAGGAAGGCCCATTAGATTATCATCAGATTTCTCAGCAGAAACTCTACAAGCTAGAAGAGAGTGGACCCCAATATTTAAAGTCCTGAAAGAGAGAAACTTTCAGCCACGAATACTATACCCATCAAAGCTATCCTTCAAATATGAAGGAGAAATAAAAACATTCACAGATACAGAAAAGATGAGGGAATTTATCATCAGAAAACCCCCACTCCAGGAATTACTAAAGGGGGTTCTCCAATCAGATACAAAGAACAAAAAAAAAACAGAGCCACAAGTAAAAGCTCCAAAAAGAACACAATAAAACCAAATTTAAACTGTGACAACAACAAAAAGAAAGAGGGGGAGAAGATGGAGATTAACAGTAGCAAAGGACGATGGAGTGCAAAAGTACTCACAAAATAGTTTGCTACAATGAACAGGGTAGGGACCCTTTTCATTACTCAAAGGTAACCACCATTGAAAAAACCACCACAGAAGCACATGAGATAAAAAAGATAGCAACAGAGGAAAGATGTATGGAATACAACCAAATAAAAACAAAAGATAGAAAAACGAAAGAGAAGGATCAAACAAGACACAAAACTAACAGAAAGCAAGATATAAAATGGCAATAGGGAACTCACAAGTATCAATAATTACACTAAATGTAAACGGATTAAACTCACCAATAAAAAGGCACAGAGTAGCAGAATGGATTAAAAAAGAAAATCCAACTATATGCTGCCTACAGGAAACTCATCTAAGTAACAAGGATAAAAACAAATTCAAAGTGAAAGGCTGGAAAACAATACTCCAAGCAAATAACATCCAAAAAAAAGCAGGTGTAGCAATACTCATATCGGATAATGCTGACTACAAGACAGGAAAAGTACTCAGAGATAAAAATGGCCATTTCATAATGGCTGAGGGGACACTGAATCAAGAAGACATAACAATTCTTAATATATATGCACCAAACCAAGGAGCACCAAAATATATAAGACAGCTACTTATTGACCTTAAAACAAAAACTGACAAAAATACAATCATACTTGGAGACCTCAATACACCGCTGACGGCTCTAGATCGGTCATCCAAACAGAGAATCAACAAAGACATAGTGGCCTTAAACAAAACACTAGAGCACCTGGATATGATAGACATCTACAGGACATTTCATCCCAAAGTGACTGAGTATACATTTTTCTCCAGTGTACATGGATCATTCTCAAGAATTGACCATATGTTGGGCCACAAAAACAACATCAGCGACTGGACCCAGAGCACCTCTGTTCTTCAGATTGAGGCCGGAGTGACGTCACGGAAATGGCGCCGTGAGAAGCGAGTCCGACAGCTCTCCCCTAAATCACAACAAATTTATCAACTAGAAACAGAAAAATTTATCCTCGGAGCATTCCGGAGTTCCACACAAACTGAAAGCAAAAGGACTGTTATCACTTGAATCTGAGAGACGAGGGTGTGGAGGAAACTACCGCAGCGACGCTCATTCAAGCCGCCAGGGAGTGCGCCTGTGTGCTATCAATAAGACCACCCTCAGATGCCGATAAGAAAGAGGAAATCGAATATTATGGATACAAAAGAAAGAGAGGTAACACAAATAGATGTGGAAAAATCTATGGAGAAAAGACTTAACATATTGGAAGCCTTGGAGCTAAATGACAGAGAATTTAAAATAGAAATCTTAAAAATACTCAGAGATATACAAGAAAACACAGAAAGGCAATATAGGGAGATCAGAAAACAACTCAATCAACACAAAGAATATATTACCAAGGAAATTGAAACTATAAAAACAAATCAAACAGAAATGAAAAACTCAATTCACGAGCTGAAAAACGAGGTAACAAGCTTAGCTAACAGAACAGCCCAGATTGAAGATAGGATTAGTGAAATAGAAGACAAACAACTTGAGGCACAACAGAGAGAAGAAGAAAGAGACTCAAAAATAATAAAAAATGAGAAAGCCCTACAGGAATTGTCTGACTCCATCAGAAAGAATAACATAAGAATAATAGGTATATCAGAGGGAGAAGAGAAAGAAAATGGAATGGAGAATATACTCAAACAAATAATAGACGAGAACTTCCCAAGCCTGTGCAAGGAACTAAAGCCTCAAATTCAAGAAGCAAACAGAACACCAAGTTTTCTTAACCCCAACAAACCCACTCCAAGGCACATCATAATAAAGATGACACAAACCAATGACAAAGAAAAAATTCTCAAGGCAGCCAGGGAGAAGAAGAGTACAACATATAAAGGAAGGCCTATTAGATTATCATCAGATTTCTCAGCAGAAACTCTACAAGCTAGAAGAGAGTGGACCCCAATATTTAAAGCCCTGAAAGAGAGGAACTTTCAGCCAAGAATACTATACCCATCAAAGCTATCCTTCAAGTATGAAGGAGATATAAAAACATTCACAAATACAGAAAAGATGAGAGAATTTATCAACAGAAAGCCCCCACTCCAGGAAATACTAAGGGGGGTTTTCCAACCAGATTCAAAGAACAAAAGAAAACAAAACCACAAGTAACAGCTCCACCAAGAACACAATAAAACCAAACTTAAACTGTGACAACAAAGGAAAAAAAGGGGGGAGAGGATGGAGATTAACAGTAGCAAAGGATGATGAAGTGCAGAAATACTTATAAGATAGGGTACTACAATGAATATGGTAGGTACCCTTTTCATTACTTAATGGTAACCACCCTTAAAAAAACCACCACAAAAACACTTGACTTAAAAAAGGTAGCAACAGAGGAAAGAAGTATGGAACACAAACAAACAAAAACAAATGATAGAAAAAAAAAAGAGAAGAATCAAACTAGATACAAAACTAACAGAAAGCAATTTATAAAATGGCAGTAGGGAACCCACAAGTGTCAATAATTACACTAAATGTAAATGGATTAAACTTACCAATAAAAAGACACAGAGTAGCAGAATGGATTAAAAAAGAAAATCCAACTATATGCTGCCTACAAGAAACACATCTAAGCAACAAGGATAAAAACAAATTCAAAGTTAAAGGCTGGAAAACAATACTCCAAGCAAACAACACCCAAAAAAAAGCAGGTGTAGCAATACTCATATCTAATAATGCTGACTACAAGACAGAAAAAGTACTCAGAGACAAAAATGGTCATTTCATAATGATTAAGGGGAAGTTGAATCAAGAAGACATAACAATCCTTAATATATATGCACCAAACCAAGGAGCACCAAAATATATAAGACAGCTACTTATTGACCTTAAAACAAAAACTAACAAAAATACAATCATACTTGGAGACCTCAACACACCGCTGACGGCTCTAGATCGGTCATCCAAACAGAGAATCAATAAAGATATAGTGGCCTTAAACGAAATACTAGAACAACTGGATATGATAGACATCTACAGGACACTTCATCCCAAAGCGACAGAGTATACATTTTTCTCTAGTGTACATGGAACATTCTCAAGAATTGACCATATGTTGGGCCACAAAGACAATATCAGCAAATTTAGAAAAATTGAAATTGTACCAAGCATATTTTCTGATCATAAAGCCTTGAAACTAGAATTCAACTGCAAAAAAGAGCGGGAAAAACCCACAAAAATGTGGAAACTAAACAACATACTTCTAAAAAATGAATGGGTCAAAGAAGAAATAAGCGCAGAAATCAAAAGATATATACAGACAAATGAAAATGAAAATACGACATATCAGAATCTCTGGGATGCAGCAAAAGCAGTAATAAGAGGAAAGTTCATATCACTTCAGGCCTATATGAACAAACAAGAGAGAGCCGAAGTAAACCACTTAACTTCACACCTTAAGGAACTAGAAAAAGAAGAACAAAGACAACCCAAAACCAGCCGAAGAAAGGAGATAATAAAAATCAGAGCAGAAATAAATGAAATAGAGAACAGAAAAACTATAGAAAAAATCAATAAAACAAGGAGCTGGTTCTTTGAAAAGATCAACAAAATCGACAAACCCTTGGCAAGACTCACCAAGGAAAAAAGACACAGGACTCAAATAAATAAAATCCAAAATGAAAGAGGAGAGATCACCACAGACATCATAGAAATACAAAGAATTATTGTAGAATACTATGAAAAATTATATGCCACCAAATACAACAATCTAGAAGAAATGGATAAATTCCTAGAACAATACAACCTTCCTAGACTGAGTCATGAAGAAGCAGAAAGCCTAAACAGACCAATCAGCAGGGAGGAAATAGAAAAAACTATTAAAAATCTCCCCAAAAATAAAAGTCCAGGCCCAGACGGTTATACTAGTGAATTCTATCAAACATTCAAAGAAGACTTGGTTCCTATTCTACTCAAAGTCTTCCAAAAAATTGAAGAAGAAGCAATACTTCCAAACACATTTTATGAGGCCAACATAACTCTCATACCAAAACCTGGCAAGGATGGCACAAAGAAAGAAAACTACAGACCAATATCTCTAATGAATACAGATGCTAAAATACTAAACAAAATACTGGCAAACCGAATACAACAACATATTAAAAAAATAATACATCATGATCAAGTGGGATTCATCCCAGAATCTCAAGGATGGTTCAACATACGCAAAACGGTTAACGTAATACACCATATCAACAAAACAAAGAACAAAAACCACATGATCTTATCAATAGATGCAGAAAAGGCTTTTGATAAAATACAACACAATTTTATGTTTAAGACTCTCAAAAAAATGGGTATAGAAGGAAAATATCTCAACATGATAAAGGCCATATATGATAAACCATCAGCCAACATCCTATTAAACGGCATAAAACTGAGGACTTTCTACCTTAAATCAGGAACAAGACAGGGTTGTCCACTCTCTCCACTCTTATTCAACATGGTGCTAGAAGTTCTGGCCAGAGCAATCAGACAAGACAAAGAAATAAAAGGCATCCATATCGGAAAAGAAGAAGTAAAGCTATCACTTTTTGCTGATGATATGATCCTATACATCGAAAACCCGAAGGACTCCACAAAAAGATTATTAGAAACAATAAACCAATATAGTAAGGTCGCAGGATACAAAATTAACATACAAAAGTCCATAGCCTTTCTATATGCCAACAATGAAATATTAGAAAACGAACTCAAAAAAATAATCCCCTTCACGATTGCAACAAAAAAAATAAAATACCTAGGAATAAACATAACAAAGAACGTAAAGGACCTATATAATGAAAATTACAAAGCATTGTTAAGGGAAATCGAAAAAGATACAATGAGATGGAAAAATATTCCTTGTTCTTGGATAGGAAGAATAAATATAATCAAAATGGCCATATTACCCAAAGCAATATACAAATTTAATGCAATTCCCATCAAAATCCCTATGAGATTTTTTAAAGAAATGGAACAAAAAATCATCAGATTTATATGGAACTATAAAAAACCCCGAATAGCCAAAACAATCCTAAGGAAAAAGAATGAAGCTGGGGGCATTACAATACCTGACTTTAAACTATATTATAGGGCCACGATAATCAAAACAGCATGGTATTGGCCAAAAAATAGACACTCAGACCAATGGAACAGAATAGAAAGCCCAGAAATAAAACCACATATATATGGTCAAATAATCTTTGATAAAGGGGCCAACAACACACAATGGAGAAAAGAAAGCCTCTTCAACAAATGGTGTTGGGAAAACTGGAAAGCCACATGCAAAAGAATGAAACTCGACTACAGCCTGTCCCCGTGTACTAAAATTAATTCAAAATGGATCAAAGACCTAAATATAAGACCTGAAACAATAAAGTACATAGAAGAAGACATAGGTACTAAAATCATGGACCTGGGTTTTAAAGAACATTTTATGAACTTGACTCCAATGGCAAGAGAAGTGAAGGCAAAGATAAATGAATGGGACTACATCAGAATTAAAAGTTTTTGCTCAGCAAGAGAAACTGATATCAAAATAAACAGACAGCCAACTATATGGGAACTGATATTTTCAAACGACAGCTCAGATAAGGGCCTAATATCCAAAATTTACAAAGAACTCATAAAACTCAACAACAAACAAACAAACAATCCAATAAAAAAATGGGAAGAGGACATGAACAGACACTTCTCCCAGGAAGAGATACAAATGGCCAACAGATATATGAAAAGATGCTCAGCTTCATTAGTTATTAGAGAAATGCAAATCAAAACTACAATGAGATACCACCTCACTCCTGTTAGATTAGCTATTATCAACAAGACGGGTAATAGCAAATGTTGGAGAGGCTGTGGAGAAAAAGGAACCCTCATTCACTGTTGGTGGGACTGTAAAGTAGTACAACCATTATGGAGGAAAGTATGGTGGTTCCTCAAAAAACTGCAAATAGAACTACCTTATGACCCAGCAATCCCTCTACTGGGTATATACCCCAAAACCTCAGAAACATTGATACGTGAAGACACATGTAGCCCCATGTTCATTGCAGCACTGTTCACAGTGGCCAAGACATGGAAACAACCAAAAAGCCCTTCAATAGAAGACTGGATAAAGAAGATGTGGCACATATACACTATGGAATACTACTCAGCCATAAGAAATGATGACATCAGATCATTTACAGCAAAATGGTGGGATCTTGATAACATTATAAGGAGTGAAATAAGCAAATCAGAAAAAAACAAGAACTACATGATTCCATACATTGGTGGAACATAAAAATGAGACTAAGAGTCATGGACAAGAGTGTGGTGGTTACCAAGGGTGGGGGGGGAGGGAGGACATGGGAGGGAGGGAGGGAGAGAGTTAGGGGGAGGGGGAGGGGCACAGAGAACTAGATAGAGGGTGACGGAGGACAATCTGACTTTGGGTGAGGGGTTTGCAACATAATTTGATGACAAAATAACCTAGACATGTTTTCTTTGAATATATGTACCCTGATTTATTAATGTCATCCCATTACCATTAATAAAAATTTATTAAAAAAAAAAAAAAAAAAAAAAAAAAAAAAAAAACAACATCAGCAAATTCAGAAAAATTGAAGTTGTACCAAGCATATTTTCTGATCATAAAGCCTTGAAACTAGAATTCAACTGCAAAAAAGAGGAAAAAAATCCCACAAAAATGTGGAAACTAAACAACATACTTTTAAAAAATGAATGGGTCAAAGAAGAAATAAGTGCAGAGATCAAAAGATTTATACAGACTAATGAAAATGACAATACGACATATCAGAATCTATGGGATGCAGCAAAAGCAGTGATAAGAGGAAAGTTCATATCACTTCAGGCATATATGAACAAACAAGAGAGAGCCCAAGTGAACCACTTAACTTCCCACCTTAAGGAACTAGAAAAAGAAGAACAAAGACAACCCAAAAGCAGCCGAAGAAAGGAGATAATAAAAATCAGAGCAGAAATAAATAAATTAGAGAACAGAAAAACTATAGAAAAAATTAATAGAACAAGGAGCTGGTTCTTTGAAAAGATCAATAAAATTGACAAACCCTTGGCAAGAGTTACCAAGGAAAAAAGAGAAAGAACTCATATAAACAAAATCCAAAATGAAAGAGGAGAAATCACCACGGACACCATAGATATACAAAGAATTATTGTAGAATACTATGAAAAACTTTATGCCACTAAATTCAACAACCTAGAAGAAATGGATAAATTCCTAGAACAATACAAACTTCCTAGACTGAGTCAAAAAGAAGCAGAAAGCCTAAACAGACCTATCAGTAGAGAAGAAATAGAAAAAACCATTAAAAACCTCCCCAAAAATAAAAGTCCAGGCCCTGATGGCTATACCAGCGAATTTTATCAAACCTTCAAAGAAGACTTGGTTCCTATTCTACAGAAAGTCTTCCAAAAAATTGAAGAAGAAGCAATACTTCCAAACACATTTTATGAGGCCAACATAACCCTCATACCAAAACCAGGCAAGGATGGCACAAAAAAAGAAAACTACAGACCAATATCTCTAATGAATACAGATGCTAAAATACTAAACAAAATACTAGCAAATCGAATACAACAACTTATTAAAAAAATAATACATCATGATCAAGTGGGATTCATCCCAGAATCTCAAGGATGGTTCAACATACGTAAAACGGTTAACATAATACACCATATCAACAAAACAAAGAACAAAAACCACATGATCTTATCAATAGATGCAGAAAAGGCTTTCGATAAAATACAACACAATTTTATGTTTAAGACTCTCAACAAAATGGGTATAGAAGGAAAATATCTCAACATGATAAAGGCCATATATGATAAACCATCAGCTAACATCATATTAAATGGCACTAAACTGAAGGCTTTGCCCCTTAAATCAGGAACAAGACAGGGTTGTCCACTCTCTCCACTCTTATTTAATGTGGTACTAGAGGTTCTTGCCACAGCAATCAGACAAGACAAAGAAATAAAAGGCATCCATATTGGAAAAGAAGAAGTAAAGGTATCACTTTTTGCAGATGATATGATCCTATACATCGAAAACCCCAAAGAATCCACAAAAAGACTACTAGAAACAATAAGCCAATACAGTAAGGTCGCAGGATACAAAATTAACATTCAGAAGTCAATAGCCTTTCTATATGCCAACAATGAAACAACTGAGAAGGAACTCAAAAGAATAATCCCCTTCACGATTGCAACAAAAAAAAATAAAATACCTAGGAATAAACATAACAAAGAATGTAAAGGACTTATATAATGAAAACTATAAACCATTGTTAAGGGAAATTGAAAAAGATATAATGAGATGGAAGAATATACCTTGTTCTTGGCTAGGAAGAATAAATATAATCAAGATGGCTATATTACCCAAAGCAATATACAAATTTAATGCAATTCCCATCAAACTTCCAATGACGTTTTTTAAAGAAATAGAGCAAAAAATCATCAGATTTATATGGAACTATAAAAAACCCCGAATAGCCAAAGCAATCCTAAAGAAAAAGAATGAAGCTGGGGGCATTACAATACCTGACTTCAAACTCTATTATAGGGCCACGACAATCAAAACAGCATGGTATTGGCAGAAAAATAGACACTCAGACCAATGGAACAGAATAGAAAGTCCAGAAATAAAACCACATATATATAGTCAAATAATTTTTGATAAAGGGGCCAACAACACACAATGGAGAAAAGAAAGCCTCTTCAATAAATGGTGCTGGGAAAACTGGAAAGCCACATGCAAAAGAATGAAACTGGACTACAGTTTGTCCCCCTGTACTAAAATTAACTCAAAATGGATCAAAGATCTAAACATAAGACCTGAAACAATTAAGTACATAGAAGAAGACATAGGTACTCAACTCATGGACCTGGGTTTTAAAGAGCATTTTATGAATTTGACTCCAATGGCAAGAGAAGTGAAGGCAAAAATTAATGAATGGGACTACATCAGACTAAGAAGTTTTTGCTCAGCAAGAGAAACTGATAACAAAATAAACAGAAAGCCAACTAAATGGGAAATGATATTTTCAAACAACAGCTCAGATAAGGGCCTAATATCCAAAATATACAAAGAACTCATAAAACTCAACAACAAACAAACAAACAATCCCATAAAAAAATAGGAAGAGGATATGAACAGACACTTCTCCCAGGAAGAAATACAAATGGCCAACAGATATACGAAAAGATGCTCATCTTCTTTAGCTATTAGAGAAATGCAAATCAAAACAGCAATGAGATACCACCTCACACCTGTTCGATTAGCTATTATTAGCAAGACAGGTAATAGCAAATGTTGGAGAGGCTGTGGAGAAAAAGGAACCCTCATCCACTGTTGGTGGGAATGTAAAGTAGTACAACCATTATGGAAGAAAGTATGGTGGTTCCTCAAAAAACTAAAAATAAAACTACCTTATGACCCAGCAATCCCTCTACTGGGTATATACCCCCAAAACTCAGAAACATTGATACGTAAAGACACATGCAGCCCCTTGTTTATTGCAGCATTGTTCACAGTGGCCAGGACATGGAAACAACCAAAAAGCCCGTCAATAGATGACTGGATAAAGAAGATGTGGCACATATACACTATGGAATACTACTCAGCCATAAGAAATGATGACATCGGAACATTTACAGCAAAATGGTGGGATCTAGATAACATGATACGAAGCGAAATAAGTAAATCAGAAAAAACCAGGAACTGCATTATTCCATACGTAGGTGGGACATAAAAGTCAAACTAAGAGACATTGATAAGAGTGTGGTGGTTACGGGGGGGAGGGGGGAATGGGAGAGGGAAAGGGGGAGGGGGAGGGGCACAAAGAAAACAAGATAGAAGGTGACAGAGGACAATCTGACTTTGGGTGATGGGTATGCATCATAATTGAACGACAAGATACCCTGGTCTTGTTATCTTTGAATATATGTATCCTGATTTATTGATGTCACCCCATTAAAAAAATAAAATTATTTAAAAAAAAAAAAGAAAAGACAGAATATATTCAGAAGCCAAGTTTGCTCAATACAGTCTTTAAGAATGAGTCAGAAAAATGTCAACTAAGAGCTTATCAAAATACAGTGCTTGGCTCTAGCTGGTTGGCTCAGTCACTAGAGCAGTGGTTCTCAACCTGTGGGTTGCGACCCCGGTGGGGATTGCCCGCCGGGGTCACGACCCACAGGTTGAGAACCGCTACAATAGAGGATTGGCCCAAAGAATGTAAATCCTAGGTTTCATCCCAGCTTAGGGCACACGTGATAAGCAACCATTTGCTTCTCTTCCCATTACTCTCCCACTTCTCTTCCTACTACCCTCCCACAGCCACAGCCTTGACTGGCTTGAGTATCACCCCCGGATACGGAGGAGAGTTTGGTTGTTTAGACATTGGCCATCAATCAGAACAATAGGGTAGATCCTGTTAAGGCACATGTGGGAATCTGTCTTCCTATCTCTCCTCCTTTCCCTTAAAGGAATCTCATCTCATCTGTGAACATAATTATTTTGAGATCTCTTAGCAGACGGAAATTTGCAGCAAGTTTCTGAGATGTATCATGGTCCCAGTCGTCCTCCGAGGTTTACGGAACAGCTGTCTCACTGTTACAAATCAATGGCTGCCGGCTGACATGCAAAGAGCACTTACTCTGTCCCAAGCCCTATCTGAGGACTTACAAGCTGTAGCTCATTCAGCCTCTTGACAAGCCGAGGACTATTCCCATTACACACAGACAGGCTTGGCCCAAGGTAATGAAGGCTGTCATCAATAATCACCTCTCTGCAACCAAGATGTCTCCAAACCAGGGCCTTTACTGAAGGTTCTTGCCAGGAAAAATACTTCCACACTCAACTTGTAGATATTGGTGTGATCTTAGGGAAGAAGAGGTTCACCTCTGAAGAACACGCCTGAGGTGATCACACGGCCCGAGAGTGAGGGGCAGACCCGATTTACAGACCGAGTGAATGAAGTGCAGAGCTTCTGGTACCCAAATACTGTGGGGCTGATTTCTATGACTAACATAGAATTACGAAGAAGTCAGCGAACATCTAAAGGTCAGAACTCATTTCTATAGGTTTAGTGATCTACATGGATCACTAAAATAAAAATAGCTCTCACTGAATGTTATTACTTTGTTCAGTATGGCAGTCCTCAAATAACCAACATATCAGCGTGAGTGTATCTCAGGACTTGTGAGAGCCCGAGGACAGGCCAGCTAGAACTCTCTCTCACCCTCGTGTCTCCCTCAGTGAGGACACAGGAGGTCAGAGAGGAACCTGAGTAATTCTCCTCCACAGCAGGTTGGTCTTAGAAAGGGCACTGAGACCAAAGGCCACTTCCCTTCGCTGGTACCGAGCTCAGGTTGTGGATGTGAGTCAAAGTCTATACTCGGGGGAGAAAACACCAGGCCAGTAACACAGGCATTCAAACCTCTTAGATTCTTCAATTTTGGCTTGAGAATGCTTGATTTTAAATGAGTCTTTTAGAGCTGAGGTGTAGTTCTCTGATACCTGAAAATGGTAACTGCGGGCTCTGCAGTAAACACGGCGGTAAAGAAGCACCCAACTGTTGCACGTGACGCAGGAGCGTTTTGCTGAGGAAGAACCTGTGAAGGGTCCCGTGTCCCAGCAGACAGCAGGGCAGGCAGGGCCAGACTCTGGGCTCCAGGCAGGTCCTCACTGAGTCCCGTTCAACGAGACAGTCTTCCCTTCTGTTACGGTGGTCTCACACTCGCCTTAGGATTGAAGGCTGCCAACAGTGGTCACCTGGGAGAGGGCACACACATGAGATCACAACCTTTTCTACATTTCTGGCCTCTTCCCAAATCAATATTGTTCTCAGCCTCTTAGGATCCAGCACCCGGCCCAGGTGTCAGGTGAATCAGGGGAAGAGAAACAGGATTAGAGCTTTTTGTACCTTGATAAAGAAGCAGAAGAGAAAAAGAGAAAAAAACATGAGTTGGGGGAGAAGGGAGGAGGACAGGGAGGGCGAGGGAGGGAGAGTTCACGGGGATGGAGGAAGAGGAAAGAAGACAAGGATGACAGTAATAACACAGAAGGACAACACACAGGTCACAGTGTTGTCATTTCTTTATTGTGTAGCAAGCACATCTACATCCATTTCATCTACTAACATGGCCATTGTTGCACTTTAAAATTTTTCAGGGTTCTTATATCTCTATCTCCTTTGTTTCTAGAAACAGAGCACAGACTGGTAGGTTCTGGTGGATTTTCACGGTCTTTTTCTGGCCCAGTACCAGGTTTGTTTGGTGTCTCATTCCTTCATCCATGGGAGGGGTCAAGGTGGCCTCCTGGAGAATAAAAGGAAGAGTTCTGGACACTCACCTCCAAAGTGAGATCTTCTTCCCGGCCACACCACAGTGACCAGCCAGAGCCACTGCCGGGACCATGAAGCTGCTCCCGTCCTCGTGCTCGCTGCCCTCCCCTTTTACTGCTACGCAGGTGAGTCCGCACGGGGTGGGGCTCAGGGAGGCTTGTTGTCAGGGCCGCTGTGGGAGATCTCTGCTCCCCACACCCCAGGACAGGGCACCTCACTTCTCTAGTTTGTAGTTGTGTTTGTGTAACAAGGAAGCAGTGTGTGAGGGCTTAAAGAATACCCAGAGCCTGAGTTACTGTCCGAGGACTCAGACCATTCCCCGTCATCTGAATGGACGTGCAGCTTGGATGTGGGAGAAGGACAAGCATCACGGCTGCCCAACAAGGAGTTCATGCCTCTGTGACTGAGCAGCTTTTGCACGCTTTCCTCCTAGGTGTTGGCTGCACACTTGTAGGCAAGGTGATCAATCAGGCAATTGACCCTGAAGTGAGTGCGGATCAATACATAGAAAATTTCAGAGAGTTCATACTGGATGCAGAAGCAGAAGAGGCCATAAGACAAGCGAAGCAGTGCTTTCTCCAGCAGAGTGAAGAAACGGTGACAAATGTCCAAGTGATGGTGGTAAGTTTGCTTTCTTCTTAACTGCTCTTAAACCACTGCCTCATATTTCGGCTCAGGTACTGTAAATGACAACACAAGGTATTTTTTGGATGAGTTTTCGAAGAAGAGGAAACATGCAGAGAAATCAGCTGTGGGGTCCCTGGTGGAGACAGTGCTGGAAGCACCGGCCCCTCTGGCATCAGCAGAGGTCTCCTGAGCGGGAGGACACAGCACAGAATTCCGATGTTACTTCCAATACCAGCTCTCTGCTGCTGGTGTGGACCAATCTAAGGAAACAATAGAGAAAATGTTTGTTTTCCAGTATTTTCCTTTATAAGAAGAGCAAAATATAAGTGATGACTCTGTTTTTGTTTTCCAGGATGCAATATTCAATAGTGTTTGGTATAAGCCATAGTAACTTTGCACCAGACCTTTGGCTCAGACTACAGGGAATGATCAGAAACCGACTGACGATGAGTAGAAACCACGACTTAGCACCCTTTTCTGTCTTTTGATCTACAGACTGCAAGACAATTGTTGCAACCTCACATACATTGTCCCTTCAATAAAGCATCTGCAAAACTAATGGTCTTCCTTGGTGACTGACCAACATGGGGGTTTTAGAGAGACGCAATGACACATGTGTTGCTCTCCCGCACACACGCTGCTGGGGACCTCACCCTGCCCCTTGACACGGGCTCTCTGGAGCCAGCTCTGCCCCGCCCTGTCTCCAGCATCCCAGCCCGCACCCTGGTGGGCCTTGCCCGCTGGAAGTCACTGGTGTTGTCGGCACAATCCACATCGTTCATACCAGCTCTTCTTAGGAACACAGACAAATGTCCTCTGACTGACTCCTCCAACCTTGTTATCAGATGAGAGGTGCACCTGGGACACACAGGAGCAAGTAAACAGTGCCTCCCTCCCCCGAGGCAGCTCAGGGCTGTGCTGAGGCTGCTGGGTCCAAAATAGACAAAGTGCAGAGTCCGAAGAGGCGGGGGCATCCCAACCACCTGATCAGGCTTCACCTGTGACTCTGCCTCCTGCTCCCATCTGTCCTAGGAGCTGCCATTGCTCAGAATCCTTAGGCCTTTCCTCCCTTACAAGCCAGTATCCAGTCTGAGTGGGCAACGAGGATCCAGCAACTGCAGCCCTATCTCCCTTTGGGACTCCCCAACAAGGCCTTCTCCTGCTCTGTGGACATGCCCACTGCAGCCTGAGGGGACAGGCTCCTCCCAGATGGCCCAGGGCCCATCTGAGCAAATGCAAACTTCTGCACATGCGTCAGAGAACCAAAACTGAGCATGGCTCATGAGTTCTTAATAAATGTGTGTGTATGTTTGTGTAATAAGTAAAATATAAGGGGTGCACCTAGGGAAATGGTCTTTTTGCCTTGATCTACTGGTGTCATGGGCAATAGGTTTTTTAAAGAAGTGGAGGGAGTTCCTTATGACTTATTGAGTATTACATACTTGTGGCCCTTTGTCTGTAAAAACATGTTTCCGGTAAATAATATACCTTATAATGGCATTCATATGCAGATGCATGTACCCTACAGAAGTTCATTGGTGCATATTCATTATTACTATAGTCACTTTTGCTTTATATTTATATAGACATTGTAACACTATTGTGGGACCAAAAGGTACTGTCTGCCTCGTTCCCTGTTTGGGTTATGGCTGGTGGAAGTCAGTCCTGGCAGGAGCTGAATTGTCCTTAGAAGGGGTCAGGGCTCATGTTGGGTGACAGGGACCCATGCTGGTGTGAGCAGAGGGCGCTCATCACTCATCCCTGGTGTCAGGATAGTGGGGATGGGTCACAGTGAGGAGAGCTAAGTCCGAGTTAAAATCACTCACTTTGCTTCTTTCCCAGGGAATTTCAACCTCACTGCGGGAATGAGAGGATGGACCACACTGCCCCCTGCAGGGCCATGACCAGGGACAGTCACACAGTTGAAGGAGGGACCAAAGATATCTGTACTTTGAGTTAAAAATTGGATATGAAATGTTTTTAAAAGTCAAAATTGAGGCCACACATCAATGTTCAAATAAGACAGCATTCAGCCCTGCTTTGCCTGAGTCACCTCTGTCACTGGCTCTGTCCCCTCTCTGCATCTCTGGTCAGGGACAGAGAGCACCCAGAGAGGAGCCTGTCCGTGGTGAGCAGGGCATGGCATGGACACAGGGACAGCTGTGGATACAGGTACCTGAGCAGCTACTGCCTCTGGACCTGAGAGCCCACAGAGCAGGTGGCTGTAGCCAGTGCATTAGGTGAAAAAGAAGAAGGCACCAAAAGGAAGAATTGAAACTGTATTCAGAGATGGTTGTAGAAAATCTGATAGGTGGACAAAGGGTCCCCAAATTCTAGGTTGCATCCCCAATGGCCCCTGGACTGGATTCCCAGCGTTATGAAGGCACCGTGCACAGGGATATTCAGGAGCAAAGGAAGCATCTCTGACATTATCTGCCTTCTCCCTTCCAGGCTGTGTCACAGAAAGGAGAAGTAGCCACCACAGTGCCATCGCTTCATAACAAGAGCTGGTGAACAAGAGGAAGGAGACACTTCCCTGCCCCATGGCCTTTCCCCTGAGCCAGCTTCCCTTTGCAGCTCACAGCCCCCAGGAGGATGTCAGAACCCCATCAGGGGTCCAGGCACTGCAGGCAGGTGTCTGTGGGAGCAGGAAGGAGTGGTGCAGCCTCTCACAGGTTTCCTTCATCACCCTCAGGGCACGAACCTCACAGTTTCAACCACTCACCAGGCAAGGGAAGAAGTGAGAAAACAGTGTTGAGACGTTCATAACACAGAGTACATTGCTGTCATGGTACCGGTAGGGATGCTTATGACTTAGAGACGTGACAGGAACATTTTTGATACATCTTAAGTACATGGTGTAAGATGCTATTGATAAATCTATCTCTTAATGAGCAGAAGGAGGCCCTGCTTTAACTTTATATACCCCTGTATAATATCATTTTTGGTCAAAATGTGGTAATTTTCTTTATGTTTTTCATCTTTATAGTTGTAATTCTGAAAAGATCAATCACATGAATGTGCAGATACAAAAAAATGAGGTTGAGGTAGGGATGTCACCTTAATCTTTGAATTGTTTAGGCTATTGACTAAATACTGTATCACTATAATTTGTCACTCAAAGTAATTTTCAATTATTTATCAGCCATAGATAAATGAGTGTCTTCTCTGATTTATAAAAGCAAGGGATTAGACACTACTTCCTCTGGAAAACATTTTATGTTCAAAATATGCCTCAATACCTTATTTGTAAGCCTGGTATTTCATATGCACAAGTCAGTACTGAGTACGTGGTTCGGATGGGGGACGGTCAGTCCATGTCCTGGGAATGCTGAAGCAGGACTGATTGGGACACTGGAGGCAGAGACGGAGTGGGCACGGCCACACGCGTGTACATGGTACAGTAGACTGGATGCTACGATCTAGAAGTGATCCCTTAAACGTTTCCAACCCCTGGTGTGTGTTTACCAGTATGAACACCAAAGCCCTAGGGAATTCCAGGGATTTCCTCCCGAGTCATGAGGGATGCTGCGTGCCCAGCACATCTCCCTGAGGAAGGCGTCCAGAGACCCCGTGTATCTGCGATAGGTAATACCTATCTCCACCCGCCTCCCATCTCTACCCTTAGTTTCAATATCTGGTATTCAGGATTTGAAAGTCACAGTAATAATGACTCAGATGTGATCATAAAATAGTAAAATAAGTGACTGCAACATAATGACCTTTCTTTCACTGATAGAAATCCCAATGGAACCAGAACCAAATTCAGAAGCACACTGTGTTAGCTCGCAGGAAGCAAACATTTCTTGTTGGGAGAGTCTGTCAGCTTAATCCAATATTTGATTTAGGGAATCCAGTGATTTATTCTGTTTGACTTAGTGTTTATATTTAGTTCTTTTTTTTTAGAGACATTTTTCACCAAACAATGTGCTGAGCATTCATCCTATATTGATCCATTTAACCTCACACAAATCCTTTGAGGATGGCACTGTGACATCACTCTTTCTGTACAGATGGGAAAACTGAGACTGAGAAGTCAGCACTGTCCTGAAGACCCCATAGGTAGAAAGCTTTAGAGCTGACCTGGGACCCATTAGTCTGGGCATAGTGTCAGCCTCCTTTACAGTATTCAAGAAATAAAAAAGTGGTAATTTTGAGACATCTAGACTTGACTTTAAAATTCAAAACAAAGCACAAGCTATCCTTTTAGGATTCTGGTGGGGACAGATTAAACTTGTAGATTTATGTGAGAAGGGTTGATATCTTTAAATTTTTAGGAATTTCCTTAAAGAGTAGGGTGTACACCTCTGTTTATTTAGACTGCCTTTCCTATCTGGGAGTAAACTTTCATGATTTTTTCTGAAAACAGTGCACATTTCTGAAGGTATATTTCAGAATGTTTCTGCTCTTACTGTGCCCGTTGCCAATGACCTCGTAGTCCCCATGATGTCATGTGATGGCTGCCTCTGGTTTATAGATGTAATCGATGCTTGTACACTGGCATGTGTTCAGTTAATGCTGTGAATTCTAACAGTTCCAGTAGTGTTTCAGCAGATTATCTTATAGTTTTAATTTATTTTATTTAGATATTTTCCTTGATTAAAGAGAATATTTTTCACATGTTCCTCACAGAAACCTATATAATTTGTCAACCAAAGTGAACTCAATAAATTCAATAAAGAAGTAGTTTTATTTTCTTATTTTTGCAAGTGAGAGTAGGGCAGATAGGGGAAGAATCTTTCATGTGCCCCTATCAGGGTCCACCATGCAACCCCCATTCGGGGCAGATACTCTATCCATATGGGATCATGCCCACAACTAAGCTATCTTTAGCACCTGAGGTTGAAGCTCCATGGCACCATCCTCAGTCCTCTGACCAATGCCCTCGACTCAATCGAGCCATCGATGTGGGAGGAAAAGAGAGAGAGAGAGAGAGAGAGAATGTGGATGAAAGAGCTGGAGACATAAATGGGCACTTTTTCTGTGTGTGCTGACCAGAAATAATATCTGGGACATCCACACACCAACTGACACTCTACCACTGAGTAAACTAGCCAGGACCAAAACATAGTTATTTTTTATTGCATTTCTAAGAGTCGTAAGAATATGCAGTGTGCAGCAATTTTTCAGTCCTGGTTTACTCCCTCTTATGTTTTTCTAACTTCTTTGGTCTTTAATGTCTGTTCTTAGTGGGTAGAATATCACCATTTGGATCTAACCACTTCTCTTAATGTCTGGCTCAGTAGAAGTCAGATGGAACACATATTTGCTTCTGTCTTAACTCCTTTGCAACATCACATGCCATGTAGTTTTCAGAAAATTCCATTGTACACTTGTGAGAGCATGAGAGTGACCTGGGAAAATAAATCTTCACATTATGATTAATGTATTTTGTCCTAGACTTCCTGAGTAATAGGGTGCCACCAGCAGTCAACAGAACAGCTGTAGCAGGTCCATTGTGTGTGCGTGTTTAGGGAAATTTCTCCTCTGTGTACCAAATAGATGAAGGCCACGAGGATAGTTGCCTTAATAGCCTAAACATATCTAGTGGATTCCATAAACAAGTGTCCACCTCAAATACAAAACGCTATGATCAACATTGTAACAACTACAAATGTATGTAGTTTAATCTAATGAACTTTCTTAGTAAAAATTCTAAGAAAAGTTAGGATAGAAGAAAACTATTTAGATCCAAGAATATCAATTTTCAAAGTCAACAGCAAACATCACTCTAAAATAGTGAGTGCTAAAGGTAATTATATTAAAACAGCAGAGAAGTGCCTGATATACCTGTTATTAGTCAGAATGGATCTGTGAGTTGTACGTGTCACACTAAAACAAAAAAATGAAAGAAGCTTAACTATATCCAATGATGAGGTGTCCACTCCTCCACTTGCAGACAATGATTTCTTCACCAGAACACATGGGACGTATTCACAAAGCACCACTGAGAGTACAAAACAAATTGATGAGACATATTGTAAGTGGCTGGATACATGCAAAATATATAAAAGTACAACAGCTTGATTATGCTATACACAATTCTGAGAATTAAAAAATGAAAACAATTCATATTTGCAAATGTGACAAATAATAAAGCACTTAAGAACAAATCTAATAAGTGAGATGTCTTTGTAAGACTGACTACAAAAATGTCATTAATTCTAAAATTTTTATACAATTAATATACTTTCAACATGAATCTCATTGGAAGTTTATCAGAAACTGAATAAAATTATTTTAAATTTCTCAGAGAACAATCTATGTGTGAAAATGGCCAAAAACAGTAGGAAGAACACTGAGTGGTTACTTGCCATATCAGATATTGAAATTTACTAAAAAAAAGTCCTCCTTGATCCAGATTAGAGTTGGGCATTGGATTAAAAATAGACATTTATATATTTATATATATTTATATATATTTATATGTATTTATATATGTATATAGAATCAATGATGTTACAATTCAGTCATTAAAGAACTATTTATGTTATGGTCAGACATCCCCAATAACCATCAGGAAGAAACAAAACAGGACTTCTACCTCTTACAATATACTGAATTTAATGTGGCTTTAGATTAATATGTAAGAAGTCAGGACTTTCAGTATAATAGTTGGGGTGGAAGCCAGATTGCATGGAGACGAGAGGTGAAAGGAAGGGGACTCGTGGGACCAGTGACTGGGATGCTGTGAAGTAAACACTCCAAGGGCTTGGGAAGCGGCCTGGCTGAGACCTTGCGGACCCATGTGGCACACTTTGGATTCATCCACAGAGGCCTGGATTTCTTATTCAGCCTCATGGAGGCCATTTTCCTGACCAATAAATAACTTAATATCAGGTAAATAATAACCTACAGCATGAAAAGTATGACTTAATTATTATAATAAACAGAGATCAACCAATAAATATTTAATCTTCATTGGTCAGTATCTGTGTATTAAGCAGTGCTGGGCAAGAAAAGTTCCTGTAAGACCCTGGCCAGATAGCCCTTAGGTTAGAGCAAAGGCCGGAATAGAGAGGTTGACAATTCTATCCGCAGTCAGGACACATACAGGAACAGATCAATGTCCTGTCTCTCTCCCTCCTGTCCTATCTCTCTAATATAAATAAAATAAAAAATTTTTAAAAATACAAGAGAAATATTCCTCTAATATCTTATTTCTTATGTCTTACATCCAAAGAGCAGCAGGTCGGCAGTGAGAGAGTTGGAGAAGATGCTAAGGCTATGTGTATGTACACTTTTCATGGTTAGTGATTAATGAGGATTAATATTAAGAAGAACACAAGAACTTAATTGTCCCCTTCACTACAAAACTCTGTTCAAGAAGAAAGGACTTTCTGGTGAACAAGGAATCAAGGTAAGAACAGTAAATAATCTTGAGGATCCTGAAGTGAGAATTAGCTGGTCAGATTCCTGGGCCATCTCACAAGCCCTGAGGCCTTTTTGGCCTCTTTTTCCAGAGTGTTCCTCCAGAATACACAGGCTTCCTTCAGCTTGTCATGGGAGCCACAGTGTGATGCCTTTGGGCCCTAGGATCAACGCGTAGAAAATCTGCTTATTTTCATCATTGTAAATGCCAGCTGTGTGTACACAGGACTCAGACTTCCCTGTTGGGGAGGTCATTAGTGGCATTGTGACTTGCTGTCCTCAGTTTCTTGCTCACATGAGGGGCTGATGTACAAGGAGGAGCATGTGCCTCAAGCAGGGACCAGCACACCTACCATCTGTGGGCGGGTCAGGAGGAGCTGTGAGGACAGGGCCTCACTGCTAGAGGCAGTTCTTCCTCGGGATTCTTCATGGAACTTCCTCCCCCGTAGAACACATGCACTGTAACAGAGCCTCCCTGGGCCTGCTGACCTCGATCCCGCTGCAAAGGGGCTTAGGCTGGAAGGAGAGTCCCTGAGCTCAGCGTCTTCTACTACTGGGGGAAGGAAGTCACTGGGCGCCCCCTGGAAATCTCATGGGCCCAGGACAGTGTCATGTCTGCAGAGCCCCAAGCTCCTTTTAATGTAGCCTGCAAGATCAATGCAATTGTAAGAGTGTTTTAGACTCTAAATAATTTTATTTTTTTAATGGGGCAACAACAATAAATCAGGATACATATATTCAAAGATAACATGTCCAGGTTATCTTGTCGTTCAATTATGCTGCATACCCATCACCCAAAGTCAGATTGTTCTCTGTCACCTTCTATCTAGTTTGCTTTGTGCCCCACCCACTCCCCCTTTCCCTCTCCCTCTCCCCCCTCCCCCCGTAACCAGCACACTCTTATCAATGTCTCTTAGTCATGAGAGTGTTTTAAACAACATTTGGATTGTATTTTTGTAACTTAGTCCTGAATTTGCCACTGGATTTGAGTCTGAACTTTCTGGAGCTCTGGGTTGGGGATCATGGCTGTAATTTGATGAGTAAGATTTAGCGTATCTGATGGATTATTTGTCTCACAAGCTGAGGTTCTCAGATTTTGTTTTTTTAACTAGAATACCCCAAAGAGACCTCACACTGGAGCAAAAGCAGCAACATGTCAGTAGTGGGTGGTCTGGGTAATGTGCACTGGTATATTTCTATTTTTTTTTTTAACATTTAAAAATTAAATATCTGTTTTATTAGTCAATGATGTAGCTAAATGCAAACCTCTGATATCCATAATTATGGAACTAAACAAGCGGATTCTTTTTCTCAGTTAATTTTTATTCCTCACTGTTTCTTTTTTTTTTTTTTTAATAAATTTTTATTAATGGTAATGGGATGACATTAATAAATCAGGGTACATATATTCAAAGAAAACATGTCTAGGTTATTTTGTCATCAAATTATGTTGCAAACCCCTCGCCCAAAGTCAGATTGTCCTCCGTCACCCACTATCTAGTTCTCTGTGCCCCTCCCCCTCCCCCTAACTCTCTCCCTCCCTCCCTCCCATGTCCTCCCTCCCCCCCCACCCTTGGTAACCACCACACTCTTGTCCATGTCTCTTAGTCTCATTTTTATGTTCCACCAATGTATGGAATCATGTAGTTCTTGATTTTTCTGATTTGCTTATTTCACTCCTTATAATGTTATCAAGATCCCACCATTTTGCTGTAAATGATCTGATGTCATCATTTCTTATGGCTGAGTAGTATTCCATAGTGTATATGTGCCACATCTTCTTTATCCAGTCTTCTATTGAAGGGCTTTTTGGTTGTTTCCATGTCTTGGCCACTGTGAACAGTGCTGCAATGAACATGGGGCTACATGTGTCTTCACGTATCAATGTTTCTGAGGTTTTGGGGTATATACCCAGTAGAGGGATTGCTGGGTCATAAGGTAGTTCTATTTGCAGTTTTTTGAGGAACCACCATACTTTCCTCCATAATGGTTGTACTACTTTACAGTCCCACCAACAGTGAATGAGGGTTCCTTTTTCTCCACAGCCTCTCCAACATTTGCTATTACCCATCTTGTTGATAATAGCTAATCTAACAGGAGTGAGGTGGTATCTCATTGTAGTTTTGATTTGCATTTCTCTAATAACTAATGAAGCTGAGCATCTTTTCATATATCTGTTGGCCATTTGTATCTCTTCCTGGGAGAAGTGTCTGTTCATGTCCTCTTCCCATTTTTTTATTGGATTGTTTGTTTGTTTGTTGTTGAGTTTTATGAGTTCTTTGTAAATTTTGGATATTAGGCCCTTATCTGAGCTGTCGTTTGAAAATATCAGTTCCCATATAGTTGGCTGTCTGTTTATTTTGTTATCAGTTTCTCTTGCTGAGCAAAAACTTTTAATTCTGATGTAGTCCCATTCATTTATCTTTGCCTTCACTTCTCTTGCCATTGGAGTCAAGTTCATAAAATGTTCTTTAAAACCCAGGTCCATGATTTTAGTACCTATGTCTTCTTCTATGTACTTTATTGTTTCAGGTCTTATATTTAGGTCTTTGATCCATTTTGAATTAATTTTAGTACACGGGGACAGGCTGTAGTCGAGTTTCATTCTTTTGCATGTGGCTTTCCAGTTTTACCAACACCATTTGTTGAAGAGGCTTTCTTTTCTCCATTGTGTGTTGTTGGCCCCTTTATCAAAGATTATTTGACCATATATATGTGGTTTTATTTCTGGGCTTTCTATTCTGTTCCATTGGTCTGAGTGTCTATTTTTTTGCCAATACCATGCTGTTTTGATTATCGTGGCCCTATAATATAGTTTAAAGTCAGGTATTGTAATGCCCCCAGCTTCATTCTTTTTCCTTAGGATTGTTTTGGCTATTCGGGGTTTTTTACATTTCCATATAAATCTGATGATTTTTTGTTCCATTTCTTTAAAAAATCTCATAGGGATTTTGATGGGAATTGCATTAAATTTGTATATTGCTTTGGGTAATATGGCCATTTTGATTATATTTATTCTTCCAATCCAAGAACAAGGAATATTTTTCCATCTCATTGTATCTTTTTCGATTTCCCTTAACAATGCTTTGTAATTTTCATTATATAGGTCCTTTACGTTCTTTGTTATGTTTATTTCTAGGTATTTTTTTTGTTGTTGTTGCAATCGTGAAGGGGATTATTTTTTTGAGTTCGTTTTCTAATATTTCATTGTTGGCATATAGAAAGGCTATGGACTTTTGTATGTTAATTTTGTATCCTGTGACCTTACTGTATTGGTTTATTGTTTCTAATAATCTTTTTGTGGAGTCCTTCGGGTTTTCGATGTATAGGATCATATCATCAGCAAAAAGTGATAGCTTTACTTCTTCTTTTCCGATATGGATGCCTTTTATTTCTTTGTCTTGTCTGATTGCTCTGGCCAGAACTTCTAGCACCACGTTGAATAAGAGTGGAGAGAGTGGACAACCCTGTCTTGTTCCTGATTTAAGGTAGAAAGTCCTCAGTTTTATGCCGTTTAATAGGATGTTGGCTGATGGTTTATCATATATGGTCTTTATCATGTTGAGATATTTTCCTTCTATACCCATTTTGTTGAGAGTCTTAAACATAAAATTGTGTTGTATTTTATCAAAAGCCTTTTCTGCATCTATTGATAAGATCATGTGGTTTTTGTTCTTTGTTTTGTTGATATGGTGTATTACATTAACAGTTTTGCGTATGTTGAACCATCCTTGAGATTCTGGGATGAATCCCACTTGATCATGATGTATTATTTTTTTAATATGTTGTTGTATTCGGTTTGCCAGTATTTTGTTTAGTATTTTAGCATCTGTATTTATTAGAGATATTGGTCTGTAGTTTTCTTTCTTTGTGCCATCCTTGCCAGGTTTTGGTATGAGGGTTATGTTGGCCTCATAAAATGTGTTTGGAAGTATTGCTTCTTCTTCAATTTTTTGGAAGACCTTGAGTAGAATAGGAACCAAGTCTTCTTTGAATGTTTGATAGAATTCACTAGTATAACCGTCTGGGCCTGGACTTTTATTTTTGGGGAGATTTTTAATAGTTTTTTCTATTTCCTCCCTTCTGATTGGTCTGTTTAGGCTTTCTGCTTCTTCATGACTCAGTCTAGGAAGGTTGTATTGTTCTAGGAATTTATCCATTTCTTCTAGATTGTTGTATTTGGTGGCATATAATTTTTCATAGTATTCTACAATAATTCTTTGTATATCTATGATGTCTGTGGTGATCTCTCCTCTTTCATTTTGGATTTTATTTATTTGAGTCCTGTGTCTTTTTTCCTTGGTGAGTCTTGCCAAGGGTTTGTCAATTTTGTTGATCTTTTCAAAGAACCAGCTCCTTGTTTTATTGATTTTTTCTATAGTTTTTCTGTTCTCTATTTCATTTATTTCTGCTCTGATTTTTATTATCTCCTTTCTTCGGCTGGTTTTGGGTTGTCTTTGTTCTTCTTTTTCTAGTTCCTTAAGGTGTGAAGTTAAGTGGTTTACTTCGGCTCTCTCTTTTTTGTTCATATAGGCCTGAAGTAATATGAACTTTCCTCTTATTACTGCTTTTGCTGCATCCCAGAGATTCTGATATGTCGTATTTTCATTTTCATTTGTCTGTATATATCTTTTGATTTCTGCACTTATTTCTTCTTTGACCCATTCATTTTTTAGAAGTATGTTGTTTAGTTTCCACATTTTTGTGGGTTTTTCCCCCTCTTTTTTGCAGTTGAATTCTAGTTTCAAGGCTTTATGATCAGAAAATATGCTTGGTACAATTTCAATTTTTCTAAATTTGCTGATATTGTCTTTGTGGCCGAACATATGGTCAATTCTTGAGAATGTTCCATGTACACTAGAGAAAAATGTATACTCTGTCGCTTTGGGATGAAGTGTCCTGTAGATGTCTATCATATCCAGGTGTTCCAGTATTTCGTTTAAGGCCACTATATCTTTATTGATTCTCTGTTTGGATGACCGATCTAGAGCCGTCAGCGGTGTATTGAGGTCTCCAAGTATGATTGTATTTTTGTTAGTTTTTGTTTTAAGGTCAATAAGTAGCTGTCTTATATATTTTGGTGCTCCTTGGTTTGGTGCATATATATTAAGGATTGTTATGTCTTCTTGATTCAACTTCCCCTTAATCATTATGAAATGACCATTTTTGTCTCTGAGTACTTTTTCTGTCTTGTAGTCAGCATTATTAGATATGAGTATTGCTACGCCTGCTTTTTTTTGGGTGTTGTTTGCTTGGAGTATTGTTTTCCAGCCTTTCACTTTGAATTTGTTTTTATCCTTGTTGCTTAGATGTGTTTCTTGTAGGCAGCATATAGTTGGATTTTCTTTTTTAATCCATTCTGCTACTCTGTGTCTTTTTATTGGTAAGTTTAATCCATTTACATTTAGTGTAATTATTGACACTTGTGGGTTCCCTACTGCCATTTTATAAATTGCTTTCTGTTAGTTTTGTATCTAGTTTGATTCTTCTCTTTTGTTTTTCTATCATTTGTTTTTGTTTGTTTGTGTTCCATACTTCTTTCCTCTGTTGCTACCTTTTTTAAGTCAAGTGTTTTTGTGGTGGTTTTTTTAAGGGTGGTTACCATTAAGTAATGAAAAGGGTACCTACCATATTCATTGTAGTACCCTATCTTATAAGTATTTCTGCACTTCATCATCCTTTGCTACTGTTAATCTCCATCCTCTCCCCCCTTTTTTTCCTTTGTTGTCACAGTTTAAGTTTGGTTTTATTGTGTTCTTGGTGGAGCTGTTACTTGTGGTGTTGTTTTGTTTTGTTCTTTGAATCTGGTTGGAAAACCCCCCTTAGTATTTCCTGGAGTGGGGGCTTTCTGTTGATAAATTCTCTCATCTTTTCTGTATTTGTGAATGTTTTTATATCTCCTTCATACTTGAAGGATAGCTTTGATGGGTATAGTATTCTTGGCTGAAAGTTCCTCTCTTTCAGGGTTTAAATATTGGGGTCCACTCTCTTCTAGCTTGTACAGTTTCTGCTGAGAAATCTGATTATAATCTAATAGGCCTTCCTTTATATGTTGTACTCTTCTTTTCCCTGGCTGCCTTGAGAATTTTTTCTTTGTCATTGGTTTGTGTCATCTTTATTATGATGTGCCTTGGAGTGGGTTTGTTGGGGTTAAGAAAACTTGGTGTTCTGTTTGCTTCTTGAATTTGAGGCTTTAGTTCCTTGCACAGGCTTGGGAAGTTCTCGTCTATTATTTGTTTGAGTATATTCTCCATTCCATTTTCTTTCTCTTCTCCCTCTGATATACCTATTATTCTTATGTTATTCTTTCTGATGGAGTCAGACAATTCCTGTAGGGCTTTCTCGTTTTTTATTATTTTTGAGTTTCTTTCTTCTTCTCTCTGTTCTGCCTCAAGTTGTTTGTCTTCTATTTCACTAATCCTATCTTCAATCTTGGCTGTTCTGTTAGCTAAGCTTGTTACCTCGTTTTTCAGCTCGTGAATTGAGTTTTTCATTTCTGTTTGATTTGTTTTTATAGTTTCAATTTCCTTGGTAATATATTCTTTGTGTTGATTGAGTTGTTTTCTGATCTCCCTATATTGCCTTTCTGTGTTTTCTTGTATATCTCTGAGTATTTTTAAGATTTCTATTTTAAATTCTCTGTCATTTAGCTCCAAGGCTTCCAATATGTTAAGTCTTTTCTCCATAGATTTTTCCACATCTATTTGTGTTACCTCTCTTTCTTTTGTATCCATAATATTCGATTTCCTCTTTCTTTTCGGCATCTGAGGGTGGTCTTATTGATAGCACTAATTAGAATTAATAAAGAGTAAAAAGTAAAAAAAAAAAAAAAAAGGTAAAACACCCCACAAAAAAAAAACAGTAATAATTTATTATTTCCCCCTTTTTTTCTCTCTTCTCTTTCCCTCCTCTCCCCTCCTCAGGGAAATATCGTGCCTATAATGGAGGGCCTGATTTGGGGTGAAGAGTTCAAGGGGCAAAAAAAAAGGGAGTAGGGACCTACTAAATGCAAAAAAAAAAAAAAAAAAAGGAAGAAAATCTTAGACAAGCATAAGATGATTTGCTTGTAAGTGATGGTCAACTAAGAGATATAATGAGAGGGATAAGAGGGAACCAGAAAAAAGGACCAAAAAAGAATAATAAAGAAGAAAAAATAAAAATAATAAGTAAAAATCTGTTGTATTAAGTGGAGCGAAGACTAAATACAATGGAGACCTTGGGTTGGGAGGACCCAAAATGCCAGAAAAATAAACAAACAAGAAAAAAAAAAAGCAAAAAAGAGAAATAAAGCCAAAAAAAAGCCTTGAGTCCCAAATTAACTAATTGTTCGTGATTGAGGATTATATGGGAGGAAAGTAAAATGAGAAAAGAAAAAACGTATAGAAAGGAAAAAATAAGAAAAAGAGAAAAACGAAGGAAGAAATAAAATAGGAAGAGAAAAAAACAAAATAAAGCAAGACAAAAAAAAAAAAAAAAGAGGAGAGAGTGAGAGTTAAGTGTTTTGGAGTATAACCTTAAAGGGGGGTGAGGATGAAGAAGAAAAATAAAATGCAACACTCATGGGTAGTGTAGTTCAAGAAAGGGGAAGCATAAGATGGGCAGAGAATAGAAGGACCGAGGTGGAGGAAATAAAGGCAAAAAGATAGAAGAAACAAACAACAACAACAACAAAAAAAAATTAGTGGATCAAGTTGTAAAGTCTGTGGGTTTTTCTTGATTTTGAGAGGTTAACTTCTTCCTTTTTCTTTTCTCTCCCTCTTCCTGGTCGGTGACTCTGTACCCCAGGCTCTGCCCCTGTGTCACTCTTAGTTAGGGATTTGCAGTTGATGGGATTCTATGGCAATGTCATATAATTGGCTTTAGTCTTGCTGGAAGTAAAGGCTTGTTGGCGTTTGCAGGGTCCAACGATGAGAGAGTTTGCTTTCCTGGATTCTCTCTCCTAGTCCACCCTTTCTGAATTAGCAGCCTGGTGATCCAGCTATAAGGCTGTAACTGCTTCTGCCTGGGGAGTAAGAGGCTCAAAGAGCTGGGAAATCCCCACTCTATCCCCACTCAGTGCAAGGCTTTGGGAAAGGCTCTGAGAGTCAGGGCCTCCAGTGTAATCAGGCGGGGGTGGGAGTCAATTGTTGTCAAGGTGACTGTTCAGCGCCTATCATTTAGTTGGACCTCTCAACCCAGGCTTTCCACACTTTGTAGCCTGTTTTTGCAGGGAAGAAGAGGCACTAGTCTCTGCTTACGACTAGTGTAGTATAGACCTTATTATCTGCCAAGTCCTTCTTGTTAGCGTTTATCCCTGAATATGGAGGCTCTATCAATCAGAAGTTGCCCCCGCCCCTTTAGCGAGAGGCACTAAAAAATATCACGCCTCTTGTCTTGGATCGCTGAACTGAGAGAGATCTTATCAATTAGAACCGAGGGTGCGTAGATTTCATGGGTTAAGCTAAATTCAGTGATTGGGTCGCAGCTGTGCTTCCGAAGGTATTTTAGGCTGCCTGCACGCGCCCCTCCCCCAACGCTTGATTGTTAGCTTGAATGGCTGGGTGAGGTGCCCCGCCCACGGAGAGACTCTCCCAAGCCTCTCCCGCTCGCCCCGCCGCTGGCGGCTGGACCGCACCAGGCGCAGGATAATGGAGCCCCCTGGGTGTGCGGGCCAGCAGGGCGCCCTGGGCGCGTGGAATGCCCAAGGCACGCGCGCGAATGGGGCGCTCTGGGCACCGGTGGCCGGCGACCCCCACTCGCAGTGTGCGGGCCGCTGGGAACGTCAGCGGTGCTCAACCGGACCGGGCGCGTGCGGCTGCTTGCGGCCGCTCGTGGCAGCAGCTCGCGGCAGCGGCTCGCAGGGCAGCTCGTGGTTCCCAAGTATATGGGCTGACTCACCACAGGCGCACTTCCTTGCGGTTTGAAAGAACGTCCCTGTGGTAGATTCCTCCACACCCTCCTCTCTCAGATTCAAGTGATAACAGTCCTTTCGCTATCAGTTTGTGTGGAACTCCGGAATGCTCCGAGGATAAATTTTTCTGTTTCTAGTTGATAAATTTGTTGTGATTTAGGGGAGAGCTGTCGGACGCGCTGCTCACGGCGCCATTTCCGTGACGTCCGGTATATTTCTAATACAGATCATTGCAACATTTCTTTCACTTTGATGTTATTTTCAAGTTCAAAGTTAAAAATTGTGTTCCTGAGGCAAAATGTATTGTGATGAACACGCTCCCGGCCTTCCTGGGAAGAAGGGTCAGCCATGTGGGGAGAGCACGTGATACAGCAGGTCATGGAGTGCCGCCGATGGGGGACAGTGCAGGAGTCACAAGCACTTGAAAGAAGGGTCCTCCACCTCCAGGTCGTGTCTGCAGTGGCTCCTGGACTGAATACCAGCATTATGAAATGCACTAGTTAGGCAGTGCGCACAATGAGAGTCTAGTAAGAAATTGGGCAAAAACACAGCATTACTGATTTTTCCCATTATGATTATTACCTTTTATCTATGCACAATACAGAAAAGAGGTGTTAGAACAATATAGTGATGGCAAGAGTTGGTAAGCAAGATGGAAAAAAATTCTCAGCTACCCCATGGCCTTTCCCCACTGTGGGCTTCCATTTGCAGCTCACAGCCCACAGGAGGAGGTCAGAGCCTTTTAGGGGTCTGGGGGCTGTGGGCAGGTATCTGTTGGAGCTAGAAGGAGTGGAGTAGCCACTGACACGTGTCCCAAAGGCCTCAGGGCATAAATTTCATGACTCACCAGTGCACAATGGTGAGGGAAGAGGTACTAACATGGCTCATGGAGTTTGTAAGGTGAGGAACATGGTGACTCGGGTACCATCAGGATCTTGCAGCTCTGGATAAAGAGCAAACATTTCTTTGAAATCTGATACCCTTAAATATATGTAGTAAGATGCCATGGTGACAGGGAACTACCCAGACAACAGATGACATGCTTCAAGGGGCCAAGGGGAGGCAAAACCCTGGTCAGCAGACTGAAGGACAGAAGCATCACACCCAGTCTTCCTCAGATATTTATTACCAGTACAAATAACTCAGGGACGCAGACAACAGAAGTTTTCAGGGGATGAAGGGAAAGGCAAGGAGCATGCTGACTTCTAATCTCTGTTCTGAGAGCCTAAACATTTCTTGTTGCTGAATCTTATCCTGCTGTTTTGCTGTTTCTAGCATGCACTGTCTCCAGTACGGGTCAAAGAGGTCCCTGGACTCTCACCTGTTCAGGGCTTTTGCCCTAGGGCACCTGGATGTCTCTAATTGCTACTTTAACTGCATATTTTTATAACATATTCCCACATGTCCACCTCTTTTGCTTTAGTAAAGATTAATGAGAGAAAGATGCTTATGAGGTTGCAGTGGAAGGTGAAGAGTAAGCATGGAAGAAACAGGTTTGTAGGGGTCCCTGTTGAGTCTGTATTTTGCAAAAGCTCACTAGCACATCTGGTTAAATGTTTTAAAGTGTCCTCGGTGATATCAGGTGTTCCCTGAGTTCTTGGGAGCAAGTCAGGTGTACGCTTTTTTGTGTTCATTCCCAGACGTGGATTCATTATCAGATTCTGGATCTCTGGAATCAAATTGCTTTCTAGAATCTGATGTCAACTCATAATGAGGCTTCACTTTCCTCACTGGCATCCAGAGAGGAGCTGTTGATGACAAAACACCAGCAAGCCCTCGCCCCTAGGTTGGTGATTTGACTGGATTCTACTGCTCAGGGTCAGCTAATACATCCTAGTACAATATACCTCTTGGCTGCAGGAAGTCTAGGTGAGGAAATGTCAAAAAGTTAATAGTAAAAAGAAGCTTATTCATTGTTCTTGTGGGGTGAGTCTCTCCTCCTGACTCCCCCATTTATGTTTGTGTAGTTGGAGCTTAGGGCAGCCATTGGCTCTATCTGTAATATCTCTAAGTTTGTGTGAATTCCTCAAGCTCCTGGGCCCCTAAGAATGTCCTAATGTTCCCTTTTATTTTCCTTTCAGGACAATCCTTCCTCTAAAATCCTTCCTTCTAAATACAAATGGCCAACAGATATATGAAAAGATGCTCATCTTCTTTAGCTATTAGAGAAATGCAAATCAAAACAGCAATGAGATACCACCTCACACCTGTTCAATTAGCTATTATTAGCAAGACAGGTAATAGCAAATGTTGGAGAGGCTATGGAGAAAAAGGAACCCTCATATACTGTTGGTGGGAATGTAAAGTAGTACAACCATTATGGAAGAAAGTATGGTGGTTCCTCAAAAAACTGCAAATAGAACTACCTTATGACCCAGCAATCCCTCTACTGGGTATATACCCCCAAAACTCAGAAACATTGATACGTAAAGACACATGCAGCCCCATGTTTATTGCAGCATTGTTCACAGTGGCCAGGACATGGAAACAACCAAAAAGCCCATCAATAGATGACTGGATAAAGAAGATGTGGCACATATACACTATGGAATACTACTCAGCCATAAGAAATGATGACATCGGAACATTTACAGCAAAATGGTGGGATCTTGATAACATGATACGAAGCGAAATAAGTAAATCAGAAAAAAACAGGAACTGCATTATTCCATACGTAGGTGGGACATAAAAGTGAAACTAAGAGACATTGATAAGAGTGTGGTGGTTACGGGGGGGAGGGGGAATGGGAGAGGGAAAGGGGGAGGGGGAGGGGCACAAAGAAAATAAGATAGAAGGTGACAGAGGACAATCTGACTTTGGGTGATGGGTATGCATCATAATTGAATGACAAGATACCCTGGACTTGTTATCTTTGAATATATGTATCCTGATTTATTGATGTCACCCCATTAAAAAAATAAAATTATTTTAAAAAAAAGAAAAAGAAAAAAAAAAAGAAAAGTGACCTTGCAAAATCCAAAAAAAAAAAAAAAAAAAAATCCTTCCTTCTTTTCTTACCTTTGTAAACTTTCTCAGTCACTTCTCTTTTTCTTTCTTCCCTCTGCACAAACCTGCAACTTCCACAAATATTCTGCAACTTACATAAATTTCCTTATCTTTTCAAAAATAACAAGCTTCCACAACTTGTTTACTTCCTACCTTTTCCTTTCAAAATTATCTCTATACCTTTTATCATTAAAACTATAAGATTTCTTTCTAATTAATCAGAATTCTCAACTTCTGAAAACCTTAACTTTCAGTGAGGACTAAGTTAGTAATTGGCAGTTTTAGAAACATACTTTTATGAATACATTTATGACCTTTAGAAATGGGTTTTTTATTAGCAAATAAATGTATATATTCAAAAGATACAGTAAAGATGAAAGGAACCTTTTGTAAACCTAGACAAAACAAGTATAGTGTTTGTTAAGAAGTTCAAAAGACAATCAAATTTAAACTAGTAGTAATATCAAATGCTTTCTTAGACCACCTTGTTAACAAAATTGGGATAGTTTTATATTTTACAGTATCATTAATAATTTTTCTTTTGCTCTCAGGATACAGTAGTTCTCTGGTCTCTAGGAGAAGGCGTCAAATATTTAAATGGCCTGGTTTCTCTTTTTCCTTCCTAAAATTATCCTCAGGGTTATTCTAAGGGCCAAATTGAGATTATCCAAATTACAGTATTAACTCTAGTTTCAACATGGCCTGGTAATTTGCAAAAACACAACAAGAACAATAATTACTCATATTGGCTTTTTACAATCTGCTTTGTAGGCTCTTTATAAGGAATTTTTAGATTGAGGTTTTTTGGCGCATTTTCTTTTAATTCCTTTTATTCATTTTAGAGAGGAGAAAGAGAGAGAGGGAGAAAACAAGGGAGGAACAGGAAGCATCAACTCCCATATGTGCCTTGACCAGGCAAGTCTAGGGCTTCAAACAGGCGACGTCAGTGTTCCAGGTCGACATTTCATCCACTGAGCCACCACAAGCCAGGTTAGACTGAGTTGAAATTAGCCTCTCAGGGCACACACAGAAGCCATACTACACAGTTGTTATTATGCTCTGCCCATAATCTTCCTGAAAATATCTTTCTTTCCTACAGTTATTACAGGTTTGTTGCCTTGGTCACAGTCTGTCTCCCTTTCCAAACCCCCAGATCCCTCCTGAAGGACTTGTCCCAAGGACACTCCCCAGAACCTTTCCAGGGTGGGGGAGTTGCTTAAGGAGAAGGGGTGGTCAGGTGAAGGAGATACTTCATGAAGAAGTTGCCTTAGTTGGAGGTTGGGCAAGGGAAATTTGAGTTTAAAGGGGCCTTGCATTTAAAGGCATCCTGGACCCATACCTAACATTCTACCCCTTGTTTTTTAAGAAAATAGGACAAAGGACTCTTCTTCTGCAGCTACTCCCTGATGGTTAGGGTCGGTGAAATATGTAAGGGAAGGCTGTGGTCTGTGGTTCGGGCTAGGTGGTGAGAACAGTTTTACACACACTTTCAAATCCGAAGGGGTCACTTTGTATCCAGTGTTGATTGCTTCAACCGTCTCCTTGGTAAAAGTGCTTTCCCAATCTTCTAAGTCTGAACTTCCCCTTCACATACCAAAGCCATTGTTGCTGCATCCTGAGCAAGAGGGCACTTAAATTCCAACCCGACACCTGCAGCCCACAGGAGTCCCCACAGCTGTAACCTGTGACTCCACTGCTCAGGGGAAAGGGAATCCCCCATGATGGAGGAGAGATGAAGGGAAAGGGAAACTCCTGGCCTGACTCCTGAAAGTGACCTCACCGCAAACATCCACGGGCTTTTCTCCTGCTGCTTGTGTCCCTTACCAAACAGGATGAGTGAACATCCTCTTCCTTTGCCAGATTTTGGGAGGTCATTTCTTCTGTATCCTCACTTGGGGGACCACTTGTTGCTGCAACAATGAACTACTCAGAGTAACAAGCCTGTCATTTGGTTCCCGTTCCTCACATGGAGCACCACTTGTTGTGGTGACAATGAACTATCTATTCGGGGACCAGATGACACACTCTGAGGGGCTGAGAGGCAACAGCCCCAGTCAGCAGACAGAAGGACTGAAGCCCCATCTCCGGCCTTCCTTGGATATTTATTAACAAGTACAAATGACTGAAGGAAGCAGACAGAAGAAGTTTCCAGGGGTTGAAATAAAGTGCATGGAACATGCTGCCTTCTAATCTCTGTTCTGAGAGCCTAAACATATTCTGTGTTGCTGAATCTTATCCTGCTGTTTTGCTGTTTCCAGCGCACACTGTTTCCAGTACGATTAGAGAAGATCCTGGACTTTGCCTGCTCTGGGCTTTCGCCCTAGCGCACCTCACTGTGTCTGATTATTATTCTAGCTCTGAACATTTTCATGGCATATGCCTACAATAAGATGTTATGAGAAATACACCTTATAATGAGCTGAATGAGGCCTGTTTATGATTCAATCTACCTATGGAGAGTATTATTTTTGGTAAAAATAAGACCTTTCATTACAGTTTTCATCCTTGGATGTCATAATTCCAAAAATATTTGTTCTATGACTGTACAGATGAGGAAGGGATAAGGTCTTGGTGTGATGCCAATTGATTAAACTTAATTCTTTAGACTATGAGGTAACAATGTCATTGTGATCTATCACTCCAAATCATTTTACACCTGATCTTGGGCCTAGGACAGAGAAGTGATTAAAATAATTTTTAAGGACTAATCAGCCATGGCTGAATTAGGTTCATCCTTAGGCTATTCAAAGCAAAGACACATAAGCCAGTCTCCACAGAAAATCTGTGTCTCACTAAATATTGCTCACAGTTTCCTGTTAATAAAAATAAATTTCTGTCTCTAAATAAAAATTTAGAGAGTGAGTTGTACACGCAGAGTCAGTGCCGTGTAGGAGCTGACATGTGATGTACACAGAGTCAGTGCCGTGTAGGAGCTGACAGATGATGTACACGCAGAGTCAGTGCCGTGTAGGAGCTGACATGTGATGTACACAGAGTCAGTGCCGTGTAGGAGCTGACATGTGATGTACACACAGAGTCAGTGCCGTGTAGGAGCTGACATGTGATGTACACACAGAGTCAGTGCCGTGTAGGAGCTGACATGTGATGTACACGCAGAGTCAGTGCCATGTAGGAGCTGACAGATGATGTACACGCAGAGTCAGTACCGTGTAGGAGCTGACATGTGATGTACACACAGAGTCAGTGCCATGTAGGAGCTGACATGTGATGTACACGCAGAGTCAGTGCCATGTAGGAGCTGACAGATGATGTACACGCAGAGTCAGTGCCATGTAGAAGCTGACAGATGATGTACACACAGAGTCAGTGCCGTGTAGGAGCTGACAGATGATGTACTCGCAGAGTCAGTGCCGTGTAGGAGCTGACGTGTGATGTACACACAGAGTCAGTGCCGTGTAGGAGCTGACAGATGATGTACACACAGAGTCAGTGCCATGTAGGAGCTGACAGATGATGTACACGCATAGTCAGTGCCATGTAGGAGCTGACAGATGATGTACACACAGAGTCAGTACCGTGTAGGAGCTGACATGTGATGTACACACAGAGTCAGTGCCATGTAGGAGCTGACATGTGATGTACACGCAGAGTCAGTGCCATGTAGGAGCTGACATGTGATGTACACGCAGAGTCAGTGCCATGTAGGAGCTGACATGTGATGTACACAGAGTCAGTGCCGTGTAGGAGCTGACAGATGATGTACACACAGAGTCAGTGCCGTGTAGGAGCTGACATGTGATGTACACAGAGTCAGTGCCGTGTAGGAGCTGACATGTGATGTACACACAGAGTCAGTGCCGTGTAGGAGCTGACATGTGATGTACACACAGAGTCAGTGCCGTGTAGGAGCTGACATGTGATGTACACACAGAGTCAGTGCCATGTAGGAGCTGACATGTGATGTACACGCAGAGTCAGTGCCATGTAGGAGCTGACATGTGATGTACACGCAGAGTCAGTGCTATGTAGGAGCTGACAGATGATGTACACGCAGAGTCAGTGCCATGTAGAAGCTGACAGATGATGTACACACAGAGTCAGTGCCGTGTAGGAGCTGACAGATGATGTACACACAGAGTCAGTGCCGTGTAGGAGCTGACGTGTGATGTACACACAGAGTCAGTGCCGTGTAGGAGCTGACAGATGATGTACACACAGAGTCAGTGCCATGTAGGAGCTGACAGATGATGTACACGCATAGTCAGTGCCATGTAGGAGCTGACAGATGATGTACACACAGAGTCAGTACCGTGTAGGAGCTGACATGTGATGTACACACAGAGTCAGTGCCATGTAGGAGCTGACATGTGATGTACACGCAGAGTCAGTGCCATGTAGGAGCTGACATGTGATGTACACGCAGAGTCAGTGCCATGTAGGAGCTGACATGTGATGTACTCGCAGAGTCAGTGCCATGTAGGAGCTGACAGATGATGTACACGCAGAGTCAGTGCCATGTAGGAGCTGACAGATGATGTACACACAGAGTCAGTGCCATGTAGGAGCTGACAGATGATGTACACGCAGAGTCAGTGCCGTGTAGGAGCTGACGTGTGATGTACACACAGAGTCAGTGCCGTGTAGGTGCTGACAGATGATGTACACGCAGAGTCAGTGCCATGTAGGAGCTGACAGATGATGTACACACAGAGTCAGTACCGTGTAGGAGCTGACATGTGATGTACACACAGAGTCAGTGCCATGTAGGAGCTGACATGTGATGTACACGCAGAGTCAGTGCCATGTAGGAGCTGACATGTGATGTACACGCAGAGTCAGTGCCATGTAGGAGCTGACATGTGATGTACATGCAGAGTCAGTGCCATGTAGGAGCTGACAGATGATGTACACGCAGAGTCAGTGCCATGTAGGAGCTGACAGATGATGTACACACAGAGTCAGTGCCATGTAGGAGCTGACAGATGATGTACACGCAGAGTCAGTGCCGTGTAGGAGCTGACGTGTGATGTACACACAGAGTCAGTGCCGTGTAGGTGCTGACAGATGATGTACACGCAGAGTCAGTGCCATGTAGGAGCTGACAGATGATGTACACGCAGAGTCAGTGCCGTGTAGGAGCTGACAGATGATGTACACGCAGAGTCAGTGCCGTGTAGGAGCTGACAGATGATGTACACGCAAAGTCAGTGCCATGTAGGAGCTGACAGATGATGTACACGCATAGTCAATGCCATGTAGGAGCTGACATGTGATGTACACATAGAGTCAGTGCCGTGTAGGAGCTGACATGTGATGTACACACAGTCAGTGCCATGCAAGAGCTGACAAATGATGTACATGCAGAGTCAGTGCCATGTTGGAAGTGACAGATATGTAGCCATCTGTCTTTCTCAAATAGAAAAAAGAAGTATTTTACTTAGAAGTGGGACATCAGAACCAGTGTCACCATATGACATGTATACCCTAAAATTAGATGAGTTCATCAAGACCCAGTAGTGAGATCTGAAATGAGTCCATGCCCGCATGGACCTGCTGACCAGTTAGAGACTGAGCTAGAGGAGCCCTGGGATTTCAACAGCAGCCAAAAGACACGGGTCACTAGCACATCCTGCAGAAGAAAGAAATTCAAAGATCTGTGCCTTGGTATGGAGAACACCTATCCCCACCCAACACCCTCCTGTACACTTAGATCCAATAAAGCGTTAGGATAATTAAATCTTAAGACAAGTCACTTAGATGTGATCATAAAACAGTAAATTAAATAATTTAAAAGTAACGATGTTATGTTAACTAAGAGAACCCCAATAAAACCAGAGCCAATACAGGTTACAGTGTTAGCTCTCAGGTAAACTAACTTCCTTCCCAGGCAGAGTCAGTTAGATTCAATCAGATATTCGCCCTTAAGGATAAGGTGATTTATTTTGTGTGACTTATTACTAATATTTTTTATATTTTTGCTTAATTGTAATAGCTGACATTTACTGCCAGATAATATGCTAAGCATTTCCCTAAACTAATATATTTATTCTAACACAGACTCTATGATGCCACCCTTATTTACAGATGATGAAATTGAGGTGAAGAAGGTCAGCACCCTGCAGAAGACATTACAGGTAGAAAGTTCCAGAGCTCAGCTTGAATCTAGGTAGTCGGTTCTAAAACTAGACTCTTACCAACAACTCAATAAATGAAAATGTCCTAAATTTGACTGAGAATGTGTGATCTTCCTAAATGATGAATGAAACCATCAATTAGGACAATATAGCACCTGATTTGATTTGGAATCTATCTTGATATTTTTTGAAACAGAAAATTAGAGTAGGAAGTTAATTTGATGTGATTTGAAATATCGCCTGATAGTTTTCAATACATTAGATTGAATAAGAAGAGTTGGAAGGTAGTCTTCCTCTTTCACTGATTTTTCTCACGAACCAAACACCTCTGATTTCATCACAATTGTCTCCAGCCCACTGACCTTTCTCCCCCCACTGTCAAAGGAGCCCTGGCACAGCAGGCATCATCTCACACTAAAGATGCTCCCTAACCCACCTGAGTAGGTTGTTAATTCATAGTCCTGCACACACAGGGGTACTTGCTGACCCTCGTCTCTGTGCCCGGCACCAGGCAGACAGAGATCAGCAAACCGGAGGCATGTCGTTATTCCTCAGGGGAAAAATTAGGACAAAAAGTCAGGTTTGGTGACCTGCCATATCCTTTGTGGGCAGAACCAAGGAGACTCATTAGGTACAAATAACCCCAGGTTTTGCAGGCTGCTGAGTCCAGCTCCTAATTGCTCAGTGCTGCTAGAGCTGACTAAAAGCAAAGTCCACCATGAAGCTGTCTCTGACTGTCCTGTTGGTCACTCTGGCCTTTGGCTGCTCTGAGGGTGAGTATCATGTCTAATTAAAGTACATCAGCCTGGGTAAGTAACCTTCTCTCAATTAGGTGACTTGTTAGGGAAGGATGGGGGGACAGTGAACAGATCACAATACAAAATGCTTCCGCCACTTGTGGACTAGCACCCAACAGCCAGGGCTCATTGTATCAATTCCCGATGCTCTGTAACTGTCTCAAGCATCATTGCATGCTTGTTTTCAGAGTTCTCTATTAGAAGGTTCACTCCAATGCTGTGACCTTGAACAAATGCTTAATCTCGCCAAGGCTCCTCTTCTCCTTGCTTTTAACATCTGCCACCCAGAGTGGCTCTGACAGAGCAGTGAACTGACGTTTCTCAGAGGCAGCTCCAGGTCCCATGACATATTCTGCTTCCCAGGATCTTTCAGGAGCTCGTTGATACCATGGCTGTGAACTCCTGGATTCAGACTCACACGATGTGCAGGCTGGAAGGGCTTTAGTAGAGTTCTCAGTTCAGGAAGAGCCAGTGTTGTTTGAATCTCTGAACTATCATTTTCCCAGGGGCTCTGAGAACCGGCAGCCCTCAGCAAATCACCACGTGCTGCGCATTCTCGAGGCGTTCAGCCAGGACTTGGAGACCCAGTGTCATCTTTAGGGCTCCAAATGTGTCTTTCCTGGGCTCATTCTGGCTGTTCATCCAACAATACTTTGGAGTGTCTTCATGCCCTCGATACTGACCCCATTTGTTTTCATTTGTTCTCTTTCATCTGAGTTTTTGAAGCTCCTCCTGTTTCCCGTGTGGACACTAATCTGACCCTCTCACCATCTCTGCATAGCTGCTGTCGGATCTGGTCAAATCAGAGTCTGGTAGGGCACATTCTGGGCTGCAGGTGGTTGCAAAGACTTGGGGAAAGGGTGGAGAATCCAGATCAGCGAAAATGGTCACTTTAGGTCTCAGCAGAATCCCAGTGGGGTCGGTAGTAAACCCCAGTTCCCACTTCCCACCTTCTCTAAGGAATTCTGTACATCAGTGCAGAACACAAGAGCCATCATGACATGTGCATACTCGGAGAGTCATTTTATTTTTTCAGCGTTTCAGCTGTCTTCATCCAATGATTTAATCCTATAATTTAATTTAGTCTCATCTTACAATATTTAATACTTTTCCTCACACCTGTCCAGATTTAATCCCCTTTCTCTGACCTCTGGCAAGGTCTGACTCTGCCATTCATTATTCAAAGAGTTCATTACTAACATCTACTTTCCACCCATATCAACAGTAAAGAAAGTGTCATTTTATTGACAGGGAAGCTATAATTTTTGATATCTAAGGAGTGTGAATTTCAGCAAAGCAGGAGAGTCTTAGAAAGTGGCAGGGGTACTTTACAAAGATAAACCTGAACTAGGGATCAGTCAACCTGCTTCACAGACTGAGCTCTGCGGAGTGCTCTGGGATCTTCAGAAAGTTGACTTCCAGGACTTTGCATTGTCCTTGGCTCAGCAATGAGATGTGACCACAATTCCCTGGAGCTTTCTGTTCATTCTAGCATCAGGAAATCATGTGAAAAAGTGTCTTTCCTTTCATTAATTATATTTCTTTTGCTTCCACTCTAGCGCTTCCACAAGTGTGTCCAGCCCTTGTTACTGACATGGTTAAGATGTATTTGGAATCAGCCAGCTGCTTGTATACCAGCCTTCAGAAATACAACGCACCTCCCGAAGCAGTCTTCGCAGCTATGCAATTTAAAGGATGTGTAGATAATTTGGCCCCTGAAGGTAGAGTGAAATACCAAAAATGTTGAGTAATTTCTTTCTCTGTTGGCATAGAGGCTGCAGTTCAGCTGTGCAGCCAGGAGGGAGGTCAGGGTGCTGCTCTGGGGACACAGGGTGTGAAGGCAGCTGTTCCCCTGCTCACATCTGATCGAGTGGCCCATGGACACCAGGTCCATGATAACGTGACACCTGCTGAGCTGGACTAAGGCTGCACACAGCGCTGGGCATGTTCGTCCTTCTCAGGTCACCTCCCTGGGCACCAGGTTCCCCACAGTGTCCTGAGGAGAGGGACAGCCAGGCCCACAGGGTGTGATGGCGCAGGGACAGAGACTCTAGCCCCCAGCAGGATGGGTCCCCATCCCAGAGGCACAGTCCCTGGACTCTCACGGGAGGACTGGGAGGGAGAAAGGGACACAGCGAGAGGGAGAGAGCCTGCCCCGCCCTCTGTCAGGATGGAGGGGTGGCTTCTGGGGGCTCTGCCAGCTCTCACAGAGCCGAGGCCACCCCTGTACCTCACCCCACGTTTCCCGGCCAGGGGGCCGCGACCCTCCCTGTGGCCTCTGCAGCCCCATGTGGAGCTGAAACTCTTCAATCATGTCCTCATGCAGAGATCACACAGATGTAAAGGTGTCTCTAGCTTGTCTGCCCCTGGAATTAAGTCAGGTTTCACACAAATGTCCTCACTAGCTGGAATCTCAGTGTGGGGAATGTCCACTCCTGGAGACGGGACATCTGCAAGGAGAACGGCTGACGTCCCATCTTGGTCTCTCAGCCCTGTGTCCCCAGTTAGTGACAAGTGGAGTCCTCATCCTGGGACTCAGAGAAAGGACACAAGGCAACTCTGCCCAACTCCTGAGCCCCCTCCTCACTCCACTAGAGACCTGAGCCCTTCTCTGGGGACACGCAGGGTTTATCTGCGGGGTGTGGACATGGTTCTCTCCTGACTCGCACGGTCTGTGCAGACTGGACCAGGACTATTGAATTCCCCACACGCACGGCTACCTGCCTGGTGCCTCCATTTCCCTTTGCTGGTTGCAGTTTCTTCCATATCCAGGTTGTGAACAACAGTCTGTGTTAACATGTCTTCTGTGAGGGGCTTCACAACTGATGTTTCTTTTCTCTCCTTTTCTATTTCAGAGCAATGTTATGGCACAATATAAACAAATAGATTTAATAATCTTCCATGTGAATTCCCTATTGTTTAGTGATGACCTGACCTCTCCCGGACAATGTAAAGGTTTCAACATCTTGCTTCAATGTATTTCTTTCCTGCACTTCACTACCTGTCTTGTTTTATCGAACAGTCTCTGGCTTGAGTTGGGTGGTTTCATCATGAAGTAGCCTGTGGGTGGTGTCAGGAGTAAAGTAGGGAGACCAGTGTCCAGGGAACAGGGCAGCCTGAGTGCAATGGTCCCAGTGGGTCGCAGGCTCAGGAGCCATCCTGCATGACCCCACAGACTGCCCGGTCACGTGGCCTCGAGGGCGGGGCGGTTGAGGGTAAAAGCAGGAGAACGTCCTGCTCCGGGGCACAGACTCTGGAGACCACAGCCTGACAGCAGTCACATGGTTCCCACAAAGCAGCATCGCTGCTACTGTGCCTTGTCATCAGCACAAACCCTGCTCGGTCTTCACCTCATCCCTGAGGTCAATGCCCAGATGGCCCCGTGTGACAATGTCTCTGTCCACTTCTCCACTTGTAGTGAATCCGCAGGGTTCAACCTTCGCTTCCTCCCTGCACTCTGCAAATGTGCATTGCTCACCTCCACCCCACCTACCGCTTCCTCCTGCAGGGTCTTCCTATAGCCCGGAACACGGGGTCCATCTCCCATGTGGACAGCTCCATGCTCACCATCCACACTCACTGCAGGGGGAACACGTCAGATGAGCACAGTGTCTCCCCACCTACTCCTCTTCCATGAGCCCATCCAGGCTAATGGGCCCCCGTCCAATGAGGCAGCTGACTCAGATGATGGATACATCACAGATCAGGATTGATGTCCAGTGGCTGCTGTGACACACAGCCATACACTTGTTGGCTTCAGTTAAGTTCTTTCCTCCAGGTGTAAAGAATAATAATCTAAAATCTGTATCCTCTGCTGAAATCACAGTGTCAGGAGGTCATGTTGGCTTTCAAACATTGGGGGAACATCTATTCCTGGTGTCTCCAGCTGAGGGATGATTGGTGTCCTGATCTGGTCACCACATCCCTCCTATCTCTGCCCCATGAAGTGACATTGCTGAATCTTCTTTTTTTTCCGTGTGAATGAATATCTCCAGGTCTCCTTCAAATATACAATGCCATTTAGAGGTCATGAAATAATTCAGAATCTTCTTCCTAATTCAAAATCTCTGACTATATCATATCTACAAAGTCCTGGTTGAAATGGAGAAGACATGAGAAGTTCAGGATTGGGGTATGGATTTGTTTGGTGCCTTTCTCAGCTTACATCAGCTAATCTGTCTGCTGACCCTAAGAGTCCACTGTGTTCTACCTCTTCCACAACCAAGCTTCCCTAGAACATTTTTTATAACTTTGAAATACTGGAGGTTATGTGTTTATAAATGTATCAAGTAAGAGGACTTCTTAATAGAACTACACCCTTTCTCCAATTATAAAGTATATAGATATAACTACTATGGTTGTGAAAATAGAAAATAAGTCATAACTATAATTATAAGTGTGTCCAAATCCTTTAGAATAAATGTGATCACAGGGGAACATGTCCACGTAAATTAGTTACTAGAACACCTTCTATGTTCATCCACATCCTGTGCTTGGCGGACAGGTTCACGAGCTCTTTCCACAGCCTGAGAAATGCAACCCTGAATCATGTGGGAGGACAAGGCCACCCACTGGTGAAGCATACTGGCCTGGCCTGACCCTGTCCCAGATTTCCTTTCGTCCCTATGTCCCTTCTAACCCAGATGCTGGGCTCAACCATCCTGTCTACATGTCATTCATTCGACATCACATTGGATCACACTACAGCACATGGGCCCATCATGGTGCCTTTCCCTCTATGTTGTCCCTGCACAGTACAGCTAACAGCTTTGTCTGCAAGGTCTCTGTCCAGTCCTCTGCTCCGTGAAGTCATCTCTGCCTCTGACACACTAAAATCAACATTTTTACATAGTCACACTATGTGTACTAAACAACACACACTCACGTACATGTTCTAAGACTCACTGGGAAACATGCACTATCAGACATGCAGACAGATACGCACAAGGAGGCACACACACAGCCAGCCACAGTCATCCATCTGTTGTCACTTATTCTTATGTGATGTAAGAGTTCTATAACAGAGCTGTTTGGAGAATATTTGGAATAAAATAACAATATAAAGAACAAATATTATCAATTATTGTTAATACTGCTAAAATGTTAACTGGAGGTGACACCTGATTCTGACTCAGCTTTTAAATTTAACTTTTGGACCCAAATCATTAGATGGATCATGGTTAGATTAAAACAAGCTAATGGTTTCTTCCCAGGAACAGGAGACTGAAGTGTCCCCGTCCCTGGATGTCAAAGCTACAACTTCTTCTTCTCCTTCCTTTGCCCTATTGATGGGGATACCACAGAACTCTCTCCAAATGCAATAGAACATGGTGTTAGCACCACAATGGCAGACTAAGGCTTTGGTTTAGTGTTGGGAGTGAGCCTTATATATTTAGAATTCCTATTTTAAATGAGTGCCTCCTTCTAAATAAAGCCATAAATAAAAAACATTATATAATCAGGAATTCTTTGTAGAATCACAAACTGTCCAAAAATTCAGTTATAAAACAATAATTAGACACCTGCTGTATCACTATTGTCACACACAGTCCAGAAGAGCTCAGGTCACGCCCTCTAGGAGCTGAACAGAGAATCAAGAGCCAAGGGGTCAGACCCTAGGCTACCAGAAGAAAAGTGCACAAGAGGACCTTGGGTCTTGGTAAAGTGACCCCAGAGATTCAAGATCACTATCTAACATCTGCAGTAGACTGTCTTTGGTGTGGTATTGGGAATAAATAATTTTAACCTAAAGGCACCCAGGTAGAAACAGTGGAGAAGACTTCATGTGCAACAAAGGTCTGGAGCAGAACACCATGGGCCTGCACAGAAATCTACCTGGGCGCCATATAGGGCAGCTGTGCAGGTCAAGGTCACAGGAATACCTCTGAGTCATGAAGTGAAGATCCATAGGTCAAATTAAGGCAATAAGTAGTGTTGAGAGCTGTCTGATCTTAGACACCTGCCTCCTTAGCCAGCTCTGCCTGCCACAAGCTGTATGGCCTTGGTAAGATTACTTGAGTGCTCTTGTCCCATTGTCCATATCTGGAAAGAGGTGACATGCTTTCCTTATGTGGAGGGAGACCACACATTAGGTTGCTCAAGGGAACCTTGGTTTGTGGCACTGTCCTGGCATTCTGTCCATTTAGTGGTCTCTTTTACCTTCTCAAGTGCCCCAGGTACGCTAATAAGTTTCATCATCACTCTACTCACTGATTGTTGTAAAGATTAAAAGAGGTGGTCATACTGCCTGAATCAGTCTGTGCAATGGAACTGTTTGCTATTCATATTTTAATGAATCTGGAAGAAACAATGGTAGGGTCTAACAATGGCAAGCTTAATGGGCCTGCAGCAGGTAGAATATGCTCAGATGACATCAGAGTAATGGCGGCATGAGAAATACTCCTGATCTCTACCTTAAAAATTTCAACAAATTGAACAACTATCATGCAGTAAATGAACCTCAGCTGGTCTCACAGGTGCTCCTGAATGATCCACGCATGGAATGGACAAAAGGTGGGACAGAGTAGAAAGGGGTATGGAAGACAAAATACTTTTGAGATGGGTTTTGGAGAGATGAATAGACAAACCTGGAGTGACTGGGTTTTTCTTTCTTTGCTGGACTATAAGAAGAAGAGAAGCTCAGGCTTTCTGGATTTTGTCTGTGGAGTATGGACAAGAAAACTTGGAATGACAGGGTATCTTTATGCTGGGAGGATTGGTGAGACAGAGGGGCAGAGGGGAAGATAAACCAAAGAAGCTAGAGCATAGGGTCACAGCCAGTGTTCCCCGTGGTCTACCTGCAGCTCGCACTTGGCAGAGACAGAGAAAGCTAAACTGCAGCCCTTGCCTCTCCATTCACCCTGTGGTATGGAGGGTAGCAATGATAAACCCCACACCTAGCTCTCAAGAGCCACCCTCTTCCTTGAAGAACAGAGGTGTCTCACATCCAGTCTCCAGGTCTTTTGAGACATGGGAAGAAGTGCCTGGAAGCCCAAGATCACCATTGCTAGAGCCAGAAAGCCAGAAAACCAAAGTGGTAGGACAAAGCCATAAAATCCTCAAAACGTGCCCCATCCACCAATGCAACTATACCCCCCTTACATAATGGGTACAGCAACATCTAAGTGGAGGACAGCCCAGGGATATTTAAGCTAAATTTTATAGTACAGTGACACTTACTGGAAGAAAAAGTAACCTCTCAAAACCAAAATTTATTTTATTTTTTTGTTTTTATTCTTATTGTTTTTTCCTTTTCTGTTTTAAATTACCTTTTCTTTAATTTTTTTATTTTTATTCTTTTTTGTGGGTGTTTGTTTTTATTTTTATCTATTTTATTTTTTATTTTTAGGTTGTCAGTCTTTTTTGTAGGGGCTTTTTTACTTGTCATTATTTTTTAATTTTTATATTTTTATTGTATTTTTTATTTTAACTTTTCATTTTTTAGGTGGTTTTTTTGTTAACATTCTTAACAATACCATTCTAAAATGCAATCAAAGAAGAAGAAATCAAATTCTATGGCTCCAAAAAACAGAAATGTAGTTTAGGAAGAAAATAAAAAATCTCCAAAAAATATTTCAATCACATGGAAACCTTGGAGTTAAATGTAGAGAATTCAAACTAAAGTTCTGAAAATACTCAAAGAAGTGAGAGAAACACCAACAGGCAACTTAATAAGTTCACCAAGGAGATTGAAACTTTAAAAAAAAAAAGGTGAAGAATTCAATACATGAATTAAGAATAAGTTATGAAGTTTAGCTAACAGACCAAGCCAGACAGAGGAAAAAATCAATGACATCAAAGACAGACACCTAGAGATGCTACAAAGAAAAAAGGAGGGAGACTCACCCATTTTAAAAAATGAGAGAGGCCCTGGCCGGTTGGCTCAGCGGTAGAGCGTCGGCCTAGCATGCGGAGGACCCGGGTTCGATTCCCGGCCAGGGCACACAGGAGAAGTGCCCATTTGCTTCTCCACCCCTCCGCCGCGCTTTCCTCTCTGTCTCTCTCTTCCCCTCCCGCAGCCAAGGCTCCATTGGAGCAAAGATGGCCCGGGCGCTGGGGATGGCTCTGTGGCCTCTACCTCAGGCACTAGAGTGGCTCTGGTCGCAACATGGTGACGCCCAGGATGGGCAGAGCATCGCCCCCTGGTGGGCAGAGCGTCGCCCCTGGTGGGCGTGCCGGGTGGATCCCGGTCGGGCGCATGCGGGAGTCTGTCTGACTGTCTCTCCCTGTTTCCAGCTTCAGAAAAATGAAAAAAAAAATGAGAGAGTGTTACAAACAAGAGAGCTCAGAATTGTCTGACTCCATCAGAATGAGCAATATAAGAATAATGGGTATATAAAAAGAGAGAGGAAGAAGGGAATGGAGATCCTATTCAAACAAATACTTGATGAGAACTTAACAAGTTTGCGGAAAGATTTATTGCCTCAAATCCAAGAAACAAACAGAATGCTGAGTTACCTCAACCCAAACAGACCTACTCCAAGGCACATCATAATATAATTGTCAAAAATCAATGACAAAGACAGATTCTCAAGGCAGCTAGGAATGGAAGAACATAACATATAAAGGAAAGCCCATTAGGTTATTATCAGACTTCTCAGAAGAAACTCTATAAACCAGAGGAGAGTTCACCCACCCATTCAAAGTACTGAAAAAGAGGAATTACCAGCCAAGAATACTATGTCCATCAAAATTATCCTTTATCAAATATGACATCAAATACTTATATCATATATGAAGGAGAAATAGAAATTTTGCAAAAATTCAGAAGCTGAGAGAATTCATCACCAGAAAACTCCCACTGCAGGAAATACTCAAAGGAATTATTTGACCAGACACAAAGAACAAAATAAATCAAAACTACAAATAAAAGTTCCAACAAGTTTACAATAAAAACATGGATAATCTGTGATAACAGTAACAGAAGAGGGGATAGGATAAAGATCTATAGTAGCAAAAGAAGATAGAGTGCAGAAGCACTCATAAGACAAAAAACTCTTATATATATGATATATGATGATTTTTCTCTTAATGACCTAACATTAACCACCCACAAAAAAGCCACTAATGAAACATGCAACTTAAAAAAAAAAAAAAAAACAGGGGATAGAAATATGGGATACCACCAAACAAAAACAACTTACAGAAACACAGAGGAGAAGATTCAAACAGAACTACAAGAAAACAAAACATAAAATGGCAATAGGAAATCCTCAAGTGTCAATAATTTCCTTAAATGTAAATTGACTAAACTGACCAATAAAAAGGCACAGAGTAGCAGATTGAATCAAAAAGTAAAACACAACTATATGCTGCCTTCAAGAGACACATCTAAGCTGCACGGACAAAAGTAGACTCAAAGAAAAAGGTTGGAAAACAATTCTACCAGCAAATAATATCCAACAAAAAGGAGATGTAACCGTTCTCATATCTGACAACGCTGACTTCAAGACACCAAAGGTAACCAGAGACAAATATGAACATTTCATAATGATAAAGAAGACATACATTTCTTAATATACATGCACCAAACCAGGGAGTACCAAAACATATATATAAGACATCTACTAACTGATCTAAAATTAGAAGCAGACAAAAACAAAATCATACTTAAAGATCTCATTGACTGTTTTCAATTGCTCATCCAAATAGAAAATCAATGAAGAAATATCGACCCTAAATGACACACTGGACCAAGTAGACATAAAATACTTATTTATTTATTTATTTATTTATTTGTTTGTTTGTTTGTTTATTTATTTATTTTACAGGGACAGAAAGAGGGATAGACAGGGACAGACAGGCATGAATGGAAAGATGAGAAGCATCAATCATTAGTTTTTCGTTGAGTGTTGCAACACCTAGTTTTTCATTGATTGCTTTCTCATATGTGCCTTGACCACAAGACTTCAGCAGACCAAGTAAACCCTTGCTCAAGCCAGCGACCTTGGGTCCAAGCTCATGAGCTTTTGCTCAAACAAGATGAGCCTGTGCTCAAGCTGGCAACCTCAGAGTCTCAAACCTGTATCCTCTACATTTCAGTTCAATGCTCTACCACTGCACCATGGCCTTATCAGGCTATTATTATTTTTTAATTGATTTAAGAGAGAGAAAAAGGAGGGTAAGAAACAGGAAGCATCAGGACATTTAATCCCAAAACATCAGATTATACATTCTTCTCCACTGTGCATGGAGTATTCTCAAGGATACATCATATGCTGGGCCACAAAACTAACATCAACAAAATCAGGAAGATTGAAATTATACCAAGCATATTTTCTGACCATAGGCCTTTAAAATAAGAATTCAACTGCAAAATGGAAGAAACTCATAAAAATTGGGAAATTAAACAAATTACTTCTAAGAACTGAATAGGTCAAAGAAGAAATAAAAATAGAGATCAAAAGACATATACAGACAAATGAAAATGATAATACAACATAACAAAGTTTTGGGGATGCTATAAAAGCAGTAATAAGAGGAAAGTTTATATCATTTCAGGCTTATATTAAGATACAAGAGATCTCAAGTAAACAACCTAACATTAAACCTTAAGAACTAGAAAAAGAAGAACAAAGGCAACCCAGAGTAGGCAGAAGAAAGCATATAGTAAAAATTAGAGCCAAACTAAATGAAATAGAGAATAAAATACTATGCAAAAATTAATACAACAAAGAGCTGGTTCTTTGAAAAGATAAATAAAATTGACAAACCTGTGGCTAGACTCCCTAAGGGAAAAGGAGAAAGCACTCATATAATCAAAATCTGAAATAAATAAGGAGAAATTACCACAGACACCATAGATATAAAAAGGATTATAGTAGAACACTATGAAAGATTATATGCCACCAAATTTAACAACCTAGAGGAAATGAGTAAGTTCCTTGAACTATACAATCTTCCTAGACTGAGTCATGAAGTGGAAAACCTAAATAGACCTGCCTAATAGGCAGGGAGGAAATAGAAACAACTATCAAAAAACATCCCCAAAATAAAAGTCCCAGACCAGAGGGCTACCCTAGTGAATTCTACCAAACATTTAAATAAGATTTGGTACCTATCCTTCTCAAAGTCTTCCAAAAAATATAAAAAGAAGCAGTACGTTTGAACACATTTTATGAGGCCAACATAACCTTGACACCAAAGACTGGCAAGGACAGAAAACACAGAAAGGAACTGCAGACCAATATCTCTAAAGAATACACATGCAAATATCTTAAATTAAAGAACAAAAAACAAAAAAACAGGCAATCGAGTCCAACACAATAAAAAAGTAATATATCATGATCAAATGGGATTCATTCCAGAAGCACAAGGATGGTTCAACATACATAAATCAATCAATGTAATATGCCACATCAACAAAACAAAGAACAAAAATCATATAATCTTATCAATAGCTGCAGAAAAGGCATTCAATCAGATACAACGTCTATTAATGCAGTGGTGGGATTCAGCCGGTTTGCACCAGTTCAGCATAACTGACACCTAATCTTTTGTTAAGTTTGGCAAACTGGTTGTTAAAATGTGACTTGTAATCAGGGTTCTCTCTAAGGTGGGTGCCTGGGCAGCTGTCCAATGTGGAAATCACAAATTTATATTCTTCCTCTTTTTTAACATTCATCTACGCAACAGCAAATTCTAAGTGCCCCTAGTAATGTTCATTCCTTCCATAGGTGAAAAAAATTGCAAGTGAGGATGTCAATCAAGAAGCAATATGGAAATATATTAAGTAACAGTTTCATTGTTTTTGTCAGGTAATATTTAATACTTTTTCATTAAAATTTTAAAATTCTGATAATCTAGTTTTATGTACCTCTTTTATTATTCTTAAGTATCAAATGTGTGAAATAATAAACTACCTTTTGGTATATATTTTGTTATACTTGAAACAATCACTAGGGTAGAGAACCAGTTGTTAAATTATTTGAATCCCACCAGTCTTTATGTTTAAAACCTTCAATAAAATCAGAATAGAAGGGAAGTAACTCAACATAATAAAGGCCATGTAAGACAAATCATCAGCTAATATCATACTTAACTGTGAAAAAAATAAATGCTTTTTCTCTAAAATCAGGAACAAGACAAGGCTGCCCACTCGCTCCATGATTATTCCACATAGTTCTGGAAGTTTTAGCCAGAGCAATCATGAAAAAGAAAAAATTACTGAAAAAGACATCCATATCAGGAAAGAAGAAATAAGGTATCCTTTTATACAGATAATATCATCCTGTATGTAGAAAACTCCAAAGACTCTACCAAAAAAAATTTAGAAATAATAAACCAATACAGTAAAGTAGCAGAATACAAAATCAATATACAAAAGTCTATTTCTTTCTGATACTCAAATGATGAAATTTCAGAAAATGAACCTAAAAAAAAAATTCCTTTTACAATTGTTTTTTATTATTATTATTAATTTTAATGGAGTGACATTGATAAATCAGGGTACATATGTTCAGAGAAAACAGCTCCAGGTTATTCTGACATTTGATTATGTTGCATACCTATCACCCAAACTCAAATTGTCTTCCATCACCTTCTATCTGGTTTTATTTGTGCCCTTCCCCGCCCACATCTCTTCCCTCTCCTTTCTCTCCCCCCCTCAATAACCCCCACACTCTTGTCCATGTCTCTGAGTCTCATTTTTATGTCCCATCTATGTATGGAATCATATAGTTCTTAGTTTTTTCTGATTTACTTATTTCACTCAGTATAATGACATCAAGGTCCATTCATGTTGTTGTAAATGATCCGATGTCATCATTTCTTACAGCTGAGTAATATTCCATACTATATCTCTACCAAAGCTTTTTAATCCACTTGTCCACTGACTGACACTTGGGCTGTTTCCAGATCTTCCCTATTGTGAACAATGCTGCCATAAAGATGGGGGTGCATTTCTCCTTTTGGAACAGTGTTATGTTGTTCTTAGGATATATTTCTAAAAGTGGGATAGCTAGGTCAAAGAAAGTTCGATTTCAAATTTTTTGAGGAATCTCCATATTGTTTTCCACAGTGCTTGCACCAGTCTGCATTCCCACCAGCAGTGCAGGAGGGTTCCCTTTTTTCCACATCCTTGCCAGCACTTATTCTGTGTGGTTTTGTTGATGAGCGCCAGTCTGACTGGTGTGAGGTGATGTCTCATTGTGGTTTTAATTTGCATTTCTCTAATAATTAGTAATGTTAAGCATTTTTTCATATACCTACTGGCCATCTGTATGTCCTCTTTGGAGAAGTGTCTATTCATTTATTATGCCCATTTTTGATTGGATTGTTTGTCTTCCTGATGTTGAGTTTTACTAGTTCTTTATAAATTTTGGTTATTAAACCCTTATCAGAACGTATTGTCAAATATGTTCTCCCATTGTGCAGTTTCTCTTTTTATTCTGTTCTTATTGTCTTTAGCTGTGCAAAAGCTTTTTAGTTTGATATAGTCCCATTTGTTTGTTCTGTCTTTTATTTCACTTGCCTGTGAAGATAAATCAGCAAATATACTGCTGCTAGAGATGTCAGAGAGCTTACTGCCTATGTTTTCTTCTAAGATGCTTACGGTTACAGGACTTACATTTAAGTCTTTTATCTATTTTGAGTTTATTTTTGTGAATGGTGTACGTTAGTGGTCTAGTTTCATTTTTTTTGCAGGTATATGTCCATTTTCCCAACACCATTTGTGAAAGAGGCTGTCTTTACTCCATTGTATGCTCTTACCTAATTTGTCAAATATCAGTTGTCCAAAAGATGTGGGTTTATTTCTGAGTTCTCTGTTCTCTTCCATTGATCTATATGCCTGTTCTTATGCCAGTACCAGGCTGTTTTGAGTATAATGACCTTGTAGTGTAACTTGATATCAGGGAGTGTGACACCTTCAGCTTTATTCTTCCTTTTCAAGATTGCTGAGGCTATTTGTGTTCTTTTTTGATTCCATATAAATTTTTAAAATATGTGTTCTATATCTTTAAATATGTCATTGGTATCTTAATTGGTATTATAATGAATTTATGAATTGCTTTGGGTAATATAGACATTGTAATGATGATTATTCTTCCTAACCATGAACATGGTATATGCTTCCACTTTTTTGTATCTTCCTTGATTTTTTTTAGCAATGTTTTATAATTTTCTAAGTACAAGTCTTTAATCTCCTTGTTTAAATTTACTCTTAGGTACTTTAATTTTTTTCGTTGCTATAGTGAAGGGGATTGTTTCCTTAATTTTACTTTCTGACAGTTCATTGTTGGTGTATAAAAATGCCTGTGATTTCTGAGTACTAATTTTATATCCTGACACTTTGCTGAATTCATTTATCAGGTCCAATAGTTTTTGTGTGTTTTTTTTGTTTTTTTGTTGTTGTTTTTTTAATCATATGAACATCCAGGTTGCTGCATGTACCAAATAGCTTGTTCCTTTTTATTTATTTATTTATTTATTTATTTATTTATTTATTTTGCATTTTTCTGAAGCTGGAAACAGGGAGAGACAGTCAGACAGACTCCCGCATGCGCCCTACTGGGATCCACCCGGCACGCCCATCATGGGGCGACGCTCTGCCCACCAGGGGGCGATGCTCTGCCCATCCTGGGCGTCGTCATATTGCGACCATGTTGTGACCAGAGCCACTCTAGCACCTGGGGCAGAGGCCACAGAGCCATTCCCAGCACCCGGGCCATCTTTGCTCCAATGGAGCCTTGGCTGCGGGAGGGGAAGAGAGAGACAGAGAGGAAGGCGCGGCAAAGGGGTGGAGAAGCAAATGGGCGCTTCTCTTATGTGCCCTGGCTGGGAATCAAACCCGGGACCTCCGCACTCCAATAGTTTTTTGACTGAGACTTTAGGGTTTTCTATATATATAATATCATATTATCTGAAAATAATGATAGTTTTACTTCTTTTCCAACTTGGATGCCTTTCACTTTTTCTTGTCTGATTGCTGTGGCTAAGACTTCCAGGACTATGTTGAATAAGAGTGGTGAAAGGGGGCACCCCTGTCTTATTCCTGATCTTAAGGGGATTGCTTTTAATTTTTGCCCATTGAGTATGATGTTGGCTGTGAGTTTGTCATAGATGGCCCTTATCATGTTGAGGTATGTTCCCTGAATTCCCACTTTGCTGAGAATTTTGATCATGAATGAGTGCTGGATTTTATCAAATGCTTTTTTCTGCATCTATTGAAATTATCATGTGGTTTTTCTCCTTCTTTTTGTTTATGTGATGAATCACATTGATTGATTTGCGAATATTGTACCAGCCTTGCCTCCCCAGAATAAATCCCACTTGATTATGGTGTATGATTTTTTTTTATATATTGCTGGATCCACTTTGCTAATATTTTGTTGAGAATTTTAGCATCTAAATTCATCAGGGATAGTGGCCTATAATTTTCTTTCTCTGTGTTGTCTTTGCCTGATTTTGGAATCAGAATTAAGCTCACCTCATAAAAGGAGCTTGGAAGTCTTCCTTCCTTTTGAATTTTTCGAAATAGCTTGAGAAGAATAGGAGTTAGTTCTTTGACTATTTGGTAGAATTCACTTGTGAAGCTGTCAGATCCAGGACTTTTGTTTGTTGGGAGTTTTTTGATAACTGTTTTGATCTCATTTGTTGTAATTGGTCTGTTTAGGTTTTCTGATTCTTCCAGATTGATTTTTGAAAGATTGTATGTTTTGAGGAGTTTGTTTATTTCATCTAGGTTGTCTAATTTTTTGGAATACATGTTCTTCATATTTTTTATGATACTTTGTATTTCTTTTGTGTCAGTTTTTATTTCTCCACTCTCATTTCTAATTTTATTTATTTCAGTCCTCTCTCTCTCTTTTTTTTTTTTTTTTTTTGTGAGTCTAGTTAAAGGTTCATTGATCTTGTTTACCTTTTCAAAGAACCAGCTTCTGGTTTTATTGATCCTCTTTAGCCTCCATGTCATTTTTTTCCACTCTGACCTTTATTATTTCCTTCCTTCTACTACCCCTGGGCTTTACTTGCTGTTCTTCTTCTAGTTCTTTTAGATGCAAGGTCAAGTTGTTTATTTGATCTTTTTCTAGTTACTTAAAGTATGGATGCAATGCTATGAACTTCCCTCTCAGTACTGCTTTTGCTGTGTCCCATAAATTTTGAGTTGATGTATGCTCATTATCATTTGTTTCTAGGATTTTTTAAATTTCTTCTTTGATCTCATTGTTAACCCATTCATTATTTAATAACATGTTATTTAATTTCCAAGTGCTTGATTATTTTTTAGTTTCTCTGTTGTGGTTGATTTCTAGTTTTATGCTATTGTAATCAGAGCAAATGCTAGATATGATTTCAATCTTCTTAAATTTTTGAGACCACTTTTGTGCCCTAACATGTGGTCTATCCTAAAGAATGTACCATGAGCACTTGAAAAGAATTTATATTTTGCTGCTCTAGGGTGAAAGGTTCTAAAGTTATTTATTAAATCCAGTTGATCTAGTGTGTTCTTTAAGTCTGCTGTTTCTTTGTTCATCTTCTTTCTTGAGGATCTATCTAGTGATGTTAGTGGGGTATTGAAATCCCCTACTATTATAGTATTGCTGTTGATCTCACCCTTTATATCCATCAAAGTTTGCTTTATATATTTAGGTGCTCCCATATTAAGTGCGTAGATATTTATGATGGTTATATCTTCCTGTTGGATTGTTCCCTTTATTATTATGTAGTTTCCTTCTTTATCTCTGACAATAGCCTTTGTTTTAAAGTCCATTTTGTCTGATACAAGTATTGCTACCCAGCTTTTTTTAATTTCCGTTTGCATGAAATATTTTTTCCATTTTTTTACCTTCAGTCTATGTACATCTTTTGTTTTAAGGGGTGTCTCTTGTAGACAGCATATGTATGGATCCTGTGTTTTTATGCATGCAACTACCCTTTGTCTTTTGATTGGATCTTTTAATCATATTCATTTAAGATTATTATTGATATGTAGTTGTTTATTGCCATTTTATTCTTTAAAGCTGTATTCCTCTTTTGCTATATTCTTTTTCCACTTTGAAGCATTGTTTTGGTTGTAGTGAATTCCTTGAGTTTTGTTTTTTGGGGGTTTTTTTGTTTTGTTTTGTTTTGTCTGTGAAGCTTTTAATTTCTCCTTCAATTTTAAATAATAGCCTTGCTGGATAAAATGGTCTTGGTTGTAGGCTCTTGTTCTGCATTTCTTTGAATATTTCTTGCCATTCCCTTCAGGCCTCAAGTGTTTCTGTTGAGAAGTTGGATGTCATCCTTATGGGGGCTCCTTTGTAGGTGATAGCCTTTTTTCCTCTTGCAGCTTTTAATATTTTCTTTTTATCACTTAGCTTTTGTATTTTAATTATGATGTGTCTTGGTGTAGATTTCTTTGGGTTTCTCTTTAATGGAGTTCTCTGTGCCTCTTAAACATGTGAGACTTTTTCATGCTTCAATTTAGGGAAGTTTTCAGCTATGATTTGATTGAACAAAGTTTCTATCCCTTTGTTTTTTCTCTTCTTCTTCAGGAACCCCTATGATGCAAATGTTATTTCTCTTCATGTTGTCACAGAGCTCTCTTAGAGTTTCCTCAGACTTTTTGAGTCTCTTTTCTTTTTTCTTCTCTGCTTCCCTGATTTCATTTATCTTGTTCTCTAACTCACTGATTTGATCCTCAGCTTTATCCATCTTGCTTTTAATTCCTTCCATTGTGGTCTTCAATTCTGATATTTTATTTTTCATTTCTGACTGATTCTTTTTTATTATTTCAATTTTTTAAATATTTTCTATCTCTTTATCTAGGTGTTTGTAATGCCCATCTATTATTATTCTAAGCTCTTTGAACATCCTAATAATCATTATTTTAAACTCTGCATTTGATAATTTGATTATATCTGACTCATTCAGGTTCTTCTTTGGGGATTTCTCTTGATTCATTTGGGTTGCATTTTTCTGCCCTCTCATTTTGTTTGTGTATATGAAGAGTTTGTCACCGGAGTCCAATGGGTTGTCTCTGTGTTCCCTAAGTGTGGTCTGTCTGCGGGCCCGCCACCCCCTCTGCTGCTGCCTAGGGCATTCAAGCATGGGTGTTGCCGGTGTCAGCCTGCTGTGGCTGTACTGCGGTTTTCATCTCTCCTCCACCGGTAGGGCTGTGTTCACATGTCCAGCTCTATAAGCCTCAGCCAGTCTTGACCTTCATGGTATTTTACACCAGTCATGGGCCATGAGCATGGACACCAAGGACAGGGGTGAGTACTTTTGTTCAGCTGTGGGTCTCTGCCTTTTCTTGGGCTTCTGCCTGCCCCCGTGGTTAGAGCCAGCTTATGCACCCGGCTGCAAGCCTCGGCTCTATCCCATTGCCTCTGCCTTCTAGTGAACCCTCAGCTGTGTGGGTTGGGGTGCTGCAGCTCTGTGTGGGTAAGGGGAGGGGGAAATAGGGATAGGGTAGAGGGGAAGGAGTAAAGGGGGACAAACATACTCCATACTGTAGTTTTTAAAGTTCCCTCCTTCTAAGCAGCTTTGCTCTGAGTGCCGCAGGAGAGTTTGTTTGGCTGGTGTCTGGCTTCCCTTTGCTGGTATTGCTGGTTCCAAGAGAAATATTCACTTCAGATTTGGGGAGTGACTCAGCCCAGAAGTTAGGTGGCTGTCCCTCAAAGTGGTTCTCCCTGTGCCTCCTAGATTACACTCTCTTCCTGCTACTTCAGTCCTCTCTTTTCTTCCCATCCCCTGGAGCCCAGGGTGGGTGGTTGTGAAAGAGGTTTTCTGCACAGTCTCATTAAGAAGAATCCTGGGTCTGAGAAAACTGTCTCTTTCTCACAAACAGTATCCTGACTTGTTTCTCAGCTAGATATTTTCCATACACCTCTTCTAGTCTGTGGGGCTGCAGGCTGAAGCTTTGTTCCTGGGGCCCAGGTCCCTCCCCTCTCCCATAACTCTCTTCCTGCCATGCAAGTCTCTCTTGGCTGCCGTTTGCTCTGGGAAGCTGAGCAGTGCTCTCTGCATTTCTTCTTTTCCTACCAGTCTAAACATGGCTTCTTCAGTGTTCCTTGATTGAAGAGTCCTCTTAGTTTAGTCCAAAGTTGATTTTTCCAGATGATGGTTCTTAAAATTAAGTTGTAATTCACTTTGGTTCTGTGAGGTGGAAGTTGGTACATCTGCCTTCTCCATCGCCATCTTGCCATACCCCTCCTTTTATAATTGTAACAAAAAAATAAAATACCTAAGAATCAACTTTAAAAAAATGTGAAAAACCTAGATACTAAAAACTGCCAAGCATTATTGAAAGAAATGGGAAAAGACATAATGAAATGAAAAAATAATCCAAGATCATGGATTGGAAGAATCAACATATTTTAAATGGCCATATTAACCAAAGCAGTATACAAATTGAATACTATTCCAGTAAAATTCCCAAAGTCATTTTTTAGAGAGATAGAACAAATATTCACCAGGTTTATATGGAACCATCTAAAACCCCAATTATCCAAAGCAATCCTGGGAAAAGAAATGAAGCCAGAAGTATCATACTATCTGACTTTAAATTATACCATAGAGCCATGATAATCAGAACAGCATTGTATTGGCAGAAAACAGACATAAAAACCAGTGGAACAGAATTGAGAGCCCAGAAAGGAAATCACATATATATGGACAAACCGTCTTTGATAAAGGAGCTCAAAACACACAATTTAGAAAAGAAAGCCTCTTCAATAAATGGTGCTGGGAAAATTGGAAAATCACTTGCAAAAGAATAAAACTTGACTACAGTGTGTCCCCCTGAACAAAAATTAATTCAAAATGTACCAAAGACCTAAATATAAGATCTGAAACAATAAATTACATAGAAGAAAACATAGGTACTAAACTCATGGACTTTGGCCATAGAAAGCAATTTATGAATTGAACCCAAAGGCAAGGGAAATCAAGTCAACAATAAATAAATGAGATTATATTGAACTAAAAAGCTTCTGTACAGCAAAAGAAACTCACAAAAAACAAATAAGCAGCCAACTAAATGAGAGATGATATTTGCAAACAGTTCTGATAAAAGGTTAATACCCGAAATATATTTTAAAAACCTCACAAAACTCAGCAACAAACTAGCAAACAATTTAATTAAAAATGGGGGGAAAATGGGAAAATAACATGAACAGACACTTCTCCAAAGAAATCATACAAATGGCCAACAGATACAAGAAAAAATAGTCATCTTTACTAGCTATTCATGAAATGCAAATCAAAACTACAATGAGATACCACCTCACACCTGTTAGATTGGCTATTATCAACAAGACAGGTAATAACAAGTGTTGGAGAGGCTGTGGAGAAAAAGGAAACTTCACTGATTGTTGGTGGGAATGCAAGTTAGTACAACCATTATGGAAAAAGTATGATAGTTCCTCAAAAAATTAAGAATAGAACTATCATATGACCTAACAATCCTTCTACTGAGTATCTACTCATAAAACTCAAAAACATTGGCATATAATAACATATGCACCCCAAATTCATCACAGCATTGTTCATAGTGGCCAAGACATAAAAGCAACCAATGTGTCCGTCAATAAGGGATTGTATAAAAAAGAGGTGGTACATACATACAATGCAACACTATTCTCCCATAAGAAAGGATGACATATTGCCATTTAAGACAACATGGATGGATCTTGAGAACATTACACTGAGTGAAATCAGTAAATCAGAAGAAATAAGAACTATATGATTTCACCTATAGGTGGGGTATATGACTGAGACACATGGACACAGATAAGAGTGAAGTGGTTCCCAGGGGGAGGGGGAAATAGGGATGGGGTAGAGGGGAAGGAGTAAAGAGGGACAAACATACAGTGACAGAAAATGATTTAAGTTTGGGGATGCATTTACAAAATATTCAACAATTCAAATGCTATAGAAATGTTTACCTGAAACCTGTAACACTGATGGATAAATGTCACCCTGTTAAACTTGATTACCTTAATAAAACACAGAATGTATTCAGAAGACAAGATTTCTCAATACAGTCTTTAAGAATGAGTCAGAGGCCCTGGCTGGTTGGTTCAGTGGTGGAGTGTCGGCCTGGCGTGCAGAGGTCCCGGGTTTGATTCCTGGCCAGGGCACACAGGAGAAGCGCCCATCTGCTTCTCCACCCCTCCCCCCCTCCTTCCTCTCTGTCCCTCTCTTCCCCTCCCGCAGCGAGGCTCCATTGGAGCAAGGATGGCCCGGGCACTGGGGATGGCTCCTTGGCCTCTGCCCCAGGCGCTGGAGTGGCTGTGGTCGCAAAAGAGCGAAGCCCCGGAGGGGCAGAGCATCGCCTCTCCTGGTGGGCATAGAGTCGCCCCCTGGTGGGCATGCCGGGTAGATCCCGGTTGGGCGCATGCAGGAGTCTGTCTGACTGTCTCTCCCCATTTCCAGCTTCTGAAAAATACAAAAAAAAAAAAAAAAAAAAAAGAATGAGTCAGAAAAATGTCGACTAAGAGCATATCAAAATACAGTGTCTGACCCTAGCTGGTTGGCTCAGTCAATAGGGCATTGGCCTGAAGAATGGACATCCCAGGTTTGATCCCAGCTCAGGGCATACAAGAGAAGCAACCATCTGCTTCTCTTCCCATCCCTCTGCCACTTCTCTCCTTTTACTCCTCCCAGAGCCAGTGGCAAGTGCTTTGTGTTTAAACGTGGGCCTCTTCTCACATCTGTGAAAATAATTATCTTTAGATCTCTTCAAGGATATAAATTAGCAGCAAGTGACTGGGGTCTGTCATGGTCCCAGTCGTCCTCCAAGGTTTATGGAACAGCTGTCTCACTGTTTTAAATCAGTGGCTGCCTGCTGTCTGAGGACTACGTTGTGTCCAGTCCTGTCTGAGGACTTACACACTGTAGCTCATTCAGCCTCATGACAAGCCGAGGACTGTTCCCATTACACACAGAGACCCGGCTGTGAAAACTCCCAGCAGTCCTGGTCCAAGGCATGGGAGGTTCCTGGTCTAGGAATGGCCTGGAAACTGTGATCAATAAACATCTCTCTGCCACCAAGATGGTGCCAAGACCAGGGCCTTTCCCAATCTTTCTGGCCCAAAAAAGGACCGCCACACCCAAACAGCAGACATTGGTGTGATCTTAGGGAAGAAGACATTCACTTCCAAAGAACACACCTGAGGTGATCTCACGAACCAGAATGGGGAGCAGACCTGATTTACAGACTGAGTAAACAAAGTGCAGGGTTTCTGGTGCCCAGATACTGTGGGGCCAATTTTTATGACTAACATACAATTAATAAAAAGTCAACGACCATCTAAACATCAGAACTCATTTTTATAAGCTTTCTTTTAATACATGAATCACTAAGAATAAAGAAAGGTCTCACAGAGTGTTATTATTTTCTTCAGTATGGCAGTCCTTAAATAACCAACATGGGGCAGAGCTCAGGGGAGCTTGTTGTCAGGGCCGCTGTGGGAGATCTCTGCTCCCCTCACCCCAGGACAGGGCGTCTCACTTCTCTAGTTTGTAGTGGTGTGTGTGTGTGTGTGTGTGTGTGTGTGTGTGTGTGTGTTTAACAAGGAAGCAGTGTGTAAGGGCTTAAAGAATACCCAGATCCTGAGTTACTGTCCGAGGACTCAGACCATTCCCCACCATCTTTCTGAATGGACGTGCAGCTGGGATGTGGGAGAAGGACAAGCATCACGGCTGCCCAACAAGGAGTTCATGCCTCTGGGACTGAACAGCTTTTGCACGCTTTCATCCCAGGTTCTGGACCCGGTGATCCATGTGACAATTCATCATCAAATAAATGAGGGTCAATTCATAGACAGTTAATTCCAAGTGGAGAAATTGAACAGGCTATAGGACAAGAGAACCAGTGTTTTCTCAACAGAGTGATGAAATTGTGATAAATGCCCAAGTGCTGTAGACAAGTTTTTTTTCTTCTTAACTGCCTTTAGACTGCTGGACAGGGACAAGCAGATTCAAAGGTGGTTACTAAGGTATTGCTCACTATATTTTATTTCATTGAATTTATTGTTGTTGAGTGTGAATACTCTGATACCAGGAAAGCCATCCAAGCTGGTGTTGGTGTGCACTCTGTGGAGTCTCCAGTGAGTGATTACTGGAAATGCGAGAGGGAAAAGTGTTTGGATAAAGGCTTACCTTCCCCTCAGTACAGCAGTGTGCAGGAGAGGACGGTGAGGAAATGAGAGATCTTAGGTGTGGAGAGTTGCACATTAGCTAATCACAAGGTCTAGGAGATTGGTTGCTCTGCTGGGTGAATATTCTTATTGGAACTAGACTGTACATTTAAAGTTCAGAGATGGGGAATATTTATGTTATGTGTATTTATCATGATTAAAAATTTAAAAATACTAACATCCTCTTCAACTGAAGATGACGGGAACTATTTTTTAAAAAAATACCCCAGATCAAACAAATCTGTAAGAATGAACATCTTGAAAGCTTTGTAGCCTAAAGAGAATAGGGTGCGGGCATCCGTCTGTTTGCCCCTGTTCAACCAAGCAGTGCACACAGGAATTGAAAATGCACATTGCCACATTATTAGGCTGTGGTGTTGAAAACTGACAACACAGTGTATTTATTGAATAAGTTTTCAATGAACAGGAAACATGCAGCAAAAATCTGCAAAGCGATCCCCGCTGGAGAAAGTGCTGGAAGCACAGCCCCTCGTTGGTATCAGTGGAGGTCTCCTGAGAGGAAGGACACAGAACAGAGTTCTGATGTTACTTCAGGGAACCGCTCTCTGCCTCTGGGTGTGGACCTATCTAGGGAAACAATAGAGAAAATGTTTGTTTTCTGGGATTGTCCTTTGTAAGAAGAATTGAAATGTAAGTGATGAGTCTGTTTTTGTGTTCCAGGATGCAGTATACAACAGTATATGCTGACGTCCACATTAACTTTAAACCAGACCTTTGGCTCAGAAAACAGGGAATGATCAGAAACCGACTGACAATGGGTAGAAACTACGGCTTAACATTCCTTTTCTGTCTTTTTATCTTTAGACTGCAAGACAATTGTTGATTAAGGTGATCAATCATCCTCCTTTAGGGAGGACAGTCCTTCTTTGGTAAGTTCCGTCCTCCCTTGAAAAGTGTCCTCCTACATGTCCTCCTTTTTGATTTTGGAAGACTAATCTGTAAATGTCCATATTTGATCAATGCAGGGTTGATCTATTGTCTGTGATGTGACGTCTTTATATTTCACCTGAAGATTCGTCAAGGATCAGTACAGTGTGGTGAGACACAATTGTGAGACGCACGTGCTCTGCACGGGAGAGCTCAAGAAAGCACGGGATATACCAAGCGCGCAAGTGGCTTTGTGTACTTCTTACTGAAACACGACACGGCACATACAACATTGTAGACACATGATTATTTCTTTCTCAGTGAGCATTCAATCATAGATAGGTAAGTACAATTCACATTTTATTAATTCATTATCTGTTTAATAATTTCCAAATACGTATAATTTTATTTACAAGTATCATATTTTTCCGAATTCGAGTTTTAAAGTGAACAGCTAACCTCAAACTATATCTATTAATAATGCATTTTGATTAAATAGTTGCACAAAACAAACATTTTTTAATTAGAAAATTATAAACACACCTGAATATCAATCCAAATTAGTGGTTTTGTTTGATATTAAGATTTATTAAATGAGTACTTTTTTCTTACAACTATTATTAAAAATTAATAAGCATGTAATCATATTACAATATAAAATATTACAAATATTTTTATTATGCATTTATCATAATATAGTGTATTATTTTTGCAATGAATAAAATGTTTCTTTTATTTACGATATTGTTTTCTTTAATTTATTTTTGTCCTCCTTTTCATTGTAAAAATGTTGGTCATCTTATGAAACCTCACATACATTTTCCCTTCAATAAACCGTCTGCAAATCGAACGTTCTTCCATGGTGACTAACATGGGAGGTTTAGAGAGACGCAATGACACATGCGTGGCGCGCGCGCGCACACCCGCGCGCGCGCACACACACACACACGCAACTGGGGACCTCACCCTACCCCTTGGCAGGGGCTCTCTGGAGCCAGCTCTGCCCCGCCCTGTCTCCAGAATCCCTGCCCGCACCCTGGTGGTCCCGGCCCACTGGCAGTCACTAGTATTGTCGGCACAATCCACATCGTTCATACCGACTCTTCTTAGGAACACAGACAAATGTCCTCTGACTGACACCTCCAACCGTATCATCGGATGAGAGGTGCAATCGGGAAACACATGAGCACATAAACGGTGCCCTCCCTCCCCCGAGGCAGCTAAGGGCTGTGCTGAAGCCTCTGGGGCCAAAGTGAGCAAAGTGCAGAGTCCGAAGAGGCAGGGGCATCCCAACAGTCCAGTCAGGCTTCACCTGTGACCCTGCCTCCTGCCCCCGTCCCACCTCGGAGCTGCCATAGCTCAGAAGCCTGGGGCCTTTCCTCCCTTGCGAGCCCCTGGCCGATCTGACTGGGAAATGGGGATCCAGCGACTACAGCCCTATCTCCCCTTGGGACTCCCCAACAGGGCCTTCTCCTGCTCCTTGGACACGCCCACTGTAGCCAGAAAAGGATAGGCTCCTCCCAGATGACCCAGGGCCTGGGCCTAATGGTGTCACTGACCAGAGGTGTTCTGAAGAAGTGGGAGGATGTTCCTCATTATAACTTATTGAGTCTTAAGTACTTGTGGCCAGTTCTCCATAAAAACGTGTTAAATGCTGTATCTTATAATGGTATTCATATACAGATGCATAAATTCCATAGAGATTCATTGGTACATATTCATAATTATTAAAGTTATATTTGCTTAATATTTTTAAAGACATTGTAACACTTTTGTGGGACCAAAAGGTACTGTATGCCTTGTTCCCTGTTTGGATTATGGCTGGTGTAAGTCAGCCCTGGTGGGAGCTGAGTTGTCCTGAGAAGGGGCCAGGGTTCATGCTGGGTGACAGGGACCCATGCTGGTGTGAGCAGAGGGCACTCGCCACCCACCTCTGATGTCAGGATAGTGAGAACGGGCCACAGTGAGGAGAGCTGAGTCCGAGTTAAAATCACTCACTTTGCTTCTTTCCCAGGGAATTCCAACCTCACTGCTGGTTGGACACTGTGGGAATGAAAGGGTGGACAACACTGCCCCCTGCAGGCCATGACAAGGGACAGTCACACAGTTGAAGAAAGGACCAAAGATATCTGTAATTAGTGTAATAAATTGGAAATGAAATGTTTTTAAAAGTCAAAATTGAGGCCACACATCAATCTTCAAATCCTGACAGGATTCAGCCCTGCTTTACCTGAGTCACCTCTGTCACTGGCTCTGTCCTCTCCCCTCCCCCCCCCCGCACCTCTGCTCAGGGACAGAGAACGCCCAGAGAGGAGCCTGACCATGGTGAGCAGGGCATGATGTGGACACGGGACATCAGTGGATCTGGGAACCTGAGTAGCTGCTGCCCCAGGACCCGAGAGCCCACAGAGCAAGTGGCTGTAGCCAGTGCATTGGGTGAAAAAGAAAAAGGCACCAAAAGGAAGAATTGAAACTGTATTCAGAGATGAGTTGTAGATAATCTGATGGTGGATTAAGGGTCCCCAAACTCTAGGTTGCATCCCCAATAGCCCCTGCACTGGGTCCCCAGCGTTATGAAGGCACCGTGCACAGGGATATTCAGGAGCAAAGGAAGCATCTCTGACATTATTCTGCCCTCTCCCTCCCAGGCTGTGTCACAGAAAGGAGAAGTAGCCACCACGGTGCCATCACTTCATGGCAAGAGCTGGTGAAGGAGAGGAAGGAGACACTCTCCACTGCTCCAAAGCCTTTCCCCACTGCAGGCTTCCCCTTTGCAGCTCACAGCCTGCAGGAGGAGGTCAGAGCCCTATCAGGGGTCCGGGGGCTGCGGGCAGGTGTCTGTGGGAGCGGGAAGGAGAAGTGCAGCCTCTCACACGTTTTCTTCATCAGCCTCAGGACACGAGTCTTGCAGGCTCAACCACGCGTGAGGCAAGAGAAGAAGTGAGAAAACGGTGTTGAGAAGTTCATAACACAGAGTACATTGCTGTCATGGTACCGGTAGGGATGCTTAGGACTTCAGTTAAAGACCTGACACATACTTTTTTATTTATTTTGTTGAGAGAACAGGAGGCAGAGAGACAGATTACTGCATCCGCTGGGACCGTGATCCACCAGGCAAAGCCACAAGGGGGCAATGCTCTGCCCATCTGAGGCCATTGTTCAGTTGCTTAGCATTTAGCATATGAGGCAGTGGTCATGGGGCCATCCTCAGCACCCCAGGCCCAATCGCTTCAACCCATTGAACCATGGTTGCTGGAGTGGAAGGGGGTTGGGGAGTGGATAAGCAGATGTTCGATTCTCTTGTGTTCCCTGACTGAGAGTTGAACCCCAATGGGCTGATGCTCTACTTAGCCAACCGGTCATGGCTGAGTGGTACCCTTCTGAAACTTTTTAAATACATAATGTCAAATGTTATTGATAAATTAGTTTCTTAATGAGCAGAGAGAAGACCTACTTTAATTTTATATACACATAGATACTATTCTTTTTTGGACAAAATGTGGTAATTTTCTTTATGTTTTTAATATTCATAGGTATGATTCTGAAAAAATTTTGCACATGAATGTGTAGATACAAAAGAATGAGGTTAAGGTAGTAATGTCACCTGCTTCTTTGAATTGTTTGGGCTATTAGCTAAATATTGAGTGACTATAATTTGTCACTCAAAATTATTTTCAATTATTTCTCAGCCATGGCTAAATGAGTGTCTCCTTTGATTTATAAAAGCAAAGGATTAGAAACTACTTCCTATAGAAAACATTTTATGTCCAAAACGTGTTTCAATATCTCATTTTGAAGCCTGGTAGCTCTTACGGGAGAGTCAGTGAAGAGTATGAGGTTCGGACGGGGGATAGTCAGTCCGTGTCGTGGGAACGCTGAAGCAGGACTGATTGGGAAAATGGAGGCAGAGACGGAGTGGGCATGGCCACACGCATGTAAATGGTACAGTAGACTGGATGCTACATCTAGAAGTGATACCTTAAACGTTTCCAGACCCTGGTGTGTGTTTACCAGTCTGAAGACCAAAGCCCTAGGGAATTAATGGGATTTCCCCCTGAGTCTCAAGGGATGCTGCGTATCTAGTGCTTCTCCCTGAGGAAGGAGTCCAGAGACCCCGTGTGTCTGCAGCAGGTAAGGCCTATCCCCACCCACCACCCACCTCTACCCTTAGTTTTAATACCAGGTATTCAGGATTTTAAAATCACAGTACCAGTGACTCGACGTGAAACCATAAATTGAGTGATTGCAAAGTAATGACCTTTCTTTCACTGATAGAAATCCCTATGGAACCAGAGCCAAATTCAGAAGCACACTGTGTTAGCACCCAGGATAGCAAACATTCCTTGTTGTCAGAGTCTGTTAGCTTACTCTGATGTTGACTTTGGAAATCAAGTGTTTTATTCTGTTTGAGTTAATATTTATATTTTTATATTTGGTTCTTTCTTTTTTTTTCAAAGACATTGCCACCAGACTCTGTGTTGAGCATTTTCCTATATTAATCCATTTCTCTTCACACAAATCCTTTGAGGACGGCACTGTGACATCACCCTTATTGTGCAGATGAAAAAAATGAGACTGAGAGGTCAGCATTGTGCTGAAGACCCCACAGGTAGAAGGTTTTAGTGCTGACCTGCGACCCATTAGTCTGAGACAAACATCAGGCTCCTCCACATTAATGAAGAAATAAAAACATGCTAATTTTGAGGCATCTAGAAATCAAAACAGAGTACAAGCTCTCCTGTTAGGATTCTGGCGCGGACAGTTTAAACTTGTAGAATTATGTGAGAAGAGTTGATATCTTTGAATTTTTAGTAATTTCCTTAAAGAACAAGGTGTGTACCTCTGTTTATTTAGACTTCCTTTTCCAACTGCGCATAAAGTTTCATGATTTTTCCTGAAAACAGTGAATATTTCTAAAGATATAATGTTCCTGCTCATGCTGTGTCTGCTGCCAAGAACTGCATTGTCCCCACGATGTCCTGTGATGGCCGGACCTAGTTGATAGAAAGGAATTGATGTTTGTACACTGAGCACGTGTTCAGCTAACGCTGTGAATCCTATCCATTTTAGCAGGTGATTTTATATTTTTATTTGATATAGATTTTTTACTTGTTTGAAGAGAGTATTTTACACACTTTCCTCCTTTCTTTAATACACTTACATTTTTAGAGCAGTTTGGTTCACAGAGAAATAGAAGAGAAAGTGCAGAGTCCCCACATCTGTCTTACTCACAAACATGCAGAGTACCCCCTTCCCTCCCTAAGAGTCGGACATGTGTTACCATCCATGGACCTATAGGGACACATCATTATCACCCAAGGCCCATAGTTTACATTAGCATTCACACTTGTGTTGTGTATCCCATAGGTTTTTGAAATGTAGAATGAGGCATACCGGCCATTATAGCTCAGTTTCCCTGCCCTAAAGTCCTCTGCAGTCCTCCTGGTCATCCTCCCTTCTCTCAACCCCTGGATACCCCTGATCTTTAATGTCATCATAGCCTTGACTTTTGTAGTGTCTGCCATTGATCAGGGGTCCTGTGAGCCTTGGTCCCTGCGATATGCTAGAGCCATCCATGGAAGTAGCCTGTGTGACCGAGCAATCCTTGAGGTCAGCATGGATCACGGACAAGCGTCAGGGAGCAGGAAGTTCCAGTTCAAGGGGACAATCACTTAGAAGGTCCATCACGGGAAAGTGTGTTATCAATGATATTGTTTAGAAAACTGGATCATAATCATAAATAAAAGCAGTTGACTTTTCATCCAGGTTATTATCATTTCTAAGAAGAACAAAGACAACCCAAAACCAGCCGAAGAAAGGAAATAATAAAAATCAGAGCAGAAATAAATGAATTAGAGAACAGAAAAACTATAGAAAAAATTAATAGAACAAGGAGCTGGTTCTTTGAAAAGATCAACAAAATTGACAAACCCTTGGCAAGACTTACCAAGGAAAAAAGAGAAAGAACTCATATAAACAAAATCCAAAATGAAAGAGGAGAAATCACCACGGACACTGTAGATATACAAAGAATTATTGTAGAATACTATGAAAAACTTTATGCCACTAAATTCAACAACCTAGAAGAAATGGATAAATTCCTAGAAAAATACAACCTTCCTAGACTGAGTCAAGAAGAAGCAGAAAGCCTAAACAGACCTATCAGTAGAGATGAAATAGAAAAAACCATTAAAAACTTCCCCAAAAATAAAAGTCCAGGCCCTGACGGCTATACCAGCGAATTTTATCAAACATTCAAAGAAGACTTGGTTCCTATTCTACTCAAAGTCTTCCAAAAAATTGAAGAAGAAGCAATACTTCCAAACACATTTTATGAGGCCAACATAACCCTCATACCAAAACCAGGCAAGGATGGCACAAAAAAAGAAAACTACAGACCAATATCTCTAATGAATACAGATGCTAAAATACTAAACAAAATACTAGCAAATCGAATACAACAACATATTAAAAAAATAATACATCATGATCAAGTGGGATTCATCCCAGAATCTCAAGGATGGTTCAACATACGTAAAACGGTTAATGTAATACACCATATCAACAAAACAAAGAACAAAAACCACATGATCTTATCAATAGACGCAGAAAAGGCTTTCGATAAAATACAACACAATTTTATGTTTAAGACTCTCAACAAAATGGGTATAGAAGGAAAATATCTCAACATGATAAAGGCCATATATGATAAACCATCAGCTAACATCATATTAAATGGCACTAAACTGAAGGCTTTCCCCCTTAAATCAGGAACAAGACAGGGTTGTCCACTCTCTCCACTCTTATTTAATGTGGTACTAGAGGTTCTAGCCAGAGCAATCAGACAAGACAAAGAAATAAAAGGCATCCATATCGGAAAAGAAGAAGTAAAGGTATCACTTTTTGCAGATGATATGATCCTATACATCGAAAACCCCAAAGAATCCACAAAAAGACTACTAGAAACAATAAGCCAATACAGTAAGGTCGCAGGATACAAAATTAACATACAGAAGTCAATAGCCTTTCTATATGCCAACAATGAAACAACTGAGAAGGAACTCAAAAGAATAATCCCCTTCACGATTGCAACAAAAAAAATAAAATACTTAGGAATAAACATAACAAAGAATGTAAAGGACTTATATAATGAAAACTATAAACCATTGTTAAGGGAAATCGAAAAAGATATAATGAGATGGAAGAATATTCCTTGTTCTTGGCTAGGAAGAATAAATATAATCAAGATGGCTATATTACCCAAAGCAATATACAAATTTAATGCAATTCCCATCAAAATTCCAATGACATTTTTTAAAGAAATAGAGCAAAAAATCATCAGATTTATATGGAACTATAAAAAACCCCGAATAGCCAAAGCAATCCTAAAGAAAAAGAATGAAGCTGGGGGCATAACAATACCTGACTTCAAACTCTATTATAGGGCCACGACAATCAAAACAGCATGGTATTGGCAGAAAAATAGACACTCAGACCAATGGAACAGAATAGAAAGTCCAGAAATAAAACCACATATATATAGTCAAATAATTTTTGATAAAGGGGCCAACAACACACAATGGAGAAAAGAAAGCCTCTTCAATAAATGGTGCTGGGAAAACTGGAAAGCCACATGCAAAAGAATGAAACTGGACTACAGTCTCTCTCCCTGTACAAAAATTAACTCAAAATGGATCAAAGATCTAAACATAAGACCTGAAACAATTAAGTACATAGAAGAAGACATAGGTACTCAACTCATGGACCTGGGTTTTAAAGAGCATTTTATGAATTTGACTCCAATGGCAAGAGAAGTGAAGGCAAAAATTAATGAATGGGACTACATCAGACTAAGAAGTTTTTGCTCAGCAAGAGAAACTGATAACAAAATAAACAGAAAGCCAACTAAATGGGAAATGATATTTTCAAACAACAGCTCAGATAAGGGCCTAATATCCAAAATATACAAAGAACTCATAAAACTCAACAACAAACAAACAAACAATCCAATAAAAAAATGGGAAGAGGATATGAATAGACACTTCTCCCAGGAAGAAATACAAATGGCCAACAGATATATGAAAAGATGCTCATCTTCTTTAGCTATTAGAGAAATGCAAATCAAAACAGGTTATTATCATTTCTAAATTCTCCACAGAAGAGACACCCTTCCTTGCCCATGGCCACTGGGACCACTGCCGCTGCCCCAGCCCCACCCTCAGACCTCAGTGTGACAAAGGCATGTCCCCTGGCTTGGCCGCTGCACTGGACTGACAGCTAATAATGATCAGCCATTACCTTTAAATTCACTGGAAATAAAAAGGCAGAGAGATGATGATATATATGTGTTTTGGAAGAAAAGAAAGATGAGAGACTTAGAAGAACTTACACAACGAAACTGAATCAATAGTCCCCTTGGTCCTGTGTCTGAGCAGCGTGTTTTCCAAAAATACACAGAACAACAACTGAATAACATATTTTCAGTAGTTATTTAGTGGGGGGAGGGGTGGGGAGGAGGTACCGGGGAATGAAGGGTGATGGATAAATACTTGACCTGGGGTGATGAACAAACACACAATAGAGTGTATCTGCTGATCAGGTAGAGACTGAGCTATAGGAGCCTGGGATTTCAACAGCAGCCAAAGGACACGGGTCACCAGCACATCCTGCTGAGGACAGGAGTTCAGAGACACTGTGTCTTGGGATGGAGAACACCTGTCCACACCCAACACCCTCCTGTACCCTTAGTTCCAATATCCAGTAGTTAGGATAATAAAGTCCCGAGAACAGTCACATCAATGCAATCATAAAACAGTGAATTAAGTGATTGGAAAGCAATGACCTTATTTCACCTTAGAGAAGCCCTGATGGAACCAGAGCCAACTCAGAAGCACGCGGTGTTAGCTCCCAGGTAAACAGTTCCCTCCCTGGCAGAGTCGGTGAGATTCAGTCTCATATTTTCCCTTAAGGATAAGGTGATTTTTTGTGTTGGACTTATTACTTACGTTTTTTTGTATTGTTACATTACTGTAATAACTGACATTTACCGCCAGAAATAGTACTGATTTTTCCTGAATTAATATATTTCTCCTAACACAGATTCTATGATATCACCCTTCTTTTACAGGTAATAAAATTCAGGCAGAGAGGGTCAGCACCTTGTTGAAGACTCTACAGGTAGAAGGTTTCCAAGATCAGCTTGAATCTAGGTAGGACAGCCCTAAAATTGGACTGTTCCTCAGAACTCAATAAATGAACATGTTCTAAATTTGATAGAAACAAATAGCACCTCAGAATTCAAAACACAGTGTAAAACAGCCCGGTTAGGATTCTGATGGGGGAGGGATTGAAACTGCAGAGAGTCTGAGAACACAGGACTTCTTTACATTTTCTACTGTTTCTTCAGGAACGAGATTGTGCCATGTGATTTTAGATCCCTTGTTCTATCTATGAGTAAATTTTATGATTATATCCTTGAAGGTCTGCATGTTTCAAGTGTGTGTGGCCGTCAGTACATTTCTGTTGCTGCTAGAGTTCCGGTTGCCATGGAGTCATGGTTTCTGTCCGCCACGCGGTGCTGCAGGGTTACAGGCAAGGACAGGTGTTCCCTGCTGATCCTGTGTTAGGCTGCATCATGAACTTGCGTTTGTCCTAAGATTTTTCTCAGAAGATTATCTAAAATTCCTCTGATAGTTGACCAACCACCTGTGTATAATGACCAATTCATCAATTCATTATTTATCATTTATTTGAAAAGAATGTTTTCAACAAAATGTTTGCCCTCTTTTCTTTTTACTAGTCTTTATTTTCAGAACACTTTTAAGTTCTCAGCTATATTGAGCAGAAAGTACCCAGACATCCCGTGTACCCTTATGTCCACACATGCACAGCCTTCCTCAGCTCAGAGTCACAAGCCTGATGGGAACTTTGTTCTCAGAAAGTGCAGTTGCTGACCATGTGGTAAGAGGACATTTAGTTCTCAGGAAATAGCCAAGCCGTCCCCAAAGTGGCTGCACCCTCTGCACTCCACCAGCAGTGAAGAAGAGTCTGTGCTCCCATCCTGGGCAGCGCTCACTGCTGTCAGTCAGTGATCTAATTGAAAAAAAGAAGAAGATAAAAGAGTTGAACAGACAGATGAAGGAACTAGAATGAGCATCAACTAGAGTTCAACTGAGGCAGAACCTGAGCTGTGAGCAGCTGAGCTGGGACTTCACTGTCACCACCTCGTCTGCATGTGACCCGTCCCCACTAGCAGACACCCCGACTGGGTAGCACTGGGTACTTTATCCTGCACATCAGTGCCTGAGCGCGACCTAGCGGCCTCCCCACTCTGCCAGTTTGAGCAAATCTCCTACTTTCTGAAAGTTACCTGACTCAACTGTTAAGATGAGAAATGTAATAGCTTATTGATTAGTAGCGATGCTTAAATATGATGAATTATGTTTGCACATTGACTTTAGGTAGAAATAAAAAACATTACTATTCTTTTAATTACTGCAGTTATTATCAACAAAGCTCTGTGTCCCAAAGCACCCGTATGCAGGGTGACGATGGTTGTTTGCAGCTCTAATCGGTTCACAGTTACCTTGATGACTTTCTTTTATTGAAAATTGTTCCCTCATCACCAGGCCCCTTGGAACCACCCTTCTATGTTCTGTTTCCATGAATCTGACTGTTCTAGAAACCTCACGTGTAGGAATCACACATTAGTGTCCTCTTGTGACTGCTTACGTCATGTAGTGTACTGTCCCCCACGTTCACCCCGATGCAGCATGTGACGGATTTCCTGCCTTACCATGGGGATAAGGGCAATATCCCATTATCTGTGTGCTCTGACTCTGTTTACCCACTCATCCGTCCATGGACACCTGGGCTGCTTCCAGCTCTTGGCCATTGTGAGTTGTGCTATGATAAATGCAAGTAAGTGTTTGAGACCCTGCACGTGGACGCAGAGCTGAACTTGACCCATCACACTGTAATTCTAGTTGTAATTTTCTCAAGGAATTCCAGGCCCTTTCTTTAGTGGCTGCACCAATTACATCTACACAAAAATGCGTCCTTGCCGACACTTTTAATGTTTTCGTATTTGTTTATTCCTTTTTACTATATTTTGGAAATAAATAATCTGGAAAAACTGCTGTGGCATTTACCTGAGATCTGAGATAGAGCGGGAAAGCCCGGGGAGCACAGTTTCTAGCTGGGTCTCTGTCACCCACCCGCCTGCCCCCGGGGCTCCCGGAGAAGAATGGGGACCCTCCTGACTCGGCTTGTCCCGCATCCCCAGTCACAAAGCCTCCCCTCCTCCAGCAGGCAGGCCTGTGTTTCAGGGTAACACGGAATCCTGTCCCTACAGGCCACCTGCCTGATGGTGTCTTGTCTTCCACCTGGCTTCCCTCGGGACCTCTCCTAACATTTCTTAATGTCAATTTTTTTTCTTACTGAGTGACTTCCCAGAATGCTCCTCTGTAACCCGCTGCATCCTGATCCCTTCCTCTGAGCTCATGCCTCCCCCCATGTTTCTATGGAGCATCTGGTCATGGCTGGGGACAGGCAGAGGAAGAGCATTTGGAACTTCTACAGCTTGGACCCTGAGGACTCAGAAGGTGCGATCCTCCTAACTGACAAGTGAATCCATCAATTAGGACAGTGTAGCTTTGGATTTGATTTGAAATCTCTCTTGATATTTTTTGAAACTTTAGATTAGGATAGGAAGTTAGTTTGATTTGATTTGAAATGTTGCCTGATGATGTTAGATTAAGTAGGAAGTTAGGAGTTGGGAGGTAGTCTTCATATTGTCACAGTTTTCTCTCTGGGTACTGAACACTTCTGAGTTTTCACAATTGTCACCAGCCCACTGATCTTTCTCCCTCCACTGCCAAAGGAGCCCTGGCACAGCAGGCATCATCTCACACTAAAGATGCTCCCTCACCCACCTGAGTAGTTTGTTAATTCATAGTCCTGCACACCCAGGGGTACTTGCTGACCCTTGTCTCTGTGCCCGGCACCAGGCTGACAGAGATCAGCAAACCAGACACAGCCTGGAATTAAGGAGCCACATCCTGGGGGCCTCCTGTCAATCACTGAGTATACATTTCTAACCCCAACCTCAGTGTTGCTGCAAAGAAGATGTCAGGGTGCCAGCAATGTCGATCGTTGACCAAGTCACTTGACTCTGTGACAGTAAAGAATGGCATCATTCCTCAGAGGAAGGGTGGGCTATAAGCCAGGCCTGGTGACCTGCCACATCCTTTGTGGGCAGGACCAGCGAGGCTCACTGGGTACAAATGAGCCCGAGCTCCGCAGGCTGCTGAGTCCAGCTCCTAATTGCTCAGAGTTGCTAGAGCTGAACTCAAAGTGAAGTCCACCATGAAGCTGTCTCTGACTGTCCTGCTGGTCTCTCTGGCCTTGTGCTGCTCTGAGGGTGAGTATCATGTCCAATGTGAGTATCATCTGTCTGCATAAGTAACGTTCTCTCAACCAGGTGACTGGTAAGGAGTTGAGGGTGAGCAGATCAGAATCTGAATCTTTCCCGCCACTTGTGGACTAGCCCCCAAAGCCAGGGCTCACTTGTATCAGTTCCTAATGATCTGGAACTTTCTCAGACATCATTGCACGCTTGTGTTCAGAGTTCTCCATTGGAAGGCTCACTCCAGCGCTGTGACCTTGAACAAATGCTTAATCTCTCCAAGTCCCCTCTTGTCCTTGCTTTCCACAGCTGCCGCCCAGAGTGGCTCTGACAGAGCAGGGAGATGCCGGGTGTCAGAGGGCAGCTCCAGGTCCCATCAGACATTTTGCTTCCCAGCAGGTGCCAGTAAAGTCCACAGCTTGTGAACTCCTGGATTCAGATTCACACGATGTGCAGGCTGGAAGAGCTTTAGCAGAGATCTCAGTTCAGGAAAAGCCAGTGTTGTCTGAGTCTCCGAAGGATCAATCTTCCCGTGGGCTCTGAGAACCGGCAGCCCTCAGCCAGTCAACACATACTGCTCGTTCTCTAGGCGTCCGGCCAGGATTTGGAGACCCAGTGTCATTATTATGCTGGCAACTGGTACTTTTTTGGGTTTCTTTGAGACATTTGTAAAAGAATATTTTGGTGTGTTTTCACACCCTTGATACTGAACCATATAGTATTGAGTCGGTCTCTTTCATATGACTTTTTGAACCTCCTTCTGGTTCCCCGTGTGGCCTCTAATCTGATCCTCTCACCATCTCCGCATAGCTGCTGTCAGATCCGGTCAGATCAGAGCCTGGTAGGGCACATTCTGGGCTGCAGGTGGGCGCAAAGCCTTGGGGGAGGGGTGGAGAATCTAGACCAGAGAACGTGGTCACTTCGGGTCTCAGCACAATCCCAGTGGGTCGGTAGTAAGCCCCAGTTCCCACCTCCCACCTTCTCTAAGGAATTCTGTACATCAGTGCAGGACACAAGAGCCATCATGACATGTGCATAATTTCAGATGTGTGAAACTCAGAGTTCTTTTTTCAGAAGCGTTTCAGTGATCTTCATCTAATGATATAATCTTGTTGCCTAATTTAGTCTCAAAGGAGCATCTTCTAACATTAAAGATTTCTTCACTCCTCTCCACATTGATTCCCCTTTCTCTAACTTCTAGTAAGTTCTGACTCTGCAATTCACTTGAACGAGTTCATTACTAACATCTGAATTCCCCCCATATTGGGACTAAAGAAGGTGTCACTGTATTGACAGGGAAACCTTAATACTTGAAATCTAGGGAGTGTGAATTTCAGCAAAAGAGGAGAGTTTGGAAAGTGGCGTGTGTACTTTACAAAGAATAAACCTGAACTAAGGGTCGGTCACCTCGCTTTCCAGACCAAGCTCTGCGATCTTGAGAAAGTCACAAATTCCAAAATTTTGCATTGTCATTGTCACAGTTAGAAATGTGACCATACTGCCCTAGAGGTTCTGTCTAGTGTAAGGTCAGGAGCCTTGGAAAAAATCTTACATTATTTACATCAATTGAATTTCTTTTTCTTCCACTCCAGTGAGTCCAGCTGTCTGTCCAACACTTGTCTCTCAGTTGCACATCAATATTTTGGCACCACTTGACACCTTCCTTGCCAGTTTTAAGAGGTATAATCCACCTGAAAGAGGTTACCAGGGCGTGAGGGGATTCAAGAAATGTATGCAGCTGTTGAGCGGTGAAGAATCATTGACGTATATTGACTTTTGGGTAATTTTTTTCTCTTTGACGTTGGCATAGAGGCTGATGCTCAGCTGCGCAGCCAGGAGGGAGGTCATGGTGCTGCTCTGAGCGGAAGAGGGAGGGAGGTAGCTTCCCTTCTTGTCTAGTCTGGTCGAGTGGCCCATAGACACCAGGTCCATGAAAACGTGACACCTGCTGAGCTGGACTAAGGCTGCACACAGCGCTGGGCATGTTCGTCCTTCTCAGGTCACCTCCCAGAGCCCCAGGGTATGATGGGGCAGGACAAGAGGCTCTAGTCTCCAGCAGGATGGGCCCCTCACCCAGTGGCACAGTCCCTGGGACAGCTCACGGGACGACTAGGAGGGAGAAGGGGACACAGCAAGAGGAAGAGAGCTGGCCCCCCCTCTGTCAGGATGGAGGGGCGGCTGCTGGAGGCTCTGCCAGCTCTCACAGAGCTGAGGTCACCCCTGTACCTCACCCCACGTTTCCCAGCCAGGGGACCGCAACCCTCCCTGTGTCCTCTGCAGCCCCGTGTGGAGCTGAAACTCTTCAATCATGTCCTCATGGAGAGATCACACAGATGTAAAGGTGTCTCTCAGCACGTCCACCCTGGAATTAAGTCAGGTTTCACACAAATGTCCTCACTAGCTGTATTCTCAGTGCGGGGAAGTCCGTGTACCATGCGGGGAATGTCCACTCCAGGAGGCAGGACATCTGCAAGGAGAACAGCCCACGGCCCATCCTGTCCCATCCTGATCCCTAAGCCCTGTGTCCCCATTTAGTGAAAATAGATTCTTTGGTCCTACACGTTGAGAAATGACACTGGGCTGCTCTGCCTCCTCCTGACTCCACTGGAGACCTGCGCCCTTCTCTGGGGACACACAGGGTTTATCTGCGGGGTGTGGACATGGTTCTCTCCTGACTCGCATGGTCTGTGGAGACTGGACCAGGACTATTGAATTCCCCACACGCACAGCTACCTGCCTGGTGCCTCCATTTCCCTTTGCTGGTTGCAGTTTCTTCCATATCTGCGTGTGAACAACAGTCTATTTTATCACCTCATCTCCAGGTGCTCATGACTGACATCCTTTTTTTCTTTTCTCTATTTCAGATGGATATGGTGAAAGAATGTAACAAATAGATTTTAAAAATCTTCCATACGAGTTCCCTATTATTCAATGATGACCTGATCTTTCAAGACAATGTGAAGGTTTCAATGTCTTGCTTCAATAAATTTCTTTCTTGCACTTCGCTGCCTGTTTTGTTTTATCCAACAGTCTCTGGCTTGAGTTGGGTGGTTTCATCATGAAGTGGCCTGTGGGTGGTGTCAGGAGTAATGTAAGGAGACCAGCATCCAGGGACCATGGAGCCTGAGTGCAGGGGTCCCGGTGGGAACACGGGCTCAGGAGCTATCCTGCCTGTTCCCACAGATTGCTCAGTCACGTGGCCGTGAGGGCGGCGTGGTTCAGGGTCACATGGTTCACACCCAGCAGCATCACTACTACTGCGCCCTCACCGTCAGCACAAACCCTGCTCGGTTCTCACCCCAACCCTGGGGTCAATGCTCAGATGGCCCTGTGTGACATGATCTCTGTCCACTTCTCAACTTGTGGTGACTCCACAGGATTCAACCTCTGGTTACTCCCTGCACTCTGCACATGCGCATTGCTCACCTCCACCCTGGCTACCGCTTCCTCCCTCAGGGTCTCCCTATAGCCCCGGACACGGGCGTCCATCCCCATGCAGACAGCTCCATGTACACCATCCACACTCACTGCAGGAGGAACACGTCAGAGGAGCACAGTGTCTCCCCTCCTACTCCTCTTCCATGAGCCCATCCAGGCTAATGGGCCCCCGTCCAATGAGGCAGCTGACTCAGATGACGGATACATCACAGTTCATGCTTGGTTTCCAGTGGCTGCTGTGACACACGGCGACACACTTGGTGGCTTCAGTTAAGTTCTTTTCTTCAGGTGCAGAGGACAAATTCTAAAATCTGTAACCTCTTCTGAAATCACAGTGTCAGGAGGCCATGCTGGCTCTGGAACGTCGAGGGGAACATCTATCCCTGGTGCCTCCAGCTGAGGGCTGATGACTGTCCTTCTCTGGTACCCACATTCCTCCTATCTCTGCCCCATGAGGGGACATTGCTGTACGTTTTTTGTGTGTGTATGAAAATCTCCTTGTCTCTTTAATATCCAATATGTAAGATGACGTTTGGAGGCCAACAAAAATTCAGGATCATCGCCTTAACTAAAAATATCTGACTTTATCACATCTACAAAGTTCCAATTGCCGTAGAGGGGACATTGCAAGTCCATTTTTAGGTTATACATTCATTTGAGGGTCGTTAGGATCCTACTTCAGCTTCTGTACCTGCTCACCCTAAGTGTCCACTGAGCCCTGCCCCCTACACGGCCAAGCCTCCCTCGAACACCTATTTGCAACTTTAAAACAGTATTGATCATGTGTTTCTAAGTGTTTTAAGGAAAAGAAATTATTATTAGACCTACACCCTATCTCCAGTATAAAGGGTATACTTATAGAAACTATGGTTGAGAAAATAAAAAGTGTTATCTACTATTACCATCTGTAGCTCTTACAGTAAATGTGATCACAGGGGGAACATGTCCACTTAAATTAGTCTCTATTTTCTGAAACATCTTCTGTGTTCAATCACATCCTGTGCTCAGCGGACACTGGGTCACAGAGCTCTTGCCACAGCCTCAGAAACACAGCCTGGAATCGCATGGAGAGGACAAGGCCCCAACCAGCAGGGCACACAGGCCTGGCTTGACCCTGTCCTGGGCTCCCCTCCATCCCCATGTCCTGCTCATCCAGATGCTGTGCTCAGCCACCCTGTCTACATGCCATGCACTCGTCATGACGATGGATCACAGCACTGCCTGTGGGCTCGTCATGGTCCATTTCCTTCTATGTTTCTGTGCACAGGACAGCTGACAGCCTTGACTGCAAGGTTCATGTCCCGTCCCCTGCTCGGTGAAGGATTCTCTGCCTGTCATACCCTAAAATAAACCTTTATACACAGTCACACTATGTGCATTAAACAACACGCATTCACATACACAGTTTTACTCACATCGGAAACATGCCTGATCAGACAAGCACAGACACACCCAGAGACATGCACATACATACAGACATACACACAGGCAATCCCAGGCATCTCTCTGTTGTCACTTGATTCTTCTGTGATGTAAGAATCTTATCACAGAGCTGTTTGGGGAAATTTTCAATAAATTAACAATATCAAGAACAATTATAGACAATCACTGTTAATGTTACTAAAATGCTTACGAGTTTACAAACATGGAGACCCCTGTGGGCAGCCATTGTCCCGGAAGGTTTGTAGGTTCTGTCTCACTTCATCCTGACGGGTCTCCCAGAAGGAGATAGACTTGTTACCACAGTTGGACATGGGATGAAGGATGCCCCACCACTGGCCTCCAGCCTGGCTCTGTGTCTTCTCAGCATCAACAGGGAAGATTTCAAAGTTAGTGATGCGCAGGCCCCAATCCAGGACCAACGTGAGTACCTCTGCGAGTGGAACCGTGCGGTCCCCATCCCCACCTCCCCTGCTGCGGGTGCAGCACCACGTGACTGTGGAGGCCATGACAGCCCCTGAACTGGGGAGGACAGCCAGACTGTGCATGAGCCAGAGACTCCCAGCATCCCCAGGGGAACTCATGGAAACCTTTGTTTTTGGCTACTTTTTAACTCTGCAAGTCAGGCATGGCGGGGCCTTCATCGGTGTCACTGTGATAAAAGTGACAGAATAGGATCTCGGGCAGGAATGTGTCCTCCCTGAGCTGCTGATGCTGCTGGATGTGAGATATCTCATGACCACAAAGGCTGGGCCAGAGGGGACGGGGGAGTGAGGTTAATGGCTAAGCCCTCGGTCCGGATAATTCTGGACAAGGGTGGTGGTAAAATGAAGACTGTGATGTAACCCATGCCAGTGAATTCTGCAATTAACTAGATTGAGTTGGTAAGTTTTATATTTGTACATTTCACCAAAACAGAAAAAGCCTCCACGGAATGCAGCCCTCTGAGCAACAGCCGAAAACGACCTGTCCATGGGAACAGGTTCTGTATTTCAACCCTCAGGACACTCTCACTGCATTGCAGACACCTCATGTCAAATCACATCTGATGTCAACTCTCTGATTTGCCTCCCGGGACTTTCTATCTTGAGGTCCCCACCTATGTTTAGAAACTCTGCTTCAAACTCACAAACTGAGTTTACCGGCTACAAAGGATGGATCTGCAGTCTCTTCACTTTATCATTGCACTTCAAATCCTCCCCGGGGACACGTATTATCACTCTCTGCCTAGACTCTGCCCCTCAGATGTCTTCTCTCTGCATCCCTCCTACTCTCTGTGACAAGTTCAGTAAACCAAGCTCAAGGCACTGGTTTGTCACATATTTACTTAGAGCAACCTTTCAGTGGCTCTCCACTCCTATAATATGGCGGTCAAAGTCTCCAATCAGTAATGAGTATATGCGTGGATGTAAGATAACAAAAACTTTACCTTAAGTCAAAACTAACTCTTTTCCCCCCTTCTTTTTTTTCAATTCTACTCTGTGTCCTCCAGATGCTAACCATAATTTCTGACAGATTAAAGGCCTGAAGGTGGAGAGAGAAAAAAAAAAGCAAGCAAGTTCTTAAAAGACACATAGTCTTATGAAGAGATCAAAGTCCTGTGGGCCAGGCAGAACTCTCTCTCTGGTGGGACACGTCATGGGTCTTTAGAAAATCTGTTCTTGGCCTGACCTGTGGTGGCACAGTGGATAAAGCGTCAACTTGGAAATGCTGAGGTCACCGGTTCGAAACCCTGGGCTTGCCTGGTCAAGGCACATATGGGAGTTGATGCTTCCAGCTCCTCCCCCCTTCTCTCTCTCTGTCTCTCCCTCTCCTCTCTAAAAAAAAAAAAAAAAAAAAAAAAGGATAAATAAAAAAAAATTAAAAAAAAAAGAAAATCTGTTCTTCATCATGGGTAATAAACTTTCAAACTAAAACAAGAACTTTGGGAAAATAATAAATATGACAGCTAGACAACAACATAAATGATTTGAAAGGTCAAGTGTGCCAAAGTGTGTGTATGAATGTGTGTGTACAGGATAAAAACATAAATATGAGAGGAAAGACAAGCATGTCCAGACATCAATCCAACAAGTTTGACTAACAAAAAACATTAAATAAGAGAAATTGTGGTGGAAGAAAATCATCAAGAAGTACATCAAGAAAATGTCCCCGCAACGAAGACTATGAACTAGAACAGGTCACTCATTCCCCACATCAGAACACATTTTGTGATGTTTGGAAACATCACCTTAAAGCAGGAGTCTAGAACTATTTTGGCTGAGAGAGCCATAATCGCCATATATTTTAAAAGGTAATTCCATGAGAGCCATACAACGATCTATGTATGTTAGGCATTATCCAATAAAAATTTGGTGTTGTCCCGGAGGAGAGCTGTGATTGGCTCCAGCCACTTGCAACCATGAACATGAGTGGTAGGAAATGAATGGATTGTAACACATGAGAATGTTTTATATTTTTAACTTTATTATTTTTTCTATTAAAGATTTGTGTGCGAGCCAGATGCAGCCATCAAAAGAGCCACATCTGGTTCGCAAGCCATAGGTTCCTGACCCCTGCTTAAAGGAAAGAGATTCTTTCAAAAAGAAAAACCAGGTCACCTGCCAGGATGGGGAATAAAAGTAGAATGAGCACCGACTGGAGGGCACAGAGGAACACTGAAAGTTCAGAGGTCTGGCCTGTACCTGTGCACAGACAGAATTCTGAGGCAGTCAGCTAGCATTTCAGCATGAACATAAACACATCTCAGAAGAGCAGCACATCTGCTGAACTTTTATCTCCCATGAAGTATTTCTCAGAAGGTAGGGGAGAATTTGCTCTACAGAAAGGACTGGATGAAGTAGGACAAGGCAGGCAGCCCAGTGCACACAGGATATAACACAGGTGTTTGTAGATGAGCCGCAGAGAAGGTGCAAACAGAGAGGTGCTCACGTCCCCAGCAGGAGACGCGGTGAACGCAGCTGTGGGGAGGAGGCGACAGCGTGGTGTGGATGAGGTCGCAGAGGCTTCTCGGGCTTCTCACTGGAAGTGGTTTTCAGTCTCTCCTTTTATGAAAAAGCTTTGATATCACTCTTTTAAAATAAAAAATTTGAAAATTATGAGAAATTCTCAGAGAGGAATGACAAGAAAGGACAGGACTGAAATTCACAAGGATAAAATATGGTCAAAGATGAGGTAAGATGCGGCACATCATTGAAGACCACCTAGGGATTGATACCGCACCAAACTTAGAAGAAACTTGATGTATTTTGTTGAAAGAATTAACAATTTTCCTAAGGAATTGATTATCATATTAAATGACAAAAGATATGTGAAGAAAAAGAAAAGCAATATTTTATTTCATAATCATGAGATTTTATCATAGCAATTAAAAACCTGTGGACATTCAAAGAGGAACAAAGCCCATGTGAGCTTGCATTCTCCTGGATTAGACTGTGAGCAGGGGAGGACTGAGTGGGTCCTGAAGGACAAAGCCAATGAGGGTGACAGAGAGGAGAAGGTGGGGACCACCTAGAAGAAAGACAAGCTTGGCAAGGTCCCGACCTTGGAGATGAGCTCCATGCACTAGAGGTCACAAGTGACCGCTTTACTGCCGCCATTGGTCAACAAGAGGGTTCCTCACTGTCATCTGGGTGTGAGGCCACCAGCTGTCCTCATCTTTTGCCACAAGGACGAATGCTGTCAGGGATGTCTCTATGCCTGGGTGTCTTGGCCGTGGCTTTAGTGCCATTGGAGGTTGTGTTCTTTTTCAGTGGGTACCCTGAGCAGCTCAGGTTGTTTAGCAGCAAACATGGTCTCACCCATCTGTGTCAGTGGCCCGTCTCCTACCACAAGGACAACAAAATATCACTGAACCTGGACCAATGTCCACAACGGCCGGTGCAAGGAGCAGGTAATCAGCCCTAGTAGAGAATCGTGGTTCTGGCACTGGAAACACATATTATTAGATCTCCTCTACGCCCATTGTAACACCCCTAGGACCACGGATTCAAACACTGGAGGCCAGTGGTTAGCAAGAAAACATGGGCACTAGCTGGAGGGAAAATTCACAACTGAGGCAGACTTAACAACGGGCGCACTGAGTGTGTGACCTGGGCTCCGCAAAATCCCAAACTTACACTTTTTTCTACTGTAAGGAGCCCAATATTTTTTCTGTGCCTGGGGCCTCAACTGACCTTTATCCGCCTCTGGATTTAGTGTATTAATCTGATGAACCAGAGGAACTGTCACACTTTGTGGGGACTAAATGTTTAAACACACATCTTGTAGAAATATCTAGTTGTGTAAGTTCAAGGTTTTGGTGAATGAGCCCGAAAGAATTAGCTGGACGTGACACCTGTTCTTGATTCAGCTTCTAAATTCTGTTCTTGATCTGAAGTCATTAAATGGTTGAAGGTTGGACTAAATCAAGCTAATGTTTATTTCTGGGAACAGGGGACTGAGCTGTACCCGCCGCTGGCTGTCAAAGCTCCAAATTCTTCATCTCCTCACCTGGCCGTGCAGCTGGGGACCCCACAGCTTTCTCCAGACACAATAAGAACATGGTGTTAGCACCACGATGTCAGGCTATGCCTGTGTTTAGTGTTGGGGTGAGGCCTTCCTATTTAGAGTTCCTGTTGTAAATGATTTTCTTCTAAATAACCCACTAATAAAACATGTTATATAACCAGGAATTCTTTGTAGAATTGCAAACTGTCCAAAAAAACAGTAATAAAATAATTAATTAGACACCCACTGTTTTATTATTGTCACACACAGATCACAAGATCTTAGGTTATGCTCTCTAGGAGCTGAACAAAGAGAAAGGAACCATAGTGTCAGGTCTTGGTCACCAGGAGAAAATGAAACACAAGAGCCACAGGGATCTTGGGTAAATGACCTCAGAGATTCAAGGCCACAATTTGACACCAGCATGGGCTGTCTTTGGTGTGGCATCAGGAATAAAAAAAGTTTCAACCTAAAGTCACCCAAGCAGGGACAGTGGAGAAGAAGACTTCACATAGAGCAAAGGCATCGAGCAGAACACGTGGGGGTACCCATAAGTCTACCTAGAGGTCACATAGTGCAGCTGTGCAGGTCAAGGTCATAGGAATCTATCTGAATCATGGAGTAGAAGTTCATAGGGTCAAACTAAAGAGATCAGCAGTGTTGAGAAATTTGTTTCTAGACACCTGCCTCCTTACCTCGCTCTGCTTCCCTCTATCTGAGCTGTGTGCCGTGGTAAGGCTACTGAGGTTTTTTGTCCATTGTTCACAGCTGGACAATCATGATATGCCCACCTCTTGTGGAAAGAGACCACACGTTGGGTTGCTCAGGAGACCCCTGATTTGTGCCGCTGTCCTGACATTCATCCATTTAGTGACCTCTTCTACCTTCTCAAGTGCCCATGTAGGACAGTAAGTTTCATCGTCACTCTACTCATGGTAGTTGTGAAGATTAAGAGAGGTGGACACAGTGTCTGAATCAAGTCAGTGCTTTGGAACTGTTTGCCATCCATGTTTTACTGATTCTGGAAGTAAGTAACACTGGTGGGGGCTAGACATGGAGAGCTCCATGGACCAGTGGCAGGAAGAATGTGTTCAGAGGCCAAGTTTTCTCTGTACAACTCTTTAAGAATGAGTCAGAAAAATATCAAGTAAGAACAGATCGAAATATAGTGTTTGGCCCTTGCTGATTGGCTCAGTGGATAGAGCATCATCCCACCATGTGGAAGTCCCAGGTTCAATCTCCTGTCAAGGCACACAAGAGAAGCCACCATCTGCTTCTCACTCCTTCCCTCTCCCCCTTCTCTCCCTCTTCAACTTCCATAGCCAGTGGCTTGATTGGTATGGCGTCGGCCCTGGGTGCTGAGGATAGTTCAGTTGATTAGAGCATCTGACTCCAACGAGGGTTGCAAGGTGTATCCCAGTTGAAGCAAGTGGAGGTCTGTCTGTCTATCTCCCCACCTTTTACTTAATAAAATATACATTTACAGTTTTATATTCAAACGTGGACCTCTTCTCACAACTGTGAACATAATAATCTCTAGATCACTTAAAAATATAAATTAACAGTAAGTGACCAGGGTCCATATGGTCCCAGTCGTCCTCCGAGGTTTATGGAACAGCTGTCTCACTGTTACAAATCAATGGCTGCCGGCTGACATGCAGAGAGCTCCTACTCTGTGTCCAGTCCTGTCTGAGGACTTACACGCTGTAGCTCATTCAGCCTCATGACAAGCCGAGGACTGTTCCCATTACACACAGAGACCCAGCTGTGAAAACTCCCAGCAGTCCTGGTCCAAGGCATGGGAGGTACCTGGTCTAGGAATGGCCTGGAATCCATGGATCAATAAACATCTCTCTGCCTCCAATATGATGTCAAGACCAGGGTCTTTCCCGAAGTTTCTAGCCTGAAAAATACCTCCACACCCAACTTGTAGACATTGGCGTGACCTTAATAAAGAAGAAGTTCACTTCCAAAGAACATGCCTGAGGTGATCACACGGCCCTACAATGAGGAGCAGACTTGATTTACAGCCCGAGCGAACGAAGTGCAGGGTTTCTGGTGCCCAGATACTGTGGGGCTGATTTCTACAACTTACAATTATGAAAAATTCAACGACCATCTAAACATCAGAATCAGAATTTTTTATTTATTTTATTTTTTTGATTGACAGAGAGAGATAGAAGCAGAGAGACACAGATAAGAACAAACAGGAAAGGAGAGAGATGAGAAGTATCAATTCTTAGCTGCAGCTCTTTAATTGTTCATTGATTGCTTTCTCATATTTGCCTTTGCCTTGATCAGAAGGCTCTAGCAGACCAAGTGACCCCTTGCTCAAGCCAGTGTACTTGGGCACAAGCTGGTGAGACTTGCTCAAACCAAATAAGCCCACACTCAAGCCAGTAACCTTGAAATTTTAAACCTGGGTCCTCTGTGTTTCAGACTGATGCTCTATCCACTGTACAACCACCTGGTCTGGCCAGAACACATTTTTATAAGCTTTCTTTTAATACATGAATACCTAAGAATAAAAATAGCTCTCACTGAATGTTATTCCTTTGTTCAGTATGGCAGTCCTCAAATAACTAACATATCAGTGTGAGTTATCTCAGGACTTGTGAGAGCCCGAGGACAGGCCAGCTAGAACTCTCTCTCACCCTCGTGTCTCCCTCAGTGAGGACACAGGAGGTCAGGGAGGGACCTGAGTCATTCTCCTCCATAGCAGGTTGTCCGTAGAAAGGGCACACACACTGAGACCAAAGGGTAATGCCTTCCATGGTACCGAACTGAAGATGCAGATGTGAATCATAGTTCACTTGCGAGGAGAAAATACATCAACCAAGTGATACAGGCATTCAAACCTGTTGGGTTTTTCCATTTCAGCTTGGGAATGCTTGCTTTTAAATGAGTCTTTTGTGAGCGGAGGTGTAGTTCTCTGATACCTGAGAATGGTCACCGCGGGCTCTGGAGAAAACATGGGGGTAAAGAAGCACCCAACTGTTGCACGTGACCTGGGAGGGTTTTGCTGAGGAAGAACCTGAGAAGGGTCCTGTGTCCCAGTAGACAGCAGGGCAGGCAGGGCCATACTCTGGGTTCCAGGCAGGTCCTCACTTAGTCCCGTTCAACGAGACAGTCTTCCCATCCATTACGGTGGTCTCGCACTCGCCTTAGGATTGAAGACTGCCAACAGTGTCACCTGAGAGAGGGCACACACCTGAGATCACAGCCTTTTCTGCATTTCTGGCCTCTTCTCAAATCAATATTGTTCTCAGCAACTTAGGATCCAGCACCCGGCCCAGGTGTCTAGTGGATCAGGGGAACAGGAACAGGATTGGAGCTTTTCTTGATAAAGAAGCAGAAGAGAAGAGGAGAAGCAGGGCTTGGGGAGGAGGGAGGAAGACAGGACAAAGGAAGGAGGGAGAGTTGACAGGGATGGAGCAGGAGGTGGGATGGCAAAGATGACAGTAATAACACAGCAGGATGACACACAGATCACTGTGTTGTCATTTCTTTATTGTGTAGCAAGCACTTCTACATCCATTTCGTCTACTAACATGACCATTGTTACACTTTAAAATTTTTCAGGGTCCTTATATGTCTGTCTCCTTTGTTTCTACACACAGAGCACAGACTAGTGGGTTCTGGTGGATTTCCAAGGTCCTTTCCTGGGCCAGTGCCAGGTGTGTCCGATGACTTGTTCCTTCATCCATGGGAGGGGTCAAGGTGGCCTCCTGGATAATAAAAGGACGAGTTCTGGGCACTCACCTCCAAAGTGAGATCCGATCCTTCTTTCCTACCACACCGCAGTGACCAGCCAGAGCCGCTGCCGGGACCATGAAGCTGCTCCCAGTCCTCGTGCTCGCTGCCCTCCCCTTTTACTGCTACGCAGGTGAGTCCGCACGGGGCGGGGCTCGGGGGGCTTGTTGTAAGGGCCGCTGTGGGAGATCTCTGCTCCCCACACCCCAGGACATAGCACCTCCCTTCTCTGTTTGTAGTGTGTGTGCGTGTGTGTGTGTGTGTGTGTGTAACAAGGAAGCAGTGTGTGAGGGCTTAAAGAATACCCAGATCCTGAGTTACTGTCGAGGACTCAGACCATTCCCCGCCATCTTTCTGAATGGACGTGCAGCTGGGATGTGGGAGAAGGACAAGCATCACGGCTGCCCAACAAGGAGTTCATGCCTCTGGGACCGAGCAGCTTTTGCACGCTTTCATCCCAGGTCTGGCTGCACACTTGTGAGCCAGTTGATCAATCAAGCAATTGACCCTCGAGTGAGTGTGAATCAATACATAGCAAATTTCAGAGAGTTCATACCGGAGGCCATAAGACAAGCGAAGCAGTGCTTTCTCCAGCAGAGTGAAGAAACTCTGACAAATGACCAAGTGATGGTGGTAAGTTTGGTTTCTTAACTGCTTTTAAACCACTGGCTCATATTCCGCTCAGGTACTGTAAATGACAACACAGTGTATTTTTTGGATGAGTTTTCGAAGAAGAGGAAACATGCAGAGAAATCAGCTGTGGGGTTCCTGGCGGAGACAGTGCTGGAAGCACAGGCCCCTCTGGCATCAGCAGAGGTCTCCTGAGCGGGAGGACACAGCACAGAATTCCGATGTTACTTCCACCACCAGCTCTCTACCACTGGTGTACACCAATCCAAGGAAACAAGAGAGAAAATGTATGTTTTCCATTATTTTCCTTTATAAGAAGAGCAAAATATAAGTGATAACTGTTTTTTGTTTTCCTGGATGCAATATACAATAGTGTTTGGTGTAGTTCATATTAACTTTCCACCAGACCTTAGGCTCACAGGACAGAAAATGATCAGAAAATGACTGACGATGGGTAGAAACCACAACTTCACATTCTTTTTCTGTCTTTTTTTTATCTACAAACTGCAAGACAATTGTTCAAACCTCACATACATTTTCCCTTCAATAAACCATCTGCAAACCTAACGTTCTTCCTTGGTGATTGAGTAACACGGGGGTTTTAGAGAGACGCAATGACACACACGTTGCTCTCCTGCACACACGCTGCTGGGGACCTCACCCTGCCCCTTGGCGGGGGCTCTCAGAAGCCAGCTCCAGCATCCTTGCCCGCACCCTGGTGGGCCTGGCCCGCTGGCAGTCACTGGTGTTGTTGGCACAATCCACATCATTCATACCAGCTCTTCTTAGGAACACAGACAAATGTCCTCTGACTGACACCTCTAACTATGTCATCAGATGAGAGGTGCTCCCAGGACATACAGGAGCATGTAAATGGTGCCCTACCTCCACCGAGGCAGCTCATGGGTGAGCTGAGGCCACTGGGGCCAAACTGAATAAAGTGCAGAGTCCGAGGAGTTGGGGGCATCCCGGCTGCCGGATCAGGCTTCACCTGTGACTCTGCCTCCTGCTCCCGTCCCTCCTCGGAGCTGCCATTGCTCAGAATCCTTAGGCTTTTCCTCCCTTGCAAGCCCCTGGCAGGTCTGACTGGGCAATGGGGATCCAGAGACTACAGCCCTATCTCCCCTTGGGACTCCCCAACAAGGCCTTCTCCTGCTCCATGGACATGCCCACTGCAGCCTGAGGGGACAGGTTCTTCCCAGATGGCCCAGTGCCCATCTGAGCAAATGCAAACTTCTGCACACGCGTCAGAGAACCAAAACTGACCATGGCCTATGAGTTCTTAATGTGTGTGTGTGTGTGTGTGTGTGTGTGTGTGTAATAAATAAAATGTAAGGAATGGTCCAGCGAAAGGGTCTTTTCGCCTGGATCTACTGGTGTCATGAGCAATAGGTATTTTAAAGAAGTGGAGGGAGTTCCATATGACTTATTGGTTATTACATACTTGTGGCCCTTTGTCTGTAAAAACGTGTTCCTGGTAAATAATATACCTTATAATGGCATTCATATGCAGATGCATGTACCCCACAGAAGTTCATTGGTGCATATTCATTATTACTATAGTCACTTTTGCTTAATATTTATATAGACATTGTAACACTTCTGTGGAAGCAAAAGGTATTGTCTGTCTTGTTCCCTGTTTGGGTTATGGCTGGTGGAAGTCAGCCCTGGCGGGAGCTGAGTTGTCCTAAGAAGGAATCAGGGTTCAGGCTGGGTGAGAGGGACCCGTGCTGGTGTGAGCAGAGGGCACTCGTCACCCACCTCTGGTGTCAGGATAGTGGGGACGGACCACAGTGAGGAGAGCTGAGTCCGAGTTAAAATCACTCACTTTGCTTCTTTCCCAGAGAATACCAACTTCATTGCTTGTCATTCACTGTGGAAATGGAAGGGTGAACCACCCAGACCCCTGTAGGGCCGTGACCCTGCAGGGACAGTCATACAGTTGAAGGAAAGACCAAAGATATCTGTACTTAGGGTAAAAAATTAAAAATTATATATTTTTAAAATTCAAAGTTGAGGCCACACATCAACATTCAGACAAGACAGGATTCAGCCCTGCTTTCCCTGAGTCACCTCTGTCACTGGCTCTGTCCCCTCCCTACACCTCTGGTCAGGGACAGGGAGCGCCCAGAGAGGAGCCTGGCCGTGGTGAGCAGGGGGCGGCATGGACACAGGGACAGCTGTGGATCCGGGAACCTAAGGAGCCGTTGCCCATGGATCTGAGAGCCTACAGTCAGGTGGATGTAGCCAGTGCATTAGGTGAAAAAGAATAAGGCACCAAATGGAAGAATTAAAACTATTTCAAGGAAGAGTTGTAAAAAATCTGATAGGTGGATGAAGGGTCCCCAAACTCTAGGTTGCATCCCAAAAGGCCCCTGGACTGAATTCCCAGCGTTATGAAGGCACCGTGAACGGGGATATTCAGGAGCAAAGGAAGCATCTCTGACATTTTTCTGCCTTCTCCCTCCCAGGCTGTGTCACAGAAAGGAGAAGTAGCCACCACAGTGCCATCGCTTCATGACAAGAGCTGGTGAAGGAGAGGAAGCAGACACTCTCAGCTGCCCCATGGCCTTTTCCCCGCTGTGGGCTTCCCTTTGCAGCTCACAGCCCGCAGGAGGAGGTCAGAGCCCCGTCAGGGGTCCTGGGGCTGCAGGCAGGTGTCCCTGGGAGCAGGAAGGAGCAGTGCAGCCGCTCACAGGGTTCCTTCATCAGCCTCAGGGCACGAACCTCACAGGTTCAACCACGCACTAGGCAAGGGAAGAAGTGAGAAAATGGTGCTGAGACGTTCATAACACAGAGTACATTGCTGTCATGGTACCCGTAGGGATGCTTACAACATTGGATAAATATGACAGGGACATTTTTGATACATCTTAAATGCATGACATAAAATGTTATTGATAAATGCATCTTTTAATGAGCTAGAGGCTTTGCATAATTTTTTTTTTGATACTGAGAGAGTCAGAGAGCAGGATAGAAAGGAACAGACAGACAGGAATGGAGAGAAATGAGAAACAGCAATCATCAGTTTTTCATTGCGACACCTTAGTTGTTTATTGATTGCTTTCTCAATGAACAACTAAGCCCACGCTGGTGACCTCAGGGTCTGGAACATGGGTCCTCCGTATCCCAGTCCAAAGCTCTATCCACTGAGCCAACTCCTAGTCAGACTGCTTTAATTTTATACAGCGGTGAATAATATCATTTTGGTCAAAATGAGGTAATTTTGTCTTTATGTATTTCATCTTTTTTGGTGTAATTCTGAAAATATTTGTCATGTGCATTGCAGAGGCAAAAGACTGAGGTTATAGAAGTGATGTCACCTGCTTCTTTGAATTGTTTAGGCTATTGGCTAAATACTGTGTCACTATAATTTGTCACTCAAAATAATTTACAATTATTTATCAGCCATAGCTAAATAAGTGTCTCCTCTGATTTATAAAAGCAAAGGATTAGACACTACTTCCTCTAGTAAACATTTTATGTTCAAAACGTGCTTCAATACCTTATTTGTAAGCCTGCTGTTTCATATGTGCGAGTCAGTGCTGAGTACGTGGTTCGGGTGGGGGACGGTCAGTCCGTGTCGTGGGAACACTGAAGCAGGACTGCTTGGGAAAATGGAGGCAGAGACGGAGTGGGCACGGCCACAAGCGTGTACATGGTAAAGTAGACTGGATGCTAGGCTCTAGAAGTGATCCCTTATGTTTCCAACCCCTGCTGTGTGTTTACCAGTCTGAAGACAAAAACCCTAGAAAATTCCTGGGTTTTCCCCCTGAGTCACCGGGGATGCTGCGTGCCCAGCGCTTCTCCCTAAGGATGGAGTCCAGAGACCCCGTGTGTCTGTGGTAGGTAATGCCTATCTCCACCCACACCCACCTCTACCATTAGTTTCAATACCTAATATTTAGGATTTGAAAGTCACAGTAACAAATACTCGGATGTGATCATAATATATAGTAAAAAGAGTGATTTCAATATAATGACCTTTCTTTCACTGATACAAATCCCAATGGAACCAGAGCCAAATTCAGAAGCACACTTCGTTAGCACCCAGGATAGCAAACATTCCTTGTTGGGAAAGTCTGCCCACTTAATCTGATATTTGACTTAGGGAATCAGGTGATTTATCCTGTTTGACTTAGTGTTTATATTTGGTTTCGTTTTTCTTTTTATTTAAGAGACATTCACCACCAGACGATGTGCTGAGCATTCTTTCTATATTAATCTGTTTATCCCCACACAAATCCTTTGAGGATGGCACTATGACACATCCTTACTGTACAGATGAGAAAACTGAGACTGAGAGCTTTAGAGCTGACCTGGGACCCATTAGTCTGGGCGTAGTGTCAGCCTCCTTCCCATTATTCAATAGATAAAAATATGCTAATTTTGAGGCATCGAGACTTTACTTGAAAATTCAAAACAAAGCACAAGCTATCCTTTTAGGATTCTGGTGGGGACAGATTAAACTTCTAGATTTATGTGAGAATAGTCGACATCTTTAAATGTTTAGGAATTTTCTTAATGAACAAGGTGTGTGCCTCTGTTTATTTAAACTGCCTTTTCTATCTTGGAGTAAAGTTTCATGATTTTTCCTGAAACAGTGCACATTTATGAAGGTATTGTTCAGAATGTTCCTGCTTCTACCATGCCCGTTGCTAAAAAATCTCATAGTCCCCACGATGTCGTGTGATGGCCGCAGCTGGTTTATAGAAAGGAATCGATGTTTATACAAACGGCATGTGTTCAGCTAACGCTGTGAATTCTAACTGTTCCAGTAGTGTTTCAGCACATTATCTTACAGTTTTAATTTATTTTATGTATATTTTTTCTTGATTAAAGAGAATATTTTTCACACATTTCTCACAGAAACCTGTAAAATTTGTCAACCAAACTGAACCCAATAAATTCAATAAAAAAGTAGTTTTATTTTCTTATTTTTGCAAGTGACAGTAGGGCAGAAAAGGGAAAGACTCTGGCATACGCCCCTATCAGGGTTCACCCCACAACCTTTATTTGGGACAGATGCTCTGTCCATCTGAGACCATGCTCGCAATGAGGTTGTCTTTAGCACCTGAGGTTGAAGCTCCCTGGCACCATCCTGAACGCCTATGACCAATGCCCTCAAACCAATCGAGCCATGGAGGTGGGAGGAGAAAAGAGACAGAGAGGGAGAAGGTGGATGGGGAGAGCTGGAGAAGTAGATGGGCGCTTCTCCTGTATGTGCTGACTGGAGATCGAACCAGGGACATCCACGCACCAACCGGCACTCTACCACTGAGCAAACTGGCCAGGACCAAAACATAGTTTTTTAAATTGCATTTTTAAGAGTCAGAGGAATATGCAGTGTGCAGCAATTTTCAATCCTGATTTACACCCTCTTCTGTTTCTCTAACTTTCTTAGTCTTTACTCTCAAGTCTGTTCTTAGTGGGTAAAGTATCAGTGTTTGGGTCTTCCCATGTCTCTTAATGTCTGGCTTCAGTAGAAGTCAGATGGAGCACGTATTCTCTTCAGTCTTATCTCCATTGCAACATCACATGCCATGTAGTTTTCAGAAAATTGCACCGTATGCTTGGGAGAGCATGAGAGTGACCTGGGAAAATAAACCTTCACATTATTATTAATGTATTTTGTCTGAAATTCTCTGAGTACTGGGGTACACCAGCAGTCTCTAAAAGAGCAGTAGCATGTCTATTGTGTGTGTGTTTGGGGAAATTTCTCCTCTGTGTACCAAATAGATGAAGGCCACGAGGAGAGTTGCCTTAATAACCAAAACATATCTAGTAGATTCCATAAACAAGTGTCCACCTCAAATACAAAACTCTATAATCAACATTGTAACCTCTACAAATGTATGTAGTTTAATCTAATGAACTTTCTTAGTAAAAAGTCTAAGAAAAGTAAGGATAGAAGAAAACTATTTAGAACCAAGAAAATCAGTTTTCAAAGTCAACAGCAAACATCACTCCAAAATAGTCAGTGCTAAAGGTAATTATATTAAAACAGGACAAAAGTGACTGATATACCCGTTATTAGTCAGAATGGATCTGTGAGTTGTATGTGTCACACTAAAACAAAAAATTAGAAATAATGGTAACTATTTTCAACGATGAGGTGTCAAAACCTCCACTTGCAGACAATTATTTTTTTCTCCAGAACATAAGAGACATGTTCATAGAGCACTACTGAGAGTTTCAACATAAATTGATGAGGTGTATTGTAAGTGGCTGGATACATGCAAATATATATAAAAATACAACAGCTTGATTATGCTATATACAATTCTGAGAATTAAAAATGAAAAAGATTCTCATTTGCAAATGTGACAAATAATAAAGCACTTAAGAACAAATCTAATGAGATGTTTCTGTAAGATTGACTACAAAAATGTCATTTATTGCAAAATTTTTATACAATTAATATACTTTCAACATGAATCCCACTGGAAGATTATCAGAAACTGCATAAAATTATTTTACATTTCACACAGAGAACAATCTATGTGTGAACATGGCCAAGAACACTAGGAAGAACACTGAGTGTTACTTGCCATATCAGATATTGAAATTTACAAGAAAGAAATTATCTTTTGGTCAGACATCATCAATAACCATCAGAAACAAGACTTATACCTCTTACAATATACTAAATTTAAAGACTCTTCAGATTAATATGTAAGAAATCAGAAATTTCAGTATAATAGTTGGGGTGTATAAAGCCAGGAGCCACGGCCACCATCACAGCTACCTGGCCCATGCAGGTTTGCATTTTATTCAGACAGATGGTAATAAAACAATGGAGTCAAGACCTGCTGGGCCATTAGCTTTAATCCTAGCTTGCTCCCAGAGGCCAAGAAATACATACACTGGGAAAACACTTCCCTTTACATTCAGGGCTCTTAAAGCCACTGACTTATCTGAGTTTCCTAGAATAGAAGTTTCTACCTCATCAACATTATTCACCTCTGTTCCCCATCTCCTTCTCTCTGCACAAATTGGCTTCTTCTTCAACACACCGCAATCTTGGCTGCTTCTCCTATCCTCCACATGGTCTTTCTCTGCTCTCCTACTCTGATGCTAATCTCAGGAACCAAGAGAGAGAGCTGTTGTTCGTCCCCATTTTATAGTGTACAAATCAAAACCTTTAATCTAATATACAAACAAGGAAGTCTCTGATGCAAAGTCACTTAGGGTGGGAAAAGCTTAGTCATAAAACTAACACTATAGTTTATAGGCTATACGACCCTCCCTGATTAAAGCCTGTTCCCCACTCCCAATGCAAATGATAAGCAAGCAAACATATATATCACATTTACAAACTTAGTTGACCAACAGGGTGGAAGCCAGATTGCATGGGGACGAGAGGTGAATGGAAGGTGACTAATGGGACCAGTGACTGGGATGCTGTGAAGTAAACACTCCAGGGGCTTGTGAAGCGGCCTGGCTGAGACCCTGCGGACCCATGTGGCACACCCTGGTTTCATCTACAGAGGCCTGGATTTCTTTCTCAGCCTCATGGGGGCCATTTTCCTGACTAATAAAAAACTTAATAACAGGTAAAAAAATAGTAACCTACAGCATGAAAAATATGGCTTAATTACTATAATAAACACATCAACCAATGAATATATTGTTGAAATCCATGGGAGTCCGAAAAGACCAGAGTAACAGGCTTTATAGAAAGGAAGAAAGGAACCCTGCCGGGCTGACTTGAAAGGGGAGTCACACACCAGGCACAGCCTGGGACCGGGTTTTAAGGGTTTTGGGGAGGGGGAGTGAGACAGGTCGTGGGGCATTAGCCCATTGGCTGCTGGACCAAGGAGGGTCTTTTAGGGAAGTTTGGCAGGACCTTTCAGCTTGTGGCATCAGACATTCCTTTACGATTAGCCATTGCTGCAAGCCCTGAGAGGAGACTCACTGGCAGGGTGAAGAAGTGAAACCCAAGATTCCTGACTATTTGATATATAAAAAAAGAAAGAGTGGTTCCTAAGGAGGCCTCAAGGGAAGAGACGGAGGTCATTATCTTCTGTAACTTCCTCCTGCTGAGTAGGGGTGGTGAGGGGTTATTTCCTCTCTAAGGATCACTCTCAGTGAGGGGTAGAGAGATGCAGTGATGGCTTCTTGTCAGGTAGGGGTGTATTTATAGGGTTCCAGATTTTTTCTGTTTCACGAGGGCAGGTTTCAGGGTTGGTGTGTATGGTAGGTAGATTTTTTCAATTTTCTGATTGGTGAAGGTCTGCATGAGGTTCTGTAAAAAACTAGTGAACAAACATAAGAGGCAGTTTCTAAAATTTAGAAAAATAAATAGGAGAGTGAGTGGACTAATGAAAAAGGTAATAGTCAAGACACCCAGTTTGTGCAAAACCACTGATTCCATGACTTGGTTTGTTTTTTACGAATATGCTGCACTTCAGAGAGAGAGAGAGTGGGAATAAGACAGGGAAGTGGCCAATCCCCCTGACCCGAGACCTATTTTTATAGGAATTCTTAAAGCAACATGATAGAAATTACCTGTATAGCTCGTTTGGTCCTTACATTGACGAGTAGTGTACTAGGAACTGGAAGAGGCTCATGGGGTGGGATTAGATTGATATTTCAGGTGAGATAGATTAGGGTACAGGTTTCTGTCCAATTAGTAGAGAGACAGATATAAGTGTTGGTCCCAAACAAGTAGAAAGCCCCTGATTGGGTGATACAGGATGAGAGGTGGAAAAAGAACTGATGGACAAGGGGTTGGTTTTGTTTCTCTGTTTCTGAGCTCCAGATGGTCATGGTGGAGGAAATAGCCATCCTAATAAGTGGGGAGAGTAGAAGATTGTTATGTAGGGTGACTAATTAAACATTCTTTAAAAACCAGTTTTCTGACTATCCAATTCTTTTTTTCTCTGTACAAATCTCCTACAACCTTCACAAACCTTCTACAACTTACATGAACCCTCAGCTTTCATGAACTTTCTTATCCAGAAATATCTGGCCTTCATAACAACTTGCCTTTTCCTTTGCTTTTCAAAAAAATTTTCATACCTAATACCTTCTATTATCAAAATCATACAATTCCTTTCTAGTTAGAACTCTTGATTTAAAAATATTTAACCTTTAGTGACAATTAAGTTGACTTTCTTTTTACCCTAGTTTCCCTTTTCCCAAATTCTGATTAAAAGAGTCCCTAGTTTTTTCATATATTTACCATATGTAGACCAACCAGCTTCCGGTTTTTGGTTGGAGTGAGGCATGCCGTTTTTCTACTTTAGTAGCAATGGGAGTTGTCAGGATCACAGTGTGTGGACCTGTCCAAGTAAAAGTCAGTTTTTGGGTGATGTACTGCTGGAAGTGCCTCTTGGACAGTCTTTGAACTGTTTGCTGAGTAACCTGTAAATCCTGCAAGTACTTAGGGAAAGGGTGGTTACATTTCTACACTTTGCAGCTAGAGTTTAAGTCCTAGTGACCACTGCTTCTAGCTGGAATTAGAAGCAGGTCCCAGCCTACAATAGGCATGAAGTATTGAGACAAGAGGAATAAAGGTGACACTATAAAGCAGCAAAATCAGACAGTCAATACCCACAGTAGAGATGTTTGAGGGATAAATAAAACTCAAATATTCAGACAAGGCATTGTAGATGGTCCTTGTGTTTACAAGAAATAAGATCAGTTTATCTGCTACTTGGAAGAAATACCTTAGGCTTGTGAACAATGTCCTTGGGCCATCAGTGGCAATTCCCAGCATGCTGGGCAAGGTCAGGTCACAGGTAGCTGGAGCAGGGCTAGAAGAGACTAAAATCTCCCTCCATGGAGCAAGGGGGCAGCTTACCTTCTAGTGTCCCTCTTCTCACAGAAAAAGATGTGTCCCTGGTGGGGCTGGGAAGCCTGGCAGGCTTCAGTTCAATGACCTTTCTTTCCACTCTTGAAGCAGGGCCTGATTGAATCCTATGAATCCCTTTAGGGGGTTGGTGCTTTTAAGAGCATATGCAAAAACCTGGTATTTCCGGACCCCTTTTGAGCCTTATTTGCCTTTTCTGTTGCTCCCTTGGCCTTTATAGACCTTAAAAGCCATTCTCAGAAGATCTCACTGAGGGGCTTGACTAAGAGAGCAAAATTGGGAATTCAGTGTCTAAGGAAGCCTATTAGACCAAAAAAAGAAAGGATTTGCTCTGCGGTGGTAGGAGGTTGGAGACTGTGGAGGGTCTGAGTTTGATTTAGGGTAGGACCTCAGGTGGTGGGGGTTAAGGCAATGCCCAGATAGGCTATGGACTAAGAGTGAAGTTGAACCTTAGTAGAGAAGACGTGATATCCCTTCATTGTTAAGAGGTTAAGAAGGGTGGCGGTGTGTCTTCTTGAGGCAGGCAGGGAGGGGCTGCAGAGGAGTAGGTTATTTACATATTGTAAGAGATACTAGTTTTGAGATTGCATGCTGCTAAATTCTGAGATAGTGCCTGCCCAAACAGGTGTGGGCTGTTACTGAACCCCTGGGGTAAGACAGTCCAAATAAGTTTCTGGGCTGCATTATTGTCCGGGTCAGTCCAAAAATAAAAGCAAACAGAAAGTAAGAGTCAGGGTGTAGAGGAATGGTAAAGAAGGCATTCTTGAGGTCTAGGATTTTGAAGTGAGTGGTGTTTGAGGGAATGTGTGATAGTAACTTGTAGAGATTAGGGACTACTAAATGGAGGGGAACTATTGCCTCATTGATTAGGTGTAAGTCTTGTACGAGGCAATAAGCCCCTGAAGGTTTTCAAACAGGATGGATGGGGGTATTACAGGGAGAGTCCGAGGGGATGCGTAAGCCTTGATTTAAGAGTTTTTGACAAACAAAGGGACAAAACAGATTACTTACACAGCTTAATAGACAACTCTGCCTTTTTAAGCTTTTCAAGATGGCAGGGAGTTGTCAGCATAGAGGGGATGAAGAGGAAAAGCAGATGGATAGACAGTGTGAACAGTTGGATGGAAAGAAGGAGGGTCAGAATCTTCAGGAGGAGGGGGAGATTAACGTGCTGTTGGTGGTGCCACGTGGTCAGAGGAGACAAAAAGATTGAGAGCTCTGAGGAGAGGGGAGGGGTGAGAGGGAGAAAGGCATAGTTGCCTTTGGGGAGGGGGGTTGAGTGAGGAGAAAAAGACACTGTTTCTGGAGCCAGTGGGGAGGGGGGAATGGGTAAGATACAGCTGAAGCTGGTGGAGAGGGGTTGAAGAAGAGAGGCAGGCACCACAGCCAGAGCCACAGCTTCTAAGGAAGAGGGATGGGATGAAGGAGAGACAGGCAGAGCAGCAGCCTGTGAGGAGAGAGGAGGGGATTAAGAACACAGTGAAGAAGAAAGGAGCCCCTGGCCAGCAAGGGGGGGGGGAGAAGAGAGACTGGTATTTGCAAGTGAATGTGAAACAGATTTAGCGAAGAAAGGGGAGGGGCTCTTAGAAAGCAGAGACTCAAGTGGAAGAGATCTGCAGAGGAACCAGAGAGGGGTCCTGAGAGGGCATGCCCCCAGGGGTTAAGCAGGAGGGGGAGAGAGTTGGGAGTCTGCGGAGAAGGAAAGATTAGGAGAGGAGGTTTTACATGAGGTTTCTTTGGCCAAAAATGGCCTGTGTGTAGAACAGGCAGCACAGAAATTAAGGACAGGAGTGAAGGGGGAAGAAAACCTGCATGTAAGGAATTTCTGAGGTTTTCCCAATCTGGTGGCAGAAATTATTTCGGTCCCAGGGGATGTTAATATCAAAAGTTACATTTTCAGGCCAGTGGGAGTTATTATCTAGTCTGTACTTAGACCATGCCATGTTACAGAAGAAGTTAAGATGCATCCCAAAGGAGTAGTTTCTGAGGGTCAGGACTGGGAGGAGCCCCTTGTGAGGTGAGAATAGAGAAAGAGAGGAGTGTCCTCTGACTCTTTCAAGTATCCTGTATATCAGTGGTCCTCAACACCCAGGCCATGGACCAGTACCAGTCCTTGGGCCATTTGGTACCGTTCCACAGAAAAAGAATAAATAACTTACATTATTTTTGTTTTATTTATATTTAAGTCTGAACAATGTTTTATTTTTTAAAAATGACCAGGTTTCCTCTGTTACATCCATCAAAGACGCACTCTTGAAGCTTGTCTCAGTCACGTGATACACTTATTTGTCCCACCCTAAAGGCGGGTCTGTGAAAATATTTTCTGACATTGAACTGGTCCATGGCCCAAAAAAGGTTGGGGATCACTGCTTTATACTGAACGTAGAAAACGAGAAGGCAGATCGTCACTGGGAATATCACTTTCATCACTTTCATAAAGGAGTGGAGCAACCTGGCTAGGCACCTAGACTTTAGAGGAAGTACGTGTGAACAGGCTGCCCAGAGTAGAGACCTCCCAATCAGCGACCCCAAGAGGAGAGAGAGTGAGGGTGAGGGATGAGTAGGGGCCTACCAGAGATAGGAAAGAGCAAAATTCCTAGTTTGGCAGGGGGTTTGAGACAGGGTTGGATAGCTGGCCAATCAACCTACATTTACACAGCCAAACAGAATCAGGGAGTTAGCCCAGGACGAGCTGCCGCTGCCCCACTGCCTCCCTGGTAGTAAGTCTGGCTGGTGGAAGGGACCGTCCAGGCATCCAGTACCCTGTCCTGGGTTTCAGCACCAAATGTTAGAATCCATGAGAGTCCAAAGAGACCAGAGTAACAGGCTTTATAGAGAGGAAGAAAGGAACCCTGCCGGGCTGACTCACACCAGGCACAACCTAGGACCGGGTTTTAAGGGTTTGGGGGAGGGGGAGTGAGACGGGTCGTGGGGCATTCGCCCATTGGCTGCTGGACCAAGGAGGGTCTTTTAGGGAAGTTTGCCAGGACTTTTTGGCTTGTGACATCAGACATTCCTTTACGATTAGTCATTTGCTCCAAGCCCTGAAAGGAGACTCACTGGCAGGGTAAAAGAAATGAAACCTAAGTTATATATAACTTTCGCTGGTCAGTACCTATGTATTAGTCACTGCTGGGTAAGAAATATTATTGTAAAGCCCAAGCCAGATTCCTCCTTTGGTTAGGGCATCGTTCTGAATAAAGAGGTTGACAATCCTATTCTCACTCAGGACAAATTACAGGAACAGATCGATGTTCTGTCTCTCTCCCTCCTCTCTCTCTAAAATAAATTTTAAAAATTTTAAATACAACAGAAATATTCCTGTGAGAACTTATATTTCATGTCTTACACCAAAGAACAGAAGGTCTAAAATGATAGAAATTTGGAGAAGATGCTAAGGGTAAGTATGTCTACACCTAGATGGTGAGTGATTACATAGGATTGATATCAGCATGGAACAAAAGACTTTAATTGTTCCCTTCACTACAAAAGCCTGTTCAAGAAAAAAGGTCTTTCTGGTGAGCAAGGTATCAAGTTAAGAACAGTAAATAATCTTGAGGATCCTGAAGTGAGAATTAGCTGGTCAGATTCCTGGGCCATCTCACAAGTCCGGAGGCCTGTTGGCCTCTTTTTCCAGGGTGTTCCTCCAGAATACACAGGCTTCCTTCAGCCTGTCCTGGGGCCACAGCATGATGCCTTTGTGCCCTAGGGTTAATGCGTAGAAAATCTGCTTATTTTCATCATTGTAAATGCCAGCTGTGTGTGCACAGGACTTAGACTTCCCACTTGGGGAGGTCATTAGTGGCATTGTGACTTGCTGTCCTCAGTTTCTTGCTCACAGGAGGGGCTGATGTACAAGGAGGAGCATGTGCCTCAAGCAGGGACCAGCGCACCTACCGACTGTGGGCAGGTCAGGAGGAGCTGTGAGGACGGGGCCTCACTGCTAGAGGCAGTTCTTCCTCGGGATTCTTTATGGAACTTCCTCCCCCGTAGAACACATGCACTGTAACAGAGCCTCCCTGGGCCTGCTGACCTCGATCCCGCTGCAAAGGGGCTTAGGCTGGAAGGAGAGACCCTGAGTTCAGTGTCTTCTACTACTGGGCGAAGGAAGTCACTGGGCACCCCCTGAAAATCTCATGGGCCCAGGACAGTGTCATGTCTGCAGATCCCCAAGCTCGTTTCAATGCAGCCTGCAAGATCACTGTGACTTTGAGAGGGCTTTAAGCCACTTTGAAGTTGTATTTTTGTAACATAGTCCTGAATTTGATGCTGGACTTGGATCTGAACTTTCTAGACCTCTGGGAAGGAGTGGGATGCATGGCCGTAATTTGATGAGTAAGACTTCTCATATCTATTGGATGATTTGTTTCACAAGCTGAGGTTCTCAGGTTTTGGGGGGGTTTTTGTTTTGTTTTGTTTTTTACTAAAATACCCCAAAGAGACATCACAATGAAGCAAAAGAAGTAACACGTCTACGGTGGTTGATCGAGGTAATGTGCACTGGTGTATTTCAGATCATTGTAATCATTCTGTCACTTTGATGTTATGTTCAAGGTTGAAGTTAAAAATTGTGTTTATGAAGCAAAATACATTGTGGTGACCACACTCCGGCCCTTCCTGAAAAGAAGGGTCACCCATGCAGGAAGAACATGTGATATACTGCGTCAAGGGAGTGCCCCCGATGGGGGACGGTGCAGGAGTCCATGTGCACTTGGAAGGAGGGCCCTCCACCTCCAGATCGTGTCTGCAGCGGCTCCTGGACTGATTTCAGCATTACAAAATGCACTAGTTAGGCAGTGCGCACAATGAGAATCTAGTAGGAAATTTAGGCAAAAAAACCAGCATACTTATTTTTTCCATTATGATTATTAACTTTTATTTACATACAATACAGAAAAGAGGTGTTAGAACAATATAGTGATGGCAAGAGTTGGTAAGCAAAATGGAAAAAAATTCCCGGATGCCTCATAGCCTTTTCCCACCATGGGCTTCCCTTGCAGCTCACAGCCCACAGGAGGGGGTCAGAGCCCTGTCAGGGGTCCTGGGGCTGCTGGCAGGTGTCCATGGAAGTGGGAAGAAGGGGTGAATTTGCTCACAGGTGTCCCCAAAGCCTCAGGGCATAAATTTCATGACTCACCAGTGCACAATAGTGAGGGAAGAGGTACTAACATGGCTCATGGAGTTTGTAAAGTGACAGACATTGGTGACTCAGGTACCATCAGAGAGATCTCACAGCTTTGGATACAGAGCAAACATGTATTTTAAAATCTGATATTTCATAAATATATGTGGTAAGATGTCGTGGTGACAAGGAGCTACCCAGAGACCAGATAACATGCTTCGAGGGGCCGAGAGGAGGCAACACCGTGATCAGCAAGTTAAGGACTGAAGCCTGATCCCCAGCCTTCCTCAGATATTTATTAGCCAGTACAATAACTCGGGGATGCAGACCAGAGAAGTTTTCAGGGGATGAAGGGAAAGGCAAGGAGCATGCTGACTTCTAATCTCTGTTCTGAGAGCCTAAACATTTCTTGTTGCTGAATCTTAACCTGCTGTTTTGCTGTTTCTAGCATGCACTGTCTCCAGTACGGGTCAAAAAGACCCCTGGACTCTCACCTGTTCAGAAATTTTGCCCTAGGGCACTTGGCTGTCTTTAATTATTATTTTAACTCTGCATATTTTTATAACATATTCCTACATGTCCCCCTCTTTTGTTTTAGTAAAGATTAACGAGAGTAAGATGCTTATGAGGTTGCAGTGGAAGGTGAAGGATAAGCATAGAAAGAAACAGGTTTTTAGGAGTCTCTGGTGAGTCTGTATTTTGCAAAAGCTCACTAGCACACCTGGTTAGATGTTTTAAAGTGTCCTAGGTGATGTCAGGTGTTCCCTGAGTGCTTGGGAGCAAGTCAGGTGTCCTCTTTTCTGTGTTCATTCCCAGAGCGAGATTCATTATCAGATTCTGGATCTCTGGAACTGGATTGCTTTCTAGAATCTGTTGTCAACTCATGATGAGGCTTCACTTTCCTCACTGGCATCGAGAGAGGAGCTGTTGTTGACAAAATAGCAGCATGCCCTCACCCCCAGGTTAGTGATTTGACTGGATGCTACTGCTCAGGGTCAGTTAATACATCCTGGTACAACTGAGAGGCTTGGGCGGTTGCTCAGCCAGTACAATATACCTCTTGGCTGCAGGAAGTCCAGGTGAGGAAATGTTCAAAAAGTTAATAGTAAAAAGAAGCTTATACATTGTTCTTGTGGGGTGAGTCTCTCCTCCTGACTCCCCCATTTATGTTTGTGTAGTTGGAGCTTAAGGCAGCCATTGGCTCTATCTGTAATATCTCTAAGTTTGTGTGAATTCCTCAAGCTCTAGGGCCCCTAAGAATGTCCTAATGTTCTCTTTTATTTTCCTTTCAGGACAATCCTTCTTCTAAAGTCCTTCCTTCTTTTCTTACCTTTGTCAACTTTCTCAGTCAATTCTCTTTTTGTTTCTTCCCTCTGCACAAACTGTCTACAACCTGCACAAACCTGCAACTTACACAAACTTCTTTATCTATTCAAAAATAACAATCTTTCTGAACTTGCTTACTTCCTAACTTTTCCTTTCAAAAATATCTCCATACATTTTACCTTTTATCATTAAAACTATAAGATTTCTTTCTAATTAGTCAGAATTCTCAACTTCTGAACACCTTATCTTTCAGTGAGGACTAAGTTAGTAATTAGCAGTTTTAGAATAATACTTTTATGAATATATTTATGATCGTTAGAAACAGTTTCCTTTATTAATAAACAAATGTATATTTTCAAAAGATATAGTAAAGATAACTGGAACCTTTCGTAAACCTAGGCAAAAGAAGTATAGTGATTGTTAAGAACTTCAAAAGACAATAAAATTTAAACTATAGTAATATCAAATGCTTTCTTAGACCACCTTGTTAAAATAATTAGGATAGTTTTATATTTTACAGTATCAATAATTTTTTTATTGTTCTCAGGATTACAGTAGTTCTCTGGTCTTCAGGAGAGGCTTTAAGATATTTAAATGGCCTGATTTCTCTTTTTCCTTTCTAAAATTATCCTCAGGGATTTTCTAAGAGCCAAACTGAGATTATTCAAGTTACAGTATTAAGTCTAGTTTTAACTTGGCCTGGTAATTTGCAAAAATACAGCAAGTACAATAATTGATTATATTGGCTTTTTCAAATTGCTTTGTAGTCTCTTTATATGATAAAAAAATTTTAGATTGAAATTTTGGGGGTTATCTTTTAATTCCTTTTATTAATTTTATAGAGAAAAGAGAAAAGGAGAGAGAGAGAAGGAGGAAGGAGAAGGAAGCATCAAGTCCCATATGGGCCTTGACTAGGTAAGCCTAGGACTTCGAACCGGTGACCTCAGTGTTCAAGGTCAATGTGTCATCCACTGCGCCACCACAGGCCAGGTTAGATTGAGTTTAAATTAGCCTCTCAGGGCACACACAGAAGTCATACTACACAGTTGTTATTAGGTTCTGCCTGTAATCTTCCTGAAAATATCCTTCTACCCACAGTTATAACAGGTTTGTGGCCTTGGTCACAGCCTGTCTCCCTTTCCAAACCCACAGGTCCCTCCTGAAGGCCTTGTCCCAAGGACACTCCCAGGAACCTTTCCAAAGTGGGGGAGTTGCTTAAGGAGAAGAGATGGTCAAGTGAAGGAGATACTTCATGAAGAAGTTGCCTTAGTTGGAGGTTGGGCAAGAAGAATTTGAGTTTAAAGGGGCCTTGCATTTAAAGGCACCCTGGACCAATACCTAAGATTCTAACCCTTTGTTTTTTAAGGAAATGGGGCAAAGGTCTCTTCTTCTGCAGCTACTTCCTCCTTGTTAAGGTCGGTGAATTATCTAAGGCATTGGTCAGCAAACTCATTAGTCAACAGAGCCAAATATCAACAGTACAATGACTAAAATTTTTTTTGAGAGCCAAATTTTATTAACTTAATCTATATAGGTAGGTACATTGTTATTAATTTAATTAAGGGCACTCTTAACCCGGCCAAGAGCCGCATGTGGCTGGCAAGCTGCAGATTTCCAACCACTGAATAGGGGAAGGCTGTGGTCTGTGGTTCAGGCTAGGTGGTGAGAACACTTTTACACACACTTTCAAATACAAAGAGGTCACATTGTATCCAGTATTGATTGCTTCAATTGTCCCCTTGGTAAAAGTGCTTTCCCAATCTTCTAAGTCTGAACTTCCCCTTCACATACCAAAGCCATTGTTGCTGCATCCTGAGCAAGAGGGCACTTAAATTCCAACCCGACACCTGCAGCCCACAGGAGTCCCCACAGCTGTAACCTGTGACTCCACTGCTCAGGGGAAAGGGAATCCCCCATGATGGAGGAGAGATGAAGGGAAAGGGAAACCCCTGGCCTGATCCCTGAAAGTGACCTTACTGCAAACATCCACGGGCTTTTCTCCTGCTGCTTGTGTCCCTTACCAAACAGGATGAGTGAACATCCTCTTCCTTTGCCAGGTTTTGAGAGGTTGTTTATTCTGGATCCTCACTTGGGGAACCACTTGTCGCTGCGACAATGAACTACTTAGAGTAACAAGCCTGTCATTTGGTTCCTGTTCCTCACATGGAGCACCATTTGTTGTGGCGACAATGAACTATCTATTCAGGAACCAGATGACACACTCTGAGGGGCTGAGAGGCAACAGCTCCAGTCAGCAGACAGAAGGACTGAAGCCCCATGCCCAGCCTTCCTTGGATATTTATTAGCAAGTACAAATGACTCAAGGAAGCAGACAGAAGAAGTTTCCAGGGGCTGAAGTAAAGTGCATGGAACATGCTGCCTTCTAATCTCTGTTCTGAGAGCCTAAACATATTCTGTGTTGCTGAGTCTTATCCTGCTGTTTTGCTGTTTCCAGTGCACACTGTTTCCAGTACGGTCAGAGAGGATCCTGGATCCTCGTCTGCTCTGGGCTTTCATCTTAGGGCATCTCACTGACTCTGATTATTATTCTAGCTCTGATTATTTTCATGGCATATGCCTACAATAAGATGTTATGAAAAATACATCTCATAATGAGCTGAATGAGGCCTGTTTATGATTCAATCTGTCCACAAAGAATATTATTTTTGGTGAAAATAAGACCTTTTATTACAGTTTTTATCCCTGGAAGTCTTAATTCTGAAAATGCTCACACCATGACTATACAGACAAGGAAGGGGTATGGTTATGGTGCAGTGCCAATTGGTTAATCGTAATTCTTTAGACTATGAGCTAACAATGTCATTGTGATCTATCATTCCATATCATTTTACTCTTGATCTTAGGCCTAGGACCAAGAAGTGATCAAAATAATTTTTAAGGACTAATCAGCCATGGCTGAATTAGGTCCGTCCTTATGTTATTCAAAGCAAAGACACATAAAACAGTCACCACAGAAAAATTTGTGTCTCACTAAATATTACTCACAGTTTTGTTTTTCATTTGGAGAGTGAGTTGTACACGCAGAGTCAGTGCCGTGTAGGAGCTGACAGATGATGTACACGCAGAGTCAGTGCCGTGTAGGAGCTGACAGATGATGTACACGCAGAGTCAGTGCCGCGTAGGAGCTGACAGATGATGTACACGCAGAGTCAGTGCCGTGTAGGAGCTGACAGATGATGTACACGCAGAGTCAGTGCCGTGTAGGAGCTGACAGATGATGTACACGCAGAGTCAGTGCCATGTAGGAGCTGACAGATGTTGTATAACCATCTGTCTTTCTCAAATAGAACAAAGATGTATTTGATGTGGAGGTGGGACATCAGAACCAGTGTAACCATAATGACACATATACCATAAAACTATATGAGGTTATCAAGTCCCAGAACTGAAATCTGAAACGTGTCCATCCCCCCACAGACCTGCTGACCAGTTAGAGACTGAGCTAGAGGAGCCCTGGGATTTCAACAGCAGCCAGAGGACACGTGTCACTAGCACATCCTGCAGAAGACAGAAATTCAGAGATCCTGTGCCTTGCAATGGAGAACACCTATCCCCACCCAACACCCTCCGGTACACTTAGATCTAATAAACAGAGGTTCAGAAAATTAAATCCTAAAATAAGTCACTTAGATGTGATCCTAAAACAGTAAATTAAATGATTGAAAAGTAATGATGTTATGTTAACTAAGAGAACTCCAATAAAACCAGAGCCGATTCAGAATATAGTGTTACCTCTCAGGTAAACTAACTTCCTTCCCAGGCAGAGTCAGTTAGATTCAATCAGATATTCACCCTTAAGGATAAGGTGATTCATTTTGTGTGACTTATTACTAATATTTTAGCATAATATTAATAGCTGAAATTTACTGCCAGATACTATACTGAACATTTCACTGAATTAATATATTTATTCTAACACAAACTCTATAATATCACCCTTATTTACAGATAATGAAATTAATGTGAAGAGGGTCAGCACCCTGCAGAAGACATTACAGGTATAAAGTTCTAGAGCAGAGGTCCCAAAACTTTTTACACAGGGGGCCAGTTCACTGTCCCTCAGACCCTTGGAGGGCCGGACTATAAAAAAACTATGAACAAATCCCTATGCACACTGCACATATCTTATTTTAAAGTAAAAAACAAAACAGGAACAAATATAACATTTAAAATAAAGAACAAGTAAATTTAAATCAACAAACTGACCAGTATTTCAATGGAAACTATGCTCCTCTCACTGACCACCAATGAAAGAGGTGCCCCTTCCAGAAGTGCAGCGGGGGTGGATAAATGGCCTCAGGGGGCCGCATGTGGCCCACGGGCCGTAGTTTGGGGACCCCTGTTCTAGAGCTCAGCTTGTATCTAGGTAGTCGGTTCTAAAATTAGACTGTTCCCAAAGACTCAATAAAAAAAAAATGTTCTAAATTTGACTCAGAGGTGCGATCCTCCTAAATGATAAGTGAAACCATCAATTAGAACAATATAGCATCTAATTTGATTTGGAATCTTGCTTGATATTTTTTAAAACAGTAAATTAGAGTAGGAAGTTAATTTGATTTGATTTGAATTGTCGCCTGATAGTTTACAATACATTAGATTAAATAAGAAGTTAGGAGTTGGAAGGTAGTCTTTCTGTTTTACTGTCTTATCTTGGGAACCAAACACCTCTGATTTCTTCTCAATTGTTAGCAGCCCACTGACCTTTCTCCCTCCACCGCCAAAGGAGCCCTGGCACAGCAGGCATCATCTCACACTAAAGATGCTCCCTAACCCACCTGAGTAGTTTGTTAATTCATAGTCCTGCACACACAGGGGTACTTGCTGACCCTCCTCCTGTGCCCGGCACCAGGCTGACACAGATCAGCAAACCAGAAGCATGTCATTATTCCTCAGGGGAAAAATTAGGACTAAAATCCAGGCTTGGTGACAGGCCACATCCTTTGTGGGCAGGACCAGCGAAGCTCACTGGGTACAAATAACCCGGGGCTCTGCAGGCTGCTGAGTCCAGCTCCTAATTACTCAGTGCTGCTAGAACTGAACTCAAGGCAAAGTCCACCATGAAGCTGTCCCTGACTGTCCTGTTGGTCACTCTGGCCTTTGGCTGCTCTGAGGGTGAGTATCATGTCTAATTAAAGTACATCAGCCTGGGTAAGTAACCTTCTCTCAATTAGGTGACTTGTTAGGGAAGGATGGGGGGACAGTGAACAGATCACAATACAAAATGCTTCCGCCACTTGTGGACTAGCACCCAACAGCCAGGGCTCATTGTATCAATTCCCGATGCTCTGGAACTGTCTCAAGCATCATTGCATGCTTGTTTTCAGAGTTCTCTATTAGAAGGTTCACTCCAATGCTGTGACCTTGAACAAATGCTTAGTCATCCCAAGTCTCCTCTTGTCCTTGCTTTTAACATCTGCCACCCAGAGTGGCTCTGACAGAGCAGTGAACTGACGTGTCTCAGAGGCAGCTCCAGGTCCCATCAGATGTTCTGCTTCCCAGGGTCTTTCAGGAGTTCGTTGATACCTTGGCTGTGAACTCCTGGATTCAGACTCACACGATGTGCAGGCTGGAAGGGCTTTAGTAGAGTTCTCAGTTCAGGAAGAGCCAGTGTTGTTTGAATCTCTGAACTATCATTTTCCCAGGGGCTCTGAGAACCAGCAGCCCTCAGCAAATCACCACGTGCTGCGCGTTCTCGAGGCATTCAGCCAGGACTTGGAGACCCAATGTCATCTTTAGGGCTCCAAATGTGTCTTTCCTGGGCTCATTCTGGCTGTTCATCCAACAATACTTTGGAGTGTCTTCATGCCCTCGATACTGACCCCATTTGTTTTCATTTGTTCTCTTTCATCTGACTTTCTGAACCTCCTCCTGTTTCCCATGTGGACTCTAATCTGACCCTCTCACCATCTCGGCGTAGCTGCTGTCGGATCCGGTCAGTTCAGAGCCTGGTAGGAAACATTCCGGGCTGCAGGTGGTTGCAAAGAATTGGAGGAAGGGTGGAAAATCTAGACCAGAGAAAGCGGTCACTTCAGGTCTCAGCAGAATCCCAGTGGGGTCGGTAGTAAGCCCTAGTTCCTACCTCCCACCTTCTCTAAGGAATTCTGTACATCTGTGCAGAACCCAAGAGCCATCATGACATGTGCATAATTCCAGATGTGTGAAATTCAGAGTCATTTTTTCAGAAGTTTTTCCAAGTTTTTATCCAATGATGTAATCCTATCATTTAATTTCATCTCATCTTCCAATATTTAATACTTTTCCTCACTCCTGTAAAGATTTAATCCCCTTTTTCTGACCTCTGGCAAGATCTGACTCTGCCATTCATTATTCAAAGAGTTCATTACTAACATCTCCTTTCAAACCATATCAACATAAAGAAGATGTCACTTTACTGACAGGAAAGCTATAATTTTTTAAATCAAGGGAGTGTGAATTTCAGCAAAGCAGGAGAGTTTGGAAAGTGGCAGGTGTACTTTACAAAGAATAAACCAGATCTAGGGATCAGTCAACCTGCTTCACAGACTGAGCTCTGCATCCAGCCCTGGGATCTTCAGAAAGTTAAAACATCAAGGATTTTGCATTGTCATTGGCTCAGCAATGAGATGTGACCACAATTCCCTGGAGCTTTCTGTTCATTCTATAATCAAAAAGTAAAGTGAAAAAGTGTCTTTCCTTACATTAATTGTATTTCTTTTGCTTCCACTCTAGCGCTTCCACAAGTGTGTCCAGCCCTTGTTACTGAGACGGTTAAGATGTATTTGGAATCAGCCAACAACTTCCATACCAGCCTTCAGAAATACAACGCACCTCCCGAAGCAGTCTTCGCAGCTATGCAATATAAAGGATGTGTAGATAATTTGACTCTTGAAGGCAGAGAGAAATTCGAAAAATTTTGGGTAATTTCTTTCTCTGTTGGCATAGAGGTTGTAGTTCAACTGCGCAGCCAGGAGGGAGGTCAGGGTGCTGCTCTAGGGACACAGGGTGTGAACACAGCTGTCCCTCTGCTCACTTCTGATCGAGTGGCCCGTGCACACCAGGTCCATGATAACGTGGCACCTGCTGAGCTGGACTAAGGCTGCACACAGCTGGGCATGTTCGTCCTTCTCAGGTCACCTCCCTGGGCACCAGGTTTCCCACAGTGTTCTGAGGAGAGGGACAGCCAGGCCCACAGGGTGTGATGGGGCAGGGCCAGAGTCTGTTCCCCCAGCAGGACGGGCCCCTCACGCAGTGGCATAGTCCCTGGGACTCTCACAGGAGGACTGGGAGGGAGAAGTGGACACAGCGAGAGGGAGAGAGCCAGCCCCACCCTCAGTCAGGATAGAGGGGCGGCTGCTGGGGGCTCTGCCAGCTAAACAGAGCCGAGGTCACCCCAGTACTTAACCCTACGTTTCCTGGCCAGGGGCCCGCGACCTTCCCTGTGTCCTCTGCAGCCCCATTTGGAGCTGAAACTCTTCAATCATGTCCTCATGGAGAGATCACACAGATGTAAAGGTGTCTGTCAGCACGTCCACCCTGGAATTAAGTCAGATTCACACAAATGTCCTCACTAGCTGCATTCTCAGTGTGGGAAGTCCATGTGCTGTGTGGGAAAGGTCCACTTTGAAGGCGTGACATCTGCAGGCAGAATGGCCACGTCCCCTCTCGCCCCATCCTGGTCCCCATTCAGTGACAAGTGGAGTCCTCATTCTGAAACTCATAGAAAGGAGACCGGGCTGCTCTGCCCAACTCCTGAGCCTCCTCCTCGCTCCACTAGAGACCTGTGTCCTTCTCCGGGGACACGCAGGGTTTATCTGCAGGGTGTGGACATGGTTCTCTCCTAACTTGCATGGTCTGTGCGGACTGGACTAGGACTGTTGAATTCCCCACACGCACGGCTACCTGCCTGGTGCCTCCATTTCCCTTTGCTGGTTGCAGTTTCTTCCACATCTGGGTTGTGAACAACAGTCTGTGTTAACATGGCTTCTGCAGGGGATTCATGACTGATGTTATTTTTCTTTCTTTTTCTATTTCAGATCAATGTCTTTAAGAAATGTAACAGTTAGATTTAATAATCTTCCATGAGACTTCTCTGTCATTCAATGTTGACCTGATATTTCCCAGACAATGTGAAGGTTTCAATGTCTTGCTTCAATAAATTTCTTTCCTGCACTTCGCTGCCTGTCTTGTTTTATCCAACAGTCTCTGGCTTGAGTTGGGTGGTTTCATCATGAAGTGGCCTGTGGGTGGTGTCAGGAGTAAAGTAGGGAGACCAGCGTCCAGGGACCATGGAGCCTGTGTGCAGGGGTCCTGGTGGGAACATGGGCACAGGAGCCATCCTGCATGACCCCACAGACTGTCTAGTCACATGGCCCTAAGGGTGGGGCGGTTGAGGGAAAAAGCATGAGAACGTCTTGCTCCAGGCTAGGACTTAGGGAACCGCAGCCTTATGGCGGTCACATGGTTCCCACAAAGCAGCATAGCTGCTACTGCGCCCTCATCATCAGCACAACCCTGCTCGGTGCTCACTCCACCTTGGGGTCAATGCCCGGATGGCCCCGTGTGACATAATCTCTGTCCACTTCTCCACTTGTAGAGAATCTGCAAAGTTCAACCTCCAGTTACACCCTGCACTATGCACATGCGCATTGCTCACCTCCACCCCGGCTACCACTTACTCCCGCAAGGTCTCCCTATAGCCTTGGACATGGGCGTCCAGCTGCCATGTGGACAGCTCCATGCACACCATTCACACTTACTGCAGGAGGAACATGTCAGATGAGCACAGTTCCTTCCATGAGCCCATCCAAGCTAATGGGCCCCCATCCAATGAGGCAGCTGACTCAGATGATGGATATATCACAGATAGGGATTGGTGTCCAGTGGCTGTTGTGACACACAGCCACACACTTGGTGGCTTCAGTTAAGTTCTTTCTCCAGTTGCAATGAATAATAGTCTAAAATCTGTAACCTCTGCTTAAATCACAGTGTCAGGAGGCCATGCTGGCTTTGGAACAATGAGGGGAACATCTATCCGTGGTGCCTCCAGCTGAAGGCTTACGGCTACCTGGTCTGATACCCACATCCCTTCTATCTCTGCCCCATGAGGTGACATTGACGTATTTTTTTCTTTGTGGATGACTATCTTCCGGTCTCCTTCATATATACAATGGCATTTAGAGGTCACGAGATAATTCAGGATCTTCTTTCTTTTTTTTTTTTTTTTTATTGTATTTATTTTTAATGGGGTGACATCAGTAAATCAAGATACATATATTCAAAGATAATATGTCCAGGTTATCTTAAAGTTCAATTATGTTGCATACCCATCACCCAAAGTCAGATTGTCCTGTCACCCTCTATCTAGTTCTCTTTGTGCCCCTCCCCCTCCCCCTTCCCTCTCCCTCTCCCCCCCTCCCCCCGTAACCACCACACTCTTATCAATGTCTCTTGGTCTCACTTTTATGTCCCATCTACGTATGGAAAAATGCAGTTCCTGGTTTTTTCTGATTTACTTATTTCACTCCGTATAATGTTGTCAAGATCCCACCATTTTGCTATAAATGATCCGATGTCATCATTTCTTATGGCTGAGTAGTATTCCATAGTGTATATGTGCCACATCTTCTTTATCCAGTCATCTATTGATGGGCTTTTTGGTTGTTTCCATGTCCTGGCCACTGTGAACAATGCTGCAATGAACATGGGGCTGCATGTGTCTTTACAAGTCAATGTTTCTGAGTTTTGGGGGTATATACCCAGTAGAGGGATTGCTGGGTCATAAGGTAGTTCTATTTGCAGTTTTTTGAGGAACCACCATACTTTCTTCCATAATGGTTGTACTACTTTACATTCCCACCAACAGTGGATGAGGGTTCCTTTTTCTCCACAACCTCTCCAACATTTGCTATTACCTGTCTTGTTAATAATAGCTAGTCTAACAGGTGTGAGGTGGTATCTCATTGCAGTTTTGATTTGCATTTCTCTAATAACTAAAGAAGATGAGCATCTTTTCATATATCTGTTGGCCATTTGTATTTCTTCCTGGGAGAAGTGTCTGTTCATATCCTCTTCCCATTTTTTTATTAGATTGTTTGTTTGTTTGTCGTTGAGTTTTATGAGTTCTTTGTAAATTTTGGATATTAGGCCCTTATCTGAGCAGGTGTTTAAAAATATCATTTCCCAATTAGTTGGCTGTCTGTTTATCTTGTTATCAATTTCTCTTGCTGAACAAAAACTTCTTAGTCTGATGTAGTCCCATTCATTAATTTTTGCTTTCACTTCTCTTGCCTGTGGAGTCAAATTCATAAAATGCTCTTTAAAGCCCAGGTCCATGAGTTTGGTACCTATGTCTTCTTCTATGTACTTTATTGTTTCAGGTCTTATGTTTAGATCTTTGATCCATTTTGAGTTAATTTTAGTACAAGGAGAAAAACTGTAGTCCAGCTTCATTCTTTTGCATGTGGCTTTCCAGTTTTCCCAGCACCATTTGTTGAAGAGGCTTTCTTTTCTCCATTGAGTGTTGTTGGCCCCTTTATCAAAAATTATTTGACTATATATATGTGGTTTTATTTCTGGGCTTTCTATTCTGTTCCATTGGTCTGAGTGTCTATTTTTCTGCCAATACCATGTTGTTTTGATTGTCGTGGCCCTATAATAGAGTTTGAAGTCAGGTATTGTAATGCCCCCAGCTTCATTCCTTTTCTTTAGGATTGCTTTGGCTATTTAGGGCTTTTTATAGTTCCATATAAATCTGATTATTTTTTGCTCCATTTCTTTAAAAAATGTAATTGGAATTTTGATGGAAATTGCATTAAATTTGTATATAGCTTTGGGTAATATGGCCATCTTGATTATATTTATTCTACCTAACCAAGAACAAGGTATATTCTTCCATCTCATAATGTCTTTTTCAATTTCCCTTAACAATGGTTTATAGTTTTCATTGTATAAGTCCTTTACATTCTTTGTTATGTTTATTCCTAGGTATTTTTTTGTTGTTGTTGCAATCGTGAAGGGGATTATTCTTTTGAGTTCATTCTCAGATGATTCATTGTTGGCATATAGAAAGGCTATTGACTTCTGTATGTTAATTTTGTATCCTGCGACCTTACTGTATTGGCTTATTTTTTCTAGAAGTCTTTTTGTGGATTCTTTGGGGTTTTCGATGTATAGGATCATATCATCTGCAAAAAGTGATACCTTCAGGAGTGACGTCACGGAAATGGCACCGTGAGCAGCGCGTCCGACAGCTCTCCCCTAAATCACAACAAATTTATCAACTAGAAACAGAAAAATTTATCCTCGGAGCATTCCGGAGATCCACACAAACTGATAGCAAAAGGACTGTTATCACTTGAATCTGAGAGATGAGGGTGTGGAGGAATCGACCACAGAGACGTTCTTTCAAACCGCAAGGAAGTGCGCCTGTGGTGAGTCAGCCCATATACTTGGGAACCGCGAGCCGCCGCGCGCGCCCGGTCCGGTTGACCACCGCTGACGTTCCCAGCGGCCCGCACACTGCGAGTGGGGGTCGCCGACCACCGGTGCCCGGAGCGCCCCATTCGCGCGCGTGCCTTGGGCATTCCACGCGCCCAGGGCGCCCTGCTGGCCCGCACACCCAGGGGGCTCCATTATCCTGCGCCTGGTGCGGTCCGCCAGCGGCGGGGCGAGCGGGAGAGGCTTGGGAGATTCTCTCCGTGGGCGGGGCACCTCACCCAGCCATTCAAGCTAACAATCAAGCGTTGGGGGAGGGGCGCGCGCAGGCAGCCTAAAATACCTTCGGAAGCACAGCTGCGTCCCAATCACTGAAATTAGCTTAACCCATGAAATCTGCGCACCCTCAGTTCTATTTGATAAGATCTCTCTCAGTTCAGCGATCCAAGACAAGAGGCGTGATATTTTTTAGTGCCTCTCGCTAAAGGGGCGGGGGCAACTTCTGATTGATGGAGCCTCCATATTCAGGGATAAACGCTAACAAGAAGCACTTGGCAGATAATAAGGTCTATACTACACTAGTCGTAAGCAGAGACTAGTGCCTCTTCTTCCCTGCAAAAACAGGCTACAAAGTGTGGAAAGCCTGGGTTGAGAGGTCCAACTAAATGATAGGCGCTGAACAGTCACCTTGACAACAATTGACTCCCACCCCCGCCTGATTACACTGGAGGCCCTGACTGTCAGAGCCTTTCCCAAAGCCTTGCACTGAGTGGGGATAGAGTGGGGATTTCCCAGCTCTTTGAGCCTCTTACTCCCCAGGCAGAAGCAGTTGCAGCCTTATAGCTGGATCACCAGGCTGCTAAATCAGAAAGGGGGGACTAGGAGAGATAATCCAGGAAAGCAAACTCTCTCATCGTTGGACCCTGCAAACACCAACAAGCCTTTACTTCCAGCAAGACTAAAGCCAATTATATGACATTGCCATAGAATCCCATCAACTGCAAATCCCTACCTAAGAGTGACACAGGGGCAGAGCCTGGGGTACAGAGTCACCGACCAGGAAGAGGGAGAGAAAAGAAAAAGGAAGAAGTTAACCTCTCAAAATCAAGAAAAACCCACAGACTTTACAACTTGATCCACTAATTTTTTGTTGTTGTTGTTGTTGTTTGTTTCTTCTATCTTTCTGCCTTTATATCCTCCACCTCGGTCCTTCTATTCTCTGCCCATCTCATGCTTCCCCTTTCTTGAACTACACTACCCATGAGTGTTGCATTTTATTTTTCTTCTTCATCCTCACCCTCCTTTAAGGTTATACTCCAAAACACTTAACTCTCACTCTCTCCTCTTTTGTTTTTTTTTTTTTGTCTTGCTTTATTTTGTTTTTTTCTCTTCCTATTTTATTTCTTCCTTCGTTTTTCTCTTTTTCTTATTTTTTCCTTTCTATTCGTTTTTTCTTTTCTCATTTTACTTTCATCCCATATAATCCTCAATCACGAACAAATAAGTTAATTTGGAACTCAAGGCTTTTTGTTTACTTTATTTCTCTTTTTTGCTTTTGTTTTTATTTTTTTTCTTTTTTCTTGTTTGTTTATTTTTGTGGCATTTTGAGTCCTCCCAACCCAAGGACTCCATTGTATTTAGTCTTCGCTCCTATTAATACAACAGATTTTTACTTATTATTTTTATTTTTTCTTCTTTATTATTCTTTTTTGGTCCTTTTCTCTGGTTCCCTCTTATCCCTCTCATTATATCTCTTAGTTGACTATCACTTACAAGCAAATCATCTTATGCTTGTCTAAGATTTTCTTCCTTTTTTTTTTTTTTGCATTTAGCAGGCCCCTACTTCCTTTTTTTTGCCCCTTGAACTCTTCACCCCAAATCAGGCCCTCCATTATAGGCACGATATTTCCCTGAGGAGGGGAGAGGAGGGAAAGAGAAGAGAGAAAAAAAGGGGGAAATAATAAAGTATTACTGGGTTTTCTTGTGGGGTGTTTTACCTTTTTTTTTTTTTTTTACTTTTTACTCTTTATTAATTCTAATTAGTGCTATCAATAAGACCACCCTCAGATGCCGATAAGAAAGAGGAAATCGAATATTATGGATACAAAAGAAAGAGAGGTAACACAAATAGATGTGGAAAAATCTATGGAGAAAAGACTTAAGATATTGGAAGACTTGGAGCTAAATGACAGAGAATTTAAAATAGAAATCTTAAAAATACTCAGAGGTATACAAGAAAACACAGAGCCTGACCTGTGGTGGCGCAGTGGATAAAGCGTCGACCTGGAAATGCTGAGGTTGCCAGTTCGAAACCCTGGGCTTGCCTGGTCAAGGCACATATGGGAGTTGATGCTTCCAGCTCCTCCCCCCTGTCTCTCTCTCCTCTCTGTCTCTCTCTCTCTCTCTCCTCTCTAAAATGAATAAATAAAAAAAAAATTAAAAAAAAAAAAAAAAGGTTTAGCTCTTAAAAAAAAAAAAAAAAAAAGAAAAGAAAACACAGAAAGGCAAAATAGGGAGATCAGAAAACAACTCAATGAACACAAAGAATATATTACCAAGGAAATTGAAACTATAAAAACAAATCAAACAGAAATGAAAAACTCAATTCACGAGCTGAAAAACGAGGTAACAAGCTTAGCTAACAGAACAGCCCAGATTGAAGATAGGATTAGTGAAATAGAAGACAAACAACTTGAGGCACAACAGAGAGAAGAAGAAAGAGATTCAAAAATAATAAAAAACGAGAAAGCCCTACAGGAATTGTCTGACTCCATCAGAAAGAATAACATAAGAATAATAGGTATATCAGAGGGAGAAGAGAAAGAAAATGGAATGGAGAATATACTCAAACAAATAATAGACGAGAACTTGCCAAGCCTGTGGAAGGAACTAAAGCCTCAAATTCAAGAAGCAAACAGAACACCAAGTTTTCTTAACCCCAACAAACCCACTCCAAGGCACATCATAATAAAGATGACACAAACCAATGACAAAGAAAAAATTCTCAAGGCAGCCAGGGAAAAGAAGAGTACAACATATAAAGGAAGGCCTATTAGATTATCATCAGATTTCTCAGCAGAAACTCTACAAGCTAGAAGAGAGTGGACCCCAATATTTAAAGCCCTGAAAGAGAGGAACTTTCAGCCAAGAATACTATACCCATCAAAGCTATCCTTCAAGTATGAAGGAGATATAAAAACATTCACAAATACAGAAAAGATGAGAGAATTTATCAACAGAAAGCCCCCACTCCAGGAAATACTAAGGGGGGTTTTCCAACCAGATTCAAAGAACAAAAGAAAACACCACAAGTAACAGCTCCACCAAGAACACAATAAAACCAAACTTAAACTGTGACAACAAAGGAAAAAAAGGGGGGAGAGGATGGAGATTAACAGTAGCAAAGGATGATGAAGTGTAGAAATACTTATAAGATAGGGTACTACAATGAATATGGTAGGTACCCTTTTCATTACTTAATGGTAACCACCCTTAAAAAAAACACCACAAAAACACTTGACTTAAAAAAGGTAGCAACAGAGGAAAGAAGTATGGAACACAAACAAAAACAAATGATAGAAAAACAAAAGAGAAGAATCAAACTAGACACAAAACTAACAGAAAGCAATTTATAAAATGGCAGTAGGGAACCCACAAGTGTCAATAATTACACTAAATGTAAATGGATTAAACTTACCAATAAAAAGACACAGAGTAGCAGAATGGATTAAAAAAGAAAATCCAACTATATGCTGCCTACAAGAAACACATCTAAGCAACAAGAATAAAAACAAATTCAAAGTGAAAGGCTGGAAAACAATACTCCAAGCAAACAACACCCAAAAAAAGCAGGCTTAGCAATACTCATATCAAATAATGCTGACTACAAGACAGAAAAAGTACTCAGAGACAAAAATGGTCATTTCATAATGATTAAGGGGAAGTTGAATCAAGAAGACATAACAATCCTTAATATATATGCACCAAACCAAGGAGCACCAAAATATATAAGACAGCTACTTATTGACCTTAAAACAAAAACTAACAAAAATACAATCATACTTGGAGACCTCAATACACCGCTGACGGCTCTAGATCGGTCATCCAAACAGAGAATCAATAAAGATATAGTGGCCTTAAACGAAATACTAGAACACCTGGATATGATAGACATCTACAGGACACTTCATCCCAAAGCGACAGAGTATACATTTTTCTCTAGTGTACATGGAACATTCTCAAGAATTGACCATATGTTGGGCCACAAAGACAATATCAGCAAATTTAGAAAAATTGAAATTGTACCAAGCATATTTTCTGATCATAAAGCCTTGAAACTAGAATTCAACTGCAAAAAAGAGGGGGAAAAACCCACAAAAATGTGGAAACTAAACAACATACTTCTAAAAAATGAATGGGTCAAAGAAGAAATAAGTGCAGAAATCAAAAGATATATACAGACAAATGAAAATGAAAATACAACATATCAGAATCTCTGGGATGCAGCAAAAGCAGTAATAAGAGGAAAGTTCATATCACTTCAGGCCTATATGAACAAACAAGAGAGAGCCGAAGTAAACCACTTAACTTCACACCTTAAGGAACTAGAAAAAGAAGAACAAAGACAACCCAAAACCAGCCGAAGAAAGGAGATAATAAAAATCAGAGCAGAAATAAATGAAATAGAGAACAGAAAAACTATAGAAAAAATCAATAAAACAAGGAGCTGGTTCTTTGAAAAGATCAACAAAATTGACAAACCCTTGGCAAGACTCACCAAGGATAAAAGACACAGGACTCAAATAAATAAAATCCAAAATGAAAGAGGAGAGATAACCACAGACATCATAGAAATTCAAAGAATTATTGTAGAATACTATGAAAAATTATATGCCATCAAATACAACAATCTAGAAGAAATGGATAAATTCCTAGAACAATACAACCTTCCTAGACTGAGTCATGAAGAAGCAGAAAGCCTAAACAGACCAATCAGCAGGGAGGAAATAGAAAAAACTATTAAAAATCTCCCCAAAAATAAAAGTCCAGGCCCAGACGGTTATACTAGTGAATTTTATCAAACATTCAAAGAAGACTTGGTTCCTATTCTACTCAAAGTCTTCCAAAATATTGAAGAAGAAGCAATACTTCCAAACACATTTTATGAGGCCAACATAACCCTCATACCAAAACCTGGCAAGGATGGCACAAAGAAAGAAAACTACAGACCAATATCTCTAATGAATACAGATGCTAAAATACTAAACAAAATACTGGCAAACCGAATACAACAACATATTAAAAAAATAATACATCATGATCAAGTGGGATTCATCCCAGAATCTCAAGGATGGTTCAACATACGCAAAACGGTTAACGTAATACACCATATCAACAAAACAAAGAACAAAAACCACATGATCTTATCAATAGATGCAGAAAAGGCTTTTGATAAAATACAACACAATTTTATGTTTAAGACTCTCAACAAAATGGGTATAGAAGGAAAATATCTCAACATGATAAAGGCCATATATGATAAACCATCAGCCAACATCCTATTAAACGGCATAAAACTGAGGACTTTCTACCTTAAATCAGGAACAAGACAGGGTTGTCCACTCTCTCCACTCTTATTCAACGTGGTGCTAGAAGTTCTGGCCAGAGCAATCAGACAAGACAAAGAAATAAAAGGCATCCATATCGGAAAAGAAGAAGTAAAGCTATCACTTTTTGCTGATGATATGATCCTTTACATCGAAAACCCGAAGGACTCCACAAAAAGATTATTAGAAACAATAAACCAATACAGTAAGGTCGCAGGATACAAAATTAACATACAAAAGTCCATAGCCTTTCTACATGCCAACAATGAAATATTAGAAAACGAACTCAAAAAAATAATCCCCTTCACGATTGCAACAAAAAAAATAAAATACCTAGGAATAAACATAACAAAGAACGTAAAGGACCTATATAATGAAAATTACAAAGCATTGTTAAGGGAAATCGAAAAAGATACAATGAGATGGAAAAATATTCCTTGTTCTTGGATAGGAAGAATAAATATAATCAAAATGGCCATATTACCCAAAGCAATATACAAATTTAATGCAATTCCCATCAAAATCCCTATGAGATTTTTTAAAGAAATGGAACAAAAAATCATCAGATTTATATGGAACTATAAAAAACCCCAAATAGCCAAAACAATCCTAAGGAAAAAGAATGAAGCTGGGGGCATTACAATACCTGACTTTAAACTATATTATAGGGCCACGATAATCAAAACAGCATGGTATTGGCAGAAAAATAGACACTCAGACCAATGGAACAGAATAGAAAGCCCAGAAATAAAACCACATATATATGGTCAAATAATCTTTGATAAAGGGGCCAACAACACACAATGGAGAAAAGAAAGCCTCTTCAACAAATGGTGTTGGGAAAACTGGAAAGCCACATGCAAAAGAATGAAACTCGACTACAGCCTGTCCCCGTGTACTAAAATTAATTCAAAATGGATCAAAGACCTAAATATAAGACCTGAAACAATAAAGTACATAGAAGAAGACATAGGTACTAAAATCATGGACCTGGGTTTTAAAGAACATTTTATGAACTTGACTCCAATGGCAAGAGAAGTGAAGGCAAAGATAAATGAGTGGGACTACATCAGAATTAAAAGTTTTTGCTCAGGAAGAGAAACTGATATCAAAATAAACAGACAGCCAACTATATGGGAACTGATATTTTCAAACAACAGCTCAGATAAGGGCCTAATATACAAAATTTACAAAGAACTCATAAAACTCAACAACAAACAAACAAACAATCCAATAAAAAAATGGGAAGAGGACATGAACAGACACTTCTCCCAGGAAGAGATACAAATGGCCAACAGATATATGAAAAGATGCTCAGCTTCATTAGTTATTAGAGAAATGCAAATCAAAACTACAATGAGATACCACCTCACTCCTGTTAGATTAGCTATTATCAACAAGACGGGTAATAGCAAAAGTTGGAGAGGCTGTGGAGAAAAAGGAACCCTCATTCACTGTTGGTGGGACTGTAAAGTAGTACAACCATTATGGAGGAAAGTATGGTGGTTCCTCAAAAAACTGCAAATAGAACTACCTTATGACCCAGCAATCCCTCTACTGGGTATATACCCCAAAACCTCAGAAACATTGATACGTGAAGACACATGTAGCCCCATGTTCATTGCAGCACTGTTCACAGTGGCCAAGACATGGAAACAACCAAAAAGCCCTTCAATAGAAGACTGGATAAAGAAGATGTGGCACATATACACTATGGAATACTACTCAGCCATAAGAAATGATGACATCAGATCATTTACAGCAAAATGGTGGGATCTTGATAACATTATAAGGAGTGAAATAAGTAAATCAGAAAAAAACAAGAACTACATGATTCCATACATTGGTGGAACATAAAACTGAGACTAAGAGACATGGGCAAGAGTGTGGTGGTTACCAAGGGTGGGGGGGGAGGGAGGACATGGGAGGGAGGGAGGGAGAGAGTTAGGGGGAGGGGGAGGGGCACAGAGAACTAGATAGAGGGTGACAGAGAACAATCTGACTTTGGGCGAGGGGTTTGCAACATAATTTGATGACAAAATAACCTAGACATGTTTTCTTTGAATATATGTACCCTGATTTATTAATGTCATCCCATTACCATTAATAAAAATTTATTAAAAGAAAAAATAAAACCCTCATAGTCTAAAAAAAAAAAAAAAAGTGATACCTTTACTTCTTCTTTTCCGATATGGATGCCGTTTATTTCTTTGTCTTGTCTGATTGCTGTGGCAAGAACCTCTAGTACAACATTAAATAAGAGTGGAGAGAGTGGACAACCCTGTCTTGTTTCTGATTTAAGGGGGAAAGCCTTCAGTTTTGTGCCATTTAGTATGATGTTAGCTGATGGTTTATCATATATGGCCTTTATCATGTTGAGATATTTTCCTTCTATACCCATTTTGTCGAGAGTCTTAAACATAAAATTGTGTTGTATTTTATCAAAAGCCTTTTCTGCATCTATTGATAATATCATGTGGTTCTTGTTCTTTGTTTTGTTGATATGGTGTATTACGTTAACTGTTTTACGTATGTTGAACCATCCTTGAGATTCTGGGATGAATCCCACTTGATCATGATGTATTATTTTTTTAATATGTTGTTGTATTCGATTTGCTAGTATTTTGTTTAGTATTTTAGCATCTGTATTCATTAGAGATATTGGTCTGTAGTTTTCTTTTTTTGTGCCATCCTTGCCTGGTTTTGGTATAAGGGTTATGTTGGCCTCATAAAATGTGTTTGGAAGTATTGCTTCTTCTTCAATTTTTTGGAAGACTTTGAGTAGAATAGGAACCAAGTCTTCTTTGAAGGTTTGATAAAATTCACTGGTATAGCCGTCTGGGCCTGGACTTTTATTTTTGGGGAGGTTTTTAATGGTTTTTTCTATTTCTTCTCTACTAATAGGTCTGTTTAGGCTTTCTGCTTCTTCTTGACTCAGTCTAGGAAGGTTGTATTGTTCTAGTAATTTATCCATTTCTTCTAGGTTGTTGAATTTAGTGGCATAAAGTTTTTCATAGTATTCTACAATAATTCTTTGTATATCTACGATGTCCGTGGTGATTTCTCCTCTTTCATTTTCGATTTTGTTTATATGAGTTCTTTCTCTTTATTCCTTGGTAAGTCTTGCCAAGGGTTTGTCAATTTTGTTGATCTTTTCAAAGAACCAGCTCCTTGTTTTATTGATTTTTTCTATAGTTTTTCTGTTCTCTATTTCATTTATTTCTGCTCTGATTTTTATTATCTCCTTTCTTCGGCTGGTTTTGGGTTCTCTTTGTTCTTCTTTTTCTAGTTCCTTAAGGTGTGAAGTTAAGTGGTTCACTTGGGTTCTCTCTTGTTTGTTCATATATGCCTGAAGTGATATGAACTTCCCTCTTATCACTGCTTTTGCTGCATCCCATAGATTCTGATATGTCGTATTATCATTTTCATTTGTCTGTATATATCTTTTGATCTCTGCACTTATTTCTTCTTTGACCCATTCATTCTTTAAAAGTATGTTGTTTAGTTTACACATTTCTGTGGGATTTTTTCCCTCTTTTTTGCTGTTGAATTCTAGTTTCAAGGCTTTATGATCAGAAAATATGCTTGGTACAACTTCAATTTTTCTGAATTTGCTGATGTTGTTTTTGTGGCCCAGCATATGGTCAATTCTTGAGAATGATCCATGTACACTGGAGAAAAATGTATACTCAGTCACTTTGGGATGAAATGTCCTGTAGATGTCTATCATATCCAGGTGCTCTAGTGTTTTGTTTAAGGCCACTATGTCTTTGTTGATTCTCTGTTTGGATGACCGATCTAGAGCCGTCAGCGTTGTATTGAGGTCTCCAAGTATGATTGTATTTTTGTCAGTTTTTGTTTTAAGGTCAATAAGTAGCTGTCTTATATATTTTGGTGCTCCTTGGTTTGGTGCATATATATTAAGAATTGTTATGTCTTCTTGATTCAGTGTCCCCTTAGCCATTATGAAATGACCATTTTTGTCTCTGAGTACTTTTGCTGTCTTGTAGTCAGCATCATCAGATATGAGTATTGCTACGCCTGCTTTTTTGTGGATTTTATTTGCTTGGAGTATTGTTTTCCAGCCTTTCACTTTGAATTTGTTTTTATCCTTGTTACTTAGATGAGTTTCTTGTAGGCAGCATACAGTTGGATTTTCTTTTTTGATCCATTCGGCTACTCTGTGCCTTTTTATTGGTGAGTTTAATCCATTTACATTTAGTGTAATTATTGACACTTGTGAGTTCCTCATTGCCATTTTATAGATTGCTTTTTGTTAGTTTTGTGCCTTGTTTGATTCTTCTCTTTCGTTTTTCTATCTTTTGTTTTTATTTGGTTGTGTTCCATACATCTTTCCTCTGTTGCTATCTTTTTTAAATCATGTGCTTCTGTGGTGGTTTTTTCAGTGGTGGTTACCATTAAGTAATGAAAAGGGTCCCTACCCTGTTCATTGTAGCGAACTATTTTGTGAGTACTTTTGCCCTCCATCACCCTTTGCTACTGTTAATCTTCATCCTCTCCCCCCCTTTCTTATTGTTATCACAGTTTAAAGTTGGTTTTGTTATGTTCTTCCTGGAGCTTTTACTTGTGGCTTTGTTGTTGTTGTTTTTTTATTCTTTGTATCTGGTTGGAGAACCCCCTTTAGTATTTCCTGGAGTGGGGGTTTTCTGGTGATAAATTCTCTCATCTTTTCTGTATCTGTGAATGTTTTTATTTCTCCTTCATATTTGAAGGTTAGCTTTGATGGGTATAGTATTTGTGGCTGAAAGTTCCTCTCTTTCAAGACTTTAAATATTGGGGTCCACTCTCTTCTAGCTTGTAGAGTTTCTGTTGAGAAATCTGATGATAATCTAATGGGCCTTCCTTTATATGTTGTATTCTTCTTTTCCCTGGCTGCCTTGAGAATTTTTTCTTTGCAGTTGGTTTGTGCCAATTTTATTATGATGTGCCTTGAAGTAGGTTTGTTGGGGTTAAGAAAACTTGGAGTTCTGTTTGCTTCTAGAATTTGAGGTTTTAGTTCTTTCCAGAGGCTTGGGAAGTTCTCATCTATTATTTGTTTGAGTATGTTCTCCATTCCATTTTCTCTCTCTTCTCCCTCTGATATACCTATTATTCTTATGTTATTCTTTTTGATGGAGTCAGATAATTCCTGTAGGGCTATTTCATTTTTTTTAATTTTTGAATCTCTTTCTTCTTCTCTTTGTTGAGCCTCAAGTTGCTTGTCTTCTATTTCGCTGATCCTCTCTCCTATCTGGCCTGTTCTATTAGCTAAGCTTGTTACCTCATTTTTCAGCTCATGAATTGAGTTTTTCATCTCTGTTTGATTTGTTTTTATAGTTTCAATTTCCTTGGAGATATACTCTTTGTGTTCATCTAGTTGTTTTCTGAGCTCCCTAAATTGCCTTTCTGTGTTTTCTTGTATATCTCTGAGTATTTTTAGAATTTCTATTTTAAATTCTCTGTCGTTTAACTCCAAGGTTTCCAATATCTTAAATTTTTTCTCCATAGATTTTTCCTCATCTCTCTGTGTTACCTCTCTTTCTTTTGTATCCATGATATTCAATTTTCTCTTCTTTAATGGCATCTGAGGATGGTTTTCTTGATAGTATTAATGAGATTTTATAAGGAATAAAAGGATAAAAAAATAAAAATAAAAATAAAAAATTGTGCGTTTTTTTAAAAAATTAATCATTAAATAAAGAAAAATAAAATAAGATAAAAATTTGAGGAAAAAAAGGGAATAATTCCTTCCCTTCCTTTTTTCCTCTCCTCTCCTCTCCCCTCTTTTTTGAGAAAATCTTGTGATGAACTGTGAATTATATTGTACTAAATAGAACAAACAATACCTGTAGTGGAGGGCCTGAGTTGGGGAGAAGTAATATAGGGGTAAAGGAGAAAGAAAAAAAAGAAAAAAAAAATACAAGAAAAAAATTTTTATATATAAAAAAGGGGGGAGCAGTATAGACCCACAAAAAGCAAATTAGGAAAAAATTTGGGTCAATAATAAAATGATTTGCTTTTAGGTGTTGGCTGACTCAGAGTTATGATGAGAGGAATAAGAGGGAAACAGGAAAAAGGGGTGGAAAATTAAAAAATTACTATTGTATTTAGTGGAACAAGAACTAGATAAAATGGAGAGCCAGGGATGGGAGCACTGCTAATGTGTTAAAAAGGTGAAGTAAAAACCCTCCAAAATGCCACAAACTTAAGTTTGAGTCCCAGATAAGATAATTTGTTCGTTATTGAAGTTTGAATGAGAGAAGACGTAAAGGAGAGAGGAAGAGACTAATATAGAGGGAGAAAAGAGAGAGGGAGAGAGAGAAAAGATGGAACAACTTAAAGAAGAAAAAAGAAAAAGGAGGAGAGAGAAAGAGAGAGTTAGGGGTTTTGGATTGCAACCCTCAAAGAGAGAAAGGAGGAGGAAAGAAAAGATAATGGGAGATGTAACACTTATGGGTAGTGTAGTTCAAAGAGAGGCGAGAGTAAGACTGAGAGAAAATTAAATGACCAAATTGGAGTAGAAAAAAAAAATCAAGAATGAAGAAAAGAGACACAGACGAACAAATATAATACAATGGGATAGGTTATAAAATCTGCAGATTATTCTTGATTTTGAGAGGTTGTCGTCTTGCTTTTTCTTTTCTGTCTTTCTGGTCGGTGACTTTGTACCCCGGGTTCTGCCCCTGTGGCACGCTCTGGAAGAGGTTTGCAGTTGATAATTCTCTATGGTAATGTCATGTATTGGGCTTCAGTCTCGTTTGCAGTCAAGGTTCATTAGTGTTTATAGGCTCCAACAGTGAGAGTATCTCTCACTGTGAGAGTGTTCCTGGAGCCTCTCTCCTAGTCTTTCCTTCCACAATTAGAAGCCTGATAATCCAGCTATGGGGTTGCTGCTGCCTCTGCCTGGATAGTAAGAGTCTCAAAGAGCTGGCAACTTCCCACTCTATTCCCACTAAGCACAGGGCTCTGAGTAAGGCTCAGTCAGTCAGACCTGCCAGCATAATCAAGAGTGGCTTCCTCTCACTCAAAGACCTCTGGCTCTGCCCCTCTGTGGGATAACTCGAGTGCCCACTCCTGAGGCGTTTGGAGGAAGCTCTTGCCCACTCTCTGTGCGCACCCACCAGGATGTCAGACCAGACAGGTCACACTTCGAGTGAAATCCCTACCCACACGGAAAAGATCGAGCTTTGGAATTGGCTTTCACCCTATCCTCGTGCGGCTTTCCCAAGGGGCTAGGGCTGCCTGAGATTCCACTCCTGGCCTGCTCACAGACCTGCTCCTCTGTGGGAAAAACACGGGCGCCTACCTCTGAGGAGTTCGGAGGAATCTCCTGTCCACTCTTCCTGTGTGCGCACTGACCAGATTATGAGTTTCAGGCGGGACGCCTCTCACTCCGAGAAAGCCCTCTGTCCACACGGAAAAGTTACTGGGTTGGAATTGGCTTTCACTCTGTCCCCGTGCGGCTTTCCCAGGGCGCTGGGGCTTCCGCTCCTGGCCCGCTCACAGGCCTCTGACTCTGCTCCTCTGAGGGAAAACACGGGCGCCCACCTCTGAGGAGTTCGGAGGAATCTCCTGCCCACTCTGCGTGCGTGCGCACTGACCAGATTATGAGGATCGGGCGGGACGCCTCTCGCTCCACGAAAGCCCTCCTCCCGCACAGAAAAGTTCCGCCGTTGGAGTTGGCTCCAGCTCCCTCCCTGTGCCCGGTCCCCTCAGGGCGCTGGGGCTCCTAGGAGATGCTGCTTTTTGCCCACACAGAGGCCTCTGACTCTGCTTCTCTGTGGGTTAGCATGTGCGGCGCCCACCCCTGAAGTGTTCGTAGGAATCTCTTGCCCACTAACCACGCCAACCAGGAGCTGCGGAAAATGGCTGCCCCACTTGTCTTTCTTTGTCTGGGTTTGGCGTGCGCATGTTAGCTTGAATTGCCCAGGTTTTTCCACGGCTTGGATCTCCGTGCCACAGCCTGGTTTGGCTGTTTGTACCGCAGCCTGGAACTATTCACTCCCTATGCCCGCCTTAGTTTCTGTATTCTCAGTTCTCAGTGAAAGCCATCCTGTTTGGATTAGAGAGGAAGGCGGAGCATTTCTTACTCCTTATTTCCCCCGGAGTTTGACCATATATTTAGCAAATCTTTCGCTCGATCCTACCTTCGGGTGTGTTGTGAAGCATCTGAAGACTCCAAGGATAGGTTTTTCTGTTTCTGGTTGAAGAACTTGTTGAGTTTATGGGGAGATTTTCGGTATCGCTTCCTACCGCGCCATCACTGTGACGTCTCTCCCAGGATCTTCTTTCTAACTCAGCATCTATGACTTTATCACATCTACAAAGTCTGGATTGAAATGGAGGAGACATGAGATGTTCAGATTTTGAGTGTGGATATGTTTGGTGCTGTTATAAGGCTACCTCAGCTACTCTGTCTGCTAACCCTGAGTCCAGTGAATCCTACCGCTTTCAACCCAAGCCTTCCTAGAACATTTTTTATAACTGAAATATTAGAGGTCATGTGTTCATAAATGTATCAAATAAAGGAATTATTAATAGACCTACACCCTTTCTCTAATTTTAAAGGGTATAGATATAAAAACTATGGTTGGCAAATATGAAAATAATTCATAACTACAATTATCAAGTGTGTCCAAACCCTTTAGAATAAATGTGATTACAAGGAAAACAATCCCTTTAAATTAGTCTCTATTTTCTTAACACATTCTGTGTTCATCCACATCCTGTGCTCCACGGACACAGGGTCACGAGCTCTTGCCACAGCCTGAGAAACGCAACCTGGAATCACGTGGGAGGGCAAGGCCCCCAACCAGCGAGGCACAGTGGTCTGGCCTGACCCTGTCCCGGACTCCCTTTCATCCTCATGTCCCTGCTCACTCAGATGCTGGCTCAACCATCCTGTCTACATGTCATTCATTCGACATCACGTTGGATCACACTACAGCACATGGGCCCATCATGGTGCCTTTCCCTCTATGTTGTTCCTGTACAGGACAGCTAACAGCCTTGTTGGAAATGTCTGTGTCCCGTCTTTTGCTCTAAAGCCATCTCTGCCTCTAACACACTAAAATAGACATTTTTACACAGTCACACTATATGTACTAAACAACACACACTCACATACACACTGTAAGGCACACCGGGAACCATGTACTATCAAACATGCAGACAGATACACACAAGGAGGCACAAACACAGGCATACACACAGGCAGGCACAGTCATTTGTCTGTTGTCACTTATTCTTATGTGATGAAAGAGTTCTATGACAGCTGTTAGAGGAATATTTGGAATAAAATAACAATATAAAGAACAAATATTATCAATCATTGTTAATGTTGCTAAAATGTTAACTGAAGGTGACACCTGATTCTGCCTTAGCTTTCAAATTCATCTCTATGACCCAAATTATTAGATTAAATCAAGTTAATGTTTTCTTTTCAGAAACAGGAGACTAAAGTGTCCCCATCCCTGGATGTTAAAGCTACAACTTCTTCTTCTTCTTCCTTTGCCCTACTGATAGAAATCCCACAGCTCTCTCCAAATACAATAAGAACATGGTGTTAGCACCACAATGGCAGACTAACGCCTTGGTTTAGAGTTGGGGGTGAGCGTTATCTATTTAGAATTCCAATTTTAAATGAGTATTTCCTTCTAAATAAAGCCATAAATAAAACACATTATATAATCAGGAATTCTTTGTAAAATTACAAACTATCTAAAAAATAAGTTATAAAACAAAAAAATTAGACACCTCCTGTATCACTATTGTCACACACAGTCCAGAAGAGCTCTTGTCATGCTCTCTAGGACCTGAATAGAGAAGAAAGAACCATGGGGTCAGGTCCTAAGCTACCAGGAGAAAGGTACAAAAAAGGGCCTTGGGTCTTACTAAAGTGACCCCAGAGATTCAAGGGCACTTTCTAACATCTGCAGTAGACTGTCTTTGGTGTGGTGTTGGGAATAAATAATTTCAACCTAAAGGTACCCAGGTAGAGAAAGTGGAGAAGACTTCATGTACAACAAAGGTCTGGAGCAGAACACCATGGGCCTGCACAGAAATCTACCTGGGGGCCACATAGGGCCACTGTGCAGTTCAAGGTCACAAGAATCCATCTGAGTCATAAAGTGAAGATCCAAAGGGTCAAATTAAGATGATCAATAGTGTTGAGAGCTCTCTAATCTTCGACACTTGCCTCCTTAGCTGGTTCTGCCTGCCACTAGCTGTGTGGCCTTGGTAAGATTACTTGAGTGCTCTTGTCTCATATTTCACATCTGGAAAGAGGTGACATGCTTACCTTATGGGGAGGGAGACCACACATCAGGTTGCTCAAGGGAACCTTGGTTTGTGGCACTGTCCTGGCATTCTGTCCATTTAGTGACCTCTTCTACCTTGACAAGTGATCCAGGTCAGCTAATAAATTTCATCATCACTCTACTCACTGATTGTTGTAAAGATTAAGAGAGGTGGTCATACTGCCTGAATCAAGTCTGTGCAATGAAACTGTTTGCCATTCCTGTTTTACTGAATCTGGAAGTAAGTGACACTTGAAGAGGCTAGCAATGGTGAGCTCAATGGGCCAGTGGCAGGTAGAATATGCTCAGATGAATTTAGAGTAATGGCAGCATGAGAAATACTCCTGATATCTCCCTAAAAATTTCAACAAATTTATAGTGCAGTAAAGGAACCTCAGCTGGGCTCACAGCCACTCCTGAATGATCCATGCATGGAATAGACAAAAGGTGGATGGAGTGGAAAGGGGTGTGGAAGATAAAATGCTTTTGAGATGAGTTTTAGAAGAAGAATAGACAAACCTAGATTGACTGAGTTTTTTTTCCTATGCTGTACTACAGAGAGGAGAGAAGCTCAGGCTTTCCGGGTTTTGTTTGTGGCATATGAAGAGGGAAACTCGGAGTGACTGGGTATCCTTATGCTGAAAGGATTGTTAAGACAGTGGGGCTTAACTTTTTAAACCAAAGAATCCAGAGCACAGAATCATGGCCAGCGTTCCCCATGACCTGCCTGCAGCTCACACTCAGCAGAGACAGAGAAAGCTAAACTGCAGCCCCAACCTCTCACTCACCTCGTAGTATGAAGGGTGGCAGAGACAAACCTTTCACCTAGCTCTCGAGCCACCCTCTCCCTAAAGAACAGAAGTGCTCCACGCCCAGTCTCCAGGTCTTTTGAGACATGGGAGAAGCACCTGGAAGCCCAAGATCGCCATTACTAGAGCCAGAAAGCCAGAGAACCAAAATGGTAGGACAAAGCCATAAAATCTTCAAGACATGTCCCATCCACCAATGTAATGATAGCCCCTTAAATCATGGGTACAGCAACATCTAAGTGAAGGACAGCCCAGGAATATTTTAGCTGAATTTTCTAGTACACTGACACTTACTGAAAGAAAACAGTAACCTCTCAAAAGCAAACTTTATTTTATTTTTTCTTCTTACTGTTTTTTTCCCATTTCTGTTTTAAATTATCGTTTCTTTAATTTATCTATTTTTATTCTTATTTTTTGTGGGTGTTATGTTTATTTTCTTTTATTTGTTATTTTTAGATTTTCAGTTGTTTTCAGTAAGGGCTTTCTACTTGTCAATATTTTTTAATTTTTATATTTTTATTGTCTTTTTAATTTTAACTTTTCATATTTTACTTGTTTTTTGTTAGCATTCTTAATAATACCACTCTAAAATGCAATCAAGGAACAAGAAATCAAATACTATGGCTCCATAAGACATAAATATAGTTCAGAAAGAAAATGAAAAATCTCCAGAAAAATATTTCAATCACATGGAAACCTTGGAGTTAAATGATAGAGAATTCAAATTGAAGTTCTGAAAATACTCAAAGTGGTGAGAGAAACACCAACATGCAACTTAATAAGCTCAACAAGAAGGTTGAAACTTTAAAAACAGAGGTGAAGAACTCAATGCATGAATTTAAAAATGAGTTATCAAGTTTAGCTAATAGACTAAGCCAGATAGAGGGGAAAAATCACTGAATTTAAAGACAGACACCTAGAGATACTACAGAGAAAAGAGAAAGGAGACTCATGAATTTTAAAAAATGAGAGAGTGTTACAAATAAGAGAGCTCAGAATTGTCTGACTCCATCAGAATGAGCAATATAAGAATAATGGGTATATTAAAAAGAGAGAGGGAGAAGGGAAAGGAGATCCTATTCAAACAAATACTTGATGAGAACTTCCCAAACCTATGGATAGATAGGGCTTCAAATCCAAGAACAAACAGAATGCTGAGTTACCTCAACTCAAACACACCTACTCCAAGGCAAATCATAATATAACTGTCAAAGTCAGTGACAATGACAGATCCTCAAGGCAGCTAGGAAAAGAACATAACATATAAATGAAAGCCCATTAGGTTATCATCAGACTTCTCAGAAGAAACCCTATAAACCAGAAGAGGGTGGACCCAAACATTCAAAGTACATACTATATCCATCAAAATTATCTTTTATCAAATATGACATCAAATATTTATATCAAAAATGAAAAAGATGTTAAAATTTTGCTGACCTTCAGAAACTGAGAGAATTTATGAACAGATAATCCCCACTGCAGGAAATTCTCAAGGGAGTTATCTGACCAGACACAAAGAACAAAAGAACTCAAAACTACAAGTAAAACTTCCAACACGGTCACAATAAAAACAAGGATAGTCTGTGACAATGATAACAGAAGAGAGGATACAATAACAATCTGTATTAGCAAAAGAGGATAGAGTACAGAAGCACTCATAAGACAAAAGACTCTTACATACGTAATAATTTTTCTCTTAATGACCTAATGATAACCACCCACAAAAAAGCCACAACTGAAACATGGCACTTAAAAAGGAAAACAGAAAAAACAGGGGAAAGAAATATGGGATACCACCAAACAAAAACAACTTACAGATACACAAAAGAGAAGACTCAAACAAGACACAGAACTACCAGAAAACAAAACATAAAATGGCAATAGGAAATCCTCAAGTGTCAATAATTACCTTAAATGTAAATTGACTGAACTGACCAATAAAGAGGCACAGAGTAGCAGATTGGATCAGAAAGCAAAACACAACTGTATGCTGCCTTCAAGAGACACATCTAAGCTACACGGACAAAAGTAGATCAAAGCAAAAGGTTGAAAAACAATTCTGCCAGCAAATAATATCCAAAGAAAGGGGATGTAACCATTCTCATATCTGACAACGCTGACTTCAAGACACCAAAAGTAACCAGAGATAAATACGGACATTTCATAATAATAAAAGAGACATTGCATCAGGAAGACGTACATTTCTTAATATACATGCACTGAACCAGGGAGTACCAAAACTTATGTATAAGACATCTGCTAACTGATCTATAATTAGAAGCAGACAAAAATCCAATCATACTTGGAGATATCATTGACAGTTTTCAATAGATCAAACAGAAAATCAATGAAGAAATATGACCTTAAATGACACACTGGACCAAATGGACATAAAATACATTTACAGGACATTTAATCCCAAAACATCAGATTATACATTCTTCTCCACTGCATGGAGCATTCTCAAGGATACACCATATGCTGGGCCACAAAACTAACATCAACAAGATTAGGAAGACTGAAATTATACCAAGCATATTTTCTGAACATAGGCCTTTAAAATAAGAATTCAACTGCAAAAAGGAAGTAAAGAAACACAAAAAAATTTGGAAATTAAACAAAATACTTCTAAGAAGTGACTAGGTCAAAGAAGAAAAAAATAGAGATTAAAAGACATATACAGATAAACAAAAATGAAAATACAACATAACAAAGTATTTGGGATGCAACAAAGCAGTAATAAGAGGAAAGTTTATATCATTTCTGGCTTATATCAACATACAAGAGATCCCCAAAAAACAACCTAATATCACAATTTAAGAACTAAAAAAAAAAGTTTAAAAGCAACCCAAAGTCGGCAGAAGAAAGGATGTAGTAAAAATTAGAGCCAAACTAAATGAAATAGAGAACGAAATACTATAGAAAAATTAATACAACAAAGAGCTGGTTCTTTGAAAAAATCAATAAAACTGACAACCCACTGGCTAGAACCCCTAAAGGAAAAAAAGAAAAGACTCATATAATCAAAATCTGAAATGAATAAGGAGAAATTACCACAGATATCATAGATATAAAAAGGATTATAGTAGAATACTATGAAAGATTATATGCCACCAAATTCAACAACCTAGAGGAAATGGGTAAGTTCCTAGAACTATACAATCTTCCTAGAGTGAGTCATGAAGTGGAAAACCTAAATAGACATATAAGCAGGGAGGAAATAGATACAACTATCAAAAACCACCCCCAAAATAAAAGTCTGCAACCAGAGGGTTACACTAGTGAAATCTACCAAACATTTAAATAAGATTTGGTACCCATCTTTCTCAAAGTCTTCCAAAAAATAGAAAAAGAAGAAGTATTTTTAAACAAATTTTAAGAGGACAACATAACCTTGATACCAAAACCTGGCAAATACAAAAAACACAGAAAGCAACTGCAGACCAGTAGTTCTAAAGAATACATATCCAAAATATCTTAAATTTTAAAAAAAAAACAGGCAATCAAGTTAACACATTTAAAAAAGTAATATATCATGATCAAATGGGATTCATTCCAGAAGCACAAGGATGGTTCAATATACATAAATCAATCAATGTAATATGTCACATCACAAAACAAAGAACAAAAATTATATGATCTTATCAATAGCTGCAGAAAAGGCATTCAATCAGATACAATGTCCATTAATACTGTGGTAGGATTCAGCCGGTTCATACCAGTTCAGCATAACTGACACCTAATCTTTTGTTGAGTTTGGCGAACTGGTTGTTAAAATGTGACTTGTAATCAGGGTTCTCTCTAAGGTGGGTGCCTGGGAAGCTGCCCAATGCAGAAATCACAAATTGACATTCTTCCTCTTTTTTAACATTCATCTATGCAACAGCAAATTCTAAGCACCCGTAGTAGTGTCCATTCCTTCCATAGGTGAAAAAAAATTGCAAGTGAGGACGTCAATCAAGAAGCAATATAAAAATATATTAAATAACAGTTTCATTTTTTTTTGTCAGGTAATATTTAATATTTTTTCATTAAAATTTTTAAATTCTTATAATCTAGTTTTGTGTACCTCTTTTATTATTCTTAAGTATCAAATGTGTGAAATAATAAACTACCTTTTGGTATATCTTTATTTATACTTAAAACAATCACTAGTGTAGAGAACACCAGTTGTTAAATTATTTGAATCCCACCACAGCCTTTATGTTTAAAACACTCAATAAAGTCAAAATACAAGGGAAGTACCTCAATATAATAAAGGCCATGTATGACAAACCATCAGCTAATATTATACTTAACTGTGAAAAAATGAAGGCTTTTCCTCTAAAATCAAGAACAAGACAAGGCTGCCCACTCTCTCTATTATTATTCCTCATAGTTCTGGAAGTTTTAGCCAGAGCAATCAAAAAGAGAAGGAAATAAAAGACATCCATATCAGGAAAGAAGAAGTAGGGTATCCCTTTTTACAGATGATATGATCCTATATATAGAAAACTCCAAAGACTCCACCAAAAAAATTTAGTAACAATAAACCAATACAGTAAAGTAGCAGAATACAAAATCAATATACAAAAGTCTATTGCTTTCTGATACTCCAATGATGAAATTTCAGAAAATGAACCTAAAAAAAACCAATTCTTTTTACAATTGTAACAAAGAAATAAAATACATAAGAATCAACTTATCAAAAGATGTGAAGGACCTAGATATTGAAAACTACAAAGCATTATTGAAAGAAATAGAAAAAGACACAATGAAATGAAAAAAAATCCACAATCACAGATGGGAAGAATCAACATATTTTAAATAGCTATATTAACCAAAGCAATATACAAATTAATGCTATCCCCATCAAATTCCCAAAGTCATTTTTTAGAGAGATAGAACAAATACTCACCAGGTTTGCATAAAACCATCTAAAACTCCAATTATCTAAAGCAATCCTGGAGAAACGAAATGAAGTCGGAGGTATTATACTATCTGACTTCAAATTATACCATAAAGCCAGGATAATAAGAATAGCATGGTGTTGCCAGAAAACAGACATAAAAACCAATGGAAAAAAATTGAGAGCCCAGAAAAGAAATCAGATATATATGGACAAATCATCTTTGACAAAGGAGCCAAAAACACACAATGGAGAAAAGAAAGCCTCTTCAATAAATGGTACTGGGAAAATTGAAAAGCCACCTGCAAAAGAATAAAATTTGACTACAGTGTGTCCCCCTGAACAAAAATTAATTCAGAATGGATCAAAGGCCTAAATATAAGATCTGAAACAATGAATTATATAGAAGAAAACATAGGTACTAAACTCTTGGACTTTGGCCATAAAGAACATTTTATGAATTGAACCCAAAAGCAAGGGAAATCAAGTCAACAATAAATGAATGAGATTATATCGAACTAAAAAGCTCTGCACAGCAAAAGAAACTGACAAAAAAAACAAATAAGCAGCCAACTAATTGGGAGATGATATTTGGAAACAACAGCTCTGTTAAGTGGTTAATACCCAAAATATATAAAAAACTTACAAAGTTCAGCAACAATCAAGCAAACAAAATAATTAAAAAATGAGGAAATGACATGAACAGACACTTCTTCAAAGAAATACAAATGGCCAACAGATATATGAAAAAATAGTTGTCTTTACTTGCTATTCTTGAAATGTGTATCAAAACTACAATGAGATACCACCTCACACCTGTTAGATTGGCTATTATCAACAAGACAGGTAATAACAAGTGTTGGAGAGGCTGTGGAGAAAAAGAAAACTTCATTCATTGTTGGTAGGAATGCAAATTAGTACAACAATTATAGAAGAAACTACGATGGTTCCTCATGAAATTAAGAACAGAACTATCATATGACCCAGCAATCCTTCTACTGGGTATCTACCTATAAAACTAAAAAACATTGGCACATAATGACACATACACCCCCATGTTCATCACAGCATTGTTCATAGTGGACAAGACATGAAAGCAACCATTCAGTTCCTCAATAAAGGATTGGATAAAGAAGAGGTGGTACATATATACAATTCAACACTATTCTCCCATAAGAAAGGATGACATATTGGCATTTATAACAACATGGATGGATCTTGAGAACATTACACTGAGTGAAATCAATAAATCAGAAGAAATAAGAACTATATGATTTCACCCATAGGTGGGGTATATGACTAAGACTCATGGAAATAGAAAAGAGTGAAGTGGTTCCCAGGGAGAGGGGAAATAAGGATGGAGTAGGGGGGAAGGAGTAATGAGGGACAAATATACAGTCACAGAAAATGATTTAAGTTTGGGGATGGGTTTACAACATAATCAACAATTCTAATGCTATAGAAATGTTTACCTGAAACCTGTAACACTTACAGATAAATGTCACCCTGTTAAATTTGATTTTCTTAATAAAATTTTTTAAATCAACAAAAAGAGGAAATAAAACACAGAATGTATTCAGAAGATAAGATTTCTCAATACAGTCTTTAAGAATAAGTCAGGAAAATGTCAACTAAGAGCATATCAAAATACAGCTTCTGGCCCTGGCTGTTGGGCTCAGTCAATAGGGCATTGAACTGAAGAATGGAAATTCCAGGTTTGATTTCAACTCAGGGAACACTTGAGAAACCACAATCTGCTTCTCTTACCATCTCTCTCCCCTCTTCTCTCCCTACTCCTCTCCCACAGCCAGTGTCTTGATTGGTTCAAGCATTGCCCCCAGGCACTGAGGATAGTTCAGTTGATTAGAGTATCTGCCACTGAGGAGGGTTACAGAATCGATCCTGGTAGGGCACATGTGGGAATCAGTCTCTATCTCCACTCCATCACTTAATAAAATATATATATCATATATAGATATATATAAATATAAATATATAATATATAAAAATATAAGTATATATATATAGATCTCTTCAAAGATATAAATTAGCAGTAAGTGACCGGGGTCTGTCGTGGTCCCAGTCATCCTACAAGGCTTATGGAAAAGCTGTCTCACTGTTATAAATCAATGGCTGCCGGCTGACATGCAGAGAGCACCTACTCTGTGCCCAGCCCTGTCTGAGGACTTACACACTGTAGCTCGTTCAGCCTCATGAAGGCCAAGGACTATTCCCATTACACGGAGCGACACAGCTGTGAAAACTCCCAGCAGTCCTGGTTCAAGGCATGGGAGGCGCCTGGTCTAATAATGGCCAAGAATCCATGATCGCCAAACATCTCTCTGCCACCAAGATGGTGCTAAGACCAGGGCCTAGCCCAAAGTTTCTGGCCCAAAAAAGTACCACCACACCCAAAGAGAAGGTATTGGCTTTATCTTAGGGAAGAAGACCTTCACTTCCAAAGAACATGCCAGAGGTGATCACATGGCCCTGGAATAAGGGGCAGATTCGATTTACAGACCGAGTGAACAAAGTGCAGGGTTTCTGGTGCCCAGATACTGTGGGGATGATTTCTACAACTAACTTACAATTAAGAAAAAGTCAACGACCTTCTAAACATCCGAATTCATTTTTTTAGACTTTCTTTTAATACATAAATCACTAAGAATAAAAATAGCTCTCACTGAATGTTATTACTTTGTTCAGTATGGCAGTCCTCAAATAACCAACATATCAGCGTGAGTTATCTCAGGATTTGTGAGAGCCCGAGGACAGGCCAGCTAGAACTCTCTCTCACCCTTGTGTCTCCCTCAGTGAGGACACAGGAGGTCAGGGAGGAACCTGAGTCATTCTCCTCCACAGCAGGTTGGCCTTAGAAAGGGCACTGAGACCAAAGTCAACTTCACTCTCCTGGTACCGAGCTCAGGTTGCAGATGTGAGTCAAAGTCCATATTGGGGAGAGAAAACATGAGAGTAGTAATACCGGCATTCAAACCTCTGGATTCCTCAATTTCTGCTTCGGAAAGGTAACTTTTAAATGAGTCCTTTGTGAGCGGAGCTGTAGTTCTCTGATACCTGAGAATGGTCACCGCAGGCTCCGCAGAAAACACTAGGTTAAAGAAGCACACACTTGTTGCACGTAATGTGGAGCATTTTGCTGAGGAAGAACCTGTGAAGGGTCCTGTGTCCCAGCAGATAGCAGGGCGGGCAGGGCCATACTCTGGGTTCCAGGCAGGTCCTCACTGAGTCCCATTCAATGAGACAGTCTTCCCTTCCATTACGGTGGTCTTGCACTCGCCTTAGGAATAAAGACTGTCAACAGTGGTCACCTGGGAGAGGGCACACACATGAGATCACAGCCTTTTCTGCATTTCTGGCCTCTTCTCAAATCAATATTGTTCTTGGCATCTTAGGATCCAGCACCCGGCCCAGGTGTCTGGTGAATCAGGAGAACCAGAAACAGATTTTAAGCATTTTGTTCCTTAAAGAAAATACAGAAGAGAAAAAGAGGAGAAATGGGGGTTGGGGAGAAAGGAGAAGGACAGGGCAGAGGAGGGAGGTAGAGCTGACAAGGATGGAGGAGGAGCTGGAGGAGGTAATGAGGATGACAGTAATAACACAGCTGGGCAACACACAGGTCACAGTGTTGTCATTTCTTTATTGTTTAGCAAGCACTTCTACATCCATTTCATCTACTGACATGGCCATTGCTACAGTTTTAAATATTTCATGGTTCTTATATCTCTGTCTCCTTGGTTTCTATACACAGAGCACAGGCTGGTGGGTTCTGGTGGATTTCCACTGTTCTTTCCTGGGTCAGTGCCAGGTGTGTTTGGTGTCTCGTTCCTTCATCCATGGGAGGGGTCAAGGTGGCCTCCTGGAGAATAAAAGGAGAAGTTCTGGGCACTCACCTCGCAAGTGAGATCTTTCTCTCCTGCCACACCACAGTGACCAGCCAGAGCCACTGCCGGGACAATGAAGCTGCTCCTAGTCCTCGTGCTCGCTGTCCTCCCCTTTTACTGATAGGCAGGTGAGTCCGCATGGGGCAGGGATGGGGGGCTTGTTGTCAGGGCCGCTGTGGGAGATCTCCTGCTGCCCACACCCCAAGACAGGGCATGTCACTTCTCTAGTTTGTAGTTGGGGGGGGGTGCATGTGAAACAAAAAAGCAGTGTGTGAGGGCTTAAAGAATACCCAAATCCTGAGTTACTGTCCGAGGACTCAGACCATTCCCCGTCATCTTTCTGAATGGACGTGCAGCTGGGATGTGGGAGAAGGACAAGCATCACGGCTGCCCAACAAGGAGTTCATGCCTCTGTGACTGAGCAGCTTTTGCACGCTTTCATCCCAGGTTCTGGCTGCATACTGTGGACATGGCGATTCATGTAATAACTGATGGTCAAATAAGCTAGGGTCAATTTATAGAGCATTAATTCCCGGTGAAGAAATTGAACAGGCTATAGGACAAGAGAACCAGTGCTTTCTCGAGCAGAGTGATGAAACTGTGATGAATGCTCAAGCAATGTAGACAAGTTGTTTTCTTCTCAACTGCCTTTAAACTACTGGACAGGGACAAGCAGACTCGAAGGTGGTTACTAAAGTGTTGCTCACTTTATTTTATTTCAGAGAATATGATTGGTTTTTTTTAATTTATTTACTTATTTATTGTGTTACATAGATTCTAGTGTCTCCCCAATAGCATCCCCCCTCCCCTGCATTCTCCTCAACATCTCCCTTACCCACTAGCTCCCTCTCCCCTTCCCTTCAGGTTTAATTCCGTCCCTCAGTTCACATTGTTCATTGGATTCCTCAAATTAGTGAGGTCATATGATATTTTTCTTTCTTTGCCTGGCTTATTTCACTCAACATAATAGTTTCCAGGTCCATCCATATTGTTGCAAAATGTAATATATACTTTTTTTTCATGACCCCATAGTATTCCATTGTATATATGTACCACTGCTTTTTAATACACTCGTCCACTAATGGACACTTGGGCTGTTTCCAGATCTTCGCTATTGTGAACAATGTTGCCACAAACATGGAGGTGCATTTTTCTTTTCAGTCAGTGATATGGTGTTCTTGGGATATATTCCTATAAGTGGGATGGCTGGGTCAAAGGGCAGTTCCATTTCTAATTTTTTGAGGAATCTCCATACTGTTTTCCACAGAGGCTGCACCAGTCTGCATTCCCACCAGCAGTGCAGGAGGGTTCCCCTTTCTCCACATCCTCGCCAGCACCTATCACCTGTTCTTTTGTTGATGAGCGCCATTCTGACTGGTGTGAGGTGATATTTCATTGTGGTTTTAATTTGCATTTCTCTAATGATTAGTGATGTTGAACATTTTTTCATCTGTATGTCCTCTTTGGAGAAGTGTCTATTCATTTCTTGTGCCCATTTTTGATTAGATTGTTTGTCTTCCTGGTGTTGAGTTTTACAAGTTTTTTTTTAAATTTTAGTTATTAACCCCTTATCAGATGTATTGTTGAATATGTTTTCCCATTGTGTGGTTTGTCTTTTTATTCTATTCATATTGTCTTTAGCTGTGCAAAAGCTAGTTTGATATAGTCCCATTTGTTGATCCTGTCTTTTATTTCATTTGCCTGTGGAGATAAGTCAGCAAATATATTGCTGCAATAGATGTCAGTGAGCTTACTGCCTATGTTTTCTTCTTGATGCTTATGGCTTCATGACTTGCATTTAAATCTTTTATCCATTTTGAGTTTATTTTTATGCATGCTATAAGCTGGTGGTCAAGTTCCATTTTTTTGCAGGTAGCTGTCCAATTTTCCCAACACCATTTGTTAAAGAGGCTGTCTTTACTCCATTGTATTTCCTTACCTCCTTTGTCAAATATCAGTTGTCCATAGAACTGTGGGTTTATTTATGGGTTCTCTGTTCTGTTCCATTGATCTATATGCCTGTTCTTATGTTTGTACCAGCTGTTTTGAGTACAATGGCCTTGTAGTATAACTTCATATCAGGGAGTGTGATACCTCCCATTTTATTCTTCTTTTTCAAGATTGATGAGGCTATTCATGTTCTTTTTTGGTTCCACATAAATTTTTGGAAAATGTGTTCTATATCTTTGAAGTATGTCATCGGTATATTAATTGGTATTGCATTGAATTTATAAATTGCTTTGGGTAATATAGACATTTTAATGATGTTTATTCTTCCTAACTAAGAACATGAGATATACTTCCACTTGTTTGTATCTTTCTTGATGTGTGTGTCTGTGTGTGTGTGTGTGTGTGTTTCTGAAGCTGGAAACAGGGAGAGACAGTCAGATAGACTCCCGCATGCGCCGGACCAGGATCCACCCGGCACGCCCACCAGGGGCGATGCTCTGCCCACCAGGGGGCGATGCTCTGCCCCTCTGGGTCATCGCTCTGTCGCAACCAGAGCCCCTCTAGCCTGGGGCAGAGGCCAAGGAGCCATCCCCAGTGCCTGGGCCATCTTTGCTTCAGTGGAGCCTTTCTGCGGGAGGGGAAGAGAGAGACAGAGAGGAAGGAGAGGGGGAGGGGTGGAGAAGCAGATGGGTGCTTCTCCTGTGTGTCCTGGCCAGGAATCGAACCCGGGACCCTGCATGTCAGGCTGATGCTCTACCACTGAGCCAACCAGCCAGGGCCTCTTTCTTTATTTCTATTATCAATGTTTTATAATTTTCTGAGTACAAGTCTTTAACCTCTTTGGTTAAATTTACTCCTAGGTACTTTCTTTGTTGTTGTTGCGATAGTGAAGGGGATTATTTCCTTAATTTCTCTTTCTGACATTTCATTGGTTATGTATATAAATGCCTCTATTTCTGTGTGTTAATTTTATATCCTGCCACCTTGCTGAATTATCATCTGTATTAATGATAGATTTACTTCTTCTTTTCCAATTTGGATGCCCTTTATTTCTTCTTCTTGTCTGATTGCTGTGGCTAGGACTTTCAGGACTATGTTGAATAAGAGTAGTGAAAGGGGGCACCCCTGCCTTGTTCCTGATCTTAAGGGGATTGCTTTTAATTTTTGCCCATTGAATATGATGTTGGCTGTGGGTTTCTCATAGATGGCCTTTATCATTTTGAGGTATGTTCCTTGTATTTTCACTTTGCTAAGAGTTTTTATCATAAATGGGTGCTGGATTTTATCAAATGCTTTTTCTGCATCTATTGAAATGATCATATAGTTTTTCTGCTTCCTTTTGTTTATGTGATGGATCACATTGATTTACGAAAGTTGTACCATCTTTGCCTCCCCAGAATAAATCCCACTTGATTATGGTGTATGATTTTTTCATGTATTGCTGGATATGTTTTACAAATATTTTTGGAGGATTTTAGCATCTAAATTCATCAGGGATATAGGCCTATAATTTTCTTTCTTTGTGTTGTCTTTGCCTGGTTTTGCAGTCAGAATTATGCTCACCTCATAAAAGGAACTTCAAAGTGTTCCTTCCTCTTGAATTTTTTGAAATAACTTGAGAAAAATAGGAGTTAGTTCTTCTTTGAATATTTGGTAGAATTCACTAGTGAAGCCATCAGGCCCAGGGCTATTGTTTTTTGGGAGCTTTTTGATAACTGTTTCTATCTCATTTGTTGTAATTGGTCTATTTAGGTTTTCTGATTCTTCCAGATTGATTTTTGAAAGATTATATGTTTCAAGAAATTTGTCCATTTCAGCTAGATTGTCTAATTTTTTGGCATTCAGTTCTTCATAGTATTTTCTTATAATTCTTTGTATCTCTGTTGTGTCAGTTGTTATTTCTTCACTCTTATTTCTAATTTTATTTATTTGAGTCTTCTCTCTTTTATTCTTGGTGAGTCTTGTTAAAGGTTCATCAATCTTGTTTACCCTTTCAAAGAACCAGCTCTTGCTTTGATTGAACTTCTGTATTGTTTCTTTAGCCTCTATATCATTTATTTCTGCTCTGATTTCTATTATTTCCTTTCTTCTACTACTTCTGGGCTTTTCTTGCTGTTCTAATTCTAGATCTTTTAGAAGAAGGGTTAGGTTGTTCATTTGAGCTTTTTTAAACTGCTTAAGGAATGCCTGTAGTGCTATGAACTTTCCTCTCAGGACTGCTTTTGCTGTGTCCCATAGATTTTCAGTTGTTGTATGTTCATTATCATTCATTTCTAGGAATTTTTTTATTTCTTTATTGATTTCATTGTTAACCCATTCATTATTTAATACCATGCTATTTAGTTTACATGTGTTTGAGGTTGTTTTGTTTTGTTTTCTGAAGTTGGAAACAGGGAGGCAGTCAAACAGACTCCTACATGCGCCCGACCAGGATCCACCCAGCATGCCCACCAGGGGGTGATGCTCTACCCATCTAGGGCATTGCTCTGTTTCAACCAGAGCCATTCTAGCACCTGAGGCAGAGGCCATAGAGCCATCCTCAGTGCCCAGGCCAACTTTGCTCCAATGGAGCCTTGGCTGCAGGAAGGGAAGATAGAAATAGAGAGGAAGGAGAGGGGGAGGGGTGAAGAAGCAGATGGGCACTTCTCCTGTGTGCCCTGGCCAGGAATTGAACCTGGGACTTCTGCACACCAGGCCGACACTCTACCACTGAGCCAACTGGCCAGGACCTTCAGTTTTTCTGTTGTGGTTGATTTCTAGTTTCATGCCATTGATTTCAGAGAAAATGCATGATATAATTTCAGTCTTCTTAAATTTGTTGAGACTGCTTTTTTATCCTAACATGTGGTGTATCTTAGAGAATGTACCATGAGCACTTGAAAAGAATGTATATTCTGTTGCTTTAGAGTGAAAGGTTCTGAAGATGTCTCTAAAATCAAGTTGATCTAGTGTGTCCTTTAAGTCTGGTGTTTCTTTAATTTTCTTTCTTGAGGATCCATCTAGTGATGTCAGTGGGGTATTAAAATCTCCTACAATATAGTATTGCTCTTGATCTAACTCTTTGTATTCATCAGTGTCTGCTTTATATATTTAGGTGCTCCCATATTAGGTGTGTAGATATTTATGATGATTATATCTTCCTCTTGGATTGCTTCCTTTATCATTATGTAGTGACTTTCTTTATCACTTACTATAATCTTTGTTTTAAAGTCCATTTTGTCTGATATAAGAATTGCTAACACAGCTTTTTTTTATTTCCATTTGCATGAAATAGTTTTTTTCCATCCTTTTACCTTTAGTCTATGTGTATCTTTTGTTTTGAGGTGTGTCTCTTTTAGACAGCATATGTATGGGTCCTGTTTTCTTATCCATACACTACTCTATGTCTTTTGATTGTATCATTTAATCCATTTACATTTAAGATTATTATTGATATGTAGTTGTATATTGCCATTTTGTTCTTTAAAGCTATATTCCTCTTTTGCTGTATTCTTTTCCCCCTTTGTTCTGTTTATAACAGGCCCCTTAACATTTTTTGCATCCTTGGTTTGGTTGTAATGAATTCCTTGAGGTTTTAGGGGGAGGTTTTTCTGTTGTTGTTGTTGTTTTTGGTCTGGGAAGCTTTTTATTTCTCCTTCGATTTTAAACAATAGCCTTGCTGTATAAAGTAGTCTTGATTGTAGGTTCCTGTTCTACATTGCAGTGAATGTTTCTTGCCATTCACTTCTAGCCTCAAGTGTTTCTGTGGAGAAGTTGGGTGTCATTTTTATGGGGGCTCCTTTGTAGGTGATAGCCTTTTTTATTTAGCAGCTTTTAATATTTTCTCTTTATCTCTTAGCTTGCTATTTTAATTATGATGTGTTTTGTTGTAGATTTCTTTGTGTTTCTTTTTATGGAGTTCTCTGTGCTTCTTAAACTTGTGTGACTTTGTCCTGCATCAATTTAGGAAAGTTTTCACCTATGATTTGATTGAACAAAGTTTCTAACTCTTCTTCTTTCTCTTTTTTCTCAGGAACTCCTATGATACAGATGTTTCTCTTTAGATTGTCACAGAGCTTTCTTAGAGTCCTCAGATTTTTTCATTCTCTTTTCTTTTTGCTGTTCCCCTTCTGTGTTTTCATTTATCTTGTCTTCTAAATTGCTGATTCAATCCTCTGCTTCATCCAGCCTGCTATTAATTGTTTCTAGTATAGTCTTTATTTCAGATATTGTATTTGTCACATCTGACTGGTTCTTCTTTATAATTTGTGTCCTTTTTAATACTTGTTATTTCTTTATTTATGTGCTCACTGTGACCATCCATTGTTGTTCTAAGATCTTTCAGCATTCTGATAACCATTATTTTAAACACTGCCTCTATCACTCAGTGATAGAGCTGAGTGCTTATATCTCTCTCACTCAGCTCTTTTTCTGAGGGTTTCTCTTGTTCAGTTATTTGGATTGTACTTCTCTGTCTTCACATTTTATCTGTGTTGCCCTGGACTTCCCTGGTTGGGGGCTGGGGTGGTCAGTGAGAATCACTGCCTGTGACTGGTTCTTATCCACCTTTTGGGAGCTACAGGTTATCCAGATCTTCTGGCTGCTTCTGCTGGGTCCAAGTACCTTTGTAAATATCAGCTGCACTCCTAGGCTTGCATTTATCTACTCTTGGCCTGGAAGAAGTTACTTTAAAAGTTCAAGCTCCCCTAAAATCCACTTTCTGTTGTCTCTTATTGCTGGCTCCTTATTGGGCTCAGTACTGTAATTGACTGATTAGGCACAGTATTAGATGTGGCCTACTTCTTCACTTCATATGTTTTTCTATCTGGACATTTTAGCTCCTGCTTTGTGGTGTCTCTACCGGCCACCTCTGCTGTTGCTGCCCGGGGTTTTTGGGCTCAGGCGCTACTGAATCCACCCCACATCTGCAACCGCCATTGCCGTGGTTGGGATTGTGTGTGCCTGCAAGCCCATTTGGACCACTTCCAGGACTGCCTTGGTTGGCTCAAATCTCAGCGGCAGCCTCAGGGGTCGGGCGCACCCTCTCGGATCTCTGCCGAGGTCGCCCGGTGAAGACATTACTGCTGAGGGCATGTCCGCACCTTAAGCAGCTTTGCTTGTCACAGGGGTTTCTGCAGCAGCCCACGTGACTTTCAACATTGCTGGCAGACTCACAGGCGTGCCTGCGCTTCCCCACTGGGGCTCCACCTCTACTCTGATCACTGCCAAGGGTGCGTCCAGCCCCAGGCCGACTTGCATGCCTTCCCGGCTCCCCACGACTGCCAGGCGACTTTCGCCTTCGCTGTCTGGCTCCAGCGTTTCTGCTCTGTTGACTTACAGGCCTCTGCCTTTGCCTATGGAGGTCCACTCAGGGAGCCTGTGAGTCCAGGCTTCCCCAAAAGCAACAGCAGTCCCAAGCTCTGTGGGCTACCTGCACATGCTTGCTCGAACCTCCACAGCCGCGCCTTGCCACCTCTGGCCTGTCTGCCCCCGGCAAGCACCCAGCAGTGTGGTGGGTGGTGTAGCTTAGACCTCTGTATGCCCTATTTGTGTCCCTAACATGGTGCCTGGTGCTAACTGTCTTTGTTCTAGCTAGGGTAGGGGAGCCTCTGGTGGACAGGGAACTTTCTTTTCTTTGCTGGTGATGCTGATTTACTTTAAACTTGGGGAGTGATTCAGCCCAGGGGTTAGGGTGTCCTCCTAAAGCCCTAGGAAAGTAGCTGTGAGCAAGGTTCTTTGTGCAGTTCTTTAATACAGAGCCTGGGTCTGAGAGTCCTGCCTTATTCTCTCAAACTTTGTCCAGGCTTTTTTCTCAGCTGAATATAGTCAGTTAGCACCTTACCAAGTCCAGGGCTCTAGGCTGGGATTCTGGTTTGGGGGATAGAGACCTGCAACTCACTGGATAGCCCTCCTTTTGTGAGAATTCCTCCCGGGCACAGCTCCCGTACCCTGTTCCCCAGTACCAGGAGCTGGGTAGCCTCCAAGTCTCTGCCCTCTTACCAGACTCTGTGTGCATTCTTTGGTGTTTCTTGGTTGTTAAATTCTCCTACTTCAGTCCAAAATTTGTCTTCCATGATGAGCGTTCTCAGATTTAAGTTGTAATCCACCTCGGTTCTGGGAAGTGGGAGTTGGTGCATCTGCCTACATCGTGGCCATCTTTGAACCCCCCTATAATTGTTGGTGACTGTGAGTACTCTGACACCAGGAAAGCCATCCAAGCTGGTTTTGGTTTGCCTCTGCACTTTGTGAAATTTCTAGTGAGTGATTACCACAAAATGCAATGGGGAAAAAGGTATTTGGGCAAAGGCTTACCTACCGCTCAGTACAGCAGTTTGCAGGGGAAGGCAGTGAGGAAATGGGAGATGTTAAGCTTAGAGGGTTGCACATTAGCTGACCACAAAGTCTAGGAAAGTGCAGAGACAGGGAATATTTACGTTATGTGTATTTCTCATGATTAAATTTTCAAAAATATTAACATCCTCTTCAATTGAAGATGAGGGGAAGTATTTTTTTAAAAATACCACAGATCAAACAAATCTGTAAGAATAAATATCTCAAAAGTTTTGTAGCTTAAAAAGAATAGGGTGCAGACATCTGTCTGTTTGCCCCTGTTCGACCATGCAGTGCACAAAGGAATTGAAACTGCACATTGCCAGATTGGGCTATGGTACTGAAAACTGACCATACAGTGTATTTATTGGATAAGTTTTCAATAAACAGGAAACATGCAGTGAAAATCTGCAAAGGGATCTCCACTGGAGAAAGTACTGGATGCACCAGCCCTTTGTTGGTATCAGTAGAGGTCTCCTGAGCAGTAGGCACAGTTCTGATGTTACTTCAGGCAGAAGCTCTCTGCCTCTGGGTGTGGACCGATCCAGGAAAACAATAGAGAAAATGTTTTGTTTTCCAGGATTGTTCTTTGTATGAAGAATTGAAATGTATGTGAATGGTCAATTTTTGTGTTCCAGGATGCAGTATACAATAGTATATGCTGTCGTTCACATTAACTTTAAACCAGATCTTTGGCTCAGGCAACAGGGAATGATCAGAAACTGACTGAAGATGGATAGAAACTATGACTTAACGTTCCTTTTCTGTCTTTTTACCTGTAAACTGAAAGACAATTGTTGAACTAAGGTGACCAATCATGCTCCTCTAGGGAGGACAGTCTTTCTTTGGTAAGTTCCACCTTCCCTCAAAAAGTGTCCTCCTACATGTCTACCTTTTTGATATTGGAAGACTAACCTTTAAATGTCTGTATTCAATCGATGCAGAATCAATCCATTGTGTGTGATGTGACGTATTTATATTTGACACAACAATTCATCAAGGATCAGTATAGTGGGGTGAGATGCGACTATGGAACACATGCTCTCTGCAAGGGAGACCATGAGAGAGCACATGATATACCAAGGCAGCAAATGGCTTTGTGTACTTCTTACTGAAACATGACATGGGACATATGACATTATAGACTCACAATTATTTCTTTCTCAGTGAATAATCAACCATAAACAGGTAAACACAATTCATGTTTTATAATTCATTACACTGGGAAACAATTTTTTCTTTCATTTTTTGATGCATGAGGTTTTGGAACTATTTCTATATATATCTGCATTGCTGATTTCAAATTTGAAATCCATTTTTTGGTGCATGCTCTAGTTTTTCTGTATTTTAATTTTATTTTGTTACAGTTAATAGCATGCATTGGTTTTTATATTGGAGTTAAAGGGCAATGACTCTTGGATTGAACATAACCACAAGGCAATTAATGTTTTACAAACATCACTTTTACATAATTTTAGTTGTTTTTAAGTGTAAAAAATTGTTATCTGATAAAAAACACCCTCTTATTTGGTTTTAAGATAGAATCATGGCTACAACTGGGCATAAATGTAAGAATAGTCCTGACACCTTTTGTTATATATGTGGCTGTTATACACTTCAATGTCAAAGGTGCAATATTTCATCATTTGTGATATTTGCATATATTGCCTATTTTCAAGTTCCCTTGGCAATCTGGACAAGAATTGGCCTCCTCATATTGTGTGTCATAATTGTGAGGAAATGCTTCATGACTGGATAAAAGGAAAATGCAAAGGAATGCCTTTTGGTATTCCCATGGTTTGGTGTGAACCTAAGGACCACAGCTGTGACTATTATTTCTGTCTGATCCACACAAAGGGCATTGGCCAGAAAAAACAGCATATGATGGCATATCCTAATATTCCTTCAGCAATATGACCTATCCCACACTCTGAGACACTCCCTGTTCCAGTTTTCAATGGTTTTATTTCTTTTAAGGACAAAGAAAGTGAACATCGTGATCAAGTGTATTTTGATAAGATGCGTGAGGAAATTGTTGTAGAATCTGAAGGGTCTTCTTCTAATGCCAAGCAGTCATAAACCCCTCATCAGTTTAGCCAACTCGAATTGAATGACTTAGTAAGAGATTTGGGCCTATCAAAGGAAGCAGCTGAGTTATTAGCCTCCAGGCTTTAAGAAAAGAATGTACTTCACCGGCAGCTAAAGTATCCCATTTCAGGAAGCGTGAACAAATTTTTGTGGACTTTTATTCCAAAGACAGACACTTTGTTTACTGTCATGATATCAGTAGTGTTCTCAGCCAGCTAGGTGTTACCTCTTACAGTCCAACAGAATGGCAGCTAGTTCTTGACAGCTCCAAACGGAGTCTGAAATATGTTTTCCTACACAATGGTTATGTTTATGCAGCGGTTCCAATTGGTTATTTAACTCATCTGAGAGAAGATTATAATGACATAAAAATTGTCCTCAACTTTCTGAAGTATGAGGAGCATAACTGGATCATTTGTGTGAATCTTAAAATGGTAAATTTCCTGCTAGGACAACAGAGAGGTTTCACAAAGTATCCTTGCTCTCTGTGTTTGTGGGACAGCTGAGCTCAAGAGAAACACTGGACACAGAAGGAGTAGCTGAAACGTGAAGCTCTGGAAGTAGGGATGCAAAATATTGTGAATGAGCCTGTAGTTAATCGAGACAGGATCATTTTTCCCCCACTTCTCATCAAACTTGGCTTAATGAAGCAGTTTGTTCAGGCTTTGAATATAAGAAGTGAATGCTTTCAACATATTATTTCTGCTTTTCCTGCCCTGTCCTTCAAGAAGATAAAAGCAGGTGTATTTGATGGACCTCAAATTCAAACCCTCATACGTGATGGAGAATTTGCCAGGAAGATGAATAAGGAGGAGAAAGCAGCATGGCAGTTTTTTGTGGCAGTTACGAAGAACTCCCTTGGCAACAAAAAAGCAGAAAACTATGTACTTCTGTTTCAAAGGATGCTGTTGCTTTCCGTGACATTGGATGTAACACGAGCATTAAGATTCACTTCCTGAACAGTCACCTTGATAAGTTTCCCAAAAATATTGGAGCTGTTAGTGATGTGCAGACTACTGCTGGAGCATCAAACAAGATTGTCCTCAACAAGTACACAAACACAAGAGCTACAAATGCAAATTTTTGCCTGAATAGAATGTAAATAAGTTTTGCGCAAATTTTATAATTAAAATAAGTGTTTTAATATGTTCTATTATGAAATTGTAGACAAATTCTGATGCAATCATATCTTTTAGTGTATTAGTATATTTACTGCATTACATAAATTATTATATTTTCACAAAGATGATGCCCAGAAGACATGCTACTTCATTATGTTGAACTAAATGTTGAAAATTTTATAATAAGATGAAAACCTAAAATCTTGAATTGTAAAAAAAGTGTAGCTTACAGAAAAAACTCATGTCAGACTTGAGATCAGCACACTCGAATTAGGTAAGAACAAGTGTTTTTGTGGATGCAACAACAATTTTGTTCCCCAGTATTATCTATTTAATAATTCCCAAATAGGTATAATTTTATGTACAAGTATTTTCCTGAAATTCTAGTTTTAAAGTGTACATCTCACCTCAAACCGTATCTATTGATGATGCATTTTGATTAAATAGTTGCAAAAAACAGACATTTTTAATTAGAAAATAATAAATACAACTGAATATCACTCCAAATTAGCATTTTTGTTTGATATTTAGTTCTAATAAATGAGTGCTTTTTTCTTACAATTATTATTAAAAATTAATAAGCATGTAAGCAAAATTACAATATAAAATATTACAAATGTTTTATTATGCATTTATCATATTATAGTGCATTATTGTTGCAATGAATAAAATGTTTCTTTTATTTACAGTATTGTTTTCTTGAATTTATTTTTGTCCTTTTCATTATAAAAATGTTCGTCACTTTATGAAACCTCACACACATTTTCCCTTCAATAAAGCATCTGCAAACCTAAACTTCTTCCTTGGTGACTGACTAACACGGGGGTTTTAGAGAAACTCAGTGACACACGTGTGGTTCTCGCACACACACACACGCTGCTGGAGACCTCACCCTGCCCTTGGCACGGGTTCTCTGGAGTAGGCTCTGCCCCGCCCCGTCTCCGGCATCCCTGCTTGACCCTGATGGGCCTGGCCCGGTGGCAGTCATTGGTGTTGTCGGCACAATCCACATCGTTCATACCAACTCTTCCTAGTAACAGAGACAAATGTCCTCAGACTGACACCTCCAAACGCGTCATCAGATGAGAGGTGTACCTGGGACACACAGGAGTACTATGCTTGTTGCTAAGAACCGCGTTGTCCCCATGATGTCATGTGATGGCAGCAGCTGGTCAAGAGAAAGGAATCGAGCTTGACCAGGCAGTGGCGCAGTGGATAGAGCATCAGACTGTGATGCGGATGACCCAGGTTTGAGACCGCGAGGTCGCCAGTTTGAGCACGGGCTCATCTGGTTTGAGCAAAGCTCACCAGCATGGACCCAAGGTCGCTGGCTTGAGCAAGGGGTTACTCGGTCTGTGAAGGTACATATGAGAAAGCAATCAATGAACAACTAAGGTGTCACAACAAAAAACTGATGATTGAAGCTTGAAGCTTCTCATCTCTCTTTATTCCTGTCTGTCTGTCCATATCTATCTATCTCTCTGACTTGCTCTGTCCCTGTAAAAAAAAAAAAAAGGAATCAATGATTATACACGGAGCACGTGTTCAGCTAACACTATGAATCCTATCAGTTTTAGCAGATGATCTTATATTTTTATTTTATATAGATTTTTTACTTGTTTGAAGAGAATATTTTACACACTTTTCTTCTTTTTTAATACACTTACATATTTAGAGCAGTTTGGTTCACAGAGAAATTGAAGAGAAAGTGCAGTTCCCACATCTATCCTACTCACAAACATGCACAGTCTCCTCCCCAAAGCCCCCACACCAGAGTGGGACATGTGTTACCATCCATGGACCTATAGGGACACATCATTATCACCCAAGGCCCATAGTTTACATTAGCATTCACACTTGTGTTGTGCATCCTATGGGTTTGTGAAATGCAGAATGAGGTGTACCAGCCATTATAGCTCAGTTTCCCTGCCCTAAAGTCCTCTACGGTCCTCCTGGTCATCCCTCCTTCTTTCAACCCTTGGAGTCCCCTGATCTTTAATGTCTTCATAGCCTTGACTTTTCCAGAATGTCTGCCATTGATCAGGGTTCCTGTGAGCCTTGGGACCTGTGACACACTGGAGCCATCCATGGAAGTAGCCTGTGTGACCGAGCAACCCTTGAGGTCAGCATGGATCATGGACAAGCGTCAGGGAGCAGGAAGTTCCAGTTCAAGGGGACAATCACTTAGAAAGTCCATCACGGAAAAGTGTGTTATCAGTGATATTGTTTAGAAAACTGGATCATAGTCATAAATAAAAGTAGTTGACTTTTCATCCAGGTTATTATCATTTCTAAATTCTCCACAGAAGAGACACCCTTCTTTGCCCATGGCCACTGGGACCACTGCCGCTGCCCCACCCTCAGACCTCAGTGTTAGAGGAACATGTCCCCTGGCCTGGCCACTGCACTGGATTGACAGCTAATAAATATCAGCCATTACCTTTAAATCAATGGAAATAAAAAGGCAGAGAGATGATGATATATATGTGTTTTGGAGGAAAAGAAAGATCAGAGACTCAGAAGAATTTACACAACAAAACTGAATAGATAGCTCCCTTGGTCCTGTGTCTGAGCAGCGTGTTTTCCAAGAAATACACAGAACAACAACTGAATAACATATTTTCAGTAGTTATTTAGTGGGGGGAGGGGTGGGGAGGAGGTACCGGGGAATGAAGGGTGATGGATAAATACTTGACCTGAGGTGATGAACTAATACACAATACAGTGTACCTGCTGATCAGGTAAAGACTGAGCTAGAGGAGCCTGGGATTTCAACAGCAGCCAAAGGACACAGGTCACCAGCGCATCCCCCTGAGGACAGGAGTTCAGAGACCCTGTGTCTTGGGATGGAGAACACCTGTCCACACCCAACACCCTCCTGTACCCTTAGCTCCAATATCCAGTAGTGAGGATAATAAAGTCCCGAGAACAGTCACATCAATGCAATCATAAAACAGTAAATTAAGTGATTGGAAAGCAATGACCTTATTTTCCCTAGAGAAGCCCTGATGGAACCAGAGCCAATTCAGAAGCAGGTGAAGTTAGCTCCCAGGTAAACAGTTCCCTCCCTGGCAGCATCAGTGAGATTCAGTATGATATTTACCCTTAAGGATAAGGTGATTTTTGTGTTGGACTTATTACTTACATTTTTGGTGTTGTTACATAACTGTAATAACTGACATTTACAGCCAGAAATGGTGGGGTTTTTCCTGAATTAATATATTTATCCTAACACAGATGCTAAGATATCACCCTTCTTTTGCAGATGATGAAATTCAGGCAGAGGGTCAGCACCTTCTTGAAGACTCTACAGGTAGAAAGTTCCAGAGATCAGCTTGAATCTAGGTTGTCCAGCCTTAAAATGGGACTCTTCTTCAAAACTCAATAAATGAACACATTCTAAATTTGATAGAATGAAACAGCACTTCAGAATTCAAAACAAGGTGTAAAACTGCCCGCTGTGGATTCTGATGGTGGAAGGATTGAAACTGCAGAATATCTGAGAATACAGGACTTCTTTACATTTTCTACTGTTTCTTCAGGAACGAGGTTATGCCATGGTGATTTTAGATACCTTGTTTTATCTGTGAGTAAAATTCATAATTATATCCTTGAAGGTCTGCATATTTCAAGTTTGTATGTGGCCGTCAGGATATTTCTGTTGCTGCTAGAGTTCCGGTTGCCATGGTGTCATGTTTTCTGTCCGCCACTCAGTGGTGCAGAGTTACAGGAAAGGACAGGTGTTCCCAACTGATCCTGTGTTCAGCTGCATCGTGAACTTGCATCCATCCTAACATTATTCTCAGAAGATTATCTAAAATTTCTGATAGTTGAACAACCACCTGTTTATAATGACTAATTCATCAATTCATTCTTTATCTGATGTTTACATTTATTTGAAAATAATGTTTTCATCAAAATGTTTGCTGTCTTTTTTTTTTACTAGTCTTTATTTACAAAGCAGTATTAAGTTCACAGAGAAATCGAGCAGAAAGTACCCAGACATCCCATGTACCCTTATGTCCAGACACGCACAGCCTTCCCCAGCTCAGCATCACACACCTGGTGGGACCTTTGTTCTCAGAAAGTGCAGTTGCTGGACTGTGTGGTAAGAGGACGTTTAGTTCTCAGGGAATGGGCGTCCCCAAAGTGGCTGCACCCTCTGCACTCCACCAGCAGTGAAGAAGAGTCTGTGCTTCCATCTTGGGCAGCGCTTGCTGCTGTCAGTCAATGATCTTCTCGAAAAGGAGAAGAAGATAAAAGAGTTGAACAGACAGATGAAGGAACTAGAATGAGCATCAACTAGAGAGTTCGACTGAGGCAGAACCTGAGCTGCGAGCAGCTGAGCTGGGACTTCACTGTCCTCACCTCGTCTGCATGTGACCCGTCCCCACTAGCAGACACCCCGACTGGGTAGCACTGGGTACTTTATCCTGCACATCAGTGCCTGAGCGCGACCTAGCGGCCTCCCAACTCTGCCAGTTTGAGCAAGTCTCCTACTTTCTGAAAGTTACTTTACTCAACTGTTAAGATGGGAAATGTAATAGCTTATTGATTTGTTGCAATGCTTAAATATGCTGTATTATGTTTACACATTGACCTTAGGTAGCAATAAAAATCATTACTATTATTTTAATTACCGCTGTTATTATCTACAGACCTTCATCTCCCAAAGGACGCGTATGCAGGGTGACGATGGTTGTTTGCAGCTCTAATCAGTTCACAGTTACCTTGATGACTTTATTTTACTGAAAATTGATCCTTCACACCAGGCCCCTTGGAACCACCCTTCTATGTTCTGTTTCCATGACTCTGACTGCTCTAGAAACCTCACGTGTAGAAATCACACATTATTGTCCTCTTGTGACTGGCTTATGTCATGCAGTGTACTGTCCTCCACGTTCACCCTGATGCAGCATTTGACGGATTTTGTGTCTTACTGTGGGGATAAGGGCAATATCCCATTATCTGTGTGCTCTGACTCTGTTTATCCACTCATCCGTCCATGGACAACAGGACTGCTTCCAGCTCTTGGCCACTGTGAATTGTGCTGTGATAAATGGGTGTGCAAGTAAGTGTTTGAGACCCTGCACGTGTACTCAGAGCTGAACTTGACCCATCATACTGTAATTCTAGTTGTAATTTTTTCAAGGAACTCCAGGCCCTTTCTTTAGTGGCTGCACCAATTACATCTGCACAAAAATACATCCTTACCAATGCTTTCAATGTTTTCAAATGTGTTTATTCCTTTTTACTATATTTTGGTAATAAATAATCTGGAAAAACTGCTGTGGCATTTTACCTGAGATCTGATAGAGCGGGAAAGCCCGCGGAGCACAGTGTTTAGCTGGGTCTCTGTCACCCACCCTCCCACCCCCAGGGCTCCTGGAAAAGAATGGGGACCCTCCTGACTACGTTTATCCTGCCTTCCCTGTCACAAAGCCTCCCCTCCTCCACCAAGCTCGGCTGTGTTTCAGGTTAACACCTGCTCCTGTCCCTACCGGCCACCTGGCTGACGGTATCATTCTTCCACATGGCTTCCCTCGGGACCCCTCCTAACATTTCTTAATGTCAAAATTTTTCCTTACTGAGTGACTTCCCAGAATGCTCCTCTGTAACCCGCTGCATCCTAATCCCTTCCTCTGAGCTCATGCCTCCCCCGTGTTTCCATGGAGCATCCGGTCATGGCTGGGGACAGGCAGAGGATGGGCATTCGGAACTTGTACACCTTGGACTCTGAGGACTCAGAAGGTGCGATCCTCCTAACTGACAAGTGAATCCGTCAATTAGGACAGTGTAGCATTGGATTGGATTTGAAATCTCTCTTGATACTTTTTGAAACATTAGATTAGGATAGGAAGTTAGTTCAATTTGATTTGAAAAGTTGCCTGATGATGTTAGATTAAGTAGGAAGTTAGGAGTTGGGAGGTAGTCTTCATATTGTCATATTTTTCTCTCTGGGTACTGAACACTTCTGATTTTTCACAATTGTCACCAGCCCACTGATCTTTCTCCCTCCACTGCCAAAGGACCCCTGGCACAGCAGGCATCATCTCACACTAAAGATGCTCCCTAACCCACCTGAGTAGGTTGTTAATTCATAGTCCTGCACACCCAGGGGTACTTGCTGATTCTCGTCTCTGTGCCTGGCACCAGGCTGACAGAGATCAGTCAATGAGACACAGCCAGGAATTAAGGAGCCAAATCCAGGGGACCTCCATTAATCCACTGAGTATACATTTCTAACCCCATCCTCAGTGTTGCTGTAAAGGAGATGTCAGGGTGCCAGCAATGCCGATCGTTGACCAAGTCATTTGTTTCTATGACAGTGAAGAATGGCATCATTCCTTCAGAGAAAGGGTGGGCTATAAGCCAGGCCTGGTGACCTGCCACATCCTTTGGTGCAGGACCAGAGAGGCTCTCTAGGTAGAAATGAGCCAGGGCTCTGCAGGCTGCTGAGTCCAGCTTCTAATTTCTCAGAGTTGCTAGAGCTGAACTGAAAGTGAAGTCCACCAGGAAGCCTGTCCAGTCTGTCCTGCTGGTCACTCTGGCCTTTTGCTGCTCTGAGGGTGAGTATCATGTCTAATGTGAGTACCGTCTGTCTGCATAAGTAACCTTCTCTAAACTAGGTGACTTATTAGGAGTTGAGGGTGAGCAGATCAGAATCCAAACCTTTCCTGCCACTTGTGGACTAGCCCCAAAGCCAGGACTCATTGTATCAACTCCTAATGATCTGGAACTTTCTAAGATATCATTGCACGCTTGTGTTCAGAGTTCTCCATTGAAAGGCTCACTCCAGCGCTGTGACCTTGAACAAATGCTTAATCTCTCCAAGTCTCCTCTTGTCCTTGCTTTCCACAGCTGCCGCCCAGAGTGGCTCTGACAGAGCAGTGAGATGCCGTGTGTCACAGGGCAGCTCCAGGTCCCATCAGATGTTCTGCTTCCCAGGGTCTTATAGGTGCCAATTGAGTCCACAGCCTGTGAACTTCTAGATTCAGACTCATAAGATGTGCAGGCGGGAAGGGTTTTAGCGGAGTTCTCAGTTCAGAAAGAGCCAGTGTTGTCTGAGTCTCCGAATGATCAATCTTCCCGTGGGCTCTGAGAACTGGTAGCCCTCAGCCAGTTGACACGTGCTGCTCGTTCTGTAGGTGTCCGGCCAGGATTTGGAAACCCAGTGCCATTGTTACTCTGGCAATGACTACTTTTCTGGGTTTGCTTGAGGCATTTGTCAAAGAATACTTTGGTGTGTCTTCACGCCCTTGATACTGAACCATGTAGTTTTGAGTCGTTCTCTTTCATCTGCCTTTCTGAAGCTCCTCCTGTTTCCCTGTAGCCTCTGATCTGACCCTCTCACCATTTCTGCATAGCTGCTGTCAGATCTGGTCAGATCACAGCCTGGTAGGGCACATTCTGGGCTGCAGGTGGTTGCAAAGACTTGGGGAAGGGGTGGAGAATCTAGATCACTGAAAGTGGTTACTTCAGGTCTCAGCACAATCCCAGTGGGGTCGGTAGTAAGCCCCAGTTCCCACCTCCCACCTTCTCTAAGGAATTCTGTACATCAGCGCAGAACACAAGAGCCATCATGACATGTGCATAATTCCAGATGTGTGAAACTTATAGAGTTCATTTCTCAAAAGCGTTTCAGCAATCTCCGTCCAATGACATAATCCTATAGCCTAATTTAGTCTCAGAGGAGCATCTTCTAACATGAATAGATTTCCTCACTGCTCTCCAGATTTAGTTCCCTTTCTCTGACTTCTACTAAGTTCAGACTCTGCCATTCACTTGAAAGACTCATTACTAGCATCTCCTTCCCCCCCATATCAGTACTCAAGAAGGTGTCATTGCATTGGCAGGGAAACCTTAATACTTGAAATTCAGGGAGTGTGAATTTCACCAAAAGAGGAGAGTCTTGGAAAGTGGTGGGTGTACTTTACCAAGGATAAACCTGAACTAGGAATTGGTCAACCGGCTTTTCAGACCAAGCTCTGCGATCTTGAGAAAGTCGCAAATTCCAGTATTTTGCATTGTCATTGTCACAGTTAGAAATGTGACCATAATGCCCCAGAGGTTCTGTCTAGTGTAAGGTCAGGAGCCGTGGGAAAAAAAATCTGACATTTCCTACATCAATGGAATTTCTTTTTCTTCCACTCAAGCGAGTCCAGCTGTCTGTCCAACACTTGTTTCTCAGTTACACATCAACATTTTGGCACCTGTTGACACCTCTCTTGCCAGTTATCAGAGGTATAATCCACCTGAAAGAGGTTACCAGGGCGTGAGGGGATTCAAGAAATGTGTAGAGCTGTTGAGCAATGAAGAAACATTGATGTATATTAACTTTTGGGTAATTTTTTTCTCTTTGACGTTGGCATAGAGGCTGATGCTCAGCTGCGCAGCCAGGAGGGAGGTCATGGTGCTGCTCTGAGCGGAAGAGGGAGGGAGGTAGCTTCCCTTCTTGTCTAGTCTGGTCGAGTGGCCTGTGGACAGAAAATTTATAATAACAAGACAGCTGCTGAGCTGGACTAAGGCTGCACACAGCGCTGGGCATGTTCGTCCTTCTCAGGTCACCTCTCTGGACACCAAGTTACACACAGTGTCCTGAGGAGAGGGACAGCCAGGGCCACAGGGTGTGATGGGGCAGGGCTAGAGACTCTAGTCTCCAGCAGGATGGGCCCCTCACCCAGTGGCACAGTCCCTGGGACTCTCATGGGATGAGTAGGAGGGAGAAGGGGACACAGCGAGAGGGAGAGAGCCGGCCCTGCCCTCTGTCAGGACGGAGGGGTGGCTGCTGGGGGCTCTGCCAGCTCTCACAGAGCTGAGGTCACCCCTGTACCTCACCCCATGTTTCCCAGCCAGGGGACCGCAACCCTCCCTGTGTCCTCTGCAGCCCCGTGTGGAGCTGAAACACTTCAATCATGTCCTCATGCAGAGATCACACAGATGTAAAGGTGTCTCTGATCTCGTCTGCCTTGGAATTAAGTCAAGTTTCACACAAATGTCCTCACTAGCTGGATTCTCAGTGTGGGGAAGTCCATGTGCCATGCTGGGAATGTCCACTCCTGGAGGCAGGACATCTGCAGGGAGAACTTCCCATGTCCCCTCCTGCCCCATCCTGGTCCCTAAACCCTGTGTCCCCATTTAGTGAAAATAGAGTCTTCGGTCCTACACGTTGAGAAATGACACTGGGATGCTCTGCCTCCTCCTGGCTCCACTAGAGACCTGAACCCTTCTCTGGGGACACGCAGGGTTTATCTGCTGGGTTTGAGCATGGTTCTCTCCTGACTCACACAGTCTGTGCAGACTGGACCAGGACTATTGAATTCCCCACTCTCACCGCTAACCTGCCTGGTGCCTCCATTTACCTTTGATGGTAAAAATTTCTTTCACTTCTGCGTTGTGAACAACAGTCTCTGTTATCACCTCATCTCCAGGAGCTCATGACTGACATACTTTTTTTCTTTTTCTCTATTTCAGATGGATCTAGTGATAGAATGTAACAAATAGATTTTAAAAGTCTTCCATAGGAGTTCCCTGTCATTCAATGATGATCTGATCTTTCCCGATCAATGTGAAGCTTTAATAGCCTTCCTTCAGTAAATTTCTTTCCTGCACTTCGCTGCCTGTCTTCTTTTATCCAATAGTCTCTGGCTTGAGTTGGGTGGTTTCATCATGAAGTGGCCTGTGGGTGGTGTCAGGAGTAAAGTAGGGAGACCAGTGTCCAGGGACCATGGCGGCCTGAGTGCATGGGTCCCGGTGGGAACACGGGCTCAGGAGCCATCCTGCATGACCCCACAGACTTCCCGGTCACGTGGCCTCGAGGGCGGGGCGGTTGAGGGTAAAAGCACTAGAACATCCTGCTATCTTGCCCGGACTGCGGAAACCACAGCCTGACGGCAGTCACATGGTTCCCATCTAGCAGCATCGCTGCTACTGCGCCCTCCTCATTGTCAGCACAAACCCTGCTCGGTCCTCACCGCACCCCTGGGGTCAATTCCCGAAGGCCCCGTGTGACATGATCTCTGTCCACTTCTCCACTTGTAGTGAATCCGCAGGGTTCAACCTCCGGTTACTCCCTCCACTCTGCACATGCGCATTGCTCACCTCCACCCTGGCTACCGCTTCCTCCCTCAGGGTCTCTCTATAGCCCCGGACACGGGGTCCATCCCCACGTGGACAACTCCATGCTCACCATCCACACTCACTGCAGGGGGAACTCGTCAGATGAGCAGTGTCTCCCCACCTACTCCTCTTCCATGAGCCCATCCAGGCTAATGGACCCCCGTCCAATGAGGCAGCTGACTCAGATGATGGATACATCACAGATCGGGATTGGTTTCCAGGGGCTGCTGTGACACATGGAAACACACTTGGTGGCTTCAATTAAGTTCTTTTCTCCAGGTGCAGAACACTAAAATCTAAAATCTGTAACCTCTGCTGAAATCACAGTGTCAGGAGGCCATGCTGGCTCTGGAACGTTGTGGGAAACTTCTATTCTTGACGCCCCCAGCTGAGGGCTGATGACTGTCCTCTGGTACCCACATTCCTCCTATCTCTGCCCCATGAGGGGACATTGCTGTATTTTGTGTGTGTGTGTATGAAAATCTCTTGGTCTCTTTCAGATACAATATGTAAGATGACATTTGGAGGCCAACAAAATTTCAGGATCATCTCTTTAACTAAAAATCTAGGACTTTATCACATCTACAAAGTTCTAATTGCCATAGAAGGGACATTGCAAGTCTGTTTTTAGGTCATACATCCGTTTAGGGGTCGTTATGATCTTACTTCAGCTTCTGTACTAAGAGTCCACTGAGTCCTGCCCCCTCCACCACCAAGCCTCACTTGAACGCCGTTTTGCAACTTTGAAACAGTATAGATCATGTGTTTCTAAATGTTTTAAGGAAAAGAAATTATTATTAGACCCACACCCTTTCTCCAATATATAGGGTATACTTATAGAAACTATGGTTGAGAATATAAAAAGTAAGTGTTATCTACTATTACCACTTATGGCTCTTACAGTAAATGAGATCACAGGGGATACATGTCCACTTAAATTAATCTCTATTTTCTGGAACGTCTTCTGTGTTCATCCACTTCCTGTGCTCGGCAGACACAGGGTCACGGAGCTCTTGCCACAGCCTGAGAAACACAGCCTGGAATTGCACGGGGAGGACAGGTCCCCACCTGTTGGCCTGACCCCGTCCTGGACTCCTCTCCATCCTCATGTCCCTGCTCACCCAGATGCTGTGCTCAGCCATCCTGTCTACATGTGGGCTCAGCATGGTCCCTTTCCCTCTTTGTTGTGTGTGCACAGGACAGCTGACAGTCTTGTCCGCAAGGTCTGTGTCCTGTCCCCTGCTTGGTGAAGCCATCTCTGCCTCCCACACCCTAAAATAAACCTTTATACACAGTCACACTATGTGTACTAAACAACATGCACTCACATACACAGTTTTACATACATCAGAAACATGCCTGATCAGACATGCACAGACACACAAAGACAAGCACACACACAGACATACACACAAGCAGGCACAGTTATCTCTCTGTTGTAATTTGACTCTTTGGTGATGTATGAATCTTATCACAGAGCTGTTTGGAAACATTTTCAATAAATTAACAATATCAAGAACAATTATTGACAATCATTGTTAATGTTGCTACAAACATGGAGACCCCTATGAACAGCCATTATCCCGGAGGGTTACAGGTTCTGTCTCACTTCATCCTGACGAGTCTCCTGGAAGGGGATAGACTGTTACCACAGTTGGACATGGGATGAAGGATGTCCCACCACTGGCCTCCAGCCTGGCTCTGTGTCTTCTCAGCATCAACGGGGAAGATTTTAAAAGCTAGTGATGTGCAGGCCCCAGTCCAGAACCAACGTGAGTACCTCTGCCGGTGGAACCATGTGGTCCCCATCCCCACCTCCCCTGCTGCAGGTACAGCACCACGTGACTGTGGAGGCCATGACAGCCCCTGAACTGGGGAGGACAGCCAGACTGTGCATGAGTCAGAGACCCCCAGCACCACAAAGAGGTCACCTGGAGACCATTATTTTTTTTATCTACCTTTCTAGCTCTGTAAGTCGGGCAAGGCAGGGCCTTTATCAATGTCACTGTGATAACAGTGACAGAAAGGGTCTCAGGAAAGAACGTGTCTTCCTTGAACTACTGACGGTGTGGGAGCTGAGATATCTCCTGACCACAAAGGCTGGGCCAGAGGGAACAGGAGAGTGAGGTTAATGGATAGGCACTCAGTCCGGATAATTCTGGACAAGGATGGTGGTAAAATGAAGACTGTGATGTAACCCATGACAGTTAATTCTGCACTTAACTAGATTGAGTTGGTAAATTTATATTTGTACATTTCACCAAAACAGAAAAAGCCTCCACGGAATGCAGCCCTCTGAGAGGCAGCCAAAAGAGACCTGCCCATAAGAACAGGTTCAGTATTTCAATCCCCTGGACCCTCTCCCTGCGTTGCTGACAGCTCCTGTCAGATCACATCTGGTGTCATCTCTCTGTTTGTTGCCTCCCAGGACTTTCTATCTTGAGGACCCCACCTATGTTTAGAAACTCTGCTTCAAACTCACAAACTGAGTTTACCAGCTACAAAGGATGGATCTGCAGAGTCTCTTGACTTTATCATTGTACCTCGAATCCTCCAAGGGACATGTGTCATCACTCTCTGTCTAGACTCTTACCCTCAAATGTCTTCTCTCTGCACCCTCTTACTCTCTGTGACAAGTTCGATAAACCAAGCCCAAGCACTGGTTTGTCATATGTTTACTTAGAGCATACTTTCAGTGACTCTCCACTCCTATATATGGCAGTCAAAGTCTCCAATCAGTATAGAGTGTATTCTTGGATGTAGGACAACAAAACTTTACCTTAAGTCAAAATTAACACTTTTCCTCCCTCCCTTTATTTCAATTCTACTCTATGTCTCCCAGAGGCTAACCATTGTTTCTGACAGATTAAGAGTGTAAAGGTGGAGAGAGACAAAAAAGCAAGCACGGGTTCTTAAAAGACACATAATCTTATGAAGAGATCAAAGTCCTCTGGGCCAGACAGAACTCTCTCTCGTGGGACACGTCATGGGTCTTTAGAAAATCTGTTCTTCATTGTGGGTGATAAACTTTCAAAAAACCCAATAACTTTGGGGAAATAATAAGTATAACAGCTATATAACAACATAAAGGATTTGGAAGGCCAAGTGTGCTAAAGTGTATGTATGAGTGTGTGTGTGTGTGTGTATGAATGTGTGTGTAATAAAAACAATGAATGTGAGAGAAAGATAAGCATGTTCAGACATAAATCCAACAAGTTCAACTAATAAAAAATATTAAATAAGAGAAATTATAGTGAAAGAAAATCACCAAGAAATACATCAAGAAAATATCCCCACAGTGAAAACTATGAACTAGAACAGCTCACTCATTGCCACATCAGAACACATTTTGTGACGTTTAGAAACATCACCTTAAAGGGAGGAGGTTCTTTCAAAAACAAACACTAGGTCACCTGCCGGGATGGGGAATAAAAGTAGAATCAGCACCGACTGGAGGGCGCAGAGGAACACTGAAAGTTCAGGTGTCTGGCCTGTACCTGTGGACAAACAGAATTCTGAGGCAGTCAGCTAGCATTTCAGCATGAACATAAACACATCTCAGAAGAGCAGCACATCTGCTGAAGTTTTATCTCCCATGAGGTTTTTCTCAGAACGTAGGGGAGAATTTGCTCTACAGAAAGGACTGGATGAAGAAAGACAAGGCAGGCAGCCCAGTGCACACAGGATATTACACAGGTGTTTGTAGATGAGCCGCAGAGAAGGTGCAAACAGAGAGGTGCCCACGTCCCCAGCAGGAGACGCGGTGAACGCAGCTGTGGGGAGGAGGCGACAGCGTGGTGTGGATGAGGTCGCAGAGGCTTCTCGGGCTTCTCACTGGAACTGGTTTTCAGTCTCTCCTTTTTTGAAAAATGTTTTGACATCACTCTTTTAAAATAAAAATTTGAAAACTACAGGAATTTGTCAGACAGGAATGACAAGAAAGGAGAAGACTGAAATTCACAAGGACAAAATATGGTCGAAGATGAGGTAAGATGCGGCACATCATTGAAGACCACCTAGGGATTGATACTGCATCAAACTTAGAAGAATCTTGATGTATTTTGTTGAAAGAATACACAAATTTCCCTAAGGAATTACCATATTAAATGACAAAAAGATATGTCCAAAAAATGAAGAACAATATTTTATATCATAATAATGAAATTTAATTATAGAAATTAAAAACCTGTGGACATTCAAAGAAAAACAAAGCCCTTGTGAGCTCGCATTCTCCTGGATTAGACTGTGAACAGGGGAGGACTGAGTGGATCCTGAAGGTCAAAGTCAATGAGGGTGACAGAGAGGAGAAGGTGGGTCCTCCAGGAAGGAGGACAAGCCTGGCAAAGTTCGGACCTCGGAGATGAGCTCCATGCACTAGAGGTCACACGTGACTGCTCTACTGCTGCCATCCGCCATCGGTCAGCACGGGGGCTCCTCACTGTTCTCTGGGTGTGAGGCCACCAGCTGTCCTTATATTTGCTACAAGGATGAATGCTGTCAGGGATGTCTCTATGCCTGGGTGTCTTGGATGCAGCTTTAGTGCCACTGGAGGTTGAGTTCATTTTTCAGTGGGTACCCTGAGCAGCTCAGGTTGTTGAGCAGCAACATGGTCTCAACCGTCTGTGTCAGTGGCCCGTCTCCCAACACAAGGACAACAAAATACCTCTGATCCTGGACCAGTGTGCACATCGGCAGGTGCCAGGAGCAGGTAATCAGCCTTAGCAGAGAATCGTGGTTCTGGCACTGGAAACACATATTATTAGATCTCCTGTACTCCCCTTGTATCAACTCTAGGACCACAGATTCAAACACTGGAAGACAGTGGTTAGCAAGAAAACATGGGCACTAGCTGGAGGGAAAATTCACAACTGAATAGAGACATTTAGTCAGAGGCAGACTTAACGACCGGCGCACTGAGTGCGCGCCCTGGGCCCCGACTTCTGTAGGGGTCCCCAAAATCCCAAATTTACACTTCTTTCTACTGTAAGGAGTCCAATACTTTTTTCTGTGCCCGGAGCCTCAACTGACCTTTATCCGCCTCTGGATTTAGTGTATTAATCTGATGAACCAGAGGAACTGTCACACGTTGTGGGGATTAAATGTTTAAACACACATCTTGTAGAAATATCTAGTTGTGTAAGTTCAAGGTTTTGGTGAATGAGCCCGAAAGAATTAGTTGGACGTCACCCTGTTCTTGACTCAGCTTCTAAATTTAGTTCTTGATCTGAAGTCATTAGATGTTTGAAGTTTGGAGTAAATCAAGCTAAAGTTTATTTCTGGGAGCAGGGGACTGAGCTGTACCCGCCGCTGGCTGTCAATGCTCCAACTTCATTATCTCCTCACCCAGCCTTAGAACTGGTGACCCCACAGCTTTCTCCAGACACAATAAGAACATGGAGTTAGCATCACGATGTCAGGCTATGCCTGTGTTTAGTGTTGGGTGAGGCCTGCCTATTTAGAGTTCCTGTTGTAAATGATTTCCTTCTAAATAAACCTACTAATAACACATGTTATATAATCAGGAATTCTTTGTAGAATCGCAAACTGTCCAAAAAACAGTAATAAAACAATTAATTAGACACCCACTGTTTTATTATTGTCACACACAGGTCTCAAAACCTTAGGTCATGCTCTCTAAGAGCTGAACAAGGAGAAAGGAATCATAGTGTCAGGTTCTGGTCACCAGGAGAAGAGTGAACACAAGAGCCACAGGATCTTCGTTGGGTAAGTGACCCCAGAGATTCAAGACCATGATCCGACACCAGCATGGGCTGTCTTTGGTGTGGCATCAGGAATAAAAAAAGTTTCAACCTAAAGGCACCCAGGTAGGGACAGTGGAGAAGAAGACTTCACATGGAGCAAAGGCTTCGGGCAGAACACGTAGGGGGTGCACAGAAACCTAGCTAAAGGCCACGTAGTACAGCTGTGCAGGTCAAGGTCATAGGAATCTATCTGAATCATAAAGTAGGGGTTCATAGGTCGAACTAAAGAGATCAGTAATGTTGAGAGCTATGTTCCTAGACACCTGCCTCCTTACCTGACTCTGCTTCCCACTATCTGAGCTGTGTGCCGTGGTCAGGTTACAGAGGTCTTTTGTCCATTGTTCACAGCTGGACAATCATGATATGCCCAACTCATGTGGAAAGAGACCACACAGCGGGTTGCTCAGGAGACCCTGGATTGTGCCGCTGTCCTGACGTTCATCCATTTAGTGACCTCTTCTACCTTCTCAAGTTCCCAGGTAGGACAGTAAGTTTCATCATCACTCTACTCACAGTAGTTGTGAAGATTAAGAGAGGTGGTCACAGTGTCTGTATGGAGTCAGTGCTATGGAACTGTTTGCCATCCATGTGTTACTGATTCTGGAAGTAAGTAACACTGGTGGAGGCTAAAGAAGGAGAGCTCGATGGGCCAGCAGCAGGTACAATGTGTTCAGAAGCCAAAATTTCTCTGTACACTACTTTAAGAATGAGTCAGAAAGGTATCATAAGAACAGATCAAAATACAGTGCTTGGCCCTTGCTGGTTGGCTGAGTAGATAGAGCATCATCCCAACATGTGGAAGTCCCAGGTTCAATCTCCTGTCAAGTCACACAAGAGAAGCCACCATCTGCTTCTCACTCCTTCCCTCTCCCCCTTCTCTCCCTCTTCAACTTCCACAGCCTATGGCTTGATTGGTATGGTGTCGGCCCTGGGTGCTGAGGACAGTTCAGTTGATTAGAGCATCTGACTCCAATGAGGGTTGCAAGGTGCATCCCAGTTGAGGCAAGTGGAGGTCTTTCTGTTTATCTCCCACCTTCCACTTAATAAAATATACATTTAGGGCTTTATATTAAAACATGAACCTCTTTCCTCATCTGTGAACATAATAATCTCTAGATCACTTAAAAATATAAATTAACAGTAAGTGACCGGGTTTGTCATGATCCCAGTCATCCTCCAAGGTTTACGGAACAGCTGTTTTAATGTTACAAATCAATGGCTGCCGGCTGACATGCAGAGAGCACCTACTCTATGTCCAGCCCTGTCTAAGGACTTACAGACTGTAGCTCATTCAGCCTCATGACAAGCCGAGGACTGTTCCCATTACACACAGAGACCCGACTGTGAAAACTCCCAGCAGTTCTGGTCCAAGGCATGAGAGGTACCTGGTATAGGAATGGCCTGGAAACTGTGATCAATAAACATCTGTCTGCCTCCAAGATAACGCCAAGACCTGGATCTCTCCAGAAGTTTCTAGCCTGGAAAAGTACCTCTATACCCAACTTGTAGACATTGGCATGACCTTAAGAAAGAAGAAGTTCACTTCCAAAGAACACGCCTGAGGCGATCACACAGCCCTGCAATGAGGGGCAGATCCGATTTACAGACCGAGTGAACAAAGTACAGGGTTTCTGGTGCCCAGACTCTGGGGATCTGATTTCTACAACTTATAATTATAAAAACTTCAATGGCCATCTAAACATCAGAATCAGAATTTTTTCTTTTCTTTTTTTTTTTTTTTTGACTGACAGAGAGAGAGAGAAGCAGAGAGAGACAGATAGGAAGAGACAGGGAAGGAGAGAGATGAGAAGCATCAATTCTTCATTGCAGCTCTTTAATTGTTCATTGATTACTTTCTCATATTTTTCTTTGCCTTAATCAGAAAGCTCTAGCACACCAAGTGACCCCTTGCTCAAGCCAGCGACCTTGGGCTCAAGCTAGTGAGACTTGCTCAAACAAGATAAGCCCACACTCAAGCCAGTGACCTCGAGATTTTGAACCTGGGTGCTCTGCATCCCAGACTGATGCTCTATACACTGCACAACCACCTGGTCTGGCCAGAACACATTTTTATAAGCTTTCTTTTAATACATGAATACCTAAGAATAAAACTACCTCTCACTGAATGTTATTACTCTGTTCAGTATGGCAGTCCTCAAATAACCAACATATCAGTGTGAGTGAATCTCAGGACTTGTGAGAGCCCAAGGACATGCCAGCTAGAACTCTCTCTCACCCTCGTGTCTCCCTCAGTGAGGACACAGGAGGTTGCCGGGGTCCAGCCCTGGGGGGAATTCAGGAATCCCACAGGAAGAGACGGCATCAACGTGAATGGAGTGAGAGAGCCGAATTCTTTATTTTCTCTTCATTTTCTTGTTAGCATTTACTGCCAGGCATCTCTCCAATGGCTGGTCTAGCTTTCTTTTTATACATACACACTAAGTTACAATCACATGGTATTTTGAATACATTGATTAATCATTGTTTTTGTTTCACTATGATTACATATTTCCAGGTAAGGTAACAATTAATTCACTTCTATAAGCTATAAATCAGGTGGTAAGTCATTCAAAGTACAGTTATACAATAACTTGAATAGCAATAACAACATTGGTACAAACTTCTAAAAGATCAGTACTAATTAATAACTCTACCTTACTGTTGTTGTGAGTCAGGGACGCAGAGAGAGAGATTAGCAGACGAAATCATCAAGGACTAGCAAAGGACCACCGCTTGCTCAGGCAAATGGCCCTGAGTTCATGCAGTGTCCTAATTTTATTCACAAGACTTCAAAAAGCTTGTTTACTGAGAAATTGGCCTAACATCAAGAGTAACTTTTGTTTAAAGATACATAGACATAAAAGTGAAACTAGGAGACATTGATAAGAGTGTGGAGGTTAGGGAGGGAAGAGAGAGGGAAGGGGGGAGGGGGAGGGGCACAAAGAAAACTAGATAGAAGGTGACAGAGGACAATCTGACTCTGGGTGATGGGTATGCAACATAATTGAACGACAAGATAACCCGGACTTGTTATCTTTGAATATATGTATCCTGATTTATTGATGTCGCCCCATTAAAAAAATTAAATTAAAAAAAAAAGATACATAGAGTGCACCTGCAAGATAGCTAGTAGCAACATAATATCAGAAGGCATTAATTGCTATTGCTTCTATGGATTCCACCACATTCCTCTCCTTATCTGAAGGGATAATGTTGGAAAGTACAAAAATCTTATGAGAATGTTTTACTGAGAAAAGCCCAGGAACTGCCTTCAGTCACATAGACCTGTTTCAGTGACCCGCCTTCAAGTCACAAAACAATTCTCTTAGCAAAACATTCTTTTCTTGTTGGCTGTGTTCCCATCCACTACACCTTACCTAAGATTCTATTGTCTAGTCAAATTTTATTTATTTACTATATTCATACACTAGTTAAGTTCTAACTTTATTCTTCTCAGAGTGTTCCACCACCTGCAGGTCAGGTATGCAAGAAGAAAGGAAAGTTTCTCTACTCTACCACATGAAAAGGCTAGGGAGGAAAAGTGATGAATTAAGTGGAGGCTGAAAGGTGATCTGTGTATAGTTACTGTATCATACCTATTCATAAGTCACAATCTCTTCTTTCTAACATGATTAATAAGAAGAAATTCTCCTACAAACTTAACCCTTTACGAGGGATATTATAGCCAGCCTCTCATGTTTATGAGCCCAGTTCAAGGGGCTTACAGGCTTTTCAGTGGAACTCACACCCTCTGTCTCATTTCCAAAGAAATTACTACGAATCTACAGGAAAAGCACGGTACTATTATCCCTGTGCCATAAATAATAGCACACACCCAGAAAAGGGGGGATATAAGGCCAGATTAATTCAAAAGGTCAAAGGGGGAAGTATCGTTGTGCCTTTCCTCTGCAGTGACTTTGTCAACCAGCAGCCATTGGTCTTCTCTGCTGTAACTTTGTCAACCAGCAGTTGTGGATCTTCTCCTGCTGTGACCTTGTCAGCCAGCAGTTGTGGATCTTCTCCTGCTGTGACCTTGTCAGCCAGCAGATGTTGATCAGCTCCCGACAGGAGGTCAGGGAGGAACCGGAGTCATTCTCCTCCACAGCAGGTTGGCCTTAGAAAGGGCACACACACTGAGACTAAAGCCTACGTGTGACTTTGATGGTACCGGGCTGAGGATGTGGATGTGAAACAAAGTCCCTTTGGGAGGAAAAAACATCAGCCAAGTAATACAGGCATTCAAGCCTCTTCGTTTTTTCAATTTAAGCTTGGAAATGCTTGCTTTTAAATGAGTCCTTTGTGAGTGGAGGTGTAGTTCTCTGATACCTGAGAAAGGTCACCGCAGGCTCCATAGAAAACATGAGGATAAAGAAGCACACACTTGTTGCACGTGATGTGGGAGCGTTTTGCTGAGGAAGAACCTGTGAAGGGTCCCGTGTCCCAGCAGACAGCAGGGCGGGCAGGGCCATACTCTGGGCTCCGGGAAGGTCCTCACTGAGTCCTGTTCAACGAGACAGTCTTCCCTTCTGTTACAGTGGTCTCGCATTCACCTTAGGATTGAAGACTGCCAACAGTGTCACCTGGGAGAGAGCACACACCTGAGATCACAGCCTTTTCTGCATTTCTGTCCTCATCCCAAATCAATATTATTCTCAATATTGGAAATTGGATCCAGCACCCAGTCCAGTTGTCTGGTGGATCAGGGGAACAGAAACAGATTTTGAGGTTTTTGTACCTTGATGAAGAAGCAGAAGAGAGAAAGAGGAGAAGTAGGGCTTGGTGAGGAGGGAGGAGGACAGGGAGGAGGAGGAAGAAAGAGTTGACAGGGATGGAGGAGGAGGAAGAGGGATGACAAGGATGACAGTAATAAGACAGCAGGACAACACACAGGTCACAGTGTTGTCATTTCTTATTGTTTAGCAAGCACTTCTACATCCATTTCATCTACTGACATGGCCATTGTTCCACTTTAAGATTTTTCACGGTTCTCATATCTCTGTCTCCTTTGTTTCTACACACAGAGCACAGGCTAGAGTGTTGTGGTGGATTTCCACGGTCCTTTCCTGGGCCAGTGCCAGGTGTGTCCGGTGACTTGTTCCTTCATCCATGGGAGGGTCTAGGTGGCCTCCTGGAGAATAAAAGGAGGAGTTCTGGGCACTCACCTCCAAAGTGAGATCCTTCTTTCCTACCACACCGCAGTGACCAGCCAGAGCCGCTGCCGGGATCATGAAGCTGCTCCCAGTCCTCGTGCTTGCTGCCCTCCCCTTTTACTGCTACGCAGGTGAGTCTGCACGGGGCGGGGCTCGGGGGGCTTGTTGTCAGGGCCGCTGTGGGAGATCTCTGCTCCCCTCACCCCAGGACATGGCACCTCCCTTCTCTAGTTTGTAGTTGTGTGTGTGTGTGTGTGTGTGTAACAAGGAAGCAGTGTGTGAGGGCTTAAAGAATACCCAGATCCTGAGTTACTGTCCGAGGACTCAGACCATTCCCCGTCATCTTTCTGAATGGACGTGCAGCTGGGATGTGGGAGAAGGACAAGCATCACGGCTGCCCAACAAGGAGTTCATGCCTCTGTGACTGAGCAGCTTTTGTACGCTTTCATCCCAGGTTCTGGCTGCACACTTGTGAGCCAGGCGATCAATCAAGCTATTGACCCTCGAGTGAGTGTGAATCAATACATAGAAAATTTCAGAAAGTTCATACCGGATGCAGAAGCAGAAGAGGCCATAAGACAAGCGAAGCAGTGCTTTCTCCAGCAGAGTGAAGTAACTCTCACAAATGCCCAAATGATGGTGGTAAGTTTGGCTTCTTCTTAACTGCTTTTAAACTACTGCCTCATATTTCGGCTCAGGTACTGTAAATGACAACACAGGGTATTTCTTGAATGAGTTTTCGAAGAAGAGGAAACATGCTGAGAATATCAGCTAAGAGTGTGATATGCCTTGTGATAAAAGTGCTGGAAGCACCGGCCCCTCTGGCATCAGCAGAGGTATCCTGAGCAGGAGGACACAGCACAGAATTCCGACATTACTTCCAGCACCAGCTCTCTGCCGCTGGTGTGGATGAATCCGTGGAAAAGAAAAAGGAAATGTTTCTTTTCCAGTATTTTCCTTTATAAAAAGAACTAAATATAAGTGATGACTCTGTTTTTGTTTTCTAGGATGCAATATACAATAGTGTTTGGTGTAGTTCATATTAACTATCCACCAGACCTATGATCAGAAATCGGCTGACGATGGGTAGAAACCACAACTTCGCATTCTTTCTCTGTCTTTTGATCTACAGACTGCAAGACAATTGTTGAAACCTCACATACATTTTTCTTTCAATAAAGTATCTGCAAAACTAATGTTCTTCCTCAGTGATTGACTAACACGGGGGTTTTAGAGAGACGCAATGACACACGCGTTGCTCTCCCGCACACACGCTGCTGGGGACCTCACTCTGACCCTTGGCACGGGCTCTCAGGATCCAGCTCTGCCCCACCCCATCTCCGGCATCCTTGCCCGCACCCTGGTGGGCCTGGCCCGCGGGCAGTCACTGGTGTTGTTGGCACAATCATCATTGTTCATACCAGCTCTTCTTAGGAACACAGACAAATGTCCTCTGACTGACTCCTCCAACCGTGTCATCAGATGAGAGGCGCTCCCAGGACACACAGGAGCCCGTAAACAGTGCCCTCCCTCCCCCGAGGCAGCTCAGGGCTGTGCTGAGGCCACTGGGGCCAAAGTGGGCAAAGGGCAGAGTCCGAGGAGGCGGGGGCATTCCAGCACCCCAATCAGGCTTCACCTGTGACTCTGCCTCCTGTTTCCGTCCCTCCTCGGAGCTGCCATTGCTCAGAATCCTTACCAGGGGTCCCCAAACTACAGCCCATGGGCCACATGCAGCCCCCTGAGGCCATTTATCCAGCCCCCACTGCACTTTCGGAAGGGACCTCTTTCATTGGTGGTCAGTGAGAGGAGCATAGTTCCCATAGGAATACTGGTCAGTTTGTTGATTTAAATTTACTTGTTCTTTATTTTAAATATTGTATTTGTCCCGTTTTGTTTTGTTTTTTTTTACTTTAAAATAAGATATGTGCAGTGTGCATAGGGATTTGTTCATAGTTTTTTTTTTATAGTCCGGCCCTCCAACGGTCTGAGGGACAGTGAACTGGCCCCCTGTGTAAAAAGTTTGGGGACCCCTGCTTAGGCCTTTCCTCCCTTGCAAGCCCCTGGCCGGTCTGACTGAGCAACGGGGATCCAGTGACTACAGCCCTATCTCCCCTTGGGACTCCCCAACAGGGCCTTCTCCTGCTCCGTGGACACGCCCACTGTAGCTGGAAGAGGACAGGCCCCTCCCAGATGGCCCAGGGCTCATATGAGCAAATGAAAACTTCTGCACATGCGTCAGAAAAGCAAAACTGAGCATGGCCCATGGGTGTGTGTGTGTGTGTGTGTGTGTGTGTAATAAGTAAAATGTAAGGAATGATCCAGTGAAAAGGTCGTGTGTGTGTGTGTGTGTATGTGTGTAATAAGTAAAATGTAAAGAATGATCCAGTGAAAAGGTCTTTTCTCCTGGATCTACTGCTGTCATGGACCATAAGTGTTTTAAAGAGTGGGAGAAAGTTCCATATGACTTATTGAGTATTACATACGTGTGGCCCTTTGTGTGTAAAAACGTGTTCCTGGTAAATAGCATTCATATGTAGGTGCATGTACTCCACAGAGGTTCGTTCATTAGTACATACTCATTACTATTATAGTAATTTTTGCTTAATATTTATATAGACATTATAACACTTTTGTGGAACCAAAAGGTACTGTATGCCTCGTTCCCTGTTTGGCTTACAGCTGGTGAAAGTCTGCCCTGGCGGGTGCTGAATTGTCCTAAAAAGGGGTCAGGGCTCATGCTGGGTGAGAGGGACCCGTGCTGGTGTGAGCAGAGGGTGCTCATCACCCACCCCTGGTGTCAGGATAGTGGGGACGGGCCACAGTGAGGAGAGCTGAGTCCGAGTTAAAATCACTCACTTTGTTCTTTCCAGAGAATTCCAACCTCACTGCTTGTGGGTCACTGGGGGAATGAAAGGATGGACCACACTGCCCCCTGCAGGACCATGACCAGGGAAAGTCACACAGTTGAAGGAGAGAACAAAGATATCTGTATTTAGAATAAAAAATTGGAATTATATATTTTTAAAATTTAAACTTGAGACCACACATCAACATTCAGACAAGACAGGATTCAGCCCTACTTTGCCTGAGTCACCTCTGTCACTGGCTCTGTCCCCTCCCTGCACCTCCGGTCAAGGACAGAGAGCACCCAGAGAGGAGCCTGGCTGTGGTGAGCTGGCCCTGCATGAACACAGGGACAGCTGTGGATCCCAGAAACTGAGCAGCCACTGCCCCGGGATCTGAGAGCCTACAGTGCAGATGGTTGTAGCCAGTGCATTAGGTGAAAAAGAAAAAGGCACCAAATAGAAGAATTAAAGGTATATTCAAGGATGAGTTGTAGAAAATATGATAGGTGGATGAAGGGTCCCCAAACTCTAGGTTGCATCCCCAATGGGCCCTAGATTGGGTCCCCAGCGTTATGAAGGAACCAGGCACGGGGAGAAATGTTATGGGATATTCAGGAGCAAAGGAAGCATCTCTGACATTTCTCTGCCTTCTCCCTCCCAGGCTGTGTCACAGAAAGGAGAAGTAGCCACCACAGTGCCATCGCTTCATGGCAAGAGCTGGTGAAGGAGAGGAAGGAGACACTCTCCGCTGCCCCATGGCCTTTCCCCGCTGCAGGCTTCCCTTTGCAGCTCACAGCCTGCAGGAGGAGGTCAGAGCCCCCTCAGGGGTCCGGGGGCTGCAGGCAGGTGTCCGTGGGAGTAGGAAGGAGCATCACAGGTTTCCTTCATCAGCCTCAGGACACGAACCTCACAGGTTCAACCACACGCCTGGCAAGGGATGAAGTGAGAAAATGGTGTTGAGACATTCATAACACAGAGTACATTGCTGTCATGATACCGGTAGGGATGATTACAACATTGGATAAATATGACAGAAACATTTTTTTTTATTTAAATAAATTTTTATTAATGTTAATGGGGTGACATTAATAAATCAGGGTACATATATTCAAAGAAAACATGTCTAGGTTATCTTGTCATTCAATTATGTTGCATACCCATCACCCAAAGTCAGATTGTTCTCTGTCACTTTCTATCTAGTTTTTTTAGGCCCCTTCCCCTCCCCCTAACCCTCTCCCTCCTTCCCTCCCGCATCCTCCCTCCTCTCACCCCTGATAACCACCACACTCTTGTCCATGTCTCTTAGTCTCATTTTTATGTTCCACCAATGTATGGAATCATGTAGTTCTTGTTTTCTTCTGATTTACTTATTTCACTCCGTATAATGTTATCAAGATCCCACCATTTTGTTGTAAATGATCCGAAATCATCATTTCTTATGGCCGAGTAGTATTCCATAGTGTATATGTGCCACATCTTCTTTATCCAGTCTTCTATTGAAGAGTTTTTGGTTGTTTCCATGTCTTAGCCACTGTGAACAGTGCTGCAATGAACATGGGGCTACATGTGTCTTTACTTATCCATGTTTCTGAGGTTTTGGGGTATATACCCAGTAGAGGGATTGCTGGGGCATAAGGTAGTTCTATTTGCAGTTTTTTGAGGAACCACCATACTTTCCTCCATAATGGTTGTACTACTTTACAGTCCCACCAACAGTGGATGAGAGTTCCCTTTTCTCCACAGCCTCTCCAACATTTGCTATTACCCATCTTGTTGATAATAGCTAATCTAACAGGGGTGAGGTGGTATCTCATTGTAGTTTTGATTTGCATTTCTCTAATAACTAATGAAGATGAGCATCTTTTCATATATCTGTTGGCCATTTGTATTTCTTCCTGGAAGAAGTGTCTGTTCATATCCTCTTTCAATTTTTTTATTGGATTGTTTGTTTGTTTGTTGTTGAGTTTTATGAGTTCTTTGTAAATTTTGGATATTAGGCCCTTATCTGAGCTGTTGTTTGAAAATAACTTTTCCCATTTAGTTGGCTGTCTGTTTATTTTGATGTCAGTTTCTCTTGCTGAGCGAAAACTTTTTATTCTGATGTAGTTCCATTCATTAATCTTTGCCTTCACTTCTCTTGCCTGTGGAGTCAAGTTCATAAAATGTTCTTTAAAAACCAGGTCCATGAGTTTAGTACCTATGTCTTCTTCTATGTACTTTATTGTTTCAGGTCTTATATTTAGGTCTTTGATCCTTTTGAATTAATTTTAGTACACGGGGACAAACTGTAGTCCAGTTTCATTCTTTTGCATGTGGCTTTCCAGTTTTCCCAACACCATTTGTTGAAGAGGCTTTCTTTTCTCCATTGTGTGTTGTTGGCCCCTTTATCAAAAATTATTTGACCATATATATGTGGTTTTATTTCTGGGCTTTCTATTCTGTTCCATTGGTCTGAGTGTCTATTTTTCTGCCAATATCATGCTGTTTTGATTGTCGTGACCCTATAATATAGTTTGAAGTCAGGTATTGTAATGCCCCCAGCTTCATTCTTTTTCCTTAGGATTGCTTTGGCTATTCGGGCTTTTTTATAGTTCCATATAAATCTGATGATTTTTTGTTCCATTTCTTTAAAAAATGTCATAGGAATTTTGATGGGAATTGCATTAAATTTATAAATTGCTTTGAGTAATATGGCCATTTTAATTATATTTATTCTTCCTATCCAAGAACAAGGAATATTTTTCCATCTCATTGTGTTTTTTTCTATTTCTCTTAACAATGCTTTGTAGTTTTCGTTATATAGGTCCTTTACATTCTTTGTTATGTTTATTCCTAGGTATTTTATTTTTTTTGTTGCAATCGTGAAGGGGATTATTTTTTTTAGTTTGTTTTCTAATATTTCATTGTTGGCATATAGAAAGGCTATGGACTTTTGTATGTTAATTTTGTATCTTGTGACCTTACTGTATTGGTTTATTGTTTCTAGTAATCTTTTTGTGGAGTCCTTCGGGTTTTCGATGTATAGGATCATATCATCAGCAAAAAGTGATACCTTTACTTCTTCTTTTCCGATATGGATGCCGTTTATTTCTTTGTCTTGTCTGATTGCTCTGGCCAGAACTTCTAGCACCACGTTAAATAAGAGTGGAGAGAGTGGACAACCCTGTCTTGTTCCTGATTTAAGGTGGACAGTCCTCAGTTTTATGCCATTTAATATGATGTTGGCTGATGGTTTATCATATATGGCCTTTTCCATGCTGAGATATTTTCCTTCTATACCCATTTTGTTGAGAGTCTTAAACATAAAATTGTGTTGTATTTTATCGAAAGCCTTTTCTGCGTCTATTGATAAGATCATGTGGTTTTTGTTCTTTGTTTTGTTGATATGGTGTATTACGTTAACCGTTTTACATATGTTGAACCATCCTTGAGATTCTGGGATGAATCCCACTTGATCATGATGTATTATTTTTTTAATATGTTGTTGTATTCGATTTGCCAGTATTTTGTTTAGTATTTTAGCGTCTGTATTCATTAGAGATATTGGTCTGTAGTTTTCTTTCTTTGTGCCGTCCTTGCCAGGTTTCGGTATAAGGGTTATGTTGGTCTCATAAAATGTGTTTGGAAGTATTGCTTCTTCTTCAATTTTTTGGAAGACTTTGAATAGAATAGGAACCAAGTCTTCTTTGAATGTTTGATAGAATTCACTAGTATAACCGCCTGGGCCTGGACTTTTATTTTGGGGGAAGTTTTTAATAGTTTTTTCTATTTGCTAATTGGTCTGTTTAGGCTTTCTGCTTCTTCATGACTCAGTCTAGGAAGGTGGTATTGTTCTAGGAATTTATCCATTTCTTCTAGATTGTTGAATTTGGTGGCATATAGTTTTTCATAGTATTCTACAATGATTCTTTGTATATTTATGATGTCTGTGGTGATTTCTCCTCTTTCATTTTGGATTTTATTTATTTGAGTCCTGTGCCTTTTTTCCTTGGTGAGTCTTACCAAGGGTTTGTCAATTTGGTTGATCTTTACAAAGAACCAGCTCCTTGTTTTATTGATTTTTTTCTATAGTTTTCTGTTCTCTATTTTGTTTATTTCTGCTCGATTTTTATTATCTCCTTTCTTCGGCTGGTTTTGGGTTGTCTTTGTTCTTCTTTTTCTAGGTCCTTAAGGTGTGAAGTTAAGTGGTTTACTTGGGCTCTCTCTTGTTTGTTCATATAGGCCTGAAGTGATATGAACTTTCCTCTTATTACTGCTTTTGCTGCATCCCAGAGATTCTAATATGTCGTATTGTCATTTTCATTTGTCTGTATATATCTTTTGATCTCTGTGCTTATTTCTTCTTTGACCCATTTATTTTTTAAAAGTATGTTGTTTAGTTTCCACATTTTTGTGGGATTTTCCCCTCTTTTTTGCAGTTGAATTCTAGTTTCAAGGCTTTATGATCAGAAAATATGCTTGGTACAATTTCAATTTTTTTGAATTTGCTGATATTGTCTTTGTGGCCCAACATATGGTCAATTCTTGAGATTATTCCATGTACACTAGAGAAAAATGTATACTCAGTCGCTTTGGGATGAAGTGTCCTGTAGATGTCTATCATATCCAGTTGTTCTAATGTTTCGTTTAAGGCCAATATATCTTTATTGATTCTCTGTTTGGATGACCGATCTAGAGCTGTCAGCGGTGTATTGATGTCTCCAAGTATGATTGTATTTTTGTCAGTTTTTGCTTTTAAGTCAATAAGTAGCTGTCTTATATATTTTGGTGCTCCTTGGTTTGGTGCATATATATTAAGGATTGTTATGTCTTCTTGATTCAGTGTCCCCTTAATCATTATGAAATGACCATTTTTGTCTCTGAGTACTTTTTCTGTCTTGTAGTCAGCATTATTAGATATGAGTATTGCTACACCTGTTTTCTTTTAGGTGTTATTTGCTTGGAGTATTGTTTTCCAGCCTTTCACTTTGAATTTGTTTTTATCCTTGTTGCTTAGATGTGTTTCTTGTAGGCAGCATACAGTTGGATTTTCTTTTTTAATCCATTCTGCTACTCTGTGTCTTTTTTTTTGGTAAGTTTAATCCATTTACATTTAGTGTAATTATTGACAATTGTGGGTTCCCTATTGCCATTTTATAAATTGCTTTCTGTTAGTTTTGTATCTTGTTTGATTCTTCTCTTTTGTTTTGCTGTCATTTGTTTTTGTTTGTTTTTATTCCATACTTCTTTCCTCTGTTGCTACTTTTTTTAAGTCGTGTGTTTTTGTGGTGGTTTTTTCAAGCGTGGTTACCATTAAGTAATGAAAAGGGTACCTACCATATTCATTGTAGTACCCTATCTTATGAGTGTTTCTGCATTTCATCGTCCTTTGCTACTGTTAATCTCCATCCTCTCTCCCCTTTTTTTTCTTTTGTTGTCACAGTATAAATTTGGTTTTATTTTGTTCTTGGTGGAGCTGTTACTTGTGGTTTTGTTTTGTTTTGTTCTTTGAATCTGGTTGGAAAACCCCCTTTAGTATTTCCTGGAGTGGGGTCTTTCTGATGATAAATTCCCTCATCTTTTCTGTACTTGTGAATGTTTTTATATCTCCTTCGTACTTGAAGGATAGCTTTGATGGGTATAGTATTCTTGGCTGAAAGTTCCTCTCTTTCAGGGTTTAAATATTGGGGTCCACTCTCTTCTAGCTTGTAGAGTTTCTGCTGAGAAATCTGATGATAATCTAATAGGCCTTCCTTTATATGTTGTACTCTTCTTTTCCCTGGCTGCCTTGAGAATTTTTTCTTTGTCATTGGTTTGTGCCAATTTTATTATGATATGCCTTGGAGTAGGTTTGTTCGGGTTAAGAAAACTTGGTGTTCTGTTTGCTTCTTGAATTTGAGGCTTTAGTTCTTTCCACAGTCTTGGGAAGTTCTCGTCTATTATTTGTTTGAGTATATTCTCCATTCCATTTTCTCTCTCTTCTCCCTCTGATATACCTATTATTCTTATGTTATTCTTTTTGATGGAGTCAGACAATTCCTGTAGGGCTTTCTCATTTTTTATTATTTTTGAGTCTCTTTCTTCTTCTCTCTGTTGTGCCTCAAGTTGCTTGTCTTCTATTTCACTAATTCTACCTTCTATCTGGGCTGTTCTATTAGCTAAGCTTGTTACCTCGTTTTTCAGCTCGTGAATTGAGTTTTTCATTTTTGTTTGATTTGTTTTTATAGTTTCAATTTTCTTGGCAATATATTCTTTGTGATCATTGAGTTGTTTTTTGAGATCCCTAAATTGCCTTTCTGTGTTTTCTTGTATATCTCTGAGTATTTTTAGGATTTTTATTTTAAATTCTCTGTCATTTAGTTCCAAGGTCTTTAATATGTTAAATTTTTTCTCCATAGATTTTTCCACATCTATTTGTGTTACCTCTCTATCTTTTGTATCCATAATATTTGATTTCCTTTTTCTTATTGGCATCTGAGTGTGGTCTTGTTGGTAGCACTAATGAGAATTAATAAAGAATAAAAAGGAAAAAAAAAGGAAAAAAGAAAAACATCCCACAAAAAAAAGTAATAATTTATTATTTCTCCCTCTTTTCTTTCTTCTCTTCCCCTTCTCTCCCCTCCTCCTTGGGGAAATATCCTGATGACCTGTGAATTATATTATTCTAAATGGAACAAAAACTGCCTATAACGGAGGGCCTGAGTTGGGGTGAAGTGTTCAAGAGGCAAAAAAGCGAGTAGGGACCTACAAATGCAAAAAAAGGAGAAAATCTTGGTCAAATATAAAATGATTTGCTTGTAAGTGATGATCAACTAAGAGATATAATGAAAGGGATAAGAAGGAAACAGAAAAAAGGAGAAAAAAATAATAATAAATAAATAAATAAATAAATAAAAACCTGTTGTATTATGTGGAGCAAAGACTAAATAAAATGGAGACCCTGAGTTGGGAGGAATGCTAATGAGTTAAAAAGCAAAGTAAAAGGCACTCAAAATGCCACAAAAACAAACAAACAAAAAAAACCAAAAACAAAAAAAACTTGAGTCCCAAATTAAATAATTTGTTCGTGATTGAGGATTGAATGGGAGGAAAAGTAAAAGGAGAAAAGAAGAAATGAATAGAAAGGGAGAAATCAGAAAAAGGGAAAACAAAGGAAGAAAAAAAGGAAAAGAAAAAAACAAAAGGGGAAAGAGTGAGAGTTAAGGGTTTTGGAGTGTAACCCTAAAGGAGAGTAAGGATGAAGAAAAGAAATAAAATGTAACACTCATGGGTAGTATAGTTCAAGAAAAGGGAAGAATAAGATGGGCAGAGAATAAAAGGACCGAGGTGGAGGAAATAGAAATAATAATAATAAAGGCAAGAAGATAAAAGAAACAAACAAAAAAAATAGTGGAATAAGTTATAAAGTCTGTGGATTTTTCTTGATTTTGAGAGGTTAACTTCTTCCTTTTTCTTTTCTCTCCCTCTTCCTGGTCGGTGACTCTGTACCCCAGGCTCTGCCCCTGTGTCACGCTTAGGTAGGGATTTGCAGTTGATGAGATTCTATGGCAATATCATATAGTTGGCTTCAGTCTCGTTGGTAGTCAAGGCTTGTTAGCATTTGCAGGATTCAACAATTAGAGAGTTTGCTTTCCCGGAGCCTCTCTCCTAGTCTCCCCTTCCTGAGTTAGCAGCCTGGTGATCCAGCTATGAGGCTGCCACTGCCTCTGCCTGGGGAGTAAGAGGCTCAAAGAGCTGGGAAATCACCACTCTATCCCCACTCAGCGTAGGGCTCTGGGTAAGGCTCTGGCAGTCAGAGCCACCAGTGTAATCAGGTGGGGCTAGAAGCCAATTGTTCTCAAGGTGACTTTCAATAAGCCTCTAGGCCTGTTCGGTGCCTAGCACTCAGCGGGACCACTCTTCCCAGGCTTTCTGCACTTTGTAGCCTGTTCTGGCTGGGAAGAAGAGGCACTAGTCACTGCTTGCAGTACAGAGTTTAACATCTGCCAAGTCCCTCTTGTTAGCTTATATCCCTGAGTATGAAAGCTCTGTCAATCAGAAGTTGCCCCCACCCCTTTAGCAAGAGGTACTAAAAAAATATCATGCCTCTTGTCTTGGATCGCTGAACTGAGAGAGATCTTATCAATTAGAGCCCCATGGGTCAGTTGGGAGGTGCACAGACTGTTGGTTAGGCTGATTTCAGTGATTGGATCCGCAGATGTGCTCCAGAAAGGCCTGCAATCTGCCCGCGAGCCCCTCTCCCAACGCTTGATTGTTAGCTTGAATGGCTGGGTGAGGTGCCCCTCCCACGGAGAGAAGCTCCAGCGTAGAGAAGATCGCTTTGGCGCCCTTCCCGCTTGCCGCTGGCAGCTGGGGTGCACTGGGCGCACGGGAGAATGGGGTGCTCTGGATGTGTGGGTGAGTGGGGTGCTCTGGGCGCGCAGGTGAGTGGGATGCTCTGGGCGCGTGGGCAAATGGGGTGTTCTGGGCACGCCGGAGGCTAGGGACACTCGCTTGCAGTGCGCGGGCGCTGGGGACGCTCGTGGCACACGGGAGCTCGCTGTGTGCCCGGACCGCAGCAAAGGGCGAGCACACTCGTGCGCGTGGTTTCTCACGGCAGGCTGGCGGCTGCAATGTTCCCCGATTGTGGGTGGACAGTTGCTCGTGTGGGTTGACTCACCACTGGCGCACTTCCTCCTCCTCGGCTTGAGTGAACGTCGGTGTGGCAGTTAGCTTCCTCCACACCCTCAGCTCCCTCCCAACTCTTAGCTCCAAGTGATAGCAGCCCTTTTGCCTTCAGTGTTTGTGGAACTCCGGAATGCTCTGAGGATAGATTTTTCTGTTTCTAGTTGATAAATTTGTTGAGATTTTGGGGAGATCTGTCGGACGCGCTGCTCACGGCGCCATTTCCATGACGTCACATCTGACAGGAACATTTTTGATACATCTTAAATGCATGACATAAAATGTTATTGATAAATGCATCCTTAAATGACCTTGAGGCTTTCCTTTAATTTTTTTTTTTTTTTTTACGGAGACAGAGTCAGAGAGAGGGATAGATAGGAACAGACAGACAAGAATGGAGAGAGATGAGAAACATCAATCATCAGTTTTTTGTTGCAACACCTTAGTTGTTCATTGATTGCTTTCTCATATGTGCCTTGACCATGGGCCTTCAGCAGACCAAGTAACCCCTTGCTCGAGCCAGCGACTTTGGGTCCAAGCTGATGAGCTTTGCTCAAAGCAGATGAAACCACGCTCAAGCTGCCGACCTCAGGGTCTCGAACCTGCGTCCTCCGCATCCCAGTCCAAAGCTCTATCCACTGTGCCACCGACTGGTCACGCTGTTTTAATTTTATATACCCTTGAATAATATTATTTTTGGTCAAATGAGGTAATTTTGTCTTTATGTATTTCATCTTTTTTTGGTGTAATTCTGAAAATATTAATCAGGTGCATGTGCAGATGCAAAAGAATGAGGTTATAGTAGTGATGTCACCTGCTTCTTTGAATTGTATAAGCTATTGGCTAAATACTGTGTCACTATAATTTGTCACTCAAAATAATTTACCATTATTTATCAGCCATAGCTAAATGAGTGTCTCCTCTGATTTATAAAAGCAAGAGATTAGACACTACTTTCTCCAGTAAACATTTTATGTCCAAAACGTGTTACAATACCTTATTTGTAAGCCTGGTGTTTCATATGCACGAGTCAGTGCTGAGTACATGGTTCGGATGGGGGACGGTCAGTCCGTGTCATAGGAATGCTGATGTAGGACAGATTGGGACACTGGAGGCAGAGACAGAGTGAGCATGGTCACACGCATTTACATGGTACAGTAGACTGGATACTACAATCTAGAAGTGATCCCTTATGTTTCCAACCCCTGGTGTGTGTTTACCAATCTGAAGACCAAAGCCCTAAGGAATTCCTGGGATTTCACGCTGAGTCATGTGGGATGCTGCGTTCCTGAGCGCTTCTCCCTGAGGAAGGAGTCCAGAGACCCCGTGTGTCTGTGGTAGGTAATACCTATCCCCACCCGCCACCTGCCTCTACCATTAGTTTCAATACCTGGTATTCAGGATTTGAAAGCCCCAGTAACAAGGACTCAGATATGATCATAATATAGTAAAAGGAGTCATTGCAACATAATGACCTTTCTTTCAGTGATACCAATCCCAATGGAACCAGAGCCAAATTCAGAAGCATACTTCGTTAGCATCCAGGATAGCAAACATTCCTTGTTGGGAGAGTCTGCCCATTTAATCTGATATTTGACTTAGGGAATCAGGTGATTTTTCCTGATTGACTTAGTGTTTATATTTAGTTTAGTTTTTTTTTTTTATTTTAGAGACATTCACCACCAGATGATGTGCTGAGCATTCATCCTATATTGATCCGTTTATCCTCACACAAATCCTTTGAGGACGGCACTGTGATACACCCTTACTGTACAGATGAGAAAACTGCGACTGAAAGCTTTAGAGCTGACCTGGGACCCATTAGTCTGGGCGTAGTGTCAGCCTCCTTCCCAACATTTACGAAATAAAAACGTGCTAAATTTGAGGCATCGAGACTTTACTTTAAAACTCAAAACAAAGCACAAGCTATGCTTTTAGGATTCTGGTGGGGATAGATTAAACTTGTAGATTTATGTGAGAATAGTCGACATCTTTAAATTATTAGGAATTTTCTTAAAGAACAATGTGTGTGTCTCTGTTTATTTAAACTGCCTTTTCTATCTTGGAGTAAAGTTTCATGATTTTTCCTGAAAACAGTGCATATTTATGAAAGTATTGTTCAGAATGTTCCTGCTTCTACTGTGCCCGTTGCCAATGACCTCGTAGTCCCCACGATGTCATGTGATGGCGAAGCTGGCTTATAGAATGGAATCGATGTTTGTACACTGAGCATGTGTTCAGCTAACGCTGTGAATTCTAACTGTTCCAGTAGTGTTTCAGCAGATTATCTTACAGTTTTAATTTGTTTTATGTAATTTTTTCCTTGATTAGAGATTATTTTTCACATGTTCCTCACAGAAACCTGTATACTTTGTCAACCAAAATGAACCCAATAAATTTTTTTTAAAAAAGTAGTTTTATTTTGTTACTTTTGCAAGTGACAGTAGGGTAGATAAGGGAAAGACTCTGGCATATGCCCCTATCAGGGTCCACCTCACAACCTTCATTGGGGGAAGATGCTCTGTCCATCTGAGACCATGCTCACAATGGAGTTATTATCTTTAGCACCTGAGGTTGAAGCTCCCTGGCACCATCCTGAATGCCAATGAACAATGCCCTCGAACCAATCGAGCCATGGAGGTGGGAGGAAAAAAGAGAGAGAGAGGGAGAAGGTGGATGGGGAGAGCTGAAGAAATAGACGGGCACTTATTCTGTGAGTGCTGACCGAAATTCGAACAAGGGATATCCACACACCAACTGGCACTCTAGCGCTGAGCTGACTGACCAGGAACAAAATGTAGTTTTTGAAATTGCATTTTAAGAGTCATAGGAATATACAGTGTGCAGCAATTTTCAATCCTGGTTTACATCCTCTTCTGTTTCTCTAACTTCTTTAGTCTTTATTCGAAAGTCTGTTCTTAGTGTGTAAAGTATCAGTGTTTGGGTCTTCCCACATCTCTTAATGTCTGGCTCAGTAGAAGTCACATGGAGCATGTATTCACTTCCATCTTAACTCTTTGCAACATCACATGCCATGTAGTCATCAGAAATTTGCACCGTACACTTGGGAGAGCATGACAGTGACCTGGGAAAATAAACCTTCACATTATTATTAATGTATTTTGTCCTAGATTCCCTGAGTCATAGGATGCAGCAACAGTTTCTGGAAGAGCTGTAGCAGGTCTATTGTGTGTGTGTTTAGGGAAATATTCTTCTGTGTAACAAATAGATGAAGGCCACGAGGAGACTTGCCTTAATAGCCAAAACATATCTAGTGGATTCCATAAACAAGTGTCCACCTCAAACACAAAACACTATAACCAACATCGTAACCTCTGCAAATGTGTGTAGTTTAGTAAACTTTCTTAGTAAAAATTCTAAGAAAAGTTAGGATAAAAGAAAACTAATTAGAGCCAAGAAAATCAGTTTTCAAAGTCAACAGCAAACATTACTCTGAAATAGTGACTGCTAAACGTAATTATATTAAAACAGGAGGAAAGTGCCCGTTATACCCATTATTAGTCAGAATGGATCTACGAGTTGTGTCACATTAAAACAAAAAAATAAAATAATGGTAGCTATTTCCAATGATGAGGTGTCAACACCTCCACTTGCAGACAATGATTTTTTTCTCCAGAACACACGAGACATGTTCATAGAGCACCACTGAGAGTATCAGAATAAATTGATGAGGCCCTGGCCGGTTGGCTCAGTGGTAGAGCGTTGGCCTGGCGTGCGGGGGACCCGGGTTCGATTCCCGGCCAGGGCACATAGGAGAAGCGCCCATTTGCTTCTCCACCCCCCCCTCCACTCCTTCCTCTCTGTCTCTCTCTTCCCCTCCCGCAGCGAGGCTCCATTGGAGCAAAGATGGTCCGGGCGCTGGGGATGGCTCCTTGGCCTCTGCCCCAGGCACTAGAGTGGCTCTGGTCGCAGCAGAGTGACGCCCCAGAGGGGTAGAGCATCGCCCCCTGGTGGGCAGAGCATCACCCCTGGTGAGGGTGCCGGGTGGATCCCAGTCGGGCACATGCGGGAGTCTGTCTGACTGTCTCTCCCCGTTTCCAGCTTCAGAAAAATACAAAAAAATAAAAAATAAATTGAGGAGACATATTGTAAGTGGCTGAATACATGCAAAATATATAAAAATACAACAACTTGATTATGCTACCAGGCGTCCCCAAACTACGGCCCGCAGGCCGCAATGCGGCCCCCTGAGGCCATTTATCCAGCCCCCACTGCACTTCTGGAAGGGGCACCTCTTTCATTGGTGGTCAGAGAGAGGACCACTGTATTTGGCAGCCCTCCAATGGTCTGAGGGACAGTGAACTAGCCCCCTGTGTAAAAAGTTTGGAGACCCCTGCAATGCTGAGATTTAAAAATGGAAAAGATTCTCATTTGCAAATGTGACAAATAATAAAGCATTTAAGAACAAATCTAATAGTGAGATGTCGTTTTAAGACTGACTACAAAAATGTCATTAATTCCAAAATTTTTATACAATTAATATACTTTCAGCCTGAATCCCATTGGAAATTTATTAGAAACTGCATAAAATTATTTTAAATTTCAGAGAACAATCTATGTATGAACATGGCCAAGAACATTAGGAAGAACACTGAGTAGTTACTTGCCATATCGGATATTGAAATTTATATATATATATATCTTTTGGTCAGACATCATCAATAACCATCAGGAAGAAACAAAACCAGACTTAATACCTTTTACAATATACTAAATTTAAAGACTCTTCAGATTAATATGTAAGAAATCAGGAATTTCAATATAATAGTTGGGGTGTGTAAAGCCAGTAGCCACGGCCACCATCACAGCTACCTGGCCCATGCCGGTTTGCATTTTATTCGTAATGAAACAATGAAACCAAGAACTGATGGGCCATTAGCTATAATCCTAGCTTGAACCCGGAGGCCAAGAAATACACACACTGGGAAAACACTTCCCTTTACATTCAGGGGTCCCAAAGCCACTGGTTTATCCAAGTTTCCTAGAATCACAGTTTCTACGTCACCAGCCTTATTCGCCTCTGTTCCCCATCTCTTCTCTCTGCACAAACTCTGCATGAACTGGCTTCTCCTTCAGCACACCGCTATCTTGACTGCTTCTCCTATCCTCCATATGGTCTTTCTCTACTCTCCTACTCTAATGCTAATCTCAGGAACCTAGAGAGTGAACCCCCAGTCTGTCCCCATTTTATAGTGTAGAAATCAAAACCTTTAATTTAATATACAAACAAGGAAGTCTCTGATAAAAAGTCACTTAGGGTGGGAAAGGCTTAGTCTTAAAACTAAGACTATAGTTTATAGGCTATAACGACCTTCCCTGGTTAAAGCCTGTCCCCCACACCCAATGCAAAGTATAAGCAAGCAAACATATATATCATGTATCATGTTTACAAACTTATATGACCAAAAAGGTGGAAGCCAGATTGCATGGGGACGAGAAGTGAAAGGAAGGTGACTAATGGGACCAGTGACTGGGATGCTGTGAAGTAAACACTCCAGGGGCTTGTGAAGCACCTGGCTGAGACCCTGCAGACCCATGTGGCACAACCTGGTTTCATCCACAGAGGCCTGGATTTCTTTCTCAGCCTCATGGAGGCCATTTTCCTGACTAATAAAAAACTTAATAACAGGTAAAAGATAGTAACTACAGCATGAAAAATATGACTTAATTACTATAATAAACATATCAATCAATGAATATATTGTTGAAATCCATGGGAGTCCAAAAAGACCAGAATAACAGGCTTTATAGAAAGGAAGAAAGAGATCCTGCCTGGCTGACTCGCAAGGAAGAGTCACACACCAGGCACAGCCTGGGACCGGGTTTTAAGGGTTTTGGGGAGGGGGAGAGAGATAGGTCATTGAGCATTAGCCCATTGGCTGCTGGACCAAGGAGGGTCTTTTAGGGAAGTTTGGCAGGACCTTTCGGCTTGTGGCATCAGACATTCCTTTACAATTAGTCATTGCTGCAAGCCCTGAGAGGAGACTCACTGGCAGGGTGAAGAAGTGAAACCCAAGATTCCCGACTATTTGATATATAAAAAAAAGAAAGAGTGGTTCCTAAGGAGGCCTCAAGGGAAAAGAGACAGAGGTCATTATCTTCTGTAACTTCCTCCTGCTGAGTAGGGGCGGTGAGGGGTTATTTCTTCTCTAAGGATCACTTTCAGTGAGGGGTAGAGAGATGCAGTGATGGCTTCTTGTCGGGTAGGGGTGTATTTATAGGGTTCCAGATTTTTTCTGTTTCACAAGGGCAGTTTTCAGGGTTGGTGTGTAGGGTTAGGTAGATTTTCCCAATTTTCTGATTGGCAAAGGTCTGCATGCGGTTCTGTAAAAAACTAGTGAACAAACGTAAGAGGCAGGGAATAAAAGTTAGAAAAATAAATAGGAGAGTGAGTGGACTAATAAAAGGTAATAGTCAAGGCACTGAGTTTGTGTGTGAAACCACTGATTCCATGACTTGGTTTGTTTTTTACAAATACGCTGCACTTCAGAGAGAGAGAGAGAGTGGGAATAAGACAGGGCAGTAGCCAGTCCCCCTGACCTGAGACCTATTTTTATGGAGTTTTTGAAGCAACAAGGAGAGGGATCACCTGTATAGCTCATTTGGTTTTTGCATTGACAGGTAGTGTTCTAGGAACTTGAAGAGGCCCATGGGATGGGATTAGGTTGATATTTGGGTGAGATAGATTAAGGTACAGATTTCTGTCTAATTAGTAGAAAGAAAAATATAGGTGTTGGTCCCGTACAAGTAGAAATCCCCTGATTGGGTGATACAGAATGAGAGGTGGGTAGAGAACTGGTGGACAAGGGGTTGGTTTTGTTTCTGTTTCTGAGCTTCAGATGGTCAGGGTGGAATAAAGAGCCATCCTAATAAGTGGGGAGAGTAGAGGATTGTTAGCTAATTAAACATTCTTCAAAAACCAGTTTTATGACTGTTCAAATTCTTTTTTCTCTGTACAAATCTCCTACAACCTGCACAAACCTTCCACAACTTATATGAACTCTCAGCTTTCATGAACTTCCTTATCCATAAATATCTGGCCTTCATAACAACTTGCTTTTTCTTTTTTTTTCAAAAGTATTTCCATAATTATACCTTCTATTATCATAATCATACAATTCCTTTCTAGTTAGAACTCTTAATTTAAAAATATTTAACCTTTAGTGACAATTAAGTAGACTTTCTTTTTACCCTAGGTTCCCTTTTCCTAAAGTCTAATTAAAAGAGTCCCTAGTTTCTTCATATGTTCACCATACATGACCAACCAGCTTCCAGTTTGTGGTTGGAGTAAAGCATCCTGTTTTTCTACTTTAGCAGCAGTGGGAGTTGTCAGGATCATGGTGTGTGGACCTGTCCACGTGAAAGTCAGTCCGCAGGTGATGTACTGCTTGAAGCGCCTCTTGGACAGTCTTTGAACACTTTGTTGAGTAACCTGTAAATCCTGCAAGTACTTAGGGAAAGGATGGTTACATTTCTACACTTTGCAGCTAGAGTTTAAGTCCTAGTGACCACTGCTTCTAGCTGGAATTAGCAGCAGTTCCCAACCTACAATAGGCATGGGGCATTGAGATGAGAGGAATAAAGGTGACACTATAAAGCAACAAAATCAGACTGTCAATACCCATAATAGAGATCTTCGAGGGATAAATAATACTCAAATATTCAGGCAAGGCATTGTAGATGGTCCTTGTGTTTACAAGAAATAAGATCAGTTTATCTGCTACTTGGAAGAAATACCTTAGGCTCATGAACGATATCCTTAGGCCTTCAGTGGCAGTTCCCAGCACGCTGGGAAAGGTCAGGTCACAGGTAGGTGGAGCAGGGCTAGAAGAGACTGAACCCTCTCTCCATGGAGCAAGGGGACAGCTTACCTTCTAGTGTCCCTCTTCTCACAGTAAATGATGTGTCCCTGGTGGGGCTGGGAAGCCTGGCAGGCTTCAGTTCAATGACCTTTCTTTCCATTCTTGAAGCAGGGTCCTGATGGAATCCTATGAGTCCTTTATGGTGCTAGAGATTTTAAGAGCATATGCCAAAACCTGGTATTTCCTGACCTCTTTTGGGCCTTATTTGCCTTTTCTGTTGCTCCCTTGGCCTTTATAGACCTTAAAAGCCATGCTCAGAAGATCTCACTGAGGGGCTTGACTAAGAGAGCAAAGTTGGAATCCAGTGTCTAAAGAAGCCTATTAAACCAAAAAGAGAAAGGATTTGCTCTGCGGTGGTAGGTGGTTGGATACTGTGGAGAGTCTGAGTTTGATTTAGGGTGAGACCTCAGGTGGTGGGGTTAAGGAAATGCCCAGATAGGCTATGAACTAAGAGTGAAGTTGTGCCTTTGTAGAGAAGATATGATATTTTTTCATGGTGAGGAAGTTAAGAAGGGTGGCGGTGTGTCTCCTTGAGGCAGGCAGGGAGGGGCTGCAGAGGAGTAGGTTATTTACATATTGTAAGAGATACTAGTTTTGAGATTGCATGCTGCTAAATTCTGAGCTAATACTCAGAATGTGTGGGCTGTCACTGAACACCTGGAGTAAGACAGTCCATGTAAGTTGCTGGGCTGCATTTTTGTCCAGGTCAGTCCAAAAAAATAACAAACAGAAAGTAAGAATCAGGGTGTAGACTAGGAATGGTAAAGAAGGCATTCTTGAGGTTTAGGATTTTGAAGTGAGTGGTGTTTGAGGGAATGTGTGACAGTAACTTGTAGAGATTAGGGACTACTAAATAGAGGGGAACTATTACATCATTGATTAAGTGTAAGTCTTGTACGAGGCGATAAGCCCCTGAAGGTTTTTGAACAGAAAAGATGGGGGTATTGCAGGGAGAGTCCGTGGAAATGAGTAAGCCTTGATTTAAGAGTTTTTGACAAACAAAGAGACAAAACAGATTACTTACACAGCTTAATAGACAACTATGACTTTTTAAGCTTTTCGAGGCTGCAGGGAATTGTCAACATAGAGGGGAGGAAGGGAGGAAGCAGATGGATGGACAGTGTTAACAGCTGGATGGAAAGAAGGAGGGTCAGAATCTGCAGGAGGAGGGGGAGGAGATTAATGTGCTAGTGGTGGTGCCATGTGTTCAGAGGAGTCAAAAAGATTTAGAGTTTTGAGGAGAGGGAAGGGGGCAAAAGGGAGAAAGGCATAGTTCCCTTTGTGGTGGGGGGTTGGGTGAGGAGAGACAGGCACCATTGCTGGAGCTGGTGGGGAGGGAGGAATGGGTAAGATACAGCCAAAGCCAATGGGGAGGGATCGAAGAAGAGAGACAGGCACCGCAGCCAGAGTCACAGCTTCTAAGGAGGGGGGAGGGTACAAAGGAGAGACAGGTGGAGCAGCAGCTTGTGAGGGGGGAGATGGGGTTAACAACACAGTGGAGAAGGGAGGGGCCCCTGGCCAGCAGGTGAGAAGAAAGAGAGACTGGTATTTGCAAGTGAATGAGAAACAAGATTTAGCAAAGAGAGAGGAGGGGGCTCTTAGAAAGCAGAGACTCAAGTAGAAGAGATCTATAGAGGGACCAGGTGGGGTCTCGAGAGAGGGGCACCCCTGGGGGTCAGGCAGGGGGAGAGAGAGTTGGGAGTCTGCGAAGAAGGAAAGATTATGAGCAGAGGTTTTAGGTGACGTTTCTTTGGCCAAAAATGACCTGCGTGTAGAACAGGCAGCACAGAAGTTAAGGACAGGAGTGAAGGGAAAAGAAAGCCTGCCTGTAAGAAATTTCTGAGGCTTTCTCAATCGGATGGCAGAAATTATTTAGATCCCAGAGGATGTTAATATCAAAAGTTCCATTTTCAGGCCAGTGGGAGTCATTAACTAGTTCTGTGGCCATGCCGTGTTACAGAAGAAGTTAAGAGGCATCCCAAAGGAGTAGTCTCTGAGGGCAGGACTGGGAGGAGCCCATTGTGAGGTGAGAATAGAGAAAGACAGAAGTGTCCTCTGACTCTTTCAACTCTCCTTTATACTGACCATGGAAAACAAGACATTTCTTTATGATTAGTCATTTGCTCCAAGCCCTGAAAGGAGACTCACTGTCAGGGTAAAAGAAATGAAACCTAAGTTATATAACTTTCGCTGGTCAGTACCTATGTATTTGATACTGCTGGGTAAGAAATATTATTGTAAGGCCCTAGCCAGATAGCTCCTTTGGTTAGGGCATCATCCTGAATAAAGAGGTTGACAATCCTATCCTCACTCAGGACAAATACAGGAACAGATTGATGCCCTGTCTCACTCCCGCCCGTCCTCTCTCTCTAAAATAAATTAAAAAATTTTAAAATACAAGAGAAATATTCCTGTGAGAACTGAAGTTTCATGTCTTACACCCAAAGAACAGAAGTCCAAAATGATAGAAATTTGGAGAAGATGCTAAGGTTGAGTGTGTGTACACCTAGATGGTTAGTGATTACATAGGACTCATATCAGCATGGAACAAAAGACTTTAATTGTTCCCTTCACTACAAAAGCTTGTTCAAGAAAAAAAGGTCTTTCTGGTGAGCAAGGTATCAAGTTAAGAACAGTAAATAATCTTGAGGATCCTGAAGTGAGAATTAGCTGGTCAGTTTCCTGGGCCATCTCACAAGCCCTGAGGCCTTTTGGCCTCTTTTTCCAGGGTGTTCCTCCAGAATACACAGGCTTCCTTCAGCCTGTCCTGGGAGCCACAGTGTGAAAACTTTGTGTCCTAAAGTCAATACATAGAAAATCTGATTATTTTCATCATTGTAAATATCAGCTATATCAGCTGTGTGTGCACAGGACTCAGACTTCCCTGTTGGGGAGGTCATTAATGGCATTGTGATTTGCTGTCCTCAGTTTCCTACTCACATGAGGGGCTGACGTACAAAGAGGAGCATTAGCCTCAAGCAGGGACCAGTGCACCTACCAACTGTGGGTAGATCAGGAGGAGCTGTGAGGATAGGGCCTCAGTGCTAGAGGCAGTTCTTCCTCAAGATTCTTTATGGAACTTCCTCCCCCGTAGAACACATGCACTGTAACAGAGCCTCCCTGGGCCTGCTGACCTCGATCCCGCTGCAAAGGGGCTTAGGCTGGAAGGAGAGTCCCTGAGCTCAGTGTCTTATACTACTGGGGGAAGGAAGTCACTGGGCACAACCCGGAAATCTCATGAGCCCAGGACAGTGTCATGTCTGCAGAGCCCCAAGCTCCTTTGAATGCAGCTTGCACGATCACTGTGACTTTGAGAGAGCCTTAAGCCACATTGGGGTTGTATTTTTGTAACATAGTCCTGAATTTGCCTCTGGACTTGGATATAAACTTTCCAGAGCTCTGGGATGGGGTGGGATGCATGGCCATAATTCGATGAGTAAGACTTCTCATATCTACTGGATGATTTGTGTCACAAGCTGAGGTTCTCAGGTTTTGGGGGTTTTCTTTGTTTTATTTTTTTTACTAAAATACCCCAAAGAGACCTCACACTGGAGCAAAAGAAGTAACTCATCAACAGTTGGTGGTCGAGGTAATGTGCACTGGTGTATTTCAGATCATTGTAATCATTCTGACACTTTGATGTTATTTTCAAGTTCAAAGTTAAAAATTGTGTTTATGAAGCAAAATACATTGTGGTGACCACACTCCAGCCCTTCCTGAAAAGAAGGGTCACCCATGCAGGAAGAGCACATGATACAGTGGGTCACGGAGTGCCCTCGATGGGGGACGGTGCAGGAGTCCATGTGCACTTGAAAGAAGGGCCCTCCACCTCCAGGTCATGTTTGCAGTGGCTCCTGGACTGATTTTAGCATTATGAAATGCACTAGTTAGGCAGTGCACACAATGAGAATCTAGTAAGAAATTTGGGCAAAAACCAAGCATTACTGATTTTTTCCATTATGATTATTACCTTTTATCTATGCACAATGCAGAAAAGAGGTGTTAGAACAATATAGTGATGGCAAGAGTTGGTAAGCAAAATGGAAAAAAATTCTCGGATGCCTCATAGCCTTTCCCTTGCAGCTTCCCTTGCAGCTCACAGACCAAAGGAGGGGGTCAGAGCCCTGTCAGGAGTCCTGGGGCTGCTGGTTGGTGTCCATGGAAGTGGGAAGAAGGAGTGAACTTGCTCACAGGTGTCCCCGAACCCTCAGGGCATAAAATTCATGACTCACCAGTGCACAATAGTGAGGGAAGAGGTACTAACATAATTTATGGAGTTTGTAAGGTGACAGACATTGGTGACTCAGGTACCATAAGAAATATTACAGCTTTGGACAAAGAGCAAACATATATTTTTTATAGTTGTTTTATAAAGATTTACTCTGCCAAACTTAGTGAAAATCCGACATCAAGTACTTGGTAAGTAATTATTATTATATGCTTTAACTTGCTGTAATTCTGCTTTATAAATTTTATAAAGTTACTTTCCTGCTTTGTAAATCACCATTACTGTGGAACTGGTGGGCAGTTAGAAAATTTTACTACTAACAGAGATACAAAAGTGGGTGGTAGGTATAAAAAGGTTGACTAGTCCTGGTTTAGAGTGTTAAGTTGCCAAAAGTTTTATAGCTGGTAAGAGGTAAATGTAGCATTAGACAATAAATTAGATTTTTAAATAAAAGTGAAAACCAGGAAAAGGCATAAAGTACTAATACCTAATTCTAAATTTTATTATCAATCTGATAAAAATAAAGTAATTGATATGCAAGTTATACAAACTTAAAATGAGAAGGAACTTTAGATTGAAAATTCCCAGAAAACAGAGGCTAGGTCTAACTCATGTTTTAATTTCTTGCATACAATAAATAGCCCACAGAAAACATTGAATTTTGTCTAAACTCAAAGCCTGCCAAGGTTAGAGAGTTTGCAATACTATCTGTTCTTGAAAAGTTCCAGGCACCAATACATTGTTTTATCTGTTAAGTAACAATCTCACCCTAATTTTCCCCTGTTGAAATGGTCTGATATTTCATAAATATATGTAGTAAGATGTCGTGGTGACCAGGAACTACCCAGAGACCAGATAACATGCTTCGAGGGGCCGAGAGGAGGCAACACCGTGATCAGCAAGTTAAGGACTGAAGCCCGATCCGCAGCCTTCCTCAGATATTTATTAGCCAGTACAAATAACTCGGGGATGCAGACAACAGAAATTTTCAGGGGATGAAGGGAAAGGCAAGGAGCATGCTGACTTCTAATCTCTGTTCTGAGAGCCTAAACATTTCTTGTTGCTGAATCTTATCCTGCTGTTTTGCTGTTTCTAGCATGCACTGTCTCCAGTATGGGTCAAAGAGGCCCCTGGACTCTCACCTGTTCAGGGTTTTTGATCTAGGGCACCTGGCTGTCTCTAATTGTTATTTTAACTCTGCATATTTTCATAACATATTCCTATATGTACCCTTCTTTTATTTTAGTAAAGATTAACGAAAGTAAGATGCTTATGAGGTTGCAGTGGAAGGTGAAGGGTAAGCATAGAAAGAAACAGATTTGTAGGAGTCTCTGGTGAGTCTGTATTTAGAAAAAGTTCACTAGCACACCTGGTTAGATATTTTAAAGTGTCCCCGGTGATGTCAGGTGTTCCCTGAGTGCTTGGGAGCAAGTCAGGTGTCCTCTTTTCTGTGTTCATTCCCGGAGCGAGATTCATTATCAGATTCTGGATCTCTGGAACTGGATTGCTTTCTAGAATCTGTTGCCAACTCATGATGAGGCTTCACTTTCCTCACTGGCATTGAGAGAGGAGCTGTTGATGACAAAATAGCAGCATGCTCTTGCCCCCAGGTTAGTGATTTGACTGGATTCTACTGCTCAGGGTCAGTTAATACATCCTGATACAACTGAGAGGCTTGGGCGGTTGTTAAGCCGGTACAATACACCTCTTGGCTGCAGGAAGTCCAGGTGAGGAAATGTTCAAAAAGATAATAGTAAAAAGAAGCTTATACATTGTTCTTGTGGGGTGAGTCTCTCCTCCTGACTCCCCCATTTATGTTTGTGTAGTTGGAGCTAAGGGCAGCCATTGGCTCTATCTGTAATATCTGTAAGTTTGTGTGAATTCCTCAAGCTCCTGAGCCCCTAAGAATGCTCTAATGTTCCCTTTTATTTTCCTTTCAGGGCAATCCTTCCTCTAAAATCCTTCCTTCTTTTCTTACCTTTGTCAACTTTCTCAGTCAATTCTCTTTTTCTTTCTTCCCTCTGCACAAACCTTCTACAACCTGCACAAACCTGCAACTTCTACAAATATTCTGCAACTTACACAAACTTCCTTATCTATTCAAAAATAACAAGCTTTCTGAACTTGTTTACTTCCTACCTTTTCCTTTCAAAAATATCTCTATACCTTTTACGTTTTATCATTAAAACTATAAAATTTCTTTCTAATAAATCAAATTTCTCAACTTCTGAAAACCTTATCTTTCAGTGAGGACTAAGTTAGTAATTAGCAGTTTTAGAATGATACTTTTATGAATATAGTTATGGCCTTTAGAAATGGTTTTTTTATTGGCAAACAAATGTATATTTTCAAAAGATACAGTAAAAATAACAGGAACCTTTTGTAAACCTAGGCAAAACAAGAATAGTGTTTGTTAAAAACTTCAAAAGACAATCAAATTTAAACTAGTAGTAATATAAAATGCTTTCTTAGACCACTTTGTTTAAAAAAATTGGGATAGTTTTATATTTTACAGTATCATTAATAATTTTTTATTGTTCTCAGGATACAGTAGTTCTCTGGTATCCAGGAGAAGGCTTAAAGATATTTAAATGGCCTGGTTTCTCTTTTTCCTTCCTAAAATTATCTTCAGGGTTTTTCTAAGAGCCAAACTGAGATGATCAAATTACAGTATTAAGACTAGTTTTAACTTGTCCTGGTAATTTGCAAAAACACAAGAACAATAATTGATCATATTGGCTTTTTACAATCTGCTTTGTAGACTCTTTATAGGTAATTTTTAGATTGAGGTATTTTGGGGTTTTATTTTAATTCTTCTTATTTATTTTAGAGAGGAAAGAGAAAAGGAGAGAGAGAGAGAGAGAGAGAGAGAGAGAGAGAGAGAGAGGGAGGGAGGAGAAGGAAGCATCAAATCCCATATGCGCCTTGACCAGGTAAGCCTAGGGCTTCGAACGGGCAACCTCATCATTCCAGGTCGACATTTCATCCACTGTGCCACCGCAGGCCAGGTTAGATTGAGTTTAAATTAGCCTCTCAGGGCACACACAGAAGACATACTACACAGTTGTTATTAGGCTCAGCCCGTAATCTTCCTGAAAATATTTTTTTTCTCACAGTTATAACAGGTTTGTGGCCTTGGTCACAGCCTGTCTCCCTTTCCAAACCCCCAGGTCCCTCCTGAAAGCCTTGTCCCAAGGACGCTCCCCAGAACCTTTCCAGGGTTGGGGAGTTGCTTAAGGAGAAGGGATGGTCAGGTGAAGGAGATACTTCATGAAGAAGTTGCCTTAGTGGGAGGTTGGGCAAGAAGAATTTGAGTTTAAAGGGGTCTTGCCTTTAAAGGCACCCTGGACCCATACCTAACATTCTAGCCCTTTGTATTTTAAGGAAAAGGGGCAAAGGTCTCTTCTTCTAGAGCTACTTCCTGCTGGTTAAGGTTAGTGACATATCTAGCGCATTGGTCAGCAAACTCATTAGTCAACAAAGCCAAATATCAACAGTACAATGACTGATATTCTTTTTGAGAGCCAAATTTCATTAACTTAAACTATGTAGGTAGGTAGATTGTTATTAACTTAATTAAGGGCACTCGTAACCTGGCCAAGGAGCCGCACTTAAGGGGTCAAAGAGCCGCATGTGGCTGGCGAGCTGTGGATTTCCAACCACTGAATAGGGGAAGGCTGTGGTCTGTGGTTCGGGCTAGGTGGTGAGAACAGTTTTACACACACTTTCAAATCCGAAGGGGTCACTTTGTATCCAGTGTTGATTGCTTCAACCATCTCCTTGGTAAAAGTGCTTTCCCAATCTTCTAAGTCTGAACTTCCCCTTCACATACCAAAGCTATTGTTGTTGCATCCTGAGCAAGAGGTCACTTAAATTCCAATCCAACACCTGCAGCCCACAGGAGTCCCCACAGCTGTAACCTGTGACTCCACTGCTCAGGGAAAAGGGAATCCCCCATGATGGAGGAGAGATGAAGGGAAAGGGAAACCCCTGGCCTGATCCCTGAAAGTGACCTCACCGCAAACATTCACGGACTTTTCTCCTGCTGCTCTGTCCCTTACCACACAGGATGAGTGAACATCCTCTTCCTTTGCCAGGTTTTGGGAGGTCATTTCTTCTGGATCCTCACTTGGGGAACCATTTGTTGCTGCAACAATGAACTACACAGAGTAACAAGCCTGTCATTTGCTTCCCATTCCTCACATGGAGCTCCACTTGTTGTGGCGACAATGAACTACCTATTCAGGGACCAGATGACACACTCCGAGGGGCTGAGAGGCAACAGCCCCAGTCAGCAGACAGAAGGACTGAAGCCCCATGCCCAGCCTTCCTTGGATTTTATTAGAAAGTACAAATGACTGAAGGAAGCAGACAGAAGAAGTTTCCAGGGGCTGAAGTAAAGTGCATGGAACATGCTGCCTTCTAATCTCTGTTCTGAGAGCCTAAACATATTCTGTGTTGCTGAGTCTCATCCTGCTGTTTTGCTGTTTCCAATGCACACTGTCAGAGAGGATCCTGGATTCTCATCTGCTCTGGGCTTAAGCCCTAGGGCACCTCACTGTCTCTGATTATTATTCTAGCTCTGAACATTTTCATGGCATATGCCTACAATAAGATGTTATGAGAAATACATCTCATAATCAGCTGAATGAGGCCTGTTTATGATTCAATCTGTCCACAAAGACTATTATTTTTGGTGAAAATAAGACCTTTCATTACAGTAATCCAGTAGTATCCCTAGAGGTTTTAATTCTGAAAATGCTCATCCCATGACTGTACAGACGAGGAAGGGGTAAGGTCGTGGTGTGATGCCAATAGGTTAAACTTAATCCTTTAGACTATGAGCTAACAATGTCATTGTGATCTATCATTCCATATCATTTTACACTTGATCTTAGGACCAAGAAGTGATCAAAATAATATTTAAGGACTAATCAGCCATGGCTGAATTAGGTCTATCCTTGTTATTCAAAGCAAAGACACATAAACCAGTCTTCACAGAAAAATTTGTGTCCCACTAAATAGTGCTCACAGTTCTGTTTTTCATTTGGAGAGTGAGTTGTACATGCAGAGTCAGTGCCATGTAGGAGCTGACAGATGATGTACACGCAGTGTCAGTGCCGTGTAGGAGCTGACAGATGATGTACACGCAGAGTCAGTGCAATGTTGGAGCTGACAGATGATGTACACACAGAGTCAGTGCCATGTAGGAGCTGACAGATGATGTACACGCAGTGTCAGTGCCGTGTAGGAGCTGACAGATGATGTACACGCAGTGTCAGTGCCGTGTAGGAGCTGACAGATGATGTACACGCAGAGTCAGTGCAATGTTGGAGCTGACAGATGATGTACACGCAGAGTCAGTGCCGTGTAGGAGCTGACAGATGATGTACACGCAGAGTCAGTGCCGTGTAGGAGCTGACAGATGATGTACACGCAGAGTCAGTGCCGCGTAGGAGCTGACAGATGATGTACACGCAGAGTCAGTGCCGCGTAGGAGCTGACAGATGATGTACACGCAGAGTCAGTGCCGTGTAGGAGCTGACAGATGATGTACACGCAGAGTCAGTGCCGTGTAGGAGCTGACAGATGATGTACACGCAGAGTCAGTGCCGTGTAGGAGCTGACAGATGATGTACACGCAGAGTCAGTGCCGTGTAGGAGCTGACAGATGATGTACACGCAGAGTCAGTGCCGTGTAGGAGCTGACAGATGATGTACACGCAGAGTCAGTGCCGTGTAGGAGCTGACAGATGATGTACACGCAGAGTCAGTGCCGTGTAGGAGCTGACAGATGATGTACACGCAGAGTCAGTGCCGTGTAGGAGCTGACAGATGATGTACACGCAGAGTCAGTGCCGTGTAGGAGCTGACAGATGATGTACACGCAGAGTCAGTGCCGTGTAGGAGCTGAGAGATGACGTACACGCAGAGTCAGTGCCGTGTAGGAGCTGACAGATGATGTGTAGCCATCTGTCTTTCTCAAATAGAACAAAGATGTTTATGATGTGGAGGTGGGACATCAGAACCAGTGTAACCATAATGACACATATACTGTAAAACTATATGAGGTCATCAAGTCCCAGAACTGAAATCTGAAATGTGTCCATCCCCCCACAGACCTGCTGACCAGTTAGAGACTGAGCTAGAGGAACCCTGGGATTTCAACAGCAGCCAGAGGACACGTGTCACTAGCACATCCTGCAGAAGACAGAAATTCAGAGATCCTGTGCCTTGCGATGGAGAACACCTATCCCTACCCAACACCCTCCTGTACACTTAGATCCAATAAACAGAGGTTCAGAAAATTAAATCCTAAAATAAGTCACTTAGATGTGATCCTAAAACAATAAATTAAATGATTGAAAAATAATGATGTTATGTTAACTAAGAGAACCCCAATAAAACCAGAGCCAGTTCAGAATATAGTGTTACCTCTCAGGTAAACTAACTTCCTTCCCAGGCAGAGTCAGATTCAATCAGATATTCACCCTTAAGGATAAGGTGATTCATTTTGTGTGACTTATTACTAATATTTTAGCATGATATTAATAGCTGACATTTACTACCAGATACGATGCTGAACATTTCCCTGAATTAATATATTTATTCTAACGCAAGCTCTATGATATCACCCTTATTTACAGATAATGAAATTGAGGTGAAGAGAGTCAGCACCCTGCAGAAGACATTACAGGTAGAAAGTTCCAGAGCTCAGCTTGAATCTAGGTAGTCGGTTCTAAAATTAGACTGTTCCCAACGACTCAATAAAAACAAAAGTTCTAAATTTGACTCAGAAGGTGCGATCCTCTTAAATGACAAGTGAAACCATCAATTAGGACAATATAGCATCTAATTTGATGTGGAATCTTGCTTGATATTTTCTAAAACAGCAAATTAGAGTTGGAAGTTAATTTGATTTGATTTGAATTGTCGCCTGATCGTTTACAAACATTAGATTAAATAAGAAGTTAGGAGTTGGAAGGTAGGTAGTCTTTCTGTTTCACTGTTTTCTCTTGGGAACCAAACACCTCTGATTTCTTCTCAATTGTCAGTAGCCCACTGACCTTTCTCCCTCCACAGTCAAAGAAGCGTTGACACACCAGGCATCATCTCACACTAAAGATGCTCCCTAACCCACCTGAGTAGGTTGTTAATTCATAGTCCTGCACACCCAGGGGTACTTGCTGACCCTCGTCTCTGTGCCCGGCACCAGGATGACACAGATCAGCAAACCAGAAGCATGTCAATATTCCTCAGGGGAAAAATTAGGACTAAAATCCAGGTTTGGTGACCTGCCACATCCTTTGTGGGCAGGACCAGCGAAGCTCACTGGGTACAAATAACCCGGGGCTCTGCAGGCTGCTGAGTCCAGCTCCTAATCGCTCAGTGCTGCTAGAGCTGAACTCAAGGCAAAGCCCACCATGAAGCTGTCTCTGACTGTCCTGTTGGTCACTCTGGCCTTTGGCTGCTCTGAGGGTGAGTATCATGCCTAATTAAAGTACATCAGCCTGGGTAAGTAACCTTCTCTCAACTAGGTGACTTATTAGGGAAGGATGGGGGACAGTGAACAGATCACAATACAAAATGCTTCTGCCACTTGTGGACTAGCACCCAACAGCCAGGGCTCATTGTATCAATTCCCGATGCTCTGGAACTGTCTCAAGCATCATTGCATGCTTGTTTTCAGAGTTCTCTCTTAGAAGGTTTGCTCCAATGCTGTGACCTTGAACAAATGCTTAGTCACCCCAAGTCTCCTCTTGTCCTTGCTTTTAACATCTGCCACCCAGAGTGGCTCTGACAGAGCAGTGAACTGACGTGTCTCAGAGGCAGCTCCAGGTCCCATCAGATGTTCTGCTTCCCAGGGTCTTTCAGGAGCTCGTTGATACCTTGGCTGTGAACTCCTGGATTCAGACTCACATGATGTGCAGGATGGAAGGGCTTTAGAAGAGTTCTAAATTCAGGAAGAGACAGTGTTGTTTGAATTTCTAAATGATCTTTTTCCCAGGGGCTCTGAGAACCGGCAGCCTTCAACTAATCAACATGTGCTGCTCGTTCTCAAGGCATTCGGCCAGGACTTGGAGACCCAGTGACATCTTTAGGGCTCCAAATGTGTCTTTCCTGGGCTCATTCTGGCTGTTCATCCAACAATACTTTGGGGTGTCTTCATGCCCTCGATACTGACCCCATTTGTTTTCATTCGTTCTCTTTCATCTGACTTTCTGAACCTCCTCCTGTTTCCCCATGTGGCCTCTGATCTGACCCTCTCACCATCTCCGTGTAGCTGCTGTCGGATCCAGTCAGTTCAGAGCCTGGTAGGACACATTCAGTAAAGAAGGTGTCATTTTATTGACAGGAAAGCTATAATTTTTTAAATCAAGGGAGTGTGAATTTCAGCAAAGCAGGAGAGTCCTGGAAAGTGGCAGGTGTAATTTACCAAGGATAAACCAGAACTAGGGATCAGTCAACCTGCTTCACAGGCTGCTCTGCAGCCAGCTCTGGGATCTTCAGAAAGGTAAAACAGCCAGAATTTAGTATTGTCATTGGCTCAGCAATGAGATGTGACCACAATTCCCTGGAGGTTTCTATTCCTTCTGTAATCAGAAAGTCAAGTAAAAAAAGTGTTTCCTTACATTAATTGTATTTCTTTTGCTTCCACTCTAGCACTTCCTCAAGTGTGTCCAGCCCTTGTTACTGACATGGTTAAGATCTTTTTGGAAACAGCCAACAACTTCCATACCAGCATTCAGAAATACAATGCACCTCCCGAAGCAGTCTTCGCGGCTATGCAATTTAAAGGATGCATAGATAATTTGACTCCTGAAGGCAGAGTGAAATACCAAAAATTTTGGGTAATTTCTTTCTCTGTTGGCCTAGAGGTTGCAGTTCAGCTATGCAGCCAGGAGGGAGGTCAGGGTGCTGCTCTGGGGACACAGGGTGTGAAGGCAGCTGTCCCTCTGCTCAACTCTGATTGAGTGGCTCGTGGACATCAAGTCCAAAATAGCATGACACCTGCTGAGCTGGACTAAGGCTGCACACAGCGCTGGGCATGTTTGTCCTTCTCAGGTCACCTCCCTGGGCACCAGGTTCCCCACAGTGTCCTGAGGAGAGGGACAGCCAGGCCCACAGGGTGTGATGGGGCAGAGCCAGCGATTGTTCCCTCAGAGGGACTGGCCCCTCACTCAATGGCACAGTCTCTGGGACTCTCACGGGAGGACTGAAAGGGCTTAAGGGGACACAGTGAGAGGGAGAGAGCCAGCCCCGCCCTCTGTCAGAACGGAGGGGTGGCTGCTGGGGGCACTGCCAGCTAAAAAGCGCCGAGGCCACCCCTGTACCTCACCCCACATATCCGGCCAGTAGGCCGCGACCCTCCCTGTGTCCTCTGCAGCCCCGTGTGGAGCTGAAACACTTCAATCATGTCCTATTGGAGAGATCACACTGATGTAAAGGTGTCTCTCAGCACGTCCTCCCCTGAAATTAAGTCAGGTTTCACATAAATGTCCTCACTAGCTGGATTCTCAGTGTGGAAAAGTCCCTGTGCCATGCAGGGAATATCCACTCCTGGAGGCGGACCTTCTACAGGCAGAACAGCCCACGTCCCTTCTTGTCCTGTCCCTGTACCTCAGCCCTGTGTCCCCGTTCAGTGACAAGTGGAGTCCTCATTTTGGGACTCAGAGAAAGGACACCGGGCTGCTCTGCCCAACTCCTGAGCCTCCTCCTCACTCCACTAGAGACCTGAGCCCTTCTCTGGGGACACGCAGGGTTTATCTGCGGGGTGTGGACATGGTTCTCTCCTGACTCGCATGGTCTGTGCAGACTGGACCAGGACTATTGAATTCCCCACACGCACGGCTACCTGCCTGGTGCCTCCATTTCCCTTTGCTGGTTGCAGTTTCCTCCACATCTGGGTTGTGAACAACAGTCTGTGTTAACATGGCTTCTGCAGGGGATTCAGGACTGATGTTTCTTTTTTTTCTTTTTTTATTTCAGAGCAATGTTGTGGCGAAATGTAACAGTTAGATTTAACAATCTTCCATGCGAGTTCCCTGTTGTTCAATGATGACCTGAACTTTCCCAAACAATGTAAAGGTTTCAACGTCTTGCTTCAATAAATTTCTTTCCTGCACTTCGCTGCCTGTTTTGTTTTATCTAACAGTCTCTGCCTTGAGTTGGGTGGTTTCATCATAAAGTGGCCTGTGGGTGGTATCAGGAGTAAAATAGGGAGACCAGCATCCAGGGATATGACGGCCTGAGTGCAGGGTTCCTGGAGGGAACTCGATCTCAGGAGCCATCCTGCATAATCTCACAGACTGCCTGGTCACGTGGCCCCGAGGGTGGGCAGTTGAGGGTAAAAGCACTAGAACGTCCTCCTCAGGGGCATGGACTGCGGAGACTGCAGCCTGATGGCGGTCACATGGTTCCCACCAGCAGCATCGCTGCTACTGCGCCCTCATTGTCAGCACAAACCCTGCTCGATCCTCACTCCATCCTGGAGTCAATGCCTGGATGACCCCATGTGACATGGTCTCTGTCCACTTCTCCACTGGTAGTGAATATCAGGGTTCAACCTTCACTTACTCCCTGAACTCTGCACATGCGCATCGCTCACCTCCAACCAGGCTACCGCTTCCTCCCTCAGGGTCTCCCTAAAACCCGGACACGGGCGTCCAACTCCTATGTGGACAGCTCCATGCTCACCATCCACACTCACTGCAGGAGGAACACGTCAGATGAGCACAGTGTCTCCCCACCTACTCCTCTTCCATGAGCCCATCCAGGCTAATGGGCCCCCGTCCAATGAGGCAGCTGACTCAGATGATGGATATATCACATGTCGGGATTGATGTCCAGTGGCTGTTGTGACACACAGCCACACACTTAATTGCTTCAGTTAAGTTCTTTTCTCCAGCTGCAATGAATAAAAATCTAAAATCTGTAACCTCTGCTGAAATCAGTGTCAGGAGGCCATGCTGGCTCTAGAACATTGAGGTAAACATCTGTCCCTGGTGCCTCCAGCTAAGGGTATCCTGGTCTGGTACCCACATCCCTCCTATCTCTGCCCCATGAGGTGACATTGCCATATTTTTTTCTCTGTGGATGACTATCTCCAGGTCTCCCTCATATATACAATGGCACTTAGAGGTCACAAGATAATTCAGGATCTTCATTCTAACTCAACATCTCTGACTTTATCACATCTACAAAGTCCGGGTTGAAATGGAGGAGACATGAGACATTCAGATTTTGAGTGTGGATATGTTTGGTGCTGTTATAAGGCTACTTCAGCTACTCTGTCTGCCGACCCTAAGAGTCCACTGAGTCATACTGCTTCCACAGCCAAGCCTTCCTAGAACATTTTTTATAATTTGAAATATTAGAGGTCATGTGTTTATAAATGTATCAAGTAAGAGGACTTCTTTTTTTTTTAATTTTTTTTAAGATACATTTATTTATTTATTTATTTATTCATTTTTAGAGAGGAGAGAGAGAGAGAGAGAGAGGAGAGAGAGAGAGAGAGAGAGAGAGAGAGAGAGAGAGAAAGGGGAGGAACTGGAAGCATCAACTCCCATATGTGCCTTGACCAGGCAAGCCCAGGGTTTCGAACCGGCGACCTCAGCATTTCCAGGTCGACGCTTTATCCACTGCGCCACCACAGGTCAGGCCAAGAGGACTTCTTAATAGACCTACACCCTTTCTCAAATTATAAAGGGTATAGATATAAAAACTATGATTGGCAAATATGAAAATAATTCATAACTACAATTATCAAGTGTGTCCAAACTCTTTAGAATAAATGTGATTACAGGGGAAACAATCCCTTTAAATTAGTCTCTATTTTCTGGAACACATTCTGTGTTCATCCACATTCTGTGCTCCGCGGACACAGGGTCACGAGCTCTTCCCACAGCCTGAGAAATGCAACCTAGAATCGCGTGGGAGGACAAGGTCACCCACCAGCGAAGCACACAGGCCTGGCCTGACCCCAATTCAGACTCCCCTTCATCCCCTTGTCCCTGCTCACTCAGACTCTGGGCTCAAACATCCTGTCTACATGTCATTCATTTGACATCACGTTGGATCACACTACAGCACATAGGCCCATCACGGTGCCTTTCCCTCTATGTTGTCCCTGCACAGGACACCTGACAGCCTTGTCGGCAAGGTCTGTGTCCCATCCCCTGCTCAGTAAAGCCATCTCTGCCTCTAACACACTAAAATAAACCTTTTTACACAGTCACACTATATGTCATAAACAACACACACTCACATATACATTGTAAGACACACCAGGAACCATGCACTATCAGACAGGCAGATAGATACACACAAGGAGGCACACACACAGACATACACACAGGCAGGCACACTCATCTGTCTGTTGTCACTTATTCTTATGTGATGTAAGAGTTCTATAACAGAGCTGATTGGAGAATATTTGGAATAAAATAACAATATAAAGAACAAATATTATCAATCATTGTTAATGTTGCTAAAATGTTAACTGAAGGTGACACTTGATTCTGACTTAGCTTTCAAATTCATCTCTATGACTCAAACAATTAGATTAAGTCAAGCTAATGTTTTCTTCCCAAGGTCAGAAGACTGAAGTGTCCCCATCCCTGGATGTCAAAGCTACAACTTCTTCTTCTTCTTTCTTTGACCTACTGATGGAGATCCCACAGCTCTCTCCAAATACAATAAGAACATGGTATTAGCACCACAATAGCAGACTAAGGCCTTAGTTTAGAGTTGTGGGTGAGTGTTATCTATTTAGAATTCCAATTTTAAATGAATTCCTCCTTCCAAATAAAGCCATAAATAAAAACATTATATAATCAGGAATTCTTTGTAGAATTACAAACTGTCCAAAAAATCAGTTATAAAACAACGAATTAGACACCTCCTGTATCACTATTGTCACACACAGTCCAGAATAGCTCAGGTCATGCTGTCTAGGAGCTGAACAGAGAGAAAAGAACCATGGGGTCAGATCCTAGGCTACCAGGAGAAAGGTGCACAAAAGGGCCTTGGGTCTTGGTAAGGTGACCCCAGAGATTCAAGACCACTATCTAACATCTGCAGTAGACTGTCTTTGATGTGGTATTGGGAATAAATAATTTCAACCAAAAGGCACTCAGGTAGAAACAGTGGAGAAGACTTCATGTGCAACAAAGGTCTGGAGCAGAACATCATGGGCCTGCACAAAAATCTACCTGGAGACCACATAGGGCAGCTGTGCAGGTCAAGGTCACAAGAATCCATCTGAGTCATGAAGTGAAGATCCATAGGGTCAAATTAAGGTGATCAGTAGTGTTGAGAGCTCTCTGATCTTAGACACTTGCCTCCTTAGCTGGCTCTGCCTGCCACTAGCTGTATGGCCTTGGTAAGATTACTTGAGTGCTCTTGTTTCATTTTCCACATCTGGAAAGAGGTGACATGCTTACCTTATGGGGAGGGAGACCACATATCAGGTTGCTCAGGAGAACCTTGGTTTATGGCACTGTCCTGGCATTCTGTCCATTTAGTGTTATCTCTTCTACCTTCTCAAGTGCCTCAGGTTGGCTAATATGTTTATCACCACTCTACTCACTGATTGTTGTAAAGATTAAGAGACATTGGTGGTCATACTATGTGAATCAAGTCTGTGCAATGAAACTGTTTGCCATTCATGTTTTACTGAATCTTAAAGTAAGTAACACTGGAAAAGGCTAGCAATGGTGAGCTCAATGGGCCAGTGGCAGGTAGAATACGCTCAGATGACATCAGACTAATGGCAGCATGAGAAATACTCCTGATCTCTCTCTAAAAATTTCAACAAATTGAACAACTATAATGCAGTAAAGGAACCTCATCTGGGCTTAGAGCCACTCCCTAATGATCCATGCATGGAATGGACAAAAGGTGGATGGAATGGAAACGGGTATGGAAGATAAAATGCTTTTGAGATGGGTTTTGGAAGAAGAATACACAAACCTAGAGTTACTGAGTTTTTCTTTCTTTGCTGGACTACAGGGATAAGAGAAGCTAAGGCTTTCTGGGTTTTATCTGTGGGGTATGGAGAGGGAAACTCAGAATGACTGGGTATCCTTATGCTGGGAGGATTATTGAGACAGTAGGGCAGAGGGGAAGATAAGCCAAAGAAACCAAGCATAGGTTCATGGCCAGCGTTCCTCATGGCCTGCCTGCAGCTCGCAGAGACAGTGAATCTTAACTGCAGCCCGCAGCATTTCACTCACCTCGTGTTATGAAGGATGGCAGAGACAAACCCTTCACCTAGCTCTCGAGAGCCACCCTCCCTGTGAAGAACAGAGGTGCTACACATCCAGTCTTTAGGTCTTTTGAGTCATGGGAAGAAGCACCTGGAAGCCCAAGATCGCCATTGTTAGAGCCAGAAAGCCAGAGAACCAAAGTGGTTAAGACAAAGCCATAAAATCCTCAATACATGCCCCATCCACCAATGTAACGATAGCCCCCTTACATCATGGGTACAGCAACATCTCAGTGAAGGACAATACAAGGATACTTTAGCTAAATATTATAGTACAGTGACACTTACTGAAAGAAAATAGTAACCTCTCAAAAGCAAACTTTATTTTATTTTTTAATATGTTCTTACTGTTTTTTTTCCTTTTCTCTTTTAAATTATCTTTTCTTTAATTTTTCTATTTTTATTCTTAATTTTTGTGGGTGAGTTATTTGCTTATTTTATTTCTTATTTTTAGATTTTCAGTTGTTTTCAGTGGGGGCTTTCTACTTGTCATTATTTTTTAATTTTTATATTTTTATTTTTTTCATTTTAACTTTTTGTATTTTAGTTGTTTTTTGTTAGTATTCTTAACAATACCACTCTAAAATGCAATCAAGGAACAAAAAGTCAAATACTATGGCTCCACAAGACAGAAATGTAGTTCAGAAAGAAAATGAAAAATCTCCAGAAAAATATTTTAATCACATGGAAACCTTGGAGTTAAATAATAGAGAATTCAAATTGAAGTTCTGAAAATATTCAAAGCAGTGATAGAAACACCAACAGGCTACTTAATAACCTCACCAAGGAGGTTGAAACCTTAAAAACAGAGGTGAAGAACTCAATACATGAATTTAAAAATGAGTTATCAAGTTTAGCTAATAGACTAATCCAGATAGAGGGAAAAAATCACTGACTTTAAAGACAGACACCTAGAGATGCTACAGAGAAAAGAGGAAGGAGACTCACAAATTTTAAAAAATGAGAGAGTGTTACAAACAAGAGAGCTCAGAATTGTCTGACTCCATCAGAATGAGCAATAGAAGAATAATAGGTATATTAGAAAGAGAGAGGGAGAAGGGAAAGGAGATCCTATTCAAACAAATACTTGATGAGAACTTCCCAAACCTATGGAAAGATAGGTCTTCAAATCCAAGAAGCAAACAGAATGCTGAGTAACCTCAACCCAAACACACCTACTCCAAGGCACATCATAATAATTGTCAAAGTCAGTGACAATGACAGATCCTCAAGGCAGCTAGGAAAAGAAGAACATAACATATAAAGAAAAGCCCATTACATTACCATCAGACTTCTTAGCAGAATCTCTATAAACCAGAAAGAGTGGACCCAAATATTCAAAGAACATATTATATCCATCAAAGTTATCTCTTATCAAATATGACATCAAATATTTATATCAAACATGAAAGAGATATAAAAATTTTGCTGACATTCAGAAACTGAGAAAATTTATCACCAGAAAATCCCCACTTAGGAAATACTCAAGGGAGTTATTTGACCAGACACAAAGAATAAAAAAAATCAAAACTACAAGTAAAACTTCCAACAAAGTTACAATAAAAACATAGATAATCTGTGATAACAACAACAGAGGAGGGGATAGAATAACAACCTGTAGTAGCAAAAGTGGATAGAGTACAAAAACACTCATAAGACAAAAGACTCTTACATATGTGATGATTTTTCTCTTAATAACAATAACCTAACAATAACCACCCATGAAAAAGCCACAACTGAAACATGCCAATTGAAAAAGAAAAAAGAAAAAACAGGGGAAAGAAATATGGTATACCACCAAACAAAAACAACTTACAGATACACAAAAGAGAAGACTCAAACAAGACACAGAACTACCAGAAAACAAAACATAAAATGGCAATGGGAAATCCTCAAGTGTCAATAATTACCTTAAATGTAAATTGACTAAACTGACCAATAAAGAGGCACAGAGTAGCAGATTGGATCAGAAAGCAAAACTCAACTGTATTCTGCCTTCAAGAGACACATCTAAGCTGCACGGACAAAAGTAGACTCAAAGAAAAAGGTTGAAAAACAATTCTGCCAGCAAATAATATCCAAAGAAAGGAGATGTAACCATTCTCATATCTGACAACGCTGACTTCAAGGCACCAAAAGTAACCAGAGATAAATACGGACATTTCATAATGATAAAGGAGACATTGTATCAAGAAGACATACACTTCTTAATATACATGCACCGAACCAGGGAGCACCAAAACTTATATATAAAACATCTACTAACTGATCTAAAATTAGAAGCAGACAAAAACACAATCATACTTGGAAATCTCATTAACAGTTTTTGATAGTCATCCAAACAGAAAATCAATGAATAAATATCAACCTTAAATGACACATTAGATCAAATGGACATAAAATACATTTACAGGACATTTAATCCCAAAACATCAGATTATACATTCTTCTCCACTGCATGGAGCATTCTCAAGGATACACCATATGCTGGGCCACAAAACTAACATCAACAAGATCAGGAAGACTGAAATAATACCAAGCATATTTTTTGACCATAAGCCTTTAAAATAAGAATTCAGCTGCAAAAAGGAAGTAAAGATACACACAAAAATTTGGAAATTAAACAGAAGACTTCTAAGAAGTGACAGGATCAAAGAAAAAAATAAAAATAGAGATCAAAAGACATACAGATAAACGAAAATGAAAATACAACATAACAAAGTTTTTGGGATGCAACAAAGCAGTAATAAGAGGGAAGGTTATATCGTATCAGGCTTATATCAAGATACAAGAGATCCCAAGTAAACAACCTAACATCATACCTTAAGTACTAGAAAAAGAATAAAAAGGCAACCCAAAGTTGGCAGAAGAAAGGATATAGTAAAAATTAGAGCCAAACTAAATGAAATAGAGAACAAAATACTATAGAAAAATTAATACAACAAAGAGCTGGTTCTTTGAAAAGATCAATAAAACTGACAACCCACTGGCTAGACTCCCTAAGGGAAAAGGAGAAAAGACTCATATAATCAAAATCTGAAATGAATAAGGAGAAATTACCACAGACACCATAGATATAAAAAGGATTATAGTAGAATACTATGAAAGATTATATGCCACCAAATTCAACAACCTAAAGGAAATAGGTAAGTTCCTAGAACTATACAATCTTCCTAGAGTGAGTCAGGAAGTGGAAAACCTAAACAGACATATAGGCAGGGAGGAAATAGAAACAACTATCAAAAACCACCCCCAAAATAAAAGTCTGCAACCAGAGGGCTACACTAGTAAAATCTACCAAACATTTAAATAAGATTTGGTACCCATTATTCTCAAAGTCTTCCAAAAAATAGAAAAAGAATCAAAATTTTTAAACAAATTTTTTTCTTTTTTTCCTTTTCTGAAGTTGGAAACAGGGAGGCAGTCAGACAGACTCCCACATGCGCCCAACCAGGATCCACCCGGCACAACCACCAGGGGCAATGCTTTGCCCATCTGGGGCGTTGCTCTGTTGCAACCAGAGCCATTCTAGCGCCTGAGGCAGAGGCCACAGAGCCCTCCTCAGCTCCCGGGCAAACTGCGCCAATGGAACCTTGGCTGCGGGAGGGGAAGAGACAGACAGAAGAAGGAGAGAGGGAGGGGTGGAGAAGCAGATGGGTGCTTCTCCTGTTTGCCCTGGCCGGGAATTGAACCTGGGACTCCCACACGCCAAGCCAATGCTCTACCACTGAGCCAACTGGCCAGGACCTAAACAAATTTTAAGAGGCCAACATAAGCTTAATACCAAAACCTGGCAAAGACAAAAAACACAGAAAGCAACTGCAGACCAGTAGCTCTAAAGAATACACATGCAAAATATCTTAAATTTAAAAAAAAAAAAAAAAACAGGCAATCAAGTCCAACACATTTAAAAAAGTAATATATCATGATCAAATGGATTTATTCCAGAAGCACAAAGATGGTTCAACATACATAAATCAATCAATGTAATATGTCACATCAACAAAACAAAAAACAAAAATTATATGATCTTATCAATAGCTGCAGAAAAGGCATTCAATAAGATACAACATCCATTAATGCAGTGGTGAGATTCAGCCGGTTTGCACCAGTTCAGCATAACTGACACCTAATCCTTTGTTGAGTTTGACAAACTGGTTGTTAAAATGTGACTTGTAATCAGGGTTCTCTCTAAGGTGGGTGCCTGGGCAGCTGCCCAATGTAGAAATCACAAATTGAAATTCTTCCTCTTTTTTAACATTCATCTATGCAACAGCAAATTCTAAGTGCCGGTAGTAATGTTCATTCCTTCCATAGGTGAAAAAAATTGCAAGTGAGGACGTCAATCAAGAAGCAATATAAAAATATATTAAATAACAGTTTCATTTTTTGTCAGGTAATATTTTTTCATTAAAATTTTAAAATTCTTATAATCTAGTTTTGTGTACCTCTTTTATTATTCTTAAGTATCAAATGTGTGAAATAATAAACTACCTTTTGATATATCTTTATTTATACTTAAAACAATCACTAGTGTAGAGAACACCAGTTGTTAAATTATTTGAATACCACCACAGCCTTTATGTTTAAAACACTCAATACAATTAAAATACAAGGAAAATACCTCAATATAATAAAGGCCATGTATGACAAACCATCAGCTAATATTATACTTAACTGTGAAAAAATGAAGGCTTTTCCTCTAAAATCAGGAACAAGACAAGGCTGCCCACTCTTTCTATTATTATTCCTCATAGTTCTGGAAGTTTTAACCAGAGCAATCAAAAAGAGAAGGAAATAAAAGACATCCATATCAGGAAAGAAGAAGTAGGGTATCCCTTTTTACAGATGATATGATCCTGTATATAGAAAACTCCAAAGACTCCACCAAAAAAATTTAGTAACAATAAACCAATACAGTAAAGTAGCAGAATACAAGATCAATATACAAAAGTCTATTGCTTTCTGATACTCCAATGATGAAATTTTAGAAAATGAACCTTAAAAAAATTCCTTTTACAATTGTAACAAAAAATAAATAAAATACCTAAAAATCAACTTAACAAAAGATGTGAAGGACCTAGATACTGAAAACTACAAAGCATTATAGAAAGAAATAGAAAAAGACACAATGAAATAAAAAAATAATCCGTGATCACGGATTGGAAGAATCAACAGATTTTAAATGGCCAAATTAACAAAAGAAATATAAAAATTGAATACTATCCCTATCAAATTCCCAATGTCATTTTTTAGAGAGATAGAACAAATACTCACCAGGTTTGTATGGAACCATCTAAAACCCTGATTATCTAAAGCAATCCTGGAGAAACGAAATGAAGTCGGAGGTATTACAATATCTGACTTCAAATTATACCATAGAGCTAAAATAATCAGAACAGCACGGTGTTGGCAGAAAACAGACATAAAGACCAATGGAACAGAACTAAGAGCCCAGAAAAAAAAACCATATATAATATATATGGACAAATCATCTTTGACAAAGGAGCCAAAAACACACAATGGAAAAAAGAAAGCATCTTCAATAATGGTGCTAGGAATATTGAAAAACCACCTGCAAAAGAATAAAACTTGACTACAGTGTGACCCCTGAACAAAAATTAATTCAAAATGGATCAAAGACTTAAATATAAGATCTGAAACAATGAATTACAGAGAAGAAAACATAGGTACTAAACTCATGGACTTTGGCCAAGAAAGCAGTTTATGAATTGAACCCAAAGGCAAGGGAAATCAATTCAACAAAAAAAGAATGAGATTATATTGAACTAAAAAGCTTCTGCATAGCAAAAGAAACTGACAAAAAAACAAGCAGCCAACTAAATGGGAGATGATATTTGCAAACAACAGCTCTGATAAGGGGATAATACCCAAAATATATTTTAAAAAAACCACAAAACTCAGCAACAAACAAGCAAATCAATTTTAAAAATGGGGGGAAGTACTGAACAGACACAACTCCCAAGAAGTGATATAAATGGCCAATGGTAAATGAAAAAATGCTCGTCCTTACTAGCTATTTATGAAATGCAAATCAAAACTACAATGAGATACCAGCTCACATCTGTTAGATTGGCTATTATCAACAAGACAGGTAATAACAAATGTTGGAGAGGCTGTGGTAAAAAAAGAAACTTCACTCATTGTTGGTAGGGATGCAAATTAGTACAACAATTATGGAAGAAACTATGATGGTTCCTGAAGAAATTAAGAATAGAACTATCATATGACCCAGCAATCCCTCTACTGGGTATGTACTCATAAAACTCAAAAACATTGGCACATAACGACACATGCAGCCCCATGTTCATTGCAGCATTATTCACAGTGGCCAAGACATAGAAGCAATCAATGTGTCCGTCAATAAAGGACTGGATAAAGAAGAGGTGGTACATACATACAATGCAACACTATTCTCACATAAGAAAGGATGACATATTGCCATTTATGACAATATGGATGGATCTTGAGAACATTACACTGAGTGAAATCAGAACTATATGATTTCACCCATAGGTGGGGTATATGACTGAGACTCAGGGACATAGATAAGAGTGAAGTGGTTCCCAGGGGGAGGGGGAAATAGGGATGGGGTAGGGGGGAAAGGAATAAAGAGGGACAGACATACAGTGACAGAAAATGACTATTGTGTGATAGGTTTACTAGGTCATCAACAATTCAAATCTATAGCAGGGATCGGGAACCTAGGGCTCGCGAGCCAGATGTGGCTCTTTTGATGGCAGCACCTGGCTTGCAGACAAATCTTTAATAAAAAAATATATAAATGGACATTGGCAGCCGAACACGAAGTAGTCGGAGTCTACAGGCTGTAAGGTCCGCTTGTTGCGTTGCGTTTCCTTCCTTTTCGGCTCCACGCTCCGGCTCAGGCGGCGGCGGCGGCGCGAACCTGTGCCAGCCGCCCGCTGTCCTCCCCCGCGCCCGCCCGTCCGCCCGCGGGTCCAGGCGACGCTCTCCGTTGGTCCGTGCGCCCTCCCGCCCGCGCTCCGCGTCTGCAGCCGCCGCGCTCGGGCCCAGGGCCGGAGGAAGCGCCCGCCCGAGAGCCTCGTCCTCCCGTGGCGCGGGCACCGGGCAGCGAGCGAGCGAGTCCCAGCTGCGCCGGGGCAGGTGGCGGCTCCCCGGACATGTTCGCCAAGCAACGGATCCGCATGGCGAACGAGAAGCACAGCGAGAACATCACCCAGCGCGGCAAGGTCGCCAAGACCTCGAGAAATGCTCCGGAGGAGAAGGCGTCTGTCCGTAAGACCCTGGTTATTGGCTCTCTTCATTTTTGTTGTTCGTGGTTCTGCAATTTTCCAGATTATTCAAAGTATCAGGATGGGCATGTGAAGTGACTGACCTTACGATGTTTCCATTCTCCTGTGAATTTTAACTTGAACTCATTCCCGATGTTTGATACCCTGGTTAAAAACAATTCAGTAAATCATCCTGCCTCAGAATGAGTTTTCATATCATCATTCATCTGTCATTCCAAGGTTTCTTCACAAGTCATTCCAAGTTTTCAGGTCCGTACCACAGTGACTTGCAAAAAAGCACCACATGATTAAGGCAATAAAATTTGATTAAGCTTTAAAAATAATGTTAAAAAATAAACATTCTCATGTATTACAATAACAACAATGTTATTAAAAAGAATTCAGAGACTTATTGTACTTTAAAAGTGTTGATCTTACATAAAATGCACACATTTACTTGTATTTAGTGTTAAACATTTTGTATGGCTCTCACGGAATTACATTTTAAAATATGTGGTGTTCATGGCTCTCCCAGCCAAAAAGTTTCCCGACCCCTGGTCTAGGAGATTGGTTGCTCTGCTGGGTGAATATTCTTATTGCAACTAGACTATACACATTTAAAGTGCAGAGATGGGGAATATTTACGTTATGTGTATTTATCATGATTAAAATTAAAAAAAAAATTTACATTCTCTTCAATTAAAGATGAGGGGAAGTATTTTTTTAAAAATACCCCAGATCAAACAAATCTGTAAGAATGAACACCTTGAAAGCTTTGTAGCCTAAAGAGAATAGGGTGCAGGCATCCGTCTGTTTGCCCCTGTTCGACCAAGCAGTGCACACAGGAATTGAAACTGCACATTGCCACATTATTGGGCTGTGGTACTGAAAACTGACAACACAGTGTATTTATTGGATAAGTTTTCAATGAACTGGAAACATGCAGCGAAAATCTGCAAAGGGATCCCCGCTGGAGAAAGTGCTGGAAGCACAGCCCCTCGTTGGTATCAGTGGAGGTCTCCTGAGAGGAAGGACACAGAACAGAGTTCTGATGTTACTTCAGGGAACCGCTCTCTGCCTCTGGGTGTGGACCGATCCAGGGAAACAATAGAGAAAATGTTTGTTTTCTGGGATTGTCCTTTGTAAGAAGAATTGAAATGTAAGTGATGAGTCTGTTTTTGTGTTCCAGGATGCAGTATACAACAGTATATGCTGATGTCCACATTAACTTTAAACCATCCTTTGACCCAGACAACAGGGAATGATCAGAAACCAACTGACGATGGGTAGAAACTACGGCTTAACATTCGTTTTCTGTCTTTTTATCTGTAAACTGCAAGACAATTGTTGAACTAAGGTGACCAATCGTCCTTCTTTAGGGAGGACAGTCTTTCTTTGGTAAGTTCCACCATCCCTCGAAAAGTGTCCTCCTATATGTCCTCCTTTTTGATATTGAAAGACTAATCTATAATGTCCATATTTGACCAATGCAGAGTTGATCCATTGCGTGTGATGTGACGTATTTGTATTTGACATGACGATTCGTCAAGGATCAGTACGGGCTCTCTGGAGCTGGCTCTGCCCTGCCTCATCTCCAAGATCCCTGCCCGCACCCTGGTGGGCCTGGCCCGCTGGCAGTCACTGGTGTTGTCGGCACAATCCACATAGTTCATACCATCTCTTCTTAGGAACACAGACAAATGTCCTCTGACTGACACCTCCAACCATGTCATCAGATGAGAGGTGCACCTGGGACACTCATGAGCACGTAAACGGTGTCCTCCCTACCCCGAGGCAGCTCAGGGCTATGCTGAGGCCACTGGGGCCAAAGTGGACAAAGTACAGAGTCTGAGGAGGCGGGGGCATCCCGGCCGCCCAATCAGGCTTCACCTGTGACTCTGCCTCCTGCTCCCGACCCTCCTCAGAGCTTCCATTGCTCAGAAGCCTTAGGCCTTTTCTCTTGCAAGCCGGTGGCCAGTTTGACTGGGCAATGGGGATTCAGCGACTATAGCCCTATTTCCCCTTGGGACTGCCCAACAGGGCCTTCTCCTGCTCTGTGGACACGCCCACTGCAGCCAGAAAGGGACAGGCTCCTCCCAGATGGCCCAGTGCCCATCTGAGCAAATGCAAACTTCTGCACACGCGTCAGAGAACCAGAACTGAGCATGGCCCATGAGTTCTTAGTAAGTGTGTGTGTGTATGTATGCATGTGCATGTGTGTGTGAGTGTGTGTGTGTGTGTGTGTGAGATAAGTAAAATGTAAGGGGTGGGTCCAACAAAAGCGTCTATTTGCCTCAATGTACTGATGTCATGGGCCATCGGTGTTTTAAAAAAGTAGGAGGAAGTTCCATATGACATATTGAGTATTACGTACTTGTGGCCATTTGTCCTTAAAAACGTGTTCTCGGTAAATAATATATTTTGTAATGGCATTTATAGGCAGATGCATGTACCCACAGAAGTTAGTTTTTTTTTAATAAATTTTTATTTTAATGGGGTGACATCAATAAATCAGGGTACATACATTCAAAGAAAACATTTCCAGGTAATCTTGTCATTTGTTCTGTTGCATACCCATCACCTGAAGAGAGATCGTCCTCCGCCACCCTCCATCCAGTTCTCTCTGTACCCCTCCTCCTACCCCCCTCCCTCCTTCCCTCCCCCCACCCCCTGTAACCACCTCACTCCCGTCAATGCCTCTTAGTCTCGCTTCTATGTCCCACCAATGTATGGAATCCTGCAGTTCCTGTTTTTTTTCTGATTTGCCCATTTCACCCCACACAATGTTACCAAGACTCCACCATTCTGCTGCAAGTGATCCGATGTCATCATTTCTCCTAGCTGAATAGTATACCATGGTGTATATGTGACCCATCTTCTTCATCCAGTCCTCTATTTTTTTTTACAGTGATTAAAAGCCTTTAAGCAAACTCTTGGCCAATACAACAAGAATCCCTAAAAGAGTAGTGTCCTTAACATGTTCACCAAGTCCAAGTTGACCCCATCACCATGCCAAATCCCTGAAAAATGCAACCCAACCACAGTTCAGTCTGTGAGGAGCTGTCACAGGGAGCAGGAGTCCAGGAAAGTTCCCCACAGGAAAAGTCCGCATGGCACTGGAATTGTTGTCACCATTCTATACTTTGCAGCTCATGTCCAAGTCCCAGTGACCGCTGCTTCTAGCTGGTAATGATTCAAGTAGACTGGAAAAAGCCATTTGCAGCATGTGTGGATATGGAGCTTCTGTTCTCCTCTGCCTGGAGAGTTGAGACCAGGTTGCTTTTCCCTGGAGCTCTGTGACTGTGGCCTGGTAAAGAGAACCTTGGGATACACTAAGCTGGGTGGCAAAGGTAAATTCATAATACAAGTTGGCAAAAGGAGGAAAGAGAGCTCTAAATTAGGAGTAGGTCCCAGCCTGAAATATGAGTGGGGCACTGAGGTAGGAGGGATAAAGGAAACACTATATATTAAGCAAAGCAGCAGAAAATAAGACTATCAACACCCACAACAGAGATCTTTGAGGGAAGAATAAAAAACCTGACTATTCAGGCAAAACATAGTTAAGTGGCCCTTGTGCGAATGAGATCAGTTTACCTGCTTTTTGGAAGAAATACCCTAGGCTCGTCCACAGTGTCGTAGATGGGGTCGACGGCCCTGGGCACCTTCAGCCTTCAGTGGCAAACCCCAGCTTTCTGGGCAAGGTTAGGTCATAGGTGGCTGGAGCAGGGCTGGAAGAGACTGATTCCTCCCTTAGAGGAGCGAGGGGGAAACGCACCTTCCAGTGTCCCTGTTTCCTCACAGCAGAGGCGTGTAAGCCTGGCAGGCTTTAGCTCAATGACCTTCCTTTCCACTATTGAAGCAGGACCCAGATGGCATCCTATGAGACCCCTTTGGGGCATTGGAGCCTTTAAGGGTGTACCCTAAAAGCTAGTAGTTCCCCTGATCTCTATTGGGCTTTTTCTGCCTCTAGGTATCTTAAAAGCCATGCTCAGAAGATCTTGCTGAGGGGTTTGAGGATCCCCATCCGCCTATATAAATCTTTTCCATATATCTGGAGCTATTTGGAAAAAAGACAGAACAGTGTTATTAACTAGATCTAATAAAGAAGGTAGTAGTTTGCAGGTGAAAAAGATTTGGTGTCTCCTGTTCATCAGCATTCAAAAGAAATGTAAAAAAAAAATTTTTTTAAGTAAAAAGCATGATATGGTAGACCCGTCGGAGTCATTGGCCTGGTGTGCAGGATTCCCGGGTTCGATTCCTGGCCAGAGCACACAGGAGAAGTGCACATCTACCTCTCCACCCCTCCCCCTCTCCTTCCTCTTCGTCTCTCTCCTCCTACTCGCAGCCAAGGCTCCACCAGAGCAAAGCCACCCTGGGCACTAAGGATGGCCCCATGGCCTCTGCCCCAGTTGCTAGAATGGCTCTGGTTGTAATAGAGCAACACCCCAGATGGTCAGAGCATTCCCCCCTGGTAGGCATGCCAGGTGGGTCCCAGTCAGGCGCATGCAGGAGTCTGTCTGACTGCCTCCTCATCCCCATCCTCAGAAAAATACAAAAAATAAATAAATAAAAGAAAAAATACTAAAAAAAATAAATAAATAAAGAGGGGGGGGCATTCCCTTGTGCTAAAAGCTCCAGGGAGCATGGAGTGAGCTTGAGTATGTCCTATGAAACATGGAGCTCTATGTTGACATATAAGACTTTGAAGAAGGAGGAACTGCTGAAATAGTTTATCAGCATTTGTCCCTAAGACAGCAGTCCTTATAGTGGGAACACCATACATAAATATTTGCTGTCTGTCTATAGATTAAGGGGGGAATATGGCAAATGCTGAAAAGCCATGATCTTTGTGCCCCTCTCCTCCCCCCCCTGTAACCCCAACACTGTTGTTCATGTCTCTGAGTCTCATCTTTATGTCCCACCTATGTATGGAAACATATAGTTCTTAGTTTTTTCTGATTTACTTCCCACAGAGGTTAGTTTATTGCTACTTATTCATTACTACTATAGTCATTTTTGCTTAATATTTATATAGACATTGTAACACTTTTGTGGAACCAAAAGGTACTATATACCTTGTTCCCTGTTTGAGATATGGCTGGTAGAGGTCAGCCCTGGCGGGAGCTGAGTTGTCCCAAGAAGGGATCAGGGCTCATGCTGGGTGACAGGGACCCGTGCTGGTGTGAGCAGAGGGCACTCGTCACCCACCCCTGATGTCAGGATAGTGGGGACAGGCCACAGTGAGGAGAGCTGAGTCCAAGTTAAAATCACTCACTTTGCTTCTTTCCCAGGGAATTTCAACCTCACTGCTGGCTGTCACTGTGGGATGAAAGGATGGACCACACTGCCCCCTGCAGGCCATGACCAGGGACAGTCACACAGATGAAGGAGGGACCAATGATATCTGTAATTAGGGTAAAAGGAAATGAAATCTTTTTAAAAGTAAAAACTTGGGCCACACCTCAATGTTTAAACTAGACAGGATTCAGCCCTGCTTTGCCTGAGTCACTTCTGTCACTGGCTCTGTCCCATCCCTGCCCCTTTGGTTTGGGATGGAGAGCTCCCGGTGAGCAGGGCACGGCATGGACATGGGGACAGCAGTGGATCTGGGAACCTGAGTAGCCACTGCCCTTGGACCTGAGAGTCCAACAGTCATACAGTTGAAGATATCTGTACTTAGGGTAAAAAAATTGAAAATTATATATTTTTAAAATTCAAAGTTGAGGCCACACACCAATGTTCAAATAAGACCGGATTCAGCCCTGCTTTGCCTGAGTCACCTCTGTCACTGGCTCTGTCCCCTCCCTCCACCTCTGGTCAGGGACAGAGAGCGCCCAGAGAGGAGCCTGGCTGTGGTGAGCAGTGAGCAGCATGGATACGGGGACAGCTGTAAATCCGGGAACATGAGCAGTCACTTCCGCAGAACCAGAGAGCCCACAGAGCAGGTGGCTGTAGCCGGTGCATTAGGTGAAAAAGAAAAAAGCACCAAAAGGAAGAATTGAAACTGTATTCAGAGATGGTTGTAGATAATCTGATAGGTGAACGAAGGGTCCCCAAACTCTAGGTTGCATCCCAAATTGCTCCTGGACTAGATTCCCAGCGTTATGAAGGCACCACACACGGAGAGAAACATTATGGGATATTCAGGAGTGTTGGGCAGATAAAATATATTCTGCTCACTTTGTTAAAGACGGCATTGCCCACGAGGAGGCCGTCGCCCAGGTGATATTAATGTGTGTCTCTGTGGGCAGGTAGAATCCTTGTAGCCTGGTGCTTGGTTTTGGGATTAAGCCTTTCCCACCCGCTTTGATGTGAGGCGGTACAATCCAATCATGCCTCAGAGAAGTGTCTTTGTATTAGAGACTTTCCTATTTTATATATTGGATTAAAGGTTTGGAATCTACACTATAAAATGGGGACAGAATGAGAGCTTGCCCTCTTGGTTCCTGGGATGATAGCATGAGAGAGCAGAGGGAGCAGAGCAGAGAGCAGAAAGAGGCCAAGTGGCCAGGAGAAGCAGCCAAGATGGCGGAGTGCTGAGTGAGATGTCAGTTTGTGCAGAGTTTGTATCTGGGATAAGGAAGGAGATGGGGAACTGAGGAGAATAAGGCTGGTGAGCTAGAAACCTTTCATTCTAGGAAACTCGGATAAGTCAGTGGCTTTGTGAGCACTGAATGTGAGTGGGTTTTGGAGCCCAGTGTGTGTTTTTACTTGCCCGCCGGGTGCAAGCTAGAATTAAAGATGACAGCCCATCAGTTTTTGGCTCCATTGTTTCTTTACCGACTGTCCGAATCCAATACGAACCTGCACTGGCCAGGCTGCTGTGATAGTGGGCTTGGCCCTGGCTGCTGGCTTTACAAGGAGCAAAGGAAGCATCTCTGACATTTTTCTGCCTTCTCCCCCCCAGGCTGTGTCACAGAAAGGAGAAGTAGCCACCACAGTGCCACCGCTTCATGGCAAGAGCTGGTGGAGGAGAGGAAGGAGACACTCTCCACTGCTCCATGGCCTTTCCCTACCTAGGGCTTCCCTTTGCAGCTCACAGCCCGCAGGAGGAGGTCAGAGCTCCATCAGGGGGCTGCGGGCAGGTGTCCGTGGGAGCTGCGGGCAGGTGTCCATGGGAGCAGGAAGGAGTGGTGCAGCCTCTCACACGTTTCCTTCATCAGCCTCAGGGCACGAATCTCGCAGGTTCAACCATGCGCCGGGCAAGGAAAGAAGTGAAAAAACAGTGTTGAGACGTTCATAACACAGAGTACACCGCTGTCATGGTACCGGTAGGGATGCTTAGGACTCAGTTAAATAAAGACCTGACAGGAACATTTTTGATACACCTTGAATACATGACATAAAATATTATTGATAAATGCATCTTTTAATGAGCTTGAGGCTTTGCTTATATACAGGCCAATAATATCATTTTTGGTCAAAATGAGGTAATTTTGTCTTTATGTTTTTCATCTTTATAGGTGTAATTCTGAAAAGATTAGTCACGTGAATGTGCAGATACAAAAGAATGAAGTTATGGTAGAGATGTCATCTGCTTCTTTGAATTGTTTAAGCTATTGACTAAATACTGTGTCACTATAATTTGTCACTCAAACTAATTTTCAATTATTTATATTCATAGCTAATTGAGGGTTCAACTCTGATTTATAAAAGCAAAGGATGAGACAATACTTCATACAGAAAACATTTTATGTCCAAAATGTGCTTCAATACCTTATTTGGAAGCCTGGTGTTTTATATGCGCAAGTCAGTGCTGAGTATGAGTTTCAGATGGGGGACGGTCAGTCTGTGTCCTGGGAACGCTGAAGCAGGACTGATTGGGAAAATGGAGGCAGAGACGGCGGTAGGCACGGCCACACGCGTGTACATGGTACAGTAGACTGGATGCTACACTCTAGAAGTGATCCCTTAAACGTTTTCAACCCCTGGTGTGTGTTTACCAGTCGAAGTCCAAAGCCCTAGGGAATTCCAGGGATTTCCCCCTGAGTCACAAGGGACGCTGCGTGCCCAGCGCTTCTCCCTGAGGAAGGCGTCCAGAGACCCCGTGTGTGTGCGGTAGGTAATACATATCCCCTTCTGCGGCCTGACTCTTCTCTTAGTTTCAATACTTGGTGTTCAGGATTTGAAAGTCACAGTAACAGTGACTCAGATGTGATCATAATATAGTAAAATGAATGATTGGAACATAATGACCTTTCTTTCACTGATAGAAATCCCTATAGAACCAGAGCCAAATTCAGAAGCACACTGTGTTAGCACCCAGGATAGCAAACATTCCTTGTTGGGAGAGTCCGTCAGCTTAATCCAATATTTGACTTAGGGAATCAGGTGATTTATACTGTTTGACTTAGTGTTTAAATTTAGTTTAGTTTTTTGGGCTTTTTAAGAGACATTCACCACCAGACAATGTGCTTGGCATTCATCCTATATTGATCCATTCATCCTCACACAAATCCTTTGAGGATGGCACTGTGACATCACTCTTGTACAGACGAGGAAACTGAGACTGAGAAGTCAGCACTGTGCTGAAGACCCCACAGGTGGAAGGTTTTAGAGCTGAACTGGGACCCATTAGTCTGGGTGTAGTGTCAGCCTCCTTCCCAATATTCAATAGATAAAAATATGCTAATTTTGAGGCATCTAGACTTTACTTCAAAATTCAAAACAAAGCACAAGCTATCCTTTTAGGATTCTGGTGGGGACAGATTAAACTTCTGGATTTATGTGAGAATAGTCAACATCTTTACATTTTTAAGAATTTTCTTAAAGAACAAGGTGTGTGCCTCTGTTTATTTAAACTGCCTTTCCCATCTGTGAGTAAAGTTTTATGATATTTCCTGAAAACAGTGCACATTTCTGAAGGTATATTGCAGAATGTTCCTGCTCGTACTGTGCCTGTTGCCAGCAAACTCATAGTCCCCACGATGTCATGTGATGGCCGCAGCTGGTTTATAGAATGAAAGCGATGTTTGTACACTGGGCATGTTCCAGCTAACGCTGTGAATTCTAACTGTTTCAGTAGTGTTTCAGCAGATTATATTATCGATTTAATTTATGTTATTAAATTTTTTTTCTTGATTAAGAGATTATTTTTTACATGTTCCTCACAGAAACCTGTATAATTTGTCAACTAAAGTGAACTAAATTAATTCAATAAAAAAGTAGTTTTATTTTTTTATTTTTGCAAGTGAGAGTAGAGCAGATAAGGGAAAGATCTGGCATGTGCCCCTATCAGGGTCCACCCTGCTACCTCCATTTGGGACAGATGCTCTGTCCACTGGGACCATGCTCACAACTAAGCTATCTTTAGCGCCTAAAGTTGAAGCTCCCTGGCACCATCCTCAGTGCCCATGACCAATGCCCTCGAACCAATCAAGCCATGGCTGTGGGAGGAAAAGAGAGAGAGAGAGAAAGAGGGTGGAGAGGGAAGGGTGGAGAAGTAGATGGGCGCTTCTCCTGTGAGTGCTGACCAGAAATCGAACCAGGGACATCCACACACCAACTGACATTCTACCACTGAGCAAACTGGCCAGGACCAAAATGCAGTTATTTTAAATTGCATTTTTAGGAGTTGTGGGAATACGCAGTGTGCAGCAATTTTTCAGTCCTGGTTTACACCCTCTTCCATTTCTCTTTCTTCTTCGATCTTTACTCAAGTGTTTGTTCTTAGTGGGTGGAGTATCAGTGTTTGGGTCCCCAAGTCTATTAATGTCTGGCTCAGTAGAAGAAAAAAGAAATACATATTTGCTTCCATCTTTACTCCTTTGCAACATCACATGCCATGTAGTTTTCAGAAAATTACACTGTACACTTGTGAGAGCATGAGAGTGACCTAAAATAAACCTTCACATTATTATTAATGTATTTTGCTTAGAATCCTGAGTAATAGGGTGCCACCAGCAGTGTGAACATGGCCAAGAACAATAGGAAGAACACTGAGTAGTTACTTGCCAGAATTAGATACTGAAATTTACTAAAAGAAAAATTATCTTTTGGTCAGACATCATCAGTAACCATATGGAAGAAACAAAACAAGATTCCTATCTCTTGTCCATGTCTCTGAGTCTCATTTTTATGTCCCATCTATGTATGGATTCATATAGTTCTTCGTTTTTTCAGTTTTACTTATTTCACTCCGTATATGGACAACAATGTGATGGTAAGGGGGGGTGGCGAAGAAGGAGAGAGAGGCGGTGGGGGGAAGGGAAGGACACAAAGAAAACCAGATAGAAGGTGACAGAAGACAATTTGACTTTGGGTGAGAGGTTTGCAACATAATCAAAAGTCAAAATAATCTGGAGATGTTTTCTCTGAACATATGTACCCTGATTTATCAATGTCACTGCATTAAAATTAATTAAAAAAATATTTCTATCTCTAACAATATACTAAATTTAAAGACTCTTCAGATTAATATATAAAAAGTCAGGGCTTTCAGTATAATAGTTGGGGTGGAGCCAGATTGCATGGGGACGAGAGGTGAAAGGAAGGGGACTCGTGGAACCAGTGACTGGGATGCTGTGAAGTAAACACTCCAGGGGCTTATGAAGCGGCCTGGCTGAGACCCTGCGGACCCATGTGGCATACCCTGGTTTCATCCACAGAGGCCTGGATTTCTTTCTCAGCCTCATGGAGCCCATTTTCCTGCCCAATGAAAAACTTAATAACAGGTAAAAGATAATAGCCTACAGCATAAAAAATATGAATTAATTACTATAATTAACACATGAGCCAATGAACATATAACCTTTGTTGGTCAGATCCCGTGTATTAGGCAGTGTTGGGTAAGAGATATTCCAGTAAGGCCCTGGCCAGATAGATCCTTTGGTTAGAGCATCTTCCTGAATAGAGAGGTTGACAATTCTATCCCCAGTCAGGACTCATACAGGAACAGATCAATGTCCTGTCTCTCTCCCTCCTATCCTCTCTCTCTAAAATAAATAAAATAAATTTTTTAAGATAAAAGAGAATTATTCCTGTAAAATATTATGTCTTCATTCTTTCACCCAAAGAGCAGCAGGACCTAAATGATAGAAATTTGGAGATGCTAAGGCTATGTGTCTGTACACCTAAATGATGAGTGATTACAGAGGACTGATACCAGCATGGAACAAAAGACTTTTTTTTTTTAATTATAATTTTATTTTTTTAATGGGGCGACATCAATAAATCAGGTTACATATATTCAAAGATCAACAAGTCCAGGTTATCTTGTCTTTCAATTACGTTGCATACCCATCACCCAAAGTCAGATTGTCCTATGTCACCTTCTATCTAGTTTTCTTTGTGCCTCTCCCCCTCTCCCCGTAACCACCACACTCTTATCAATGTCTCTTAGTTTCACTTTTATGTCCCACCTACGTATGGAATAATGCAGTTCCTGGTTTTTTCTGATTTACTTATTTCACTTCATATAATGTTATCAAGATCCCACCATTTGCTGTAAATGATCCGATGTCATCATTTCTTATGGCTGAGTAGTATTCCCTAGTGTATATGTGACACATCTTCTTTATCCAATCGTCTATTGACGGGCCTTTTGGTTGTTTCCATGTCCTGGCCACTGTGAACAATGCTGCAATGAACATGGGGCTGCATGTGTCTTTACATATCAATGTTTCTGAGTTTTGGGGGTATATACCCAGTAGAGGGATTGCTGGGACATAAGGTAGTTCTATTTTCAGTTTTTTGAGAAACCACCATACTTTCTTCCATAATGGTTGTACTACTTTAAATTTCCACCAACAGTGTATGAGGGTTCCTTTTTCTCCACAGCCTCTCCAACATTTGCTATTACCTGTCTTGTTAATACTAGCTAATCGAACAAGTGTGAGGTGGTATCTCATTGCAGTTTTGATTTGCATTTCTCTAATAACTAAAGAAGATGAGCATCTTTTCATATATCTGTTGGTCATTTGTACTTCCTCCTGGGAGAAGTGTCTGTTCATGTCTTCTTTCCATTTTTTATTGGATTGTTTGTTTGTTTGTTGTTGAGTTTTATGAGTTCTTTGTATATTTTGGATATTAGGCCCTTATCTGAGCTTTTGTTTGAAAATATCATTTCCCATTTAGTTGGCTGTCTGTTTATTTTGTTATCAGTTTCTCTTGCTGAGCAAAAACTTCTTAGTCTGATGTCCCATTCATTAATTTTTGCCTTCACTTCTCTTGCCTGTGGAGTCAAATTCATAAAATGCTCTTTAAAACCCAGGTCCATGAGTTTAGTACCTATGTCTTCTTCTATGTACTTTATTGTTTCAGGTCTTATGTTTAGATCTTTGATCCATTTTGAGTTAATTTTAGTACAGGGGGACAAACTGTAGTCCAGTTTCATTCTTTTGCATGTGGCTTTCCAGTTTTCCCAGCACCATTTATTAAAGAGGCTTTCTTTTCTCCATTGTGTGTTGTTGGCCCCTTTATCAAAAATTATTTGACTATATATATGTGGTTTTATTTCTGGACTTTCTATTCTGTTCCATTGGTCTGAGTGTCTATTTTTCTGCCAATACCATGCTGTTTTGATTGTCGTGGCCCTATAATAGAGTTTGAAGTCAGGTATTGTAATGCCCCCAGCTTCATTCTTTTTCTTTAGGATTGCTTTGGCTATTTGGGGTTTTTTATAGTTCCATATAAATCTGATGATTTTTTGCTCTATTTCTTTAAAAAATGTCATTGGAATTTTGATGGGAATTGCATTAAATTTGTATATTGCTTTGGGTAATATAGCCATCATGATTATATTTATTCTTCCTAACCAAGAACAAGAAATATTCTTCCATCTCATTATATCTTTCTCAATTTCTCTTAACAATGGTTTATAGTTTTCATTATATAAGTCCTTTACATTCTTTGTTATGTTTATTCCTAAGTATTTTAATTTTTTTTGTTGTTGCAATTGTGAAGGGGATTATTCTTTTGAGTTTGTTCTCAGTTGTTTCATTGTTTGCATATAGAAAGGCTATGGACTTCTGTATGTTAATTTTGTATCCTGCGACCTTACTGTATTGGCTTATTGTTTCTAGTAGTCTTTTTGTGGATTCTTTGGGGTTTTCGATGTATAGGATCATATCATCTGCAAAAAGTGATACCTTTACTTCTTCTTTTCCAATATGAATGCCTTTTATTTCTTTGTCTTGTCTGATTGCTCTGGCTAGAACCTCTAGTACCACCTTAAATAAGAGTGGAGAGAGTGGACAACCCTGTCTTGTTCCTGATTTAAGGGGGAAAGTCTTCCGTTTAGTGCCATTTAATATGATGTTAGCTGATGGTTTATCATATATGGTCTTTATCATGTTGAGATATTTTCCTTCTATACCCATTTTGTTGAGAGTCTTAAACATAAAATTGTGTTGTATTTTATCGAAAACCTTTTCTGCGTCTATTGATAAGATCATGTGGTTTTTGTTCTTTGTTTTGTTGATATGGTGTATTACGTTAACCGTTTTACGTATGTTGAACCATCCTTGAGATTCTGGGATGAATCCCACTTGATCATGATGTATTATTTTTTTAATATGTTGTTGTATTCGATTTGCTAGTATTTTGTTTAGTATTTTAGCATCTGTATTCATTAGAGATATTGGTCTGTAGTTTTCTTTTTTTGTGCCATCCTTGCCTAGTTTTGGTATAAGGGTTATGTTGGCCTCATAAAATGTGTTTGGAAGTATTGCTTCTTCTTCAATTTTTTGGAAGACTTTGAGTAGAATAGGAACCAAGTCTTCTTTGAATGTTTGATAAAATTCGCTGGTATAGCCGTCAGGGCCTGGACTTTTATTTTTGGGAAAGTTTTTGATGGTTTTTTCTATTTCTTCTCTACTAATAGGTCTGTTTAGGCTTTCTGCTTCTTCTTGACTCAGTCTAGGAAGGTTGTATTGTTCTAGGAATTTATCCATTTCTTCTAGATTGTTGAATTTAGTGGCATAAAGTTTTTCATAGTATTCTACAATAATTCTTTGTATATCTACGATGTCCGTGGTGATTTCTCCTCTTTCATTTTCGATTTTGTTTATATGAGTTCTTTCTCTTTTTTCCTTGGTAAGTCTTGCCAAGGGTTTGTCAATTTGGTTGATCTTTACAAAGAACCAGCTCTTTGTTCTATTAATTTTTTCTATAGTTTTACTGTTCTCTATTTCATTTATTTCTGCTCTGATTTTTATTATCTCCTTTCTTTGGCTGGTTTTGGGTTGTCTTTGTTCTTCTTTTTCTAGTTCCTTAAGGTATGAAGTTAAGTGGTTCACTTGGGCTCTCTCTTGTTTGTTCATATATGCCTGAAGTGATATGAACTTCCCTCTTATCACTGATTTTGCTGCATCCCATAGATTCTGATATGTCGTATTGTCATTTTCATTAGTCTGTATATATCTTTTGATCTCTGCACTTATTTCTTCTTTGACCCATTCATTTTTTAAAAGTATGTTGTTTAGTTTCCACATTTTTGTGGGATTTTTTTCCTCTTTTTTGCAGTTGAATTCTAGTTTCAAGGCTTTATGATCAGAAAATATGCTTGGTACAACTTCGATTTTTCTGAATTTGCTGATGTTGTTTTTGTGGCCCAACATATGGTCAATTCTTGAGAATGATCCATGTACACTGGAGAAAAATGTATACTCAGTCACTTTGGGATGAAATGTCCTGTAGACGTCTATCATATCCAGGTGCTCTAGTGTTTTGTTTAAGGCCACTATATCTTTGTTGATTCTCTGTTTGGATGACCGATCTAGAGCAGTCAGCAGTGTATTGAGGTCTCCAAGTATGATTGTATTTTTGTCAGTTTTTGTTTTAAGGTCAAGAAGTAGCTGTCTTATATATTTTGGTGCTCCTTGGTTTGGTGCATATATATTAAGAATTGTTATGTCTTCTTGATTCAGTGTCCCCTTAGCCATTATGAAATGGCAATTTTTGTCTCTGAGTACTTTTGTTGTCTTGTAGTCAGCATTATCAGATATGAGTATTGCTATGCCTGCTTTTTTTTTTTTGGATGTTATTTGCTTGGAATATTGTTTTCCAGCCTTTCACTTTGAATTTGTTTTTATCCTTATTACTTAGATGAGGTTCTTGTAGGCAGCATACAGTTGGATTTTCTTTTTTAATCCATTCTGCTACTCTGTGTCTTTTTATTGGTGAGTTTAATCTGTTTACATTTAGTGTAATTATTGACACTTGTGAGTTCCCTATTGCCATTTTATAGACTGCTTTCTGTTAGTTTTGTGTCTTGTTTGATCCTTCTCTTTCGTTTTTTTATCTTTTGTTTTTATTTGGTTGTATTCCATACATCTTTCCACTGTTGCTATCTTTTTTATCTCATGTGCTTCTATGGTGGTTTTTTCAATGGTGGTTACCTTTAGGTAATGAAAAGAGTTCCTACCCTGCTCATTGTAGCGCACTATTTTGTGAGTACTTTTGCACTCCATCGTCCTTTGCTACTGTTAATCTCCATCCTCTCCCCCCTTTCTTTTTGTTGTTGTCACAGTTTAAATTTGGTTTTATTGTGTTCTTCTTGGAACTTTTACTTGTGGCTTTATTTTTTTTTGTTCTTTGTATCTGATTGGAGAACCCCCTTTAGTAATTCCTGGAGTGGGGGTTTTCTGATGATAAATTCCCTCATCTTTTCTGTATCTGTGAATGTTTTTATTTCTCCTTCATATTTGAAGGATAGCTTTGATGGGTATACTATTCATGGCTGAAAGTTCCTCTCTTTCAGGACTTTAAATATTGGGGTCCACTCTCTTCTAGCTTGTAGAGTTTCTGCTGAGAAATCTGATGATAATCTAATGGGCCTTCCTTTATATGTTGTATTCTTCTTTTCCCTGGCTGCCTTGAGAATTTTTTCTTTGCCATTGGTTTGTGCCAATTTCATTATGATGTGCCTTGGAGTAGGTTTGTTGGGGTTAAGAAAACTCGGAGTTCTGTTTGCTTCATGAATTTGAGGCTTTAGTTCTTTCCACAGGCTTGGGAAGTTCTCATCTATTATTTGTTTGAGTATGTTCTCCATTCCATTTTCTCTCTCTTCTCCCTCTGATATACCTATTATTCTTATGTAATTCTTTCTGATGGAGTCAGATAATTCTTGTAGGGCTATCTCATTTTTTTTAATTTTTGAGTCTCTTTCTTCCTCTCTCTGTTGTGCCTCAAGTTGCTTGTCTTCTTTTTCACTAATCCTCTCTTCTATCTGGCCTGTTCTATTAGCCAAGCTTGTTACCTCATTTTTCAGCTCGTGAATTGAGTTTTTCATCTCTGTTTGATTTGTTTTTATAGTTTCAGTTTCCTTGGACATATATTCTTGGTGTTCATTGAGTTGTTTTCTGAGCTCCCTAAATGGCCTTTCTGTGTTTTCTTGTATATCTCTGAATATTTTTAGGATTTCTATCTTGAATTCTCTGTCATTTAACTCCAAGGTTTCCAATATATTATATTTTTCTCCATAGATTTTTCCTCATCTATCTGTGTTACCTCTCTTTCTTTTGTATCCATGATATTCGATTTTCTCTTCCTTAATGGCATCTGAGGGTGGTTTTGTTGATAGTATTAATGAGATTTAATAAAAAATAAAAAGTTAAAAAATAAAAAATCGAAAAAAGTTGTGTTTTTTTAAAAAATTAATAATGAAATAAATAAAAATAAATAAAAATTTAAAAAAAGGAAATTATTCCCCCCCTCCTTTTTTTCTCTCCTCTCCTCTCCCCTCTTTCTTGAGAAAATCTTATGGTGAACTGTGAATTATATTGTATTTAATAGAACAAACAATGCCTGTAATGGAGGGCCTGAATTGGGGAAAAGTAATAAAGGGGCAAGAAAAAAAATAATAAAAAAAAATTTTTTAAAGGGGGGGTATGGACCCACAAAAAGCAAATAATGAAAAAATTTGGATCAAGAATAAAATGATTTGCATTTAGGTGTTGGTTGACTAAGAGTTATGATGATAGGAGTAAGAGGGAAACAGGAAAATGGGAGGACAAATTTAAAAATTACTATTGTATTTAGTGGAACAAGAGCTTGATAAAATGAAGAGCCAGGGATGGGAGCACTGCTAGTGAGTTAAAAAGGTGAAGTAAAAACCCCCCAAAATGCCACAAACATAAGTTTGAGTCCCAGATAAAATAATTTGTTTGTTATTGAGGTTTGAATGAGAGGAGACGTAAAGGAGAAAGGAAGAAACTAATATAAAGGGAGAAAAGAAAGAGAGAGAGAGAGAAAAAAAGAGGGAACCACTAAAAGAAGAAAAAAGAGGAGAGAGAGAGAGAGAGAGTTAAGTGTTTTGGAGTGCAACCCTCATAGAGAGACAGGAAGAGGAAAGAAAAGATAATGGGAGATATAACACTTATGGGTAGTGTAGTTCAAGGAGAGGAGAGAGTAAGACCGGTAGAGAGTTAAACAACCAAACTGGAGGAGGAAAAAAAAGAAAAAGAAAATCAAGGATGAAGATAAGAGAAACAAACGAACAAATATAATAAAATGGGATAGGTTATAAAGTCTGCAGATTATTCTGATTTTGAGAGGTTATCTTCTTGCTTTTTCTTTTCTCTCCCTCTTCCTGGTCGGTGACTCTGTACCCCGGGTTCTGCCCCTTTGGCACACTCAGGTAGAGGTTTGCAGTTGATAAGTCTCTATGGCGATGTCATGTATTGTGCTTCAGTCTCATTGGCAGTTGAGGCTCATTAGCATTTATAGGCTCCAACAGTGAGAGAGTCCGTGTTCCTGGAGCCTCTCTCCTAGTCTTTCCTTCCTCAATTAGTAGCCTGATAATCCAGCTATGGGGTTGCTGCTGCCTCTGCCTGGATAGTAAGAGGCTCAAAGAGCTGGCAACTCCCCACTTTATTCCCACTCAGCACAGGGCTCTGGGTAAGGCTCAGTCAGTCAGAGCCGCTAGCATAATCATCCGGGGCTTCTGCCTACTCAAAGATCTCTGGCTCTGCCACTCTGTCCGGTAACACGGGTGGGCACCCACTCCCGGGGCGCTTGGAGGAAACTCTCATTCACTATCTGCGCGCACAGACCAGGATGTTAGACTGGAAGTCTCGCCCTCTGAGTGAAACCCCCCCGCCCACACTGAAAAGTTCCAGTGTTGGAATTGGCTCTTGCTCCGTCCCCGTGTTGGCTTTTTCAAGGCGCTGAGGCAGCCTGTGACTCCGCCCTCAGCCCACACAAAGGCCCCTGACTCTGCCCCTCCGTGGGACAACACAGGCTCCCACTCCCGAGGTGCTGGGAGGAGTCTCCTGCCCACTCTCTGTGCGCGCAGACCAGGATGTGAGGCCGGAGTCTTGCCCTCTGAGTGAAACCTCCCTCCCGCACTGAAAAGTTCCAGTGTTGGAATTAGCTCTCACTCCCTCCCCGTGTGCGGCTCTCCCCAGTGCTGGGGCAGCCCAGAGGCTTTCGGCCCACACAAAGGCTTCTTACTCTGCCTCTCTGTGGAGTAACACGGGCGCACCCTCCGGGGGCTTTGGAAGGAATCTCTTGCCCACTATGTGCCGACCAGGGGATCAGGTAAAATGGCTGCCCCGCTTGTCTTTCTTTGTCTGGGTTTGGCGCGAGTGTTAGCTGTATTGCCCGGGTTGTCACAGGAACAGTTTTTCCTTGGCTTGGATCTCCGTGCCACAGCCTGGTTCGGCCGTTTGTGCCGCGGCCTGGATCTATTCACCTCCTTTGCCCGCCTTAGTTTCTATATTCTCAGTTTCCAGTGAAAATCACCCTGTTTAGGTTAGTGAGGAAGGTGGAGCATTTCTTACTCCCTATTTCCTTCGGGGTTTGGTTATATATTTAGCCAATTTTTCACTCGATCATACCTTTGGGTGTATTGCAAAACATCTGGAGGCTCCAAGGATAGGTTTTTCTGTTTCTGGTTGAAGATCTTGTTGAGGTTTGGGGGAGATTTATCGGTATCGCTTCCTACCCCGCCATTACTCTGACGTCATCTCCAACAAAAGACTTTAATTGTTCCTTTCACTACAAAAGCCTGTTCAAGAAAAAAGGTCTTTCTGGTGAGCAAGGTATCAAGTTAAGAACAGTAAATAACCTTGAGGATCCTGAAGTGAGAATTAGCTTATCAGTTTTCTGGGCCATCTCACAAGCCCTGAGGCCTTTTGGCCTCTTTTTCCAGGGTGTTCCTCCAGAATACACAGGCTTCCTTCAGCCTGTCCTGGGAGCCACAGCATGATGCCTTTGTGCCCTAGGGTCAATGCGTAGAAAATCTGCTTATTTTCATCATTGTAAATGCCACCTGTGTATACACAGGACTTAGACTTCCCACTTGGGGAGGTCATAAATAGCATGTGACTTCCCGTTCTCAGTTTCTTGCTCACAGGAGGGGCTGACGTACAAGGAGGAGCATGTGCCTCAAGCAGGGAACAGCACACCTACTGACTGTGGGCGGGTCAGGAGGAGCTGTGAGGACGGGGCCTCACTGCTAGAGGCAGTTCTTCCTCGGGATTTTTTATGGAACTTCCTCCCCATAGAACATGTGCACTGTAACAGAGTCTCCCTGGGCCTGCTGACCTCGATCCCGCTGCAAAGGGGCTTAGGCTGGAAGGAGAGACCCTGAGCTCAGTGTCTTCTACTACTGGGGGAACGAAGTCACTGGGCACCACCTGGAAATCTCATGGGCCCAGGACAGTGTCTGCAGAGCCCCAAGCTCCTTCGAATGCAGCCTGCAAGATCACTGTGACTTTGAGAGGCCTTTAAGCCACTTCAGGATTTTATTTTGTTTTGTTTTGTTTGTAACTTAGTCCTGACTTTGCCACTGGACTTGTGTCTAAACTTTCTAGAGCTCTGGGATGAGGTGGGATCATGGCCATAATTTGATGAGTAAGATTTCACATATCTGCTGAATGATTTGTCTCACAAGCTGAGGTTCTCAGGTTTTGGTTGTTTTTTTACTAGAATACCTGTAAAGCCAGTGACTGCGGTCACTATCACAGCAGCCTGGCCCATGCAGGTTCACATTGGATTCGGACAGTCGGTAAAAAAACAATGGAGCCAAAAACTGGTGAGCCATCACTTTTAATTTTAGCTTGCACGCGACGAGCAAGTAAAAACACACACTGGGCTCCAAAACCCACTCACATTCAGTGCTCACAAAGCTACTGACTTATCCGAGTTTCCTAGAATCAAAGGTTTCTAGCTCACCAGACTTTATTCACCTCTGTTCCCCATCTCCTACCTTCTCCCTGCACAAACTCTGCACAAACTGGCTGCTCACTTAGCACTCCACCATCTTGGCTGCTTCTCCTGGCCTCCTCCCATGACCTTACTCTGCTCTTCTCTCTGCTCTCTCCTCTAATGATAATCTCAGGAACCGAGAGAGCAAGCTCCTGTTCTGTCCCCATTTTATAGTGTAGAAATCAAAACCTTTAATCCAATATACAAAATAAGGAAGTCTCTAATACAAAGTCACTTATCAAAGACATGATGGGATTGTACCATCCCACATCAAAAAGGGTGGGAAAGGCTTAATCCCAAAACCAAGCCCCAGGCTACAAGGATTCTTCCTGCCCACTGCCCACCCCCAACACACATTAATATCACCAGGGTGACGGGTCTCTACGTGGGCAGCGCCATCTTTAACAAAGTGAGCATAATATATTTTATCTGCCCAACAATACCCCAAAGAGACCTCACACTGGAGCAAAAGAAGTAACACTTCAATGGGTGGGATTGAGGTAATGTGCACTGGTGTATTTCTAATAGAGATCATTGCAATCATTCTGTCACTTTGATGTTATTTTCAAATTCAAAGTTAAAAATTGTGTTTTTGAAGCAAAATACATTGCGGTGAACGCAATCTAGCCCTTCCTGGGAAGAAGAGTCACCCATGCAGGGAGAGCAGGTGATACAGTGGGTCACGGGAGTGCCCTCGGAGTGGATTGTAATGCCAGTAGCAGTGGCCACCATCACAGCCACCTGGCCCATGCAGGTTCACATTTGATTCGGACAGTCGGTAATGAAACAACAGAGCCAAGAACTGGTGCGTCATTATATTTAATCCTAGCTTGCACCCAGCAGGCAAGTAAAAACATACACTGGGCTTTAAAACCCACTCATTTAGTGTTCAAAAAGCTACTGACTTATCCAAGTTCCCTAGAATCAAAGCTTTCTAGCTCACCAGACTTATTCACCTCTGATCCCCATCTCTTTCCATTTCCTTGCACAAACTGGCTTCTTCTGCATTGCTCCATTTAGGCTGCTTATCCTCTCCTCCACATGCCCTTTATCTGCTCTCCTCTCTGCTCTCTTCCTAGAACGTAATCCCTCTTCTCTCTATTGCTAGATTCAAGAACCGAGAGAGAGCAAGCTCCCGGTCTGCCACATTTTATAGTGTAGAAACCAAAACCTTTAATCCAATATACAAACAAGGAAGTCTCTGATACAAAGTCACTTATCTGAGGCATAATGGGATTCCTCATGAGAGTGCACCACTCCACATCAAAAAGGGTGAGAAAGGCTTAGTCCCAAAACCAAGCCCCAGGCTACAAGGATCCTGCCTGCCAACAGCCCACCCTCAACACACATTAACATAATCACGCCCTTCCCAAGCAAGAAGGGCAACTAGTACCAACTGGGCAATGGGCTTCCATGTGGGCAGCACCATCTTTAACAAAGTGACCATAATAGATATTATCTGCCCAACAGGGACAGTGCAGGAGTCCATGTGCATTTGAAAGAAGGGTCCTACACCTCCAGGTCATGTCTGCAATGGCTCCTAGACTGAATACCAGCCTTATGAAATGTTCAGGTTAGGCAGTGCACACAATGAGAATCTAGTAAGAAATCTGGGCAAAAACACAGCAATACTGATTTTTTTATTATGATTATTACCTTTTATTTATGTACAATACAGAAAAGAGGTGTAGTTAGAACAATATAGTGATGGCAAGAATTGGTAAACAAGATGGAAAAAAATTATTGGATGCCCCATGGCCTTTCCCCACCGTGGGCTTCCCTTTGCACCTCACAGCCCACAGGAGGAGGTCAGAGCCCCGTCAGGAGTCCAGGGGCTGTAGGGAGGTGTCTGTGGGAGCTGGAAGGAGTGGTGCAGCCGCTCACATATTTCTTCATCAGCCTCAGGGCATAAATTTCATGACTCATCAGTGCACAATGGCGAGGGAAGAGGTACTAACATGGCTCATGGAGTTTGTAAGGTGAGGGACATGGTGACTTGGGTACCATCAGAGATCTCACAGCTTTGGATAAAGAGCAAACATATATTTTAAAATCTGATACTTCATAAATATATGTAGTAAGATGTTGTGGCAACAAAGAACTACCCAGAGACCAGGTGACATGCTCCAAAGGGCCAAGGGGAGGCAACACCCCAGTCAGCAGGCTGAAGGACTGATGTACTGTCCCCAGTCTTCCTCAGATATTTATTAACCAATACAAATAACTCAGAGACGCAGACAGCAGAAGTTTTCAGTGGGTGAAGGGAAAGGCAAGGGGCATGCTGACTTCTAATCTCTGTTCTGAGAGTCTAAACATTTCTTGTTTCTGAATCTTATCCTGCTGTTTTGCTGTTTCTAGCATGCAGTGTTTCCAGTACGGGTCAGAGAGGCCCCTAGACTCTTACCGTTCAGTGCTTTTGCCCTAGGGCACCTTGCTGTCTCTAATTGATATTTTAACTCTGCATATTTTCATAACATATTCCCACATGTCCCCCTCTTTTGTTTTAATAAAGATTAATGAGAGTAAGATGCTTATGTGGTTTCAGTGGGAGGTAAAAAGTAAGCATGGAAAGAAACAGGTTTGTAGGGGTCCCTGTTGAGTTTGTATTTTGTAAAAGTTCTTTAGCACACCTGGTAAGACGTTTTAAATTTTTTTCCCCCAGGGACAGAGAGAGAGTCAGAGAGACGGATAGATGGAGAGAGATGAGAAGCATCAATCATTAGTTTTTTGTTGCGATACCTTAGTTGTTCATTGATTGCTCTCTCATATGTGCCTTGACCATAGGCCTTAAGCAGACTGAGTAACCCCTTGCTTGAGCCAGCGACCTTGGATCCAAGCTGGTGAGCTTTTTGCTCAAACCAGATGAGCCCATGCTCAAGCTGGCGACCTCGGGTTCTTGAACCTGGATCCTTCCGCATCCCAGTCCGATGCTCTATCCACTATGCCACTGCCTGGTTAGAGATGTTTTAAAGTGTCCCTGGTGATGTCAGGTGTTCCCTGGGTGCTTGGGAGCAAGTCAGGTGTCCTTTTTTGTTGTTGTTGTTCATTCCCGGAGGTGGATTCATTATCAGATTCTGGATCTCTGGAACTGGATTGCTTTCTAGAATCTGATGTCAACTTATGATGAGGCTTCACGTTCCTCACTGGCATCCAGAGAGGAGCCATTGATGAAAAAATAACAGCATACCCTCACCCCCAGGTTAGTGATTTGACTGGATTCTACTGCTCAGGGTCAGCTAATACATCCTGGTACAACTGAGAGGCTTGGGCCATTGCTCGGCTGGTACAATATACCTCTTGGCTGCAGTAAGTCCAGGTGAGGAAATATTCAAAAAGTTAATAGTAAAAAGAAGCTTTTATAATTGTTCTTGTGGGGAGAGTCTCTCCTCCTGACTCCCCATTTTTTGTTTGTGTAGATGAGGCTTAAGGCAGCCATTGGCTCTATCTGTAATACCTGTAAGCTTGTGAGTATTCTTCAAGCTCCTGGGCCCCTAAAAATGTCCTAATGTTCCATTTTATTTTCCTTTCAGGACAATCCTTCTTCTAAAATCCTTCCTTCTTTTCTTACCTTTGTCAACTTTCTCAGTCACTTCTCTTTTTCTTTCTTCCTTCTGCACAAACCTTTTATAACGTGCACAAACCTGCAACTTCCACAAATATTCTGCAACTTACACAAACTTCCTTATCTATTCAAAAATAACAAGCTTTCTGAACTTGTTTACTTCCTACCTTTTCCTTTCAAAAATATCTCCATACATTTTACCTTTTATCATTAAAACTATAAAATTTCTTTCTAATTAATCAGAATTTTCAACTTCTGAAAATCTTAACTTTAAGTGAGGACTAAGTTAGTAATTAGCAGTTTTAGAATGATAGTTTTATGAATATATTTATGACCTTTAAAAACAGTTTTCTTTATTGGTAAACAAATGTATATTTTCAAAAGATACAGTAAAGATAACAGGAACCTTTTGTAAACCTAGGCAAAACAAGTATAATGTTTATTAAGAACTTCAAAAGACAATCAAATTTAAACTAGTAGTAATATCAAATGCTTTCTTAGACCACCTTGTTAAAAAAATTGGGATAGTTTTATATTTTACAGTATCATTAATAATTTTTCTGTTGTTCTCAGGATACAGTAGTTCTCTGGTCTCCAGGAGAAGGCTTAAAGATATTTAAATGGCCTGGTTTCTCTTTTTCCTTCCTAAAAATATCCTCAGGGTTCTTCTAAGGGCCAAATTGAAATTATCCAAATTACAGTATTAACTCTAGTTTTAACTTGGTCTGGTAATTTGCAAAAACACAAGAATAATAATTGCTCATATTGGCTTTTTACAATCTAATTATTTTTACAAAATAATTACAATTGGCTTTGTGGGCTCTTTATAAGAAATTTTTAGATTGAGGTATTTTGGGGTTTTTTAATTCCTTTTATTCATTTTAGAGAGGAAAGAGAGAGAGAGAGAAGGTAGGAGAAGGAGGGAGAAGCAGGAAGCATCAACTCCCATATGTGCCTTGACCAGGCAAGCCTAGGGCTTCCAATGGGCGACCTCAGCATTCCAGGTCGACATTTCATCCACTGCACCCACCACAACCAGGTTAGACTGAGTTTAAATTAGCCTCTCAGGGCACACACAGAAGCCATAGTGCACAGTTGTTATTAGGCTCAGCCCGTAATCTTCCTGACAATATCCTTCTACCCACAGTTATAACAGGTTTGTGGCCTTGGTCACAGCCTGTCTCCCTTTCCAAACCACCAGGTCCCTCCTGAAGGCCTTATCCCAAGGACACTCCCCAGAACCTTTCCTGGATGGGGGAGTTGCTTAAGGCGAGGAGGTGGTCAGGTGAAGGAGATACTTCATGAAGAAGTTGCCATAGTGGGAAGTTGGGCAAGGGGAATTTGAGTTTAAAGGGGCCTTGCGTTTAAAGCAGTGGTTCTCAATCTGTGGGTTGCGACCCCAGCGGGGGTCGAACGATCAAAACACAGGGGTTGCCTAAAGCCATCGGAAAATACATATTTATTATACAATACATTTTTAAATAAAATATCTATTTCCAATGGCTTTAGGTGACCCCTGTGTTTTGGTCGTTCAACCCCCACCAGGGTCGTGACCCACAGGTTTCGAATCACTGTTATAAACTCACGATTATTTCTTTTTCAGTGAATAATCAAACATAAATAGGTAAACATAATTCACGTTTTATTAATTCATTACACTGGGGAACAATTTTTTCTTTCATTTTTCGATACATGAGGTTTTAGAACTATTTCTATATATTTCTGCATCGCTGATTCCAAATTTGAAATCCAATTTTTGGTGCATGCTCTAGTTTTTATACAATTTTAATTTCATTTTCTTACAGTTAATGGCATGCATTGGTTTTTAAATTGAAGTTAAAGGGTAACGACTCTTGGACTGAACATAACCACAAGGCAATTAATGTTTTACAAACATCACTTTTACATAATTTTAGTTGTTTTTAAATGTAAAAAATTATTATCTGACAAAAACACCCTATTTTGTTTTAAGATTGAATCATGGCTACTTCGAGTAGAGGTTAATGTAAAAATAGTCCTGACACCTTCTGTTATATATGTGGCTGTTCCACACTTCAATGTCAAAGGCACATTATTTTATCATTTGTGACATGTGCATATATTGCCTATTTTAAAGTTCCCCTTGGCGATCAAGACAAGAATTGGGCTCCTCATATTGTGTGTCATGATTGTGAGGAAATGCTTCATGACTGGACAAAAGGAAAACACAAAGGAATGCCTTTTGGTATTCCTGTGGTTTGGCGTGAACCTAAGGACCACAGCAGTGACTGTCATTTTTGTCTGATCCATACAAAGAGCATTGGCAAGAAAAAACAGCATATGATCGCATATCCTAATATTCATTCAGCAATACAAGCTATCCCACACTCTGAGACACTCTCAATTCCAGTTTTAAATGGTTTTATCTCTTCTAAGGATGAAGAAAGTGAAATAGTAATCAAGTGTATTTTGATAAGATGCATGTGGAAATGGTTGTAGAATCTGAAGGATCTTCTTCTGATGCCAAGCAGCCATTAAACCCTCAGCAATTTAGCCAACCCGAATTGAATGACTTAGTAAGAGATTTTGGCCTATCAAAGAAAGCAGCTGATTTATTAGCCTCCAGGCTTCAAGAAAAGAATGTATTTCACCGGTCAGTTAAAGTATCCCATTTCAGGGAGCTTGAACAAATTTTTGTGGACTTTTTTTCCGCAGACAGACACTTTGTTTACTGTCATTATATCAGTAGTCTTCTCAGCCAGCTAGGTGTTACCACTTACAGTCCAACAGAATGGCAGCTAGTTCTTGACAGCTCTTTACAGAGTCTGAAGTATGTTTTCCTACACAATGGTAATGTTTATGCAGTGGTGCCAATTGGTTATTCAACTCATCTGTGAGAAGATTATAATGACATAAATATTGTCCTCCACTTTCTGAAGTATGAGGAGCATAACTAGGTCATTTGTGTGGATCTTAAAATGGTAAATTTCCTGCTAGGACAACAGAGAGGTTTCACAAAGTATCCTTGCTCTCTGTGTTTGTGGGACAGCTGAGCTCGGGAGAAACACTGGACACAGAAGGAGTGACTGAAACGTGAAGCTCTGGAAGTAGGAATGCAAAATATTGTGAATGAACCTGTACTTAATCGAGTCAGGATCATTTTTCCCCCACTTCACTTCAAATTTGGCTTAATGATGAAGTCTGTTCTGGCTTTGAATAGAGAAAGTGAATGCTTTCAAAATATTATTTCTGCTTTTCCTGCCTTGTCTTTTAAGAAGGTAAAAGCAGGTGTATTCGACAGACCTCAAATTCAAACACTCATACTTGATGAAGAATTTGCCAGGAAGATGAATAAGGAGGAGAAAGCAGCATGGCAGTCTTTTGTGGCAGTTACAAAGCACTCCCTTGGCAACAAAAAAGCAGAAAACTATTAACTTCTGTTTCAAAGGATGCTGTTGGCTTTCTGCAACATTGGATATAACACGAGCATTAAGATTTACTTCCTGACAGTCACCTTGATAAGTTTCCTGAAAATCTTGGAGCTGTAAGTGATGAGCAAACTACTGCTGAAGCAGCAAACGAGATTGTCCTCAGCAAGTACACAAATGCAAGAGCTACAAACGCAAATTTTTGCCTGAATAGAATTTAAATAAGTTTTGCACAAATTATATGATTAAAATAAGTGTTTTAATATGTTCTATTATGAAATTGTAGACAAATTCTGATGCAATCATATCTTTTAGTGTATTAGTGTATTTACTGCATTACATAAATTATTATATTTTCACAAAGATGATGCCCAAGAAGACATGTTACTTAATTATGTTAAAGTAAATGTTGAAAATTTTACAATAAGATAAAAACCTAAAATCTTGAATTGCAAAAAAACCTGTAGCTTACAGAGAAAAACTCATGTCAGACTTGAGATCAGCACACTAGAATTAGGTAAGAACAAGTGTTTTGTGGATGCAACAAAAATTTTGTTCCCCAGTATTATCTATTTAATAATTTCCAAATACATATATTTTATTTATAAGTATTTTCCTGAAATTCTAGTTTTAAAGTGGACATCTAACCTCAAACCATATCTATTAATGATGCATTTTGATTAAATAGTTGCATAAAACAGACTTTTTTAATAATTTTATTTTTTTAATGGGGTGACATCAAATAAATCAGGATACATATATTCAAAGATAACATGTCCAGGTTATCTTGTCGTTCAATTATGTTGCATAGCCATCACCCAAAGTCAGATTGTCCTCTGTCACCTTCTGTCTAGTTTTCTTTGTGCCCCTCCCCCTCCTCCTTTCCCTCTCCCTCTCCCCCCTCCCCTTGACTCTTATCAATGTCTCTTAGTCTCACTTTTATGTCCCACCTACATATGGAATAATGCAGTTCCTGGTTTTTTCTGATTTACTTATTTCACTTCATATAATGTTATCAAGATCCCACCATTTTGCTGTAAATGATCCGATGTCATCATTTCTTATGCCTGAGTAGTATTCCATAGTGTATATGTGACACATCTTCTTTATCCAGTCATCTATTGACGGGCTTTTTGGTTGTTTCCATGTCCTGGCCACTGTGAACAATGCTGCAATAAACATGGGGCTGCATGTGTCTTTATGTATCAATGTTTCTGAGTTTGGGGGGTATATACCCAGTAGAGGGATTGCTGGGACATAAGGTAGTTCTATTTTCAGTTTTTTGAGAAACCACCATACTTTCTTCCATAATGGTTGTACTACTTTAAATTTCCACCAACAGTGAATGAGGGTTCCTTTTTCTCCACAGCCTCTCCAACATTTGCTATTACCTGTTTTGTTAATACTAGCTAATCTAACAGGTGTGAGGTGGTATATCATTGCAGTTTTGATTTGCATTTCTCTAATAACTAAAGATGAGCATCTTTTCATATATCTGTTGGTCATTTGTATTTCTTCCTGGAAGAAGTGTTTGTTCATGTCCTCTTCCCATTTTTTTATTGGATTGTTTGTTTGTTTGTTGTTGAGTTTTATGAGTTCTTTGTATATTTTGGATATTAGGCCCTTATCTGAGCTGTTGTTTGAAAATATCATTTCCCATTTAGTTGGCTGTCTGTTTATTTTGTTATCAGTTTCTCTTGCTGAGTAAAAACTTCTTAGTCTGATGTAGTCCCATTCATTAATTTTTGCCTTCAGTTCTCTTGCCTTTGGAGTCAAATTCATAAAATGCTCTTTAAAACCCAGATCCATGAGTTTAGTGCCTATGTCTTCTTCTATGTACTTTATTGTTACAGGTCTTATGTTTAGATCTTAGATCCATTTTGAGTTAATTTTAGTACAGGGGGACAAACTGTAGTCCAGATTCATTCTTCTGCATGTGGCTTTCGAGTTTTCCCAGCACCATTTATTGAAGAGGCTTTCTTTTCTCCATTGTGTGTTGTTGGCCCCTTTATCAAAAATTATTTGACTATATATATGTGGTTTTATTTCTGGACTTTCTATTCTGTTCCATTGGTCTGAGTGTCTATTTTTCTGCCAATTCCATGCTGTTTTGATTGTCGTGGCCCTATAATATAGTTTAAAGTCAGGTATTGTAATGCCCCCAGCTTCATTCTTTTTCTTTAGGATTGCTTTGGCTATTCGGGGTTTTCTATAGTTCCATATAAATCTGATGATTTTTTGTTCCATTTCTTTAAAAAATGTCATTGGAATTTTGATGGGAATTGCATTAAATTTGTATATTGCTTTGGGTAATATGGCCATCTTGATTATATTTATTCTTCCTAACCAAGAACAAGGTATATTCTTCCATCTCATTATATTTTTTTCAATTTCCCTTAACAATGGTTTATAGTTTTCATTATATAAGTCCTTTACATTCTTTGTTATGTTTATTCCTAGGTATTTTTTTTTTTTTTTTTGCCATCATGAGGGGATTATTCTTTTGAGTTCGTTCTCAAATGTTTCATTGTTTGCATATAGAAAGGCTATGGACTTCTGTATGTTAATTTTGTATCCTGCGACCTTACTGTATTGGCTTATTGTTTCTAGTAGTCTTTTTGTGGATTCTTTGGGGTTTTCGATGTATAGGATCATATCATCTGCAAAAAGTGATACCTTTACTTCTTCTTTTCCAATATGAATGCCTTTTATTTCTTTGTCTTGTCTGATTGCTCTGGCTAGAACCTCTAGTACCACCTTAAATAAGAGTGGAGAGAGTGGACAACCCTGTCTTGTTCCTGATTTAAGGGGGAAAGCCTTCAGTTTTGTGCCATTTAATATGATGTTAGCTGATGGTTTATCATATATGGACTTTATCATGTTGAGATATTTTCCTTCTATACCCATTTTGTTGAGAATCTTAAACATAAAATTGTGCTGTATTTTATCGAAAGCCTTTTCTGCGTCTATTGATAAAATCATGTGGGTTTTGTTCTTTGTTTTGTTGATATGGTGTATTACGTTAACTGTTTTACATATGTTGAACTATCCTTGAGATTCTGGGATGAATCCTACTTGATCATGATGTATTATTTTTTTAATATGTTGTTGTATTCGATTTGCTAGTATTTTGTTTAGTATTTTAGCATCTGTATTCATTAGAGATATTGGTCTGTAGTTTTCTTTGTTTGTGCCATCCTTGCCTGGTTTTGGTATGAGGGTTATGTTGGCCTCATAAAATAAAACAGACATTTTTTAATTAGAAAATGAGAAATAGAACCAAATATCACTCCAAATTAGCAGTTTTGGTTGATATTTAGTTCTACTAAATGAGTATTTTTTCTTACAATTATTATTTAAAATTAATAGGCATGTAAGCATAATTACAATATAAAATATTACAAATGTTTTTATTATGCAGTTATCATATTATAGTGCATTATTGTTGCAATGAATAAAATGTTTCTTTTATTTATGGTATTGTTTTCTTTGATTTATTTTTGTCCTTCTTTTCATTGTAAAAATATTGGTCACCTTAGGAAACCTCACATACATTTTCCCTTCAATAAAGCATCTGCAAACCAAACCTTCTTCCTTGGTGACTAACACAGGGGTTTTAAAAAGACGCAATGACACATGCCTGGCTCTCACGCACACACATGCTGCTGGGGACCTCATCCTGCCCCTTGGCTCGGGATCTCTGGAGTCGGCTCTGCCCTGACCGGTCTCTAGCAATTCTGCCTGACCCTGGTGGGCCTGGCCCACTGACAGTCACTGGTGTTGTTGGCACAATCCACATGGTTCATACCAACTCTTTCTAGTAACAGAGATAAATGTCCTCTGACTGATACCTCCAACTGTGTCATCAGATGAGAGGTGCACCTGGGACACACAGGAGTACTGTGATTGTTGCTAAGAACCGCGTTGTCCCCATGATGTCATGTGATGTCAGCAGCTGGTTGATAGAAAAAAAATCAAGCCTGACCAGGCGGTGGTGCAGTGGATAGAGCGTCTGACTGGGATGCGGAGGACCCAGTTTCGAGACCCCAAGGTCACCAGCTTGAGCATGGGCTCATCTGGCTTGAGCAAAAATAGTTCACGAGCTTGGACCCAAGGTCGCTGGCTCGAGCAAGGGGTTACTCAGACTGCTGAAGGCCCACAGTCAAGGCACATATGAGAGAGCAATCAATGAACAACTAAGGTGTCGCAATGAAAAACTGATAATTGAAGCTTCTCATCTCTTTCTGTTCCTGTCTGTCTGTTCCTATCTATCTATTTATCTCTGACTAGCTCTATGTACCATTAAAAAAAAAAAAGGAATTGATGTTTCTACACTGAGCACGTGTTCAGCTAACGCTAAAATTCTATCAGTTTTAGCATATGATTTTTTATTTAATTAATTGTGTTTACATAGACTCTAGTGTCACCCCAAATGCATCCCCCCTCCCCCATTTTCCCCTCAACATCTCCCTTGTCCCCCTCACGATAGCGCCCTCCCCATTTCCCTTCAGGTTTATCCCATCCTATCATCCCCTTTCCCTCTGTCCTCTTTTCCTCTGGTCCCTTTGATCCCTCCTCTGTCTCAATTCCATCCCTCAGTTCACACTGTTCATTGGATTCCTCAAATGAGTGAGGTTATATGATATTTTCCTTTCTCTGCCTGGCTATTTCACTCAACATAATAGTTTCCAGGTCCCTTCATATTGTTGCAAAATGTAATATTTCTTCTTTTTCATAGCCCCATAGTATTCCATTCTATATATGTACCACTGTTTTTCAATCCACTCGTTCACTGACAAACACTTGGGCTGTTTCCAGATCCTCGCTATTTTGAACAATGCTGCCATAAACATGAGGGTGCATTTCTATTTTTCAGTCGGTGATATGGTGTCTTTGGGATATATTCCTAAAAGTGGGATGGCTGGATCAAAGGGCAGTTCCATTTCTAATTTTCTGAGGAATCTCCATACTATTTTCCACATTCCCACCACCAGTGCAGGAGGGTTCTCCTTTCTTCACATCCTCACCAGCACCTATCATGTGTTGTTTTGTCAACACACCATTCTGACTGGTGTGAGGTGATATCTCATTGTGGTTTTAATTTGCATTTCTCTAATGATTAGTGATGTTGAACATTTTTTATTTGTCTATTAGGCATCTGTATGTCCTCTTTGGAAAAGTGTCTATTCATTTCTTGTGCCCATTATTTGATTGGATTGTTTGTCTTCCTGTTGTTGAGTTTTACAAGTTCTTTATAAATTTTGGTTATTAATTCCTTATCAGACGTATGGCCGAATATGTTCTCCCATTGTGTGGTTTGTCTTTTTATTCTGTTCATATTGTCTCTAGCTGTGCAAAAGCTTTTTAGTTTGATATAGTCTCATTTGTTTATCCTGTCTTTTATTTCATTTGCCTGTGGAGATAATTCAGCAAAGAAATTGCTGCGATAGTTGTCAGTGAGCTTACTGCCTAAGTTTTCTTCTAGGATACTTATGGTTTCACAATTTGCATTTAAGTTCTTTATCCATTTTGAGTTTATTATTGTGCATGGTGTAAGTTGGTGGTCTAGTTTCATTTTTTTGAAGGTAGCTGTCCAGTTTTCCCAACACCATTTGTTAAAGAGACTGTCTTTACTCCATTGTATGCTCTTACCTCCTTTGTCAAATTTCAATTTTCCATAAAGATGTGGGTTTATTTCTGGGTTCTATGTTCTGTTCTATTGATCTATGTGTCTGTTCTTAGGCCAGTTCCAAGCTGTTTTGAGTACAGCGGCCTTGTAGTATAACTTGATATCAGGGAGTGTTATTCTTCTTTTTCAAGATTTCTGAGGCTATTTGTGTTCTTTTTTGGTTCCATATAAATTTTTGAAATATGTGTTCTATATCTTTGAAGTATGTCATAGGTATTTTAATTGATATTGCATTGAATTTATAAATTGCTTTGGGTAATATAGACATTTTAATGATGTTTATTCTTCCTAACCATGAGCATAGTATATGCTTCCACTTGTTTGTGTCTTCCTTGATTTCTTTTACCAATGTTTTATAATTTTCTGAGTACAAGTCTTTAACCTCCTTGGTTAAATTTACTCCTAAGTACTTTAATTTTTTTGTTGCAATAGTGAAGAGGATTGTTTTCTTAATTTCTCTTTCTGACAGTTCATTGTTCATGTATATAAATGCCTCTGATTTCTGTGTATTAATTTTATATCCTGCCACATTGCTGAATTTGTTTATTAGGTCCAGTAGTTTTCTGACTGAGATTTTAGGGTTTTCTATATACAGTATCATATCATCTGCAAATAATGATAGTTTTACTTCTTCTTTTCCAACTTGAATGCCTTTTATTTTTTCTTCTTGTCTGCTTGCTTTAGCTAGTACTTTTAATACTATATAAAATAAGAGTGGTGAAAGGGGACACAGAGGCCTTGTTCCTGATCTTAAGGGAATTGCTTTTAATTTTTGACTATTGATTATGATGTTGGCAGTGGGTTTGTCATAGATGGCCTTTATCATGTTGAGGTATGATTCCTGTATTCCCACGTTGCTGAGAGTTTTGATCATGAATGGGTGCTGGATTTTATCAAATGCTTTTTCTGCATCTATTGAAATTATCATGTGGTTTTTCTCCTTCCTTTTGTTTATGTGGTGAATCACATTAATTGATTTATGAATCAAGGATGGTACACATCCTTGCCTCCCCAGAATAAATCCCACTTGATCATGATGTATGATTTTTTTTATATATTGCTGGATCTGGTTTGCTAATATTTTATTGAGGACTTTAGCATCTAAATTCATCAGGGATATTGGCCTATAATTTTCTTTCTTTCTGTTGTCTTTGCCTGGTTTTGAAATCAGAATTATGCTCGCCTCATCAAAGGAACTTGGAAGTCTTCCTTCCTCTTGAATTTTTTGAAATAGCTTGAGAAGGATAGGAGTTATTTTTTCCTTGAATGTTTGATAGAATTCTCCAGTGAAGCTAATAGGGCCAGGAGTTTTGTTTTTTGTGAGCTTTCTGATAAAAGTTTCAATCTCTTTTGTTGTAATCGGTCTGTTTAGGTTTTCTGATTCTTCCAGATTGATTTTTGAAAGATTATATGTTTCAAGGAATTTGTCCATTCATCTAGATTGTCTAATTTTTTGGCATACAGTTCTTCATAATATTTTCTTACAGTATTTTTATTTCTGTTATGTCGGTTGTTATTTCTCCACTCCCATTTCTAATTTTATTTATTTGAGCCTCTTTCTTCTTTTCTTGGTGAGTCTTGTTAAAGGTTCATCCATCTTGTTTATCCTTTCAAAGAACCAGCTCTTGGTTTCATTGATCCTCCATATTGTTCTTTTAGCTTCTGTCATTTATTTCCGCTCTGATCTTTATTATTTCCTTCCTTCTACTACATCTGGGCCTCACTTGCTGTTCTTTTTCTAGTTCTTTTAGATGAAGGGTTAGGTTGTTTATTTGGGCTTTTTCAAGCTTCTTAAGGAATGCTTGTAGTGCTATAAACTTTCCTCTCAAGACTGCTTTTGCTGTGTTCCATAACTTTTGAATTGTTGTTTGCTCATTATCATTTGTTTCTAGAAATTTTTTTATTTCTTCTTTGATTTGATTATTAACCCATTCATTATTTAATTACATGCTATTTAGTTTCCAAGTGTTTGAGCATTTTTCAGTTTTTCTGGATGGATGATTTCTAGTTTCATGCCATTGTGATCAGAGAAAATGCTTGATATGATTTCAATCTTCTTAAATTTGTTGAGACTGCTTTAGTGTCCTAACATGTGGTCTCTCTTAGAAAATGTACCATGAGCACTCAAAAAGAATGTATATTCTGCTGCCTTAGGGTGAAAGGTTCTAAAGATATCTATTAAATCGAGTTGATCTAGTGTGTCCTATAAGTCTGCTGTTTCTTGTTATTTTTCTTTCTTGAGGCTCTATCTAGTGATGTTAGTGGGGTATTGAAATCCCCTAATATTATAGTATTGCTGGTGATCTCGCCCTTTATATCCATCAAAGTCTGCTTTATATATTTAGGTGCTCCTATATGAGGTGCGTAGATATTGATGATGGTTATATCTTCCTGTTGAATTGCCCTCTTTATCAGTATGTAACGACCTTCTTTATCTCTTACTATAGTCTTTGTTTTAAAGTCTATTTTGTCTGATATAAGTATTCCTACCCCAGCTTTCTTTTCATTTCCATTTGCATGAAATGATTTTTTCCATCCTTTTACCTTCAGTCTATGTGCATCTTTTGTTTTGAGGTATGTCTCTTGTAGACAGCATATGTATGGGTCCTGTTTTCTTATCCAAGCATCTACCCTATGTCTTTTGATTGGGTCATTTAATCCATTTACATTTAAGGTTCTTATTGATATGTAGTTGTTCATTGCCATTTTATTCTTTAAAGCTGTATTCCTCTTTTGCTTTATTCTTTTCCCACTTTGATCTTTTTAACATATCCTGCAGCATTGGTTTGGTTGTAATGAATTCCTTGAGTTTTTTTGTTGTTTTTTTGTCTGGGAAGCTTTTTATTTCTCCTTCAATTTTAAATAATAGCCTTGCTGGATAAAGTAGTATTGGTTGTAGGCTCTTGTTCTGCATTACTTTGAATATTTCTTCCCATTCCCTTCTGGCCTCAAGTGTTTCTGTTGAAAAGTCAGATGTCATCCTTATGGGGGCTCCTTTGTAGGTGAGAGCCTCCTTTTCTCTAGCAGCTTTTAATATTTTCTCTTTATAGTTTAGCTTTGGTATTTTAATTATGATGTGTCTTAGTGTAGGTCTCTTTGGGTTTCTCTTTAATGGAGTTCTCTGTGCTTCTTGAACTTGTGAGAACCTTCCTTGCATCAACTTAGTGAATTTTTTAGCTATGATTTGATTGAATAAAGTTTCTATCCCTTGTTCTTTCTCTTCTTCTTCAGGAAACCCTATGATGCAGATGTTTTTTCTCTTCATGTTGTCACAGAGCTCTCTCTCAGACATTCCCCAGACTTTTTGAGTCTCTTTTCTTTTTTCTGATCTGCTTTCATGCCTTTGTTCATCTTGTCCTCCAACTCGCTGATTCGATCCTCAGCTTCATCAATCCTGCTTTTAATTCCTTCTATTGTGGTCTTCATTTTTGATATTGTATTTGTCACCTCCGACTGATTCTTTTTTTAATATGTCAATGTCCTTTTTTATACTTGCCATCTCTTTATTTAGGTGTTTGTAATGACCATCGATTGTTGTTCTAAGCTCCCAAAACATTGTAACAATCATTATTCTAAAATCTGTGTCTGGCAGTTGCTTATTTCCATATCATTCAGTTCCTTTTCTGGAGATTTCTCTGTGGTTTCATTTGGATTGCACTTCTCTGTCTTCTCATTATGTCTGTGTGTTTGGGTGTGTTCTTTGTAGGGCTGGTTTAGTCTAGGTTTGGTGCTGTCTGTCTCCAATTCTTTGTTGTGTTATTTTTAGGTCTTCTTGGGTTGGCATCAGCTGTTGTTTGGAATCCACTTTCAGGTTTGGCTTTTTTAATAGAGCTGCTCTGAAGTCTTGATTTATTTGTTTTCTCCTCAGTTATCTCTGTGGTAGTCTTGTTTACTGATCTCAGCAGGGGGCTTATTTGAAACTGTATCCAGGAATGTGGTAGGTATAACCTGAGACTCTGAAAGCCTGATGTGCCAATTAATCTCTCTGGGGGTAGGGTGCTATCTCCATTTCAGTAGGGAGAGGTGTATCTCAGATCTCCATAGAGACCTGTGTGACTGCCCCTCCTCCCCACTTCTTGTTTTCAGCTGTGTCTTGTTGTGCTGATTGGAGCTGGAGAGATGTCTGGAGATGTGTGATCTGGAAGCACTTTAGCCTTGTGTTATGTGAAAGGATCAACCCCTCCCCCAACAATGGCAGCCTCCAGCACTGGATGAATCAGCTTCTCAGTTCCTCCCATGCATTCCTCTCAGTCACTGTCTGTCTCTCTCTCCCCCCTTTCTTTTGGAGGATAAGAAAGCCCTTTCAACACACCTTGTTCCCAGGTCCACATGCAAGTGCCTGTGAGTGATATTTACTACACTTTTCCTTGGAATGATAGCCCTTCTGGGCTCTCAGCCTCACGCCTCTTTTGTTCCTGTAAGCAGGGGAGACTCACTGCTCCTTGGTGCGCCTTACCAGGCTTAGTGTGGCTTCTTCTTTGCTCCTTGGTTTTTGCAAGCTGGTCTTGTAGTACACAGTTGGTTTTTCATGCTGATTGTTCCTAAATTAATTTGTAATCCAGTTTGGTGGTGTGAGCTGGAAGTCTGTGCATCTTTCTACTCCGCTGCCATCTTCAGGTCTCTCTTATATTTTTATTTGATAATTTTTTCCTTGTTTGAAGAGAATATTTAAAACACTTTCCTTTTTTCTTTAATACACTTACATTTTTAGGGCAGTTTGGTTCACAGAGAAATTGAAAAGAAAGTGCAGTTTCCACATCTGTCCTATTCACAAATATGCAAGTTTTTCCCCTAAGCCCCCCCCCCCGCCAGAGTAAGACATGTGTTACCATCCATGGACCTATAGGGAAACATCATTATCACCCAAGGCCCATAGTTTACATTAGCATTCACACTTGTGTTGTGTAATCTATGGGTTTATGAAATGTAGAATGAGGCGTACCAGCCATTATAGCTCAGTTTTTCTGCCCTAAATTCCTCTGCAGTCCTCCTAGTCATCCCTCCTTCTCTCAACTTCTAGAGTCCCCTGATCTTTAATGACTTCATAGCCTTGACTTTTCCAGAATGTGTGCCATTGATCAGGGCTCCTATGAGCCTTGGGCCCTGCAACAGGCTGGATATATCCATGAAAGTAGCCTGTGTGACCAAGCAGACCCTTAAGGGCAGCATGGATCATGGACAGGCATCTGGGAGCAGGAAGCTTCAGTTCAGGGGAACAATCATTTAGAATGTCCATCACGGGAAAGGGTGTTATCAATTATATTCTTTAGAAAACTGGATCATAGTAATAAATAAAAGTAGTTGACTTTTCATCCAGATTATTATCATTACTAAATTCTCCACAGAAGGGACACCCTTCCTTGCCCATGGCCACTGGGACCACTGCCGCTGCCCCACCCTCAGACCTCAGTGTTAGAGGAACATGTCCCCTGGCCTGGCCACTGCACTGGATTGACAGCTAATAAATATCAGCCATTACCTTTAAATCAATGGAAATAAAAAGGCAGAGAGATGATGATATATATGTGTTTTGGAGGAAAAGAAAGATCAGAGACTCAGAAGAACTTACACAACAAAACTGAATCAATAGCCCCCTTGCTGCTGTGTCTGAGCAGCGTGTTTTCCAAAAATACACAGAACAACAACTGAATAACATATTTTCAGTAGTTATTTAGTGGAGGGAGGGATGTGGAAGAGGGTACCGGGGGATAAAGGGTGATGGATGAATACTTGACCTGGGGTGATGAACTAACACACAATACAGTGTACCTGCTGATCAGGTAGAGACTGAGCTAGAGGATCCTGGGATGTCAACAGCAGCCAAAGGACACGGGTCACTAGCACATCCTGCTAAGGACAGAAGTTCAGAGACCTTGAGATATAGAACATCTGTCCCAACCCAACACCTTCCTGTATCCTTAGTTCCAATATCCAGTAGTTAGAATAATAAAGTCCCAAGAACAGTCACATTAATGTGATCATAAAACAGTACATTAAGTGATTGGAAAGCAATGATCTTATTTTACCTAAGAGAAGCCCCAGTAGAGCCAGAGCCAACCCAGAAGCAGGCAGTGTTAGCTCCCAGGTAAACAGTTCCCTCACTGGAAAGTTGGTGAGATTCAATCTGATACTTGCACTTAAGGATAAGGTGATTTTTTGTGTTGGACTTATTACTTACATTTTTAGTATTGTTACATACCTGTAATAACTGACATTTACCACCATAAATAGTGCTGATTTTTCCTTAATTAATATATTTATCCTAACACAGATTCTATGATATCACCCTTCTTTTACAGATGATGAAATTTAGGCAGACAGGGTCAGCACCTTGTTGAAGACTCTACAGGTAGAAAGTTCCAGACCTCAGCTTGAATCTAAGTTGTCCAGCCCTAAAATTGGACTCTTCTTCACAACTCAATAAATGAACACGCTCTACTTTTGATTGAACCAAACAGCACTTCATATTTAAAACAAAGTGTAAAACTGCCCGGTGGGGATTCTAATGAGGGAGGGATTGAAACTGCAGAATATCTGAGAATACGAGGCTTCTTTACATTTTCTACTGTTTCTTCAGGAATGAGGTTATGCCATGGTGACTTTAGATCCCTTGTTCTATCTGTGAGTAAAATGTATAATTATATCCTTCAAGGTCTGCATATTTCAAGTGCGTGTATGGCCGTCAGGATATTTCTGTTGCTGCTAGAGTTCCGGTTGCCATGGAGTCATAGTTTCCGTCAGCCATGCAGTGGTGCAGGGTTACAGGCAAGGATGTGTGTTCCCCACTGATCCTGTGTTCAGCTACATCGTGAACTTGTGTCCATCCTAACATTTTTTTCAGCAGATTATCTAAAATTTCTCTGATAGTTGACCAATCACCTGTGTATAATGACCAATTCATCAATTCATTCTTTAAGTGATGTTTACATTTATTTGAAAAGAATATTTTCATCAAAATGTTCGCCCTTTTTTTTCTAGTCTTTATTTTCAGAGCAGCTTTAAGTTTACAGCAATATTGGGCAGAAAGTACCCAGACATCCCATGTACCCTTATGTCCAGACACGCACAGCCTTCCTCAGCTCAGCATCACATGCCAGGTGGGACTTTTGTTCTCAGAAAGTGCAGTTACTGGGCCATGTGCTAAGAGGATATTTAGTTCTCAGTGAATGTGCATCCCTAAAGTGTCTGCACCCTCTGCATTCCCTCCAGCAGTGAAGAAGAGTCTGTGCTCCAGGCCTGAGCAGCACTCACTGCTCTCAGTCAATGATCTAATTGAAAAGGATAAGAAGATAAAAGAGTTGAACAGACAGATGAAGGAACTAGAATGAGCATCAACTAGAGAGTTCAACTGAGGCAGAACCTGAGATGCAAGCAGCTGAGCTGAGACTTCACTGTCGCCATCTCCTCTGCATGTGACCTGTCCCCACTAGCAGACACTCCAACTGGGTAGCACTGGGTACTTTATCGTGCACATCAGTGCCTGAGCTCGACCTAGCGGCCTCCCAACTCTGCCAGTTTGAGCAAGTCTCCTACTTTCTGAAAGTTAGTTCACTAAACTGTTAAGATGGGAAATGTAATAGCTTATTGATTTGTAGCAATGTTTAAATATGATAAATTATGTTTGCACATTATCTGACCATACTTAGCATTAAAATCATTACTATTCTTTTAATTACCGCTGTTATTATCTACAGAGCTTTGCCTCCCAAAGGATCCATATACAGGGTGACAATGGTTGTTTGTAGCTCTAATCAGTTCACAGTTACCTTGATGACTTTATTTTACTAAAAATTGTTCCCTCAGCACCACGCCCCTAGGAACCACCCTTCTATGTTCTGTTTCCATGAATCTGACTGCACTAGAAACCTCATGAGTAAGAATCACATATTACTGTATTCTGTGACTGGCCTATGACATGCAGTGTACTGTCCCCCTCATTCACCCCGATGCAGCATGTGATGGATTTCCTGCCTTACCGTGGGGATAAGGACAATATCCTATTATCTGTGTGCTCTGACTCTGTTTATCCACTCATCCATCCATGGACACCTGGGCTGCTTCCAGCTTTTGGCCATTGTGAATTGTGCTGCGATAAATGGGTGTGCAAGTAAGTGTTTGAGATGCAGCACGTGTACTCAGAGCTGAACTTGACCCATCACACTGTAATTCTAGTTGTAATCTTTTCAAGGAACTCCAGGTCCTTTCTTTAGTGGCTGCATCAATTACATCTGCACAAAAACGCGTCCTTGCCAACACTTTTAATGTTTTCATATTTAATTCCTTTTACTATATTTTGGAAATAAATAATCTGGGAAAACTGCTGTGGCATTTACCAGAGATCTAAGATAGAGCGGGAAAGCCCGGGGGACACAGTGTTTATCTGGGTCACTCCCACCTACCCGCCCGCCCCCGGGGCTCCCGGAGAAAAATGGGGACCCTCTTGACTCGGCTTGTCCTGCCGCCACAGTCATAAAGCCTTCCATCCTCCATTAAGCAGGCCTGTGTTTCAGGGTAACACCAGCTCCTGTCCCTACAGGCCACCTGCCTGATGGTGTCTTGTCTTCTCCCTGGCTTCCCTCGGGACCTCTCCTAACATTTCTTAATGTCAAAATTTTTCCTTACTGAGTGACTTCCCAGAATGCTCCTCTGTAACCTGCTGCATCCTAATCCCTTCCTCTGAGCTCATGCCTCCCCTCGTGTTTCCATGGAGCATCCGGTCATGGCTGGGGACAGGCAGAGGATGGGCATTCGGAACTTGTACACCTTGGACTCTGAGGACTCAGAAGGTGCGATCCTCCTAACTGACAAGTGAACCCATCAATTAGGACAGTGTAGGGTTGGATTTGATTTAAAATTTCTCTTGATATTTTTTGAAACATTAGACTAGAATAAAAAGTTAGATTTGATTTGAAATGTTGCTTGATGATATCTTAGATTAAGTAGGAAGTTAGGAGTTGGGAGATAGTTTTCATATTGTCACAGTTTTCTCTCCGGGTACTGAACACTTTTGATTTCTTCACAATTGTCACCAGCTCACTGATCTTTCTCCCTCCACTGCCAAAGGAGCCCTGGCACAGCAGGCATCATCTCACACTAAAGATGCTCCCTAACCCACCTGAGTGGTTTGTTAATTCATAGTCCTGCACACCCAGGGGTACTTGCTGACCCTCGACTCTGTGCTCAGCACCAGGCTGACAGAGATCAGCCAACCAGACATGGCCTGGAATTAAGGAGCCAAATCCCAGGAGCCTCCCGTCAATCACTGAGTATACATTTCTAACCCCATCCTTGGTGTTGCTGCAAAGGAGATTCAGGGTGCCAGCAATGTCGATCGTTAACCAAGTCACTTGACTCTCTGACAGTGAAGAATGGCATCATTCCTCAGAGAAAGGGTTGGGCTATAAGCCAGGCCTGGTGATCTGCCACATCCTTTGTGGGCAGGACCAGCGAAGCTCACTAAGTACAAATGAGCCGGGCTCCACAAGTTGCTGAGTCCAGCTCCTAATTGCTCAGAGTTACTAGAGCTGAACTCAAAGTGAAGTCCACCATGAAGCCAGTCCTGTCTCCTGCTGGTCACTCTGGCCTTTTGCTGCTCTGAGGGTGAGTATCATGTCTAATGTGAATATCATCTGCCTGGGTAAGTAACGTTCTCTAAATTAGGTGACTTATTAGGAGTTGAGGGTGAACAGATCAGAATCCAAACCTTTCCTGCCACTAGTGGACTAGCCAGCCCCCCAAAGCCAGGACTCATTGTATCAACCCCTAATGATCTGGAACTGTCATTGCACGGTGTGTTCAGAGTTCTCCATCGGAAGCCTCATCCCTGTCTGTGGTCTCCGTGTCAGAGCAGCATGATGTAATGGAACTTGGTTGTGGGTCATGACTCTGCCACTCAGCAGCGCTGTGACCTTGATCAAATGGTTAATCTCTTCAAGACTCGTCTTGTCCTTGCTTTTCGCAGCTGCCACCCTGAGTGGCTCTGTCAGAGCAGTGAGATGCCGTGCGTCAGAGGAAGCTCCAGGTCCCATCAGACGTTCTGCTTCCCAGGCTCTTTTAGGTGCTGGTTTAGTCCACAGCTTATGAACTCCCGGATTCAGAATTACATGGTATGCAGGCTAGAAGGGTTTTACCAGAGTTCTTAGTTCAGGAAGAGCGGGTGTTGTCAGAGTCTCCGTATGATTACTCTTCCCGTGGGCTCTGAGAACCAGGAGCCCTCAGCCAGTCAACACATGCTTCTCATTCTCTAGGCATCCAGCCAGGATTTGGATACCCAGTGCCAACCTGTGCAGCCAGGAGAGAGGTCGTGGTGATGCTCTGGGGGGAAGAGTGCGGTAGATAGCTTACCTTCTTGTCAAGTCTGATCGAGTGGCCCATGGACACCAGGACCATAATAACAAGACACCCGCTGAGCAAGACTAAGTCTGCACACACATTCGCTGGGCATGTTCGTCCTTCTCAGGTCCCCTATCTGGGCACCAGGTTCCCCACAGTGTCCTGAGGAGAGGGACAGCCAGGGCCACAGGGTGTGAGGGGGCAGGACCAGAGACTGTTCCCCCAGCAGGACGGGTCCCTAGCCCAGTGGCACAGTCCCTGGGACTCTCACGGGAGGACTGGGAGGGAGAAGGGGACACAGCGAGAGGGAGAGAGCCGGCCCCGCCCTCTGTCAGGATGGAGGGGCGGCTGCTGGGGGCTCTGCCAGCTCTCACAGAGCCGAGTCCACCCCTGTACCTCACCGCACGTTTCCCAGCCAGGGAAGCCGAACCTCCCTGTGTCCTCTGCAGCCCCGTGTGGAGCTGAAACACTTCAATCATGTCCTCATGCAGAGATCACACAGATGTAAAGGTGTCTCTAAGTATGTCCACCCCTGGAATTAACTCAGGTATCACACAAATGTTCTCACTAGCTGGAATTTCAGTATGGGGATTTGTGTGCCATGTAGGGAATGTCCACTGTTGGAGGCAGGACATCTGCAGGTGGAATGGCCCACGTTCCTTTCATCCTGTCCAGGTCCCTCAGCCCTGTGCTCCTGTTTACAGAAAAGCGGAGTCCTCATCCTGGGACTAAGAGGAAGGACACCGGGCTGCTCTGCCCAACTCCTGAGCCTCCTCCTCGCTCCACTGGAGACCTGCGCCCTTCTCTGGGGACACGCAGGGTTTATCTGCGGGGTGTGGACATGGTTCTCTCCTGACTCGCACGGTCTGTGCAGACTGGACCAGGACTATTGAATTCCCCACACGCACGGCTACCTGCCTGGTGCCTCCACTTCCCTTTGCTGGTTGCAGTTCCTTCCACATCTGGGTTGTGAACAACAGTCTGTGTTAACATATCATCTCCAGGTGCTCATGACTGACGTCCTTTTCTTTTTCTCTATCTCAGGTGGATCTAGTGATAGAATGTAACAAGTAGATTTTAAAAATCTTCCATACGAGTTCCCTGTTGTTCAACGATGACCTGATCTTTCCTGGACAATGTGAAGGTTTTAACGTCTTGCTTCAATAAATTTCTTTCCTGCACTTCACCGCCTGTCTTGATTTATCCAACAGTCTCTGGCTTGAGTTGGGTGGTTTCATCATGAAGTGGCCTGTGGGTGGAGTCAGGAGTAAAATAGGGAGACCCAGCGTCCAGGGCCCATGGCGGCCTGAGTGCAGGGGTCCCGACGGGAGCATCGGTTCAGGAACCATTCTGCATGACCCCACAGACTGCCTGGTCACGTGGCCCTGTGTGCGGGGAGGTTGAGTGTAAAAGCATGAGAATGTCCTGTTCTGGGGCGCAGACTGTTGAGACCGCAGCATGACGTGGTCACATGGTTCCCACGAACAGCATCGCTGCTACTGCGCCCTCATTGTCAGCACAAACCCTGCTCGGTCCTCACTTTATCCCTGGGGTTTATGATCGGATGGCCCCGTGTGACATGATCGCTGTCCACTCTTCCACTTGTAGTGAATCCGCAGGGTTCAACCTTCACTTACTCCCTGCACTCTGCACATGCGCATTGCTCACCTCCACCCCCACTATCGCTTCCTCCCTCAGGGTCCCTCTATAGCCCCGACATGGGGCGTCCATCCCCATGCGGACAGCTCCATGCTCACCATCCACACTCACTGCAGGAGGAACACGTCAGATGAGCACAGTGTCTCCCCACCTACTCCTCTTCCATGAGCCCATCCAGGCTAATGGGCCCCCGTCCAATGAGGCAGCTGACTCAGATGATGGTTACAACACAGATCATAGTTGGTTTTCAGTGGGTGCTGTGACACACAGCCACACACTTGGGGGCTTCAGTCAAGTTCTTTTCTCCAGGTGCAAAGAATAAAAATCTAAAATATGTAACATCTGCTGAAATCACTGTGTCAGGTGGCCATGCTGGCTCTAGAACGTCGCGGGAACATCTATCCCTGGTGCCTCCAGCTGAGGGCTGAGGGCTGTTCTATACTGATACCCATACCCCTCCTCTCTCTGCCCCATGAGGGGACATGCTGTATTTTTCTGTACACGTATGAAAGTTTTGTGGTCTCTTTGAGATACAATATGTAAGATGTAATTTGGAGGCCAAAAAAAATTCAGGATCACCTCCTTATCTCAAAATCTCTGACTTTATCACTTCTACAAAGTCTTCATTGCAAGTCCGTTTTTAGGTTATAAATCCGTTTGGGGTCATTATGATCCTACTTCAGCTTCTGTGCCTGCTCACCCTAAGCGTCCACTGAGTCCTGCTGCCTTCACGGCCAAGCCTCCCACAAATATACTTTTGCAACTTTTAAACAGTATAGATCATGTGTTTCTAAATGTTTTAAGGAAAATAAATTATTATTAGACCTACACCCTTTCTCCAGTATAAAGGGCATTCTTATAGAAACTATGGTTGAGAAAATAAAAAGTGTTATCTACTATTACCACCTGTGGCTCTTACAGTAAATGTGATCACAGGGGGAACATGTCCACTTAAATTAGTCTCTATTTTCTGGAATGTCTCCTGTGTTCACTCACATCCTGTGCTTGGCAGACACAGGGTCACAGAGACACAACCTCAGAAACACACCCTGGAATTGCGCAAGAAGGACAAGGCCCCCCACAGGGTGGGGCACACAGACCTGGTCTGACCCTGTCCTGGACTCCCCTCTGTCCCCATGTCCTGCTCACCCAGATGCTGTGCTCAGCCATCCTGTCTACATGCCATTCTCTTGTCATGACCATGGGTCACAGCACTGCCTGTGGGCTCATCATGGCCCCTCTCCCTCTATGTTGTCTGTGCACAGGACAGCTTACAGCCTTGTCTGCAAGGTCCGTGTCTTGTCCCCTGCTGAGTGAAGCCATCCCTGCCTCCCACACCCTAAAATAAACCTTTATACACGCTCACACTATGTGCACTAAACAACACTCATTCACATACACAGTTTTACACCATAGGAAACATGCCTGATCAGACAAGCACAGACACATCCAGAGACACACACAAACATACAGACATACACACAGGCGGTCACAGGCATCTCTCTGTTGTCACTTGATTCTTCTGTGATGTAAGAATCTTATCACATAGCTGTTTGGGGAACATTTTCAATAAATTTAAAATATCAAGAACAATTATTGACAATCACTGTTAATGTTGTTAAAATGCTTAGGAGTTTACAAACATGGAGACTGCTATGGGCAGCCATTGGCCCCAGAGGTTTGTAGGTTCTGTCTCACTTCGTCTGGACAAGTCTCCCAGAAGGAGATAGATTTGTTACCACAGTTGGATGTGGGACAAAGGATGTCCCTCCACTGGCCTCCAGCCTGGCTCTGTGTCTTCTCAGCATCAACGACAAAGATTTCAAAAGCAAGTGATGCACAGGCCCCAATCCAGGACCAACATGAGTACCTCTGCGAGTGGAACCGTGTGGTCCCCATCCCCACCTCCCCTGCTGCAGGTGCAGCACCATGTGACTGCGGAGGCCATGACAGCCCCTGAACTGGGGAGGACAGCAAGACTGTGCATGAGCCACAGACTCCCAGCATCACCAAGAGGTCACCTGGAGACTTTTTTGGGGGCTGCTTCACTAGCTCTGCAAGTCGGGCATGGCATGGCCTTCATCGGTGTCACTGTCATAAAAGTGACAGGGTTTCAGGCAGGAACGTGTCCTCCCTGAGCTGCTGATGGGGCGGGAGGTGAGATATCTCATGACCACAAAGTCTGGGCCAGAGAGGACAGGGGAGTGAGGTTAATGGATAGGCCCTCGGTCCGGATAATTCTGGACAAAGATGGTGGTAAAATGGACACTGTTATGTACCCCATGCCAGTGAATTCGGCACTTAACTAGATTGAGTTGGTAAATTTATATTTGTACATTTCACCAAAACAGAAAAAGCCTCCATGGAACGCAGCCCTCTGAGAAGCCGCCAAAATAGACTTTCCCATGGGAACAGGTTCTATATTTCAATCCCCTGGACACTCTCCCTGCATTGCTGACACCTCCTGTCAGATCACGTCTGGTTTCAACTCTCTGTTTGATTTGCCTCCTGGGACTTCCTTTCTTGAGACCCCACCTATGTTTAGAAACTCTGCTTCAAACTCACAAACTGAGTTTACCAGCTACAACGGATTGATCTGCAGAGTTTCTTGACTTTATCATTGCACCTCGAATCCTCCCTGGGACACGTGTTATCACTCTCTGCCTAGACTCTGCCCCTCAAATGTCTTTTCTCTGCATCCCTCCTACTCTCTGTGACAAGTTCAGTAAACCAAGCCAAAGCACTGGTTTGTCATATGTTTACTTAGAGCATACTCAGTGGTTCTGTATTCCTATAATATGGCATTCAAAGTCTCCACTCAGAAATGAGTATACCCTTGGATGTAAGATAACAAAAACTTCACCTAAAGCAAAATTAACACTTTTCCTCCCTCCCTTTCTTTCAATTCTACTCTGTGTCTCCCAGATGCTAACCATAATTTCTGACAGATTAAGGGCCTGAAGGTGGAGAGAGACAAAAAAGCAAGCAAGTTCTTAAAAGACACATTGTTTTATGAAGAGATCAAAGTTCTCTGGGCCAGACAGAACTCTCTCTCTCTGGTGGGACACATCATGGGTCTTTAGACAGTGCAGATATGACTATCTGTTCTTCATCGTGGGTGATAAACTTTCAAACTAAAACAAGAACTTTGTGGAAATAATAAATATGACAGCTAGATAACAAAATAAAGGATTTGGAAGGCCAAGTGTGCCAAAGTGTGTGTATGAGTGTGTGTGTGTGAGTGTGATAAAAATTTAAATATGAGAGGAAAGACAAGTATGTCCAAACATTAATCAAACAAGTTTGACTAATAAAAAATATTAAATAAGAGAAATCATGGTGGAAGAAAATCACCAAGAAATACATCAAGAAAATGTCCCCACAGTGAAGACTATGACCTGGAACAGCTCACTCATTCCCCACATCAGAACACATTTTGTGGCATTTGAAAACATTACCTTACAGGTAGGAGATTCTTTCAAAAAGAAACAGTAGGACACCTGCCAAGATGGGGAATAAAAGTAGAATCAGCACCGATTGCAGGGCACAGAGGAACACTGAAAGTTCAGAGGTCTGGCCTGTACCTGTATACAAACAGAATTCTGAGGCAGTCAGCTAGCATTTCAGCATGAACATAAACACATCTCAGAAGAGCAGCAGATCTGCTGAAGTTTTTTCTCCCATGAGGTTTTACTCAGAAGATACGGGAGAATTTGCTCTACAGAAATGACTGCATGAAGAAAGAAAAGGCAGGTAACCCAGTGCACACAGGATATTACACAGGTGTTTGTAGATGAGCCACAGAGAAGGTGCAAACAGAGAGTTGCCCACGTCCCCAGCAGGAGACACAGTGAACGCAGCTGTGGGGAGGAGGCAACAGCGTGGTGTGGATAAGGCCACAGAGGTTTCTCGGGCTTCACACTGGAAGTGGTTTTCAGTCTTTTCTTTTTTGAAAAATGTTTTGACATCACTCTTTTAAAATAAAAGTTTAAAAATTGCAGGAAATTGTCAGAGAGCAATGACAAGAAAGGACAGGACTGATATTCACAAGAACAAAATATGGTCGAAGATGAGGTAAGATGCGGCACATCATTGAAGACCACGTAGGGATTGACACTGCACCAAACTTAGAAGAAACTTGAAGTATTTTGTTGAAAAAATAAACAAATTTCCCTAAGGAAATGATTATCATATTAAATGACGAAAAATATGTCAAGAAAAAGAACAATATTTTATATCTTAGTAATGAGATTTTATCATAGAAATTAAAAACCTGTAGACATTCAAAGAGGAACAAAGCCCTTGTGAGCTTGCATTCACCTTGATGCAGACTGTGAGCAGGGGAGGACTGAGTGGGTCCTGAAGGACAAAATCAATAAGGGTGACAGAGAGGAGAAGGTGGGGACCTCCAGGAGGGAGGACAAGCCTGGCAAAGTCCCGACCTTGGAGATGAGCTCCATGCACTAGAGGTCACATGTGACCGCTCTACTGATGCCATCGGTCAGCACGGGGGCTCCTCACTGTCCTCTGGGTGTGAGGCCAAAGGGTTGTCCTCATCTTTTGCCACAAGGACAAATGCTGTCAGGGATGTCTCTATGCCTGGGTGTCTTGGCCGTGGCTTAAGTGCCATTGGAGGTTGAGTTCTTTTTCAGTGGGTACCCTGAGCACCACAGGTTGTTTAGCAGCAAACATGGTCTCACCCATCTGTGTCAGTGGCCCATTTCCCACCCTGGTGGACTTCAAAATACCTATGAGCCTGGACCAATGTCCATATTGGCGGGGGGAAGGAGCAGGTAATCAGCCCTAGCAGAGAATCGTGGTTCTGGCACTGGAAACATATATTATTAGATCTCCTCTACTCCCATTGTAACAACACTAGGACCACGGATTCAAACACTGGAGGCCAGTGGTTACCAAGAAAACATGGGCACTAGCTGGAGGGAAAATTCACAACTAAATAGAGACATTTAGTCAGAGGCAGACTTAACAACGGGCTCACTGAGTGTGCGCCCTGGGCCCCGACTTCTGTAGGGGTCCGCAAAATTCCAAATTTACACTTTTTTCTACTGTAAGGAGCCCAATATTTTCTTCTGTGCCCAGGGCCTCAACTGACCTTTATCCGCCTCTGGATTTAGTGTATTAATCTGATGAACCAGAGGAACTGTCACATGTTGTGGGGATTAAATGTTTAAACACACATCTTGTAGAAATATCTAGTTGTGTAAGTTCAAGGTTTTGGTAAATGAGCCAGAAAGAATTAGCTGGACATGACACTTATTCTTGACTCAGCTTCTAAATTCAGTTCTTGATCAGAAGTTATAAGATGGTAGAAAGTTGCACTAAATCCAGCTAATAATTATTTCTGGGAACAGGGGACTGAGCTGTACCCACCGCTGACTATCATAGCTCCAAATTCTTCATCTTCTCACCTGGCCCTGCAGTCAGGGATCCCACCGCTTTCTCCAGACACAATAAGAACATGGTGTTAGCACCACAATGTCAGGCTATGCCTGTGTTTAGTGTTGGGGTGAGGCCTTCCTAGTTAGAGTTCCTGTTGAAAATTATTTCCTTCTAAATAACACACTAATAAAACATGTTATATAATCAAGAATTCTTTGTAGAATTGCAAACTGTCCAAAAAAAACCAGCAATAAAACAATTAATTAGACACCCACTGTTTTATTATTGTCACACACAGGTCTCAAGATTTTAGGTCATGCTCTCTAGGAGCTGAACAAGGAGAAAGGAACCATGATGTTAGGTCCTGGTCACCAGGAGAAAAAGAAACACAAGAGCCACAGGATCTTGGGCAGGTGACCCCAGAAATTCAAAGCCAAGATCCAACACCAGCATGGGCTGTCTTTGGTGTGGCATCGGGAATAAAAAAGTTTCAACCTGGAAGATGGCAGCGGAGTAGGTGGACACACAGATGCCCAGCTCTCACCACTAAACTGGAATACAAATCAATTTAGGAAAAATCAGCATGAAAAACCAACTCTGGACTACAAGAACAGCTCTCAAAAACCAAGGAGCAAAGAAGAAGCCACGACAAACCTGGTAGGGAGCACCTGAATCTTTCCTGCTTACAGGAACAAAGTGGAGGGATATGAGGCTGAGAGCCCAGATGGGATCTCACTCCAGGGAAAAGAGCAGAAAATACTGCTCACAGCCACTTGCCTGGCAACCAGGGAGCAAGGTGTGTTGAAAAGACCAGCTTATCTCCCAAGTGGAAAGGAAAGAGAGGGAGACAGACTGTGAGGGGCAAAGGAATGCAGGAGACAACCTAAAAAAGCTGACTCATTAGTGCTGGAGGCGGCCATAGCTGGGGGAGGGACTGATCCTTCCACAAAACAGTACTGAATTGCTTCTGGATCAGAGATCTCCAGACATCTCTCCAGCTCCAATCAGCACAACAAGAAACAGCTGAAAATAAGAAGTGGGGAGGAGGGGCAGTAACTCAGGTCTCCATGGAGATCTGAGATACACCTCCCCCTACTGAAGTTGAGAAAACACCCTGCCCCCAGAAAGATTAGTTGGTGGAAGAGGCCTTCAGAGTCTCAGGTTACACCCATCACATTCCTGGATACAGTTTCATAGAAGGCCCCTGCTGAGATCAGTAAACAAGACTATCACCTGTTAAGAAAAATTAAGAAAACAAAAAATCAAGACATCAAAGTGGCCCAAATCCAAAAGTGGATTACAAATAATAGCTGGTGCCAACCCAAGAAGACTTAGAAATAACACAATTGGAAACTGGAGGTAGACAACACCAAACCTAGACTCAACCAACTCTACAAACAAAACACCCAAATACAGATAATGAGAAGACACAGAAGTGCAATCCAAATGAAACCACAAGAAAAACCTTCAGAAGATAAACTGAGTGATATGGAAATAATCAAACTTCCAGATGTGGAGTTCAAAATAATGATTGTAAGGATGCTTAGGAATCTTAGAACAACAATGGATGGTCATTATGAACACCTAAATAAAGAAATAGCAAGTATAAAAAAGAATATTGAAATGTTAAAAAATAGTCAGAGATGACAAATACAATATCAGAAATGAAGACCACAATAGAAGGAATTGAAAACAGGATGGATAGAGCTGAGGATCAAATCAGCAAGTTGGAGGACAACTTGAATGAAAGCAAGCAAGCAAGCAGAGAAGGCCCTGGCTGGTTGGCTCAGTGGTAGAGCGTCGGCCTGGCGTGCAGAAGTCCTGGGTTCGATTCCCAACCAGGGCACACAGGAGAGGCACCCATCTGCTTCTCCATCCCTCCCCCTCTCCTTCCTCTCTGTCTCTCTCTTCCCCTCCCGCAGCGAGGCTCAGTTGGAGCAAAGATGGCCCGGGCATTGGGGATGGCTCCTTGGCCTCTGCCCCAGGTGCTAGAGTGACTCTGGTTACGACAGAGCGATGCCCCAGATGGGCAGAGCATCGCCGCGTGGTGGGAGTGCCAGGTGGATCCCGGTCGGGCACATGCAGGAGTCTGTCTGACTGCCTCCCCGTTTCCACCTTCAGGGAAAAAAAAATCAGAGAAGAAAAAAGAAAAAAGACTCAAAAAGTCTGAGGAAACTCTTAGAGAGCTCTGGGAAAACATGAAGAGAAAAAGCATCTGCATCATAGTGGTTCCTGAAAAAGAAGAGAACGAACAAGAGATAGAGACTTCCCTAAATTAATGCAGGAGAAATTCTCACAAGTTCAAGAAGCACAGAAAACTCCATTAAAGAGAAACCTAAAGAAACCTACACCACTACACATCATAATTAAAATACCAAAGCTAAGTGATAAAGAGAAAATATTAAAAGCTGCAAGAGAAAAAAAAAGCTATCACCTACAGAGGAGCCCCCATAAGGATGACATCCAACTTCTCAACAGAAACACTTAAGGCCAGAAGGGAATGGCAAGAAATATTCAAAGTAATGCAGAACAAGAACCTACAACCAAGACTACTTTATCCAGCAAGGCTATCATTTAAAATCGAAGGAGAAATAAAAAGCTTCCCAGACAAAAAAAAAAAAAAAAACAACTCAACAAATTCATTACAACCAAACCAATGCTGCAGAAAATTTTAAGGGGCCTGTTGTAAACAGATCAAAGTAGGAAAAGAATATACCAAAAAAGAAATACAGCTTTAAAGAATATAGCAAAAAAGAAATACAGCTTTAAAAAATAAAATGGCAATAAACAAATATTTAGCAATAATAACCTTAAATTTAATGGATTAAATGTTCCAATCAAAAGACATAGGGTAGCTGCATGGATAAAAAAACAGAACCCGTACATATGCTGTCTACAAGAGACATACCTTAAAACAAAAGATGCACATAGACTGAAGATAAAAGAATGGAAAAAAATATTTCATGCAAATGGAAATGAAAAAAAAGCTGTGGTAGCAATACTAATATCAGACAAAATGGACTTTAAAACAAAGGATATAATAAGAGATAAGAAGGCCACTACATAATGATAAAGGGTGTAATCCAACAGGAAGATATAACTATTATAAATATCTATGCACCTAATATAGGAGACCGAAATATATAAAGCAGACTTTGATGGATATAAAGGGCAAGATCACCAGCAATACTATAATAACCCACTAACATCACTAGATAGATCCTCAAGAAAGAAAATTAACAAAGAAATAGCAGACTTATTGGACAACTAGATCAACTTGATTTAATAGATATCTTCAAAACCTTTCACCCTAAAGCAACAGAATATACATTCTTTTCAACTGCTCATGGTACATTCTCTAGGATAGAACACATGTTAAGGCACAAAGTGGTCTCAACAAATTTAAGAAGATTAAAATCTTATCAAGCACTTTCATCACATAAACAAAAAGAAGAAGAAAAACCACATGATAATTTCAATAGATGCCGAAAAAGCATTTGATAAGATCCAGCACCCATTCATGATCAAAACTCTCAGCAAGGTGGGAATACAGGGAACATACCTCAAAATGATAAAAGCCATCTATGAGAAACCCACAGCCAACATCATACTCAATAGGCAATAATTAAAAGCAATTCCTTTAAATCAGAAACAAGGCAGGGGTGCCCCCTTTCACCACTCTTATTTAACATAGTCCTGGAAGTCCTAGCCACAGCAATCAGACAAGAAGAAGAAATAAAAGGCATTCAAGTTGGAAAAGAAGAAGTAAAACTGTCATTATTTGCAGATGATATGATATTGTATACAGAAAACCCTAAAGTCTCAGTCAAAAAACTACTAGACCTGATAAATGAATTCAGCAAAGTGGCAGGATATAAAATCAATACTCAGAAATCAGAGGCATTTTTATACGCCAACAATGAACATTCAGAAAGAGAAATTAAGGAAACAATTCCCTTCACTATTACAACCAAAAAAATAAAGCACCTAGGAGTAAACTTAACAAAGGAGACTAAAGACTTGTACTCGGGGCCTGACCTGTGGTGGCACAGTGGGATAAAGCGTCGACCTGGAACACTGAGGTTGCCGGTTCGAAACCTTGGGCTTGCCTCGTCAAGGTACATATGGGAGTTGATGATTCCTGCTCCTCCCCATTCTCTCTCTCTCTCTTTCTCTCTCTCTCTCTCTCCCCTCTCTCTAAAAATCAATAAATAAAATATTTTTTAAAAGACTTGTACTCATAAAATTATAAAACATTGATAAAAGAAATCAAGGAAGATACAAACAAGTGGAAGCATATACCGTGCTCATGGTTAGGAAGAATAAACATCATTAAAATGTCTATATTACCCAATGCAATTTATAAATTCAATGCAATACCAATTAAAATACCAATGACATACTTCAAAGATATAGATCACATATTCCAAAAATTTATATAGAACCAAAAAAGAACACGAATAGCCTCAGGAATCTTTAAAAAGAAGAATAAAGTGGGAGGTATCACACTTCCTGATATCAAGTTATACTACAAGGCCATTGTACTCAAAACAGCCTGGTACTGGCATAAGAACAGGCATATTGATCAATGGAACAGAACTGAGAACCCAGAAATAAACCCACACTTTTATCAACAACTGCTATTTGACAAAGGAGGTAAGGAAATAAAATGGGGTAGACAGCCTCTTTAACAAATGGTATTGGGAAAATTGGACAGCTACCTGCAAAAAAATGAAACTAGACCACCAGCTTACACCACTCACAAAAATAAACTCAAAATGGTTAAAAGACTTAAATGTAAGCTGTAAAATCATAAGCATCTTAGAAGAAAACGTAGGCAGTAAGCTCTCCAACATCTCTCAGAGCAATATATTAGCTGATTTATCTCCACGGGCAAGTGAAATAAAAGACAGGATAAACAAATGGGACTATATCAAACTAAAAAGCTTTTGCACAGCTAAAGACAATAAGAACAGAATAAAAAGACAAACTACACAATGGGAGAACATATTTGACAATATGTCTGATAAGGGGTTAATAACCAAAATTTATAAGGAACTTGTAAATCTCAACACCAGGAAGACAAACAATCCAATCAAAAAATGAGAAAAAGAAATGAATAGACACTTCTCCAAAAAGGACATACAGATGGCCAATAAGCATATGAAAAAATGCTCAACATCACTAATCATTAGAGAAATGCAAATTACAACCACAATGAAATATCACCTCACACCAGCCAGAATGGCGCTCATCAACAAAACAACACAGAATAAGTGCTGGCAAGGATGTGGAGAAAGGGAACCCTCCTTCACTGCTGGTGGGAATGCAGACTGGTGTAGCCACTCTGGAAAACAGTATGGAAATTCCTCAAAAAATTGAAAATTGAACTGCCTTTTGACCCAGCTATCCCACTTTTAGGAATATACCCCAAGAACACCATAGAACGGTACCAAAAGAAGAAATGCACCCCCATGTTTGTGGCAGCATTGTTCACAATAGCAGAGATCTGGAAACAGCCCAAGTGTCCATCAGAGGACGAGTGGATTCAAAAGCTTTGGTACATATATTCATATATACTATGGAATACTACTCAGCCATAAGAAATGATGACATTGGATCATTTATAATAACATGGATGGACCTTGATAACATTATACAGAGTGAAATAAGTAACTCTGAAAAAACTAAGAACTATATGAATCCATACATAGATGGGACATAAAAATGAGACTCAGAGACATGAACAAGAATGTGATGGTAACGGGGGTGGAGGGGGTGGGGGGAGGGAGGATGGGGCGAGGAAGGAGAAAGGTGGTGGGGGGATGGGAGGGGCACAAAGAAAATCAGACAGGGGTGATGGAAGACAATTTGACTTTGGGTGAGGGGTACACATTATAATTAAATGTCAAAATAATCTGGAGATGTTTTCTCTCAAAATATGTATCCTGATTTATCAATGTCACTGCATTAAATTTAATTTTAAAAAAGTTTCAACCTAAAGGCACCCAGGCAGGAACAGTGGAGAAGAAGACTTCACGTGGAGTAAAGGCTTCGAGCAGAACACGTGGGGGGTGCACAGAAATCTACCTGGAGGCCACGTAATGCAGCTGTGCAGGTCAAGGTCGTAGGAATCTATCTGAATCATGAAGTAGGGGTTCATAGGGTCAAACTAAAGAGATCAGTAGTGTTGAGAGCTCTGTTCCTAGACACCTGCCTCCTTACCTGACTCTACTTCCCACTATCTGAGCTGTGTGCCATGGTCAGGTTACAGAGGTCCTTTGTCCATTGTTCACAGCTGGACAATCATGATATGCCCACCTCTTGTGAAAGAGACCACACATTGTGTGCTCAGGAGACCCCTGATTTGTGTTGCTGTCCTGGCGTTCATCCATTTAGTGGCCTCTTCTACCTTCTCAAGTGCCCCATGTAGGACAGTAAGTTTCATCGTCACTCTACTCACTGGTTGTTGTGAAGATTAAGAGAGGTGGTCACAGTGTCTGTATCAAGTCAGTGCTATGGAACTGTTTGCCATTCATGTTTTACTGTATCTGGAAGTAAGTAACACTGGTGGGGGTTAGACATGGAGAGCTCCATGGGCCAGTGGCAGGTAGAATGTGTTCAGAAGCCAAGTTTTCTCTGTACAACTATTTAAGAATGAGTCAGAAAAATATCAAGTAAGAACAGATCGAAATATAGTGCTTGGCCCTTCCTGGTTGGCTCAGTATATAGAGCATCATCCCAGCATGTGGAAGTCCCAAGTTCAATCTCCAGTCAAGACACACAAGAGAAGCCACCATCTACTTCTCACTCCTTCCTTCTCCCCCTTCTCTTCCTCTTCAACTTCCACAGCCAGTGGCTTGATTGGTATGGTGTCGGCCCTGGGTGCTGAGGATAGTTCAGTTGATTAGAGCATCTGACTCCAATGAGGGTTGCAAGGTGCATCCCAGTTGAGGCAAGTGGAGGTCTGTCTGTCTATCTCCCCACCTTTTACTTAATAAAATATACATTCAGGGTTTTATATTCAAACATGGACCTTTTCTCACAACTGTGAACATAATTATATCTAGATCACTTAAAAATATAAATTAACAGTAAGTGACCGGGGTCTGTCATGGTCCCAGTCATCCTCTGAGGTTTATGGAACAGCTGTCTCACTGTTACAAATCAATGGCTGCTGGCTGACATGCAGAGAGCACCTACTCTGTGCCCAGCCCTGTCTGAGGACTTACACGCTGTAGCTCATTCAGCCTGGTGAAAAGTTGAGAACTGTTCCCATTACACACAGAGACCCGGCTGTGAAAACTCCCAGCAGTCCTGGTCCAAGGCATGGGAGGCGCCTGGTCTAGGAATGGCCTGGAAACCATGATCACCAAACATCTCTCTGCCACCAAGATGATGCCAAGACCAAGGCCTTTCCCAAAGTTTCTAGTCCAGAAAATTGCTTCCACACCCAACTTGTATACATTGGCGTGATCTTAAGGAAGAAGAGGTTCACCTCCAAAGAACATGCCTGAGGTGATCACACGGCCCAGGAATGAGGGACAGACCTGATTTACAGACCGAGTGAACAAAGTGCAGGGTTTCTGGTGCCCAGATACTGTGGGGCCAATTTCTATGACTAACTTACAATTAAGAAAAATTCAACGACCATCTAAACATCAGAATCAGAAGGTTTTTTTGATTGACAGAGAGAGAGAAAAGCAGAGAGAGACAGACAGAAACAGACAGGAAAGGAGAGAAATGAGAAGCATCAATTCTTCATTGCGGCTCTTTAGTTGTTCATTGATTGCTTTTTCATATTTGCCTTTACCTTGATCAGAAGGTTCTAGCAGAACAAGTGACCCCTTGTTCAAGCCAATGACCTTGGGCTTAATCTAGTGAGCCTTGCTCAAACCAAAAAAAAACCACACTCAAGCCAGGGACCTCTCGGTTTTGAACCTGGGTCCTCTATATCACAGACTGATGCTCTATCCACTGCAAAACCACCTGGTCAGAACGGAACTCATTTTTATAAGCTTTCTTTTAATACATAAATCACTAAGAATAAAAATAAGTCTTACTGAATGTTATTACTCTGTTCAGTATGGCAGTCCTCAAATAATCAACATATTAGCATGAGTTATCTCAGGACTTGTGAGAGCCCGAGGACAGGCCAGCTAGAACTCTCTCTCACCCTCGTGTCTCCCTCAGTGAGGACACAGGAGGTCAGGGAGGAACTTGAGTCATTCTCCTCCACAGCAGGTTGGCCTCAGAAAGGGCACATGCACACTGAGACCAAAGGCCACTTCCTCCTGCTGGTACTGAGCTGAGGATGTGAATATGAGTCAAAGTCCCTTTGGGAGGAGAAAACATCAGGCCGGTAACACAGGCATTCAAATCTCTTGGTTTCTTCAATTTCGGCTTGGGAATGCCTGCTTTTAAATGAGTCCTTTGTGAGCCAAGAATTAATTTTCTGATTCCTGAGAAAGGTCACCATGGGTTCTGCAGAAAACACGGGGGTAAAGAAGCACCCACTTGACGCACGTGACGTGGAAGCATTTTAGCTGAGGAAGAACCTGTGAAGGGCCCCGTGTCCCAACAGACAGCAGGGCAGGCAGGGCCATACTCTGGGATCCAGGCAGGTCCTCACTGAATCCCGTTCAACAAGACAGACTTCCCTTCTGTTACGGTGGTCTCACACTCACTTTAAGATTGAAGACTGCCAACAGTGGTCACCTGGGAGAGGGCACATACATGAGATCACAGCCTTTTCTGCATTTCTGGTCTCTTCCAAAATCAATATTGTTCTTGGCAACTTAAGATCCTGCACCCAGCCCACGTGTCTTGTGAATCAGAAGAACTGAAACATGATTTGAGTTTTTTGTACCTTGAAGAAACAGAAGAGAAAAAAAAAAGAAGAAACAGGGGTTGGGGAGGAGGGAAGAAGAGGAGGGATGACAAAGATGACAGCAATAACACAGCAGGACGCCACATAGGTCACAGTGTTGTCATTTCTTTATTGATTAGCATACACTTCTACATCCATTTCATCTACTGACATGGCCATTGTTACACTTTAAAATTTTTCAGGGTTCTTACAGCTCTAATTCCTATGTTTCTACACATAGAGCACAGGCTGGTGGGTTCTGGTGGATTTCCATGGTCCTTTCCTGGCCCAGTGCCAGGTGTGTCCGGTGACTCGTTCCTCCATCCATGGGAGGGTTAAGGTGGCCTCCTGGAGAATAAAAGGAGGAGTTCTGGGCACTCACCTCCAAAGTGAGATCCTTCTTTTGTGCCACAGCGCAGTAACCAGCCAGAGGCGCTGCCGGGACCATGAAGCTGCTCCCAGTCCTCATGCTCGCTGCCCTCCCCTTTTACTGCTGCGCAGGTGAGTCCGCACGGGGCGGGGCTCGGGGGGCTTGTTGTAAGGGCCGCTGTGGGAGATCTCTGCTCCCCTCACCCCAGGACAGGGCGTCTCACTTCTCTAGTTTGTAGTGTGTGTGTGTGTGTGTGTGTGTGTGTGTGTGTGTGTGTGTGTGTGTGTGTGTGTGTGTAACAAGGAAGCAGTGTGTAAGGACTTAAAGAATACCCAGATACTGAGTTACTGTCCGAGGACTCAGACCATTCCCCGCCATCTTTCTGAATGGACGTGCAGCTGGGATGTGGGAGAAGGACAAGCATCACGGCTGCCCAACAAGGAGTTCATGCCTCTGTGACTGAGCAGCTTTTGCACGCTCTCATCCCAGGTTCTGGATGGATGCGTGTGAACCAGTTGATCAATCAGGCAATTGACAGTTAAGTGATCGCGGATCAATACATAGAAAATTTCAGATAATTCAAATCGGATGCAGAAGCAGAAGAGTCCATAAGACAAGAGAAGCAGTGCTTTCTCCAGCAGAGTGAAGTAACTCTGACAAATGCCCAAGTGATGGTGGTAAGTTTGGTTTCTTCTTAACTGCTTTTAAACCACTCATATTTTGGCTCAGGTACTGTAAATGACAACACAGGGTACTTTTGGATGAGTTTTCGAAGAAGAGGAAACATGCCGAGAATATCAGCTAAGAGGTGCCTTGTGATAAGCGTGCTGGAAGCACCGGCCCCTCTGGCATCAGCAGAGGTCTCCTGAGCGGGAGGACACAGCACAGAATTCCGACGTTACTTCCAGTACCAGCTCTCTGCTGCTGGTGTGGACCAATCTTGGGAAAAGATAGAAGAAATGTTTGTTTTCCAGTATTTTGTTTTATAACAAGAACTAAATATAAGCGATGACTGTTTTAGTTTTCCAGGATGCAATATGCAATAGTGTTTGGTGTAGTTCATATTAACTTTCCACCAGACCTTTAGCTCATCTACAGGGAATGATCAGAAACCAACTGACGATGGGTAGAAACCACGACTTTGCATTCTTTTTCTGACTTTTGATCTACAGACTGCAAAACAATTGTTGAAACCTCACATACATTTTCCCTTCAATGACGAATCTGCACACCTAACGTTCTTCCTTGGTGATTGACTAACACGGGAGTTTTAGAGAGACGCAATGACACGCGCGTTGCTCTCCCGCACACAAGCTGCTGGGGACCTCACTCTGACCCTTGGCAGGGGCTCTCTGGAGCCATCTCTGCCCCGCCCCGTCTCCAGCATCCCTGCCTGCACCCTGGTGGGCCTGGCACGCTGGCAGTCACTGGTGTTCTCGGCACAATCCACATCGTTCATACCGACTCTTCTTAGGAACACAGACAAATGTCCTCTGACTGACACCTCCAACCGTGTCATCAGATGAGAGTTGCACCTGGGACACTCAGGATCACGTAAATGGTGCCTTCCCTCCCCCAAGGCAGATCAGGGCTGTGCTGAGGCCACTGGGGCCAAAGTGGGCAAAGTGCAGAGTCTGAGGAGGCGGAGGCATCCCGGCCGCCCAATCAGGCTTCACCTGTGACTCTGCCTCCTGCTCCCGAACCTCCTCGGAGCTGCCATTGCTCAGAATCCTTAGGCTTTTCCTCCCTTGCAAGCCCCTGGCCGGTCTGACTGAGCAACGGGGATCCAGTGACTACAGCCCTATTTCCCCTTGGGACTCCCCAACAGGGCCTTCTCCTGCTCTGTGGACACGCCCACTGCAGCCTGAGAGGACAGGCTCCTCCCAGATGGCCCAGTGCCCATCTGAGCAAATGCAAACTTCTGCACACGCGTCAGAGAACCAAAACTGAGCATGGCTAATGAGTTCTTAATAGTGTGTGTGTGTTTATATGTATGCATGTGCGTGTGTATGTGTGTGTGTGAGTATGTGTGTGTGTGTGTAATAAGTAAAATGTAAAGGGTGGGTCCGGCAAAAGTGTCTATTTGCCTCGATGTACTGGTGTCATGGGCCATAGGTGTTTTAAAGAAGTGGGAGGAAGTTCCATATGACTTATTGAGTATTATGTACTCGTGGCCCTTTGTAAAAATGTGTTCCCGGTAAATAATATACCTTATAATGGCATTCATATGCAGATGCATGTACCCCACAGAGGTTCATTAGTACTTATTCATTACTACTATAGTCACTTTTGCTTAATATTTATATAGATATTGTAACACTTTTGTGGAACCAAAAGGTACTGTATGCCTCGTTCCCTGTTTGGGTTATGGCTGGTGGAAGTCAGCCCTGGCAGGAGCTGAGTTGTCCTGAGAAGAGATCAGGGCTCAGGCTGGGTGAGAGGGATCCGTGCTGGTGTGAGCAGAGGCCGCTCGTCACCCACCCCTGGTGTCAGGATAGTGGGGACGGGCCACAGTGAGGAAAGCTGAGTCCAACTTAAAATCACTCACTTCGCTTCTTTCCCAGGGAATTCCAACCTCACTGCTGGTTGGTCACTGTGGGAATGAAAGGGTGGACCCACTGCCCCCTGCAGGGCCATGACCAGGGACAGTCACACAGTAGAAGGAGGGACCAAAGATATCTGTAATTAGGGTAAAAATTTGGAATTATATATTTTTAAAATTCAAAGTTGAGGCCACACACCAATTTTCAAACAAGACCGAATTCAGCCCTGCTTTACCTGAGTCACCTCTGTCACTGGCTCTGTCACCTCCCTGCACCTCTGGTCAGGGACAGAGAGCACCCAGAGAGGGGCCTGGCCATGGTGAGCAGTGCACAGCGTGGATACAGGGACAGCTGTATATCCAGGAACCTGAGCAGTCACTCCCCCAGGACCTGAGAGCCGTCAGTGCCGGTGGCTGTAGCCAGTGCATTAGGTGAAAAAGAAAAAGGCACCAAAAAGAAGAATTAAAACTATATTCAAGGATGAGTTGTAGAAAATCTGATAGGTGGATGAAGGGTCCCCAAAATCTAGGTTGCATCCTCAAGGGCCCCTGGACTGGGTCCCCAGTGTTATGAAGGCACCGCGCAGCACGGGGAGAAACGTTATGGGATATTCAGGAGCAAAGGAAGCATCTCTGACACTTTTCTGCCTTCTCCCTCCCAGGCTGTGTCACAGAAAGGAGAATTAGCCACCACAGTGCCATCGCTTCATGACAAGAGCTGGTGAATGAGAGGAAGGAGACACTCCGCTGCCCCATGGCCTTTCCCCACCGTGGGCTTCCCTTTGCAGCTCACAGCCCCCAGGAGGAGGTCAGAGCCCCGTCAGGGGTCCAGGCACTGCAGGCAGCTGTCTGTGGGAGCAGGAAGGAGCGGGGCAGCCTCTCACACGTTACCTTCATCAGCCTCAGGGCACGAACCTCACAGGTTCAACCACGCACCAGGCAAGGGAAGAAGTGAGAAAACAGTGTTGAGAAGTTCATAACACAGAGTACTTTGCTGTCATGGTACCGGTAGGGATGCTTACGACATTGGATAAACATGACAGGAACATTTTGGATACATCTTAAATACATGACATAAAAAGTTATTGATAAATGCATCTTTGAATGAGCTTGAGGCTTTGCTTTAATTTTATATACCTGTGAATAATATCATTTTTGGTCAAAATGAGGTAACTTTGTCTTTATGTTTTTCATTTTTTTAGGTGTAATTCTGAAAAGATAAGTCATGTGAATGTGCAGATGCAAAAGAATGAGGTTATGCCTCAGAAACATTGATACGTAAAGACACATGCAGCCCCATGTTCATTGCAGCACTGTTCACAGTGGCCAAGACATGGAAACAACCAAAAAGCCCTTCAATAGAAGACTGGATAAAGAAGATGTGGCACATATACACTATGGAATACTACTCAGCCATAAGAAATGATGACATCAGATCATTTACAGCAAAATGGTGGGATCTTGATAACATTATACGGAGTGAAATAAGTAAATCAGAAAAAAACAAGATCTACATGATTCCATACATTGGTGGAACATAAAAACGAGACTAAGAGACATGGACAAGAGTGTGGTGGTTACCAGGGCTGGGGGGAGGGAGGACATAGGAGGGAGGGAGGGAGAGAGTTAGGGGGAGGGGGAGGGGCACAGAGAACTAGATAGAGGGTGACGGAGGACAATCTGACTATGGGCGAGGGGTATGCAACATAATTTAATGACAAAATAACCTAGACATGTTTTCTTTGAATATATGTACCCTGATTTATTAATGTCATCGCATTAACATTAATAAAAATTTATTTAAAAAAAAAAAGAATGAGGTTATGGTCATAATGTCATCTGCTTCTTTGAATTGTTTAAACTATTGGCTAAATACTGTGTCACTATAATTTGTCACTCAAAATAATTTTCAATTATTTATTATCCATAGCTAAATGAGTGTCTCCTCTGATTTATAAAAGTAAGAGATTAGACACTACTTTATACGGAAAACACTTTATGTTCAAAATGTGCTTCAATACCTTATTTGTAAGCCTTGTATTTCATATACTAGGGTTGGTGCTGAGTACGTGATTTGGATGGGGGACAGTCAGTCCGAATCGTGGGAACACTGAAGCAAGACTGATTAGTACACTGGAGGCAGAGACAGCGGTGGGCATGCCCACATACATGGTACAGTAGACTGGATGCTACAATCTAGAAGTGATCCCTTTAACGTTTCCAACCCCTGGTGTGTGTTTACCAGTCTGAAGACCAAAGCCCTATGGAATTCCTGCGATTTCTCCCCGAGTCACGAGGGATGCAGCGTGCCCAGCGCATCTCCCTGAGGAAGGCGTCCAGAGACCCCGTGTGTCTGTGGTAGGTAATACCTATCCCCACCCACCACCCGCCTCTTCCCTTAGTTTCAATACCTGGTATTCACGATTTGAAAGTCACAGTAACAATGACTCAGATGTGATCATAATATAGTAAAAGGAGTGATTGCAACATAATGACCTTTCTTTCACTGATAGAAATTCCTATGGAACCAGAGCCAAATTCAGAAGCACACTGTGTTAGCACCCAGGATAGTAAACATTTCTTGTTGGGAGAGTCCATCAGCTTAATTCAATATTTGACTTAGGGAATCAGGTGATTTATACTGTTTGACTTAGTGTTTATATTTAGTTTAGTTTTTTGGGTTTTTTTAAGAGACATTCACCACCAGACAATGTGCTGAGCATTCTTCCTATATTGATCCATTCATCCTCACACAAATCCTTTGAGGACGGCATAATGACACACCCTTACTGTACAGACGAGGAAACTGAGACTGAGAAGTCAGCACTGTGCTGAAGACCCCACAGGTGGAAGGTTTTAGAGCTGAACTGGGACCCATTAGTCTGGGTGTAGTGTCAGTCTCCTTCCCAATATTCAATAGATAAAAATATGCTAATTTTGAGGCATCTAGACTTTACTTGAAAATTTAAAACAAAGCACAAGCTATCCTTTTAGGATTCTGGTGGGGACAGATTAAACTTCTAGATTTATGTGAGAATGGTCGACATTTTAAATTTTTAGGAATTTTCTTAAAGAATAAGGTGTGTGCCTCTGTTTATTTAAACTGCCTTTACCATCTGTGAGTAAAGTTTCATGATTTTTCCTGAAAACAGTGCACATTTCTGAAGGTACATTTCAGAATGTTCCTGCTCGTACTGTGCCTGTTGCCAACAAACTCATAGTCCCCACGATGTCATGTGGTGGCCACAGCTGGTTTATAGAATGGAATTGATGTTTGTACACTGACCATGTGTTCAGCTAATGCTGTGAATTCTATCAGTTTCAGTAGATTATATTATTGGTTTAATTTATTTAATTAATTTTTTTTCTTGATTAAAGAGATTATTTTTTACACATTCCTCACAGAAACCTATATAATTTGTCAACCAAAGTGAACTCAATAAATTCAATAAAAAAGTAGTTTTATTTTCTTATTTTTACAAGTGAGAGTAGAGCAGATAAGGGAAAGATCTGGCATGCGCCCCTATCAGGGTCCACCCTGCAACCTCCATTTGGGACAGATGCTCTATCCACTGGGACCATGCTCACAAGCTATCTTTAGTGCCTAAAGTTGAAGCTCCCTGGCACTATCCTCAGTGCCCATGACCAATGCTCTCGAACCAATCGAGTCATGGATGTGGAAAGAAAAAAGAAAGAGAGAAAAAGAAGGTGGAGAGGGTGGGGTGGAGAAGTAGATGGGCGCTTCTCCTGTGAGTACTGACCAGAAATCAAACCAGGGACATCCACACACCAACTGACACTCTACCACTGAGCAAACTGGCCAGGACCAAAATGCAGTTATTTTAAGTTGCATATTTAAGAGTCATAGGAATATGCAGTGTGCAACAATTTTTCAGTCCTGGTTTACTCCCTCTTCCATTTCTCTTACTTCTTCGATCTTTACTCAAATGTTTGTTCTTAGCGGGTGGAGTATCAATGTTTGGGTCTTCCCAAGTCTATTAATGTCTGGCTCAGTAGAAGACAAAAAAAATACATATTTCCTTCCATCATTACTCCTTTGCAACATCACATGCCATCTAGTCTTCAGAAAATTGCACTGTACACTTGTGAGATCATGAGAGTGACCTGGGAAAATAAACCCCCACATTATGATTAATGTATTTTGTCCTAGACTCCCTGAGTAATTGGGTGCCACCAGCAGTCACCAGAATAGCTGTAGCAGGTTCATTATGTGTGTGTTTAGGGAAATTTCTCCTCTGTGTACCAAATAGATGAAGGCCAGGAGAAGACTTGCCTTAATAGCCAAAACATATCTAGTAGATTCCATAAGCAAGTGTCCACCTCAAATAAAAAACACTATGATCAACATTTAACCTCTACAAATGTATGTAGTTTAATCTAATGAACTTTCTTAGTAAAAAGTGTAAGAAAAATAAGGATAGAAGAAACTAGGATATTTAGAACCCAGAAAATCAATTTCCAAAGTCAACAGCAAACATCACTCTAAAATAGTGAGTGCTAAACGTAATTATATTAAAACAGGAGGAAAGTGCCTGATATACCCATTATTAGTCAGAATGGATCTATGAGTTGTGTCACACTAAAACCAAAAAAATGAAATAATGGTAACTATTTCCAATGATGAGGTATCAACACCTCCACTTGCAGACAATGATTTTTTCTCCACAACACATGAAACGTATTCATAGAGCACCACTGAGAGTATCAAAGTAAATTGATGAGACGTATTGTAAGTGGCTGGATACATGCAAAATATATAAAAATACAACAGCTTGATTATGCTATATACAATTCTGAGAATTAAAAATGGAAAAGATGCTCATTTGCAAATGTGACAAATAATAAAGCACTTAAGAACACATCTAATAAGTGAGGTGTCTTTGTAAGACTAATTAAAATAATGTCATTAATTCCAAAAATTTTATACAATTAATATACTTTTAGCCTGAATCCCACTGGAAGTTTATCAGAAACTGCATAAAGTTATTTTAAATTTTACACAGAACAATCTATGTGTGAACATGGCCAAGAACATTAGGAAGAACACTGAGTAGTTACAAGTCATATCAGATATTGAAACTTACTAAAAAAAAAACATATCTTTTGGTCAGACATCATCAATAAACATCAGGAAAAAAACAAAACAAGACTTCTACCTCTTACAATATGCTAAATTTAAAGTGTCTTCAAGATTACTATGGAAGAAATCAGGACTTTCAGTATAATAGTTGGGGTGGAAGCCAGATTGCATGGGGACAAGAGGTGAAAGGAAGGGGACTCGTGGGACCAGTGACTGGGATGCTGTTAAGTAAACACTCCAGGGGCTTGGGAAGTGGTCTGGCTGAGACCCTGCGGACCCATGTGGCACACCCTGGTTTCATCCACAGAGGCCTGGATTTCTTTCTCAGCCTCATGGAGGCCATTTCCCTGACCTATAGAGAAGTTAATAGCAGGTAAAAGATAATAACTTTCAGCATGAAAAATATGACTTAATTACTATAATAAACACATCAACCAATGAATTTATAACCTTTGTTGGTCAGTACTCATGTATTAGGCAGTGTTGGGTAAGAAATATTTCTGTAAGGCCTGGCCAGATAGCCCTTTGGTTAGAGCATTGTCCTGAATAGAGAGGTTGACAATGCTATCCCCAATCAGGACACATACAGGAACAGATCGATACCCTATCTCTCACCCTCCTGTCCTCTCTCTCTAAAATAAATAAAATAAAAAATTTTTAAATACAAGAGAAATATTTCTGTGAGAACTTATGTTTCATGTCTTACACCCAAAGAACAGCAGGTCGAAAATGGTAGAAATTTGGAGAAGATGCTAAGACTAAGTGTGTGTATACCCAGATGCTTAGTGATTACATAGGACTGATATCAGCATGGAACAGAAGACTTTAATTGTCCCCTTCACTACAAAACTCTGTTCAAGAAAAAAGGTATTTCTGGTGAGCAAAGAATCAAGTTAAGAACAGTAAATAACCTTGAGGATCCTGAAGTGAGAACTAGCTGGTAAGATTCCTGGGCCATCTCACAAGCCCTGAAGCCTTTTGGCCTCTTTTTCCAGGGTGTTCCTCCAGAATACACAAGCTTCCTTCAGCCTGTCCTGGGAGACACAGTGTTATGCCTTTGTGTCCTAGGGTCAACGCATAGCAAATCCGCTTATTTTCATCATTGTAAATGCCAGCTGTGTATACACAGGACTCAGACTTCCCTCTTGGGGAGGTCATTAATGGCATGTGACTTCCTGTCCTCAGTTTCTTGCTCACATGAGGGGCTGACTTACAAGGAGGAGGATGTGCCTCAAGCAGAGACCAGCGCATCTACCGACTGTGGGCAGGTCAGGAGGAGCTGTGAGGAAGGGGCCTCACTGTTAGAGGCAGTTCTTCCTCGAGATTCTTTATGGAACTTCCTCCCCCATAGAACACATGCACTGTATGTAACAGAGCCTCCCCTGGGCCTGCTGGCCTCGATCCCACTGCAAAGGGGCTTAGGCTGGAAGGAGAGTCCCTGAGCTCAGTGTCTTCTACCACTGGGGGAAGGAGGTCGCTGGGCATCACCTGGAAATGTCATGGGCCCACAAGAGTGTTATGTCTGCAGAGCCCCAAGCTCCTTCGAATGCAGCCTGCAAGATCACTGTGACTTTGAGAGGGCCTTAAGCCACTTTAGGGTTCTTTTTTTTTGTTTTGTTTTGTTTTTGTATCTTAGTCCTAAATTTGCCATTAGACTTGGGTCTGAACTTTCCGGATCTCTGGGATGAGGTGGGATCATGGTTGTAATTTGATGAGTAAGACTTCACATATCTGCTGGATAATTTGTCTCACAAGCTGAGGTTCTCAGGTTTTGGTGGTGTTGTTTTTTTTTACTAGAATACCTCAAAGAGACCTCACACTGGAGCAAAAGGAGTAAAACGTCAGTGGTTGGTGGTTGAAGTAATGTGCACAGGTGTTTTTTTTAATACAGATCATTGCAACATTTCTGTCACTTTGATGTTATTTTCAAGTTCAAACTTAAAAATTGTGTTTCTGAAGCAAAATACATTGTGATAACCACACTCCAGCCCTTCTTGGAAGGAAGAGTCAGCCATGCATGGAGAGCACATAATACAGCTCTATCATGGGTGTGCCCCTGATAGAGGACAGTGCAGGAGTCCATGTTCCCTTTAAAGAAAGGTCCTCCACCTCCAGGTCGTGTCTGCAATGGCTCCTGGAATGATTTCAGCATTACAAAATGCACTAGTTAAGTAGTGCACACAATGAGAATCTAGTAAAAAATTTGGGCAAAAACCAAGCATTACTGACTTTTTTCCATTATGATTATTACCTTTTATCTATGTACAATACAGAAAATAGGTGTAGTTAGAACAATATAGTGATGGCAAGAGTTGGTAAACAAGATGGAAAATAAAATTCTCTGATGCCCCATGGCCTTTCCCCACCATGGGCTTCCCTTTGCAACACATAACCTGCAGGATGAGGTCAGAGCCCAGTCAGGGGTCTGGGGGCTCTGGGAAGGTGTCTGTGGGAGTGGGAAGGAGCAGTGCACCATTCACATGTGTCCCCAAACCCTCAGTGCATAAATTTCATGACTCACCAGTGCACAATGGTAAGGAAAGAGGTACTAACATGGCTTATAGAGTTTGTAAGGTGAGGGACATTGGTGACTCTGGTACCATCAGGATCTTCCACCTTTGGATAAAGGGCAAACATATATTTTAAAATCTGATACTTCATAAATATATGTAGTAAGATGTCGTGGTGACAAGGGACTACACGGAGACTCAATGACATGCTCCAAGGGGCTTAGAGAAGGCAACACCCTGATCAGCAACTGAAGGACTGAAGCCCCATCCCCAACCTTCCTCAGATATTTACTAACCAGTACAAATAACTCAGAAATGCAGACAGCAGAAGTTTTTTAGGGAGTAAATGGAAAGGCAAAAAACATGCTGACTCTAATCTCTGCTCTGAGAGCCTAAACATTTCTTGTTGCTGAATCTCATCTTGCTGTTTTGCTGTTTCTAGCATGCACTGTCTCCAATATGGGTCAGAGAGGCCCCTGGACTCTCACCTGTTTAGGGCTTTTGCCCTAGGGCACTTGGCTGTCTCTAATTGTTATTTTAACTCTGCATATTTTCATAACATATTCCTACATGTACCCCTTTTTTGTTTTAGTAAAGCTTAACAGATAGTAAGATGGTTAGGTGGTTGCAGTGGAAGGTTAAGGGCAAGCATAGAAAGAAAAAGGTTTTTAAGGGTCCCTGGTGAGTTTGTATTTTTCAAAAGTTCTTTAGCACACCTGGTTAGATGTTTTAAAGTGTCCCAGGTAATATCAGGTGTTCCCTGAGTATTTGGGAGCAAGTCAGGTGTCCTCTTTTTTGTGTTCATTCCCAGAGGGGGATTCACTATTAGCCTCTGGGTCTCTGGAACTACATTGCTTTTTAGAATCTGATGCCAACTCATGATGAGGTTTCACGTTCCTCACTGGTATCCAAAGAGGAGTTGTTGATTACAAAATAGCAGCATCCCCTTGCCCCCAGTTTAGTGATTTGACTGGATTATGCTACTCAGGGTCAGATAATACATCCTGGTACAACTGAGAGGGTTGGGCCATTGCTCAACTGGTACAAAATACCTCTTGGCTGCAGCAAGTCCAGGTAAGGAAATGTTCAAAAACTTAATAGTAAAAAGAGGCTTAGAGGCTCTACTAGAAAAGCCAAATCTGACAGCAGATTACAAACAACAGCTTAGGCCAACCCAAGAGGACCTAGAAAATAAAACAACTGAAAATTGGAGGTAGACAACACCAACACTCGAATTAACCAGCTCTACAAACAACACACCCAAATGAGGAGGGTATACACAGACAAAATGGGTAGACAGAGAAGTGCAATCCAAATGAACCAACAAGAGAAACCTCAAAAAAATGAACTGAGTGAAATGGAAATAAGCAAACTACCGAATGCAGGGTGTAAAATAATGATTATTAGAATACTGAAATATCTTAGAACAGCAATGGATGGACACACTGAGCACAAAAATAAAGAGATAACAAGCATCACAAAGGATATTGAAATAATGAAAAAGAACCAGTAGTAAATGACAAATACAATATCAGAAATGAAAACTACACTAGAAGCAATTAAAATCAGGCTGGATAAAGAGAATATTAAACTAGAGATTAAGAAGACAAGATAAACAAAAACATGAAAACGGAGAAACAAAAAGAAACAATGCTGAAAAAATCTGAGGAAAATCTAAGAGAGCTCTGTGACAACCTAAAGAGAAATAACATCTGCATCATAGGAGTTTCTGAAGAAGAAGAGAAAGTACAAGGGACAGAGACCTTGTTCAATGAAATCATAGCTGAAAACTTCCCTAAATTGATGCAGGAAAATGTCACACAAGTTCAAGAAACACAGAGAACTCCATTAAAGAGAAACCCAAAGAAATCTACACCAAGACACATCACAATTAAAATACCAAAGCTAAGAGGTAAAGAAAAAATACTAAAAGTTGTTAAAAAAAAAAAAAAGGCTATGACCTAAAAAGAAGGCCCAATAAGGATGACATCTGACTTCTCAACAGAAACACTTGAGGCCAGAAGGGAATGGCAAGAAATATTCAAAGTACTGCAGAACAAGAGCCTACAAACTAGACTTCTTTATTTAGCAAGGCTATTGTTTAAAATTGAAGGAGAAATAAAAAGCTTCCCAGAAAAAAGAAAAAAACTCAAGGAATTCATTACAACCAAACCAAAGCTGTAAAAAATGTTAAGGTGCCTGTTGTTTTTTTGTTTTTTTTAATTTTTTTTTAATTTATTCATTTTAGAGAGGAGAGAGAGAGAGAAACAGAGAGAGAGGAGAGAGAGAGACAGGGGGGAGGAGCTGGAAGCATCAACTCCCATATGTGCCTTGACCAGGCAAGCCCAGGGTTTCGAACCGGCGACCTCAGCATTTCCAGGTCGACGCTTTATCCACTGTGCCACCACAGGTCAGGCCTAAGGCGCCTGTTGTAAACAGAACAAAAAGAGAAAAGAATATAGTAAAAGAGGAATAAAGCTTTAAAGAATAAAATGGCAATAAACAACTACATATCAATAACCTTAAATGTAAATGGTTTAAATGATCCAATCAAAAGACATAGGGTAGCTGCATGAATAAGAAAACAGGAACCATACATACACTGTCACAAAAGGCACATCCCCAGAACAAAAGATACGCATAGACTGAAGGTAAAAGGATGGAAAAAATATTTCATGCAAGTGGAAATGAAAAAAAAACTGGTGATGACGTCAGAGTAATGGCGGAGTAGGAAGCGATACCGATAAATCTCCCCCAAAACTCAACAAGATCTTCAACCAGAAACAGAAAAACCTATACTTGGAGCCTCCAGATGCTTCACAATACACCCGAAGGTATGGTCGAGTGAAAAATTGGCTAAATATATAACCAAATCCTGAAGGAAATAGGGAGTAAGAAATGCTCCGCCTTCCTCACTAACCTAAACAGGGCGGCTTTCTCTGGTAACTGTGAATATAGAAACTGAGGCGGGCAAAGGGGGTGAATACATCCAGGCCGCGCACAAAAGGCCGAACCAGGCTGTGGCACGGAGATCCTAGCGGAGGAAAAACTGTTCCTGTGGCAAGCCGGGCAATACAAGCTAACACTCGCGCCAAACCCAAACAAAGAAAGACAAGCGGGGCAGCCATTTTACCCGTTCTCCTGGTTGGTGCGCAGTTAGTGGGCGAGAGATCTCTTCCTAAGCCCCAGAAGTGGGTGTCCGTGTTGCCCCACAGAGAGGCAGGGTCAGAGGCCTTTCTGTGGGCCGAAAGCAGAATCTCTGGGCAGCCCCAGCGCCCTGGGAAAGACGCGCACGGGAGGGAGCGAGAACTAATTCCAACGGTGGAAATTTTCCGTGCTGGTGAGGGTTTCACTCAGGGAAACGCGGCCGGCCTCATATCCTGGTGTGCGCGCGCAGATAGGTAGTGAGCGATTCCTCCGAGTGCCTCGGCAGGGCGCGCCCGTGTTATCGCACAGAGGGGCAGAGTCAGGGGCCTTTGTGTGGGCAAAAGCAGAATCTCGGGCCGCCCCAGCGCCTTGCAAAAGCCGCGCACGGGGACGGAGCGAGAGCGAATTCCAGCGCTACAAATTTCCATGCGGTTGGGGGTTTCACTCAGAGCGTGAGACTACTGGCTGGATATCCTGGTCTGCACGCGCAGATAGTGAATGAGAGTTTCCTCCAAGCACCCCGGAAGTGGGTGCCCGCCTGTGTTACCGGACAGAGTGGCAGAGCCAGAGGTCTTTGAGTGGGCGGAAAGCCCGCCTGATTATGCTAGCAGCTCTGACTGACTGAGCCTTACCCAGAGCCCTGTGCTGAGTGGAAATAGAGTGGGGAGTTGTCAGCTCTTTGCACCTCTTACTATCCAGGCAGAGGCAGCAACAACCCCATAGCTGGATTATCAGGCTACTAATTGAGGAAGGAAAGACTAGGAGAAAGGCTCCAGGAACACGGACTCTCTCACTGTCGGAGCCTATGAAAGCTAATGAGCCTTGACTCCCAATGAGACTAAAGCACAATACATGACATTGCCATAGAGACTTATCAACTGCAAACCTCTACCTGAGCGTGCCAAAGGGGCAGAACCTGGGGTACAGAGTCACCGACCAGGAAAAGGGAGAGAAAAGAAAAAACAAGAAGATAACCTCTCAAAATCAAGAATAATCTGCAGACTTTATAACCTATCCCATTTTATTATATTTGTTCATTTGTTTCTCTTATCTTCATTCTTGATACTTTTTTTCCTCCTCCAATTTGGCCGATTAACTCTCTGCCGGTCTTACTCTCTCCTCTCCTTGAACTACACTACCCATAAGTGTTACATCTCCCATTATCTTTTTTCTCCTCTTCCTTTCTCTCTATGAGGGTTGCACTCCAAAACCCTTAACTCTCTCTCTCTCCTTTCTTTTTTCTTCTTTTACTGATTCCCTCTTTTTTTCTCTCTCTCTCTTTCTTTTCTCCCTCTATATTAGTTTCTTCCTTTCTCCTTTACATCTCCTCTCATTCAAACCTCAATAACAAACAAATTATCTTATCTGGGACTCAAACTTATGTTTGTGGCATTTTGGGGGTTTTTTACTTCACCTTTTTAACTCACTAGCAGTGCTCCCATCCCTGGCTCTCCATTTTATCTAGTTCTTGTTCCACTAAATACAATAGTATTTTTTTAATTTGTCCCCCCATTTTTCTGTTCTCTTATTCCTCTCATCATAACTCTTAGACAACACCAACACCTAAAAGCAAATCATTTTATTCTTGACCCAAATTTTTTCCTTATTTGCTTTTTGTGGGTCCATACCGCCCCCCTTTTTTTTTTTCCTTTTTTTTTCTTTTTTTTTTTTTTTGCCCCTTTATTACTTTTCCCCAATTCAGGACCTCCATCACAGGCATTGTTTGTTATAACTCACAGTTCACCACAAGATTTTCTCAAGAAAAAGGGGAGAGGAGAGGAAAAAAGGAGGGGGGGAATAATTTCCGTTTTTTAAAAATTATTATTTTATTTTTCTTTATTTCATTATTAATTTTTAAAAAAAAACAACTCTTTTTGATTTTTTTATTTTTTTTAACTTTTTATTCTTTATTAAATCTCATTAATACTATCAACAAAACCACCCTCAGATGCCATTAAGGAAGAGAAAATCGAATATCATGGATACAAAAGAAAGAGAGGTAACACAGATAGATGAGGAAAATTCAATGGAGAAAAAATTTAATATATTGGAAACCTTGGAGCTAAATGACAGAGAATTCAAGATAGAAATCCTAAAAATCCTCCGAGATATACAAGAAAACACAGAAAGGCAATTTAGGGAGCTCAGAAAACAACTCAATGAACACAAAGAATATATGTCCAAAGAAATTGAAACTATAAAAACAAATCAAACAGAGATGAAAAACTCAATTCACGAGCTGAAAAACAAGTAACAAGCTTAGCTAATAGAACAGGTCAGATAGAAGAGAGGATTAGTGAAATAGAAGACAAGCAACTTGAGGCACAACAGAGAGAAGAAGAAAGAGACTCAAAAATTAAAAAAAAATGAGATAGCCCTACAAGAATTATCTGACTCCATCAAAAAGAATAACATAAGAATAATAGGTATATCAGAGGGAGAAGAGAGAGAAAATGGAATGGAGAACATACTCAAACAAATAATAGATGAGAACTTCCCAAGCCTGTGGAAAGAACTAAAGCCTCAAATTCAAGAAGCAAACAGAACACCGAGTTTTCTTAACCCCAACAAACCTACTCCAAGGCATATCATAATGAAATTGACACAAACCAACAGCAAAGAAAAAATTCTCAAGGCAGCCAGGGAAAAGAAGAATACAACATATAAAGGAAGGCCCATTAGATTATCATCAGATTTCTCAGCAGAAACTCTACAAGCTAGAAGAGAGTGGACCCCAATATTTAAAGTCCTGAAAGAGAGAAACTTTCAGCCACGAATACTATACCCATCAAAGCTATCCTTCAAATATGAAGGAGAAATAAAAACATTCACAGATACAGAAAAGATGAGGGAATTTATCATCAGAAAACCCCCACTCCAGGAATTACTAAAGGGGGTTCTCCAATCAGATACAAAGAACAAAAAAAAAACAGAGCCACAAGTAAAAGCTCCAAGAAGAACACAATAAAACCAAATTTAAACTGTGACAACAACAAAAAGAAAGAGGGGGAGAAGATGGAGATTAACAGTAGCAAAGGACGATGCAGTTGCAAAAGTACTCACAAAATAGTTTGCTACAATGAACAGGGTAGGGACCCTTTTCATTACTCAAAGGTAACCACCATTGAAAAAACCACCACAGAAGCACATGAGATAAAAAAGAAAGCAACAGAGGAAAGATGTATGGAATACAACCAAATAAAAACAAAAGATAGAAAAACGAAAGAGAAGGATCAAACAAGACACAAAACTAACAGAAAGCAAGATATAAAATGGCAATAGGGAACTCACAAGTATCAATAATTACACTAAATGTAAACGGATTAAACTCACCAATAAAAAGGCACAGAGTAGCAGAATGGATTAAAAAAGAAAATCCAACTATATGCTGCCTACAGGAAACTCATCTAAGTAACAAGGATAAAAACAAATTCAAAGTGAAAGGCTGGAAAACAATACTCCAAGCAAATAACATCCAAAAAAAAGCAGGTGTAGCAATACTCATATCGGATAATGCTGACTACAAGACAGGAAAAGTACTCAGAGATAAAAATGGCCATTTCATAATGGCTAAGGGGACACTGAATCAAGAAGACATAACAATTCTTAATATATATGCACCAAACCAAGGAGCACCAAAATATATAAGACAGCTACTTATTGACCTTAAAACAAAAACTGACAAAAATACAATCATACTTGGAGACCTCAATACACCGCTGACGGCTCTAGATCGGTCATCCAAACAGAGAATCAACAAAGACATAGTGGCCTTAAACAAAACACTAGAGCACCTGGATATGATAGACATCTACAGGACATTTCATCCCAAAGTGACTGAGTATACATTTTTCTCCAGTGTACATGGATCATTCTCAAGAATTGACCATATGTTGGGCCACAAAAACAACATCAGCAAATTCAGAAAAATTGAAGTTGTACCAAGCATATTTTCTGATCATAAAGCCTTGAAACTAGAATTCAACTGCAAAAAAGAGGAAAAAAATCCCACAAAAATGTGGAAACTAAACAACATACTTTTAAAAAATGAATGGGTCAAAGAAGAAATAAGTGCAGAGATCAAAAGATTTATACAGACTAATGAAAATGACAATACGACATATCAGAATCTATGGGATGCAGCAAAAGCAATGATAAGAGGGAAGTTCATATCACTTCAGGCATATATGAACAAACAAGAGAGAGCCCAAGTGAACCACTTAACTTCCCACCTTAAGGAACTAGAAAAAGAAGAACAAAGACAACCCAAAACCAGCCGAAGAAAGGAGATAATAAAAATCAGAGCAGAAATAAATGAATTAGAGAACAGAAAAACTATAGAAAAAATTAATAGAACAAGGAGCTGGTTCTTTGAAAAGATCAATAAAATTGACAAACCCTTGGCAAGACTTACCAAGGAAAAAAGAGAAAGAACTCATATAAACAAAATCCAAAATGAAAGAGGAGAAATCACCACGGACACCATAGATATACAAAGAATTATTGTAGAATACTATGAAAAACTTTATGCCACTAAATTCAACAACCTAGAAGAAATGGATAAATTTCTAGAACAATACAACCTTCCTAGACTGAGTCAAGAAGAAGCAGAAAGCCTAAACAGACCTATCAGTAGAGAAGAAATAGAAAAAACCATTAAAAACCTCCCCAAAAATAAAAGTCCAGGCCCTGACGGCTATACCAGAGAATTTTATCAAACATTCAAAGAAGACTTGGTTCCTATTCTACTCAAAGTCTTCCAAAAAATTGAAGAAGAAGCAATACTTCCAAACACATTTTATGAGGCCAACATAACCCTCATACCAAAACCAGGCAAGGATGGCACAAAAAAAGAAAACTACAGACCAATATCTCTAATGAATACAGATGCTAAAATACTAAACAAAATACTAGCAAATCGAATACAACAACATATTAAAAAAATAATACATCATGATCAAGTGGGATTCATCCCAGAATCTCAAGGATGGTTCAACATACGTAAAACGGTTAACGTAATACACCATATCAACAAAACAAAGAACAAAAACCACATGATCTTATCAATAGATGCAGAAAAGGCTTTCGATAAAATACAACACAATTTTATGTTTAAGACTCTCAACAAAATAGGTATAGAAGGAAAATATCTCAACATGATAAAGGCCATATATGATAAACCATCAGCTAACATCATATTAAATGGCACTAAACTGAAGGCTTTCCCCCTTAAATCAGGAACAAGACAGGGTTGTCCACTCTCTCCACTCTTATTTAATGTGGTACTAGAGGTTCTCGCCACAGCAATCAGACAAGACAAAGAAATAAAAGGCATCCATATCAGAAAAGAAGAAGTAAAGGTATCACTTTTTGCAGATGATATGATCCTATACATCGAAAACCCCAAAGAATCCACAAAAAGACTACTAGAAACAATAAGCCAATACAGTAAGGTCGCAGGATACAAAATTAACATACAGAAGTCAATAGCCTTTCTATATGCCAACAATGAAACAACTGAGAAGGAACTCAAAAGAATAATCCCCTTCACGATTGCAACAAAAAAAATAAAATACTTAGGAATAAACATAACAAAGAATGTAAAGGACTTATATAATGAAAACTATAAACCATTGTTAAGGGAAATTGAAAAAGATATAATGAGATGGAAGAATATACCTTGTTCTTGGCTAGGAAGAATAAATATAATCAAGATGGCTATATTACCCAAAGCAATATATAAATTCAATGCAATTCCCATCAAACTTCCAATGACGTTTTTTAAAGAAATAGAGCAAAAAATCATCAGATTTATATGGAACTATAAAAAACCCCGAATAGCCAAAGCAATCCTAAAGAAAAAGAATGAAGCTGGGGGCATTACAATACCTGACTTCAAACTCTATTATAGGGCCACGACAATCAAAACAGCATGGTATTGGCAGAAAAATAGACACTCAGACCAATGGAACAGAATAGAAAGTCCAGAAATAAAACCACATATATATAGTCAAATAATTTTTGATAAAGGGGCCAACAACACACAATGGAGAAAAGAAAGCCTCTTCAATAAATGGTGCTGGGAAAACTGGAAAGCCACATGCAAAAGAATGAAACTGGACTACAGTTTGTCCCCCTGTACTAAAATTAACTCAAAATGGATCAAAGATCTAAACATAAGACCTGAAACAATTAAGTACATAGAAGAAGACATAGGTACTCAACTCATGGACCTGGGTTTTAAAGAGCATTTTATGAATTTGACTCCAATGGCAAGAGAAGTGAAGGCAAAAATTAATGAATGGGACTACATCAGACTAAGAAGTTTTTGCTCAGCAAGAGAAACTGATAACAAAATAAACAGAAAGCCAACTAAATGGGAAATGATATTTTCAAACAACAGCTCAGATAAGGGCCTAATATCCAAAATATACAAAGAACTCATAAACTCAACAACAAACAAACAAACAATCCCATAAAAAAAATGGGAAGAGAATATGAACAGACACTTCTCCCAGGAAGAAATACAAATGGCCAACAGATATATGAAAAGATGCTCATCTTCTTTAGCTATTAGAGAAATGCAAATCAAAACAGCAATGAGATACCACCTCACACCTGTTAGATTAGCTATTATTAGCAAGACAGGTAATAGCAAATGTTGGAGAGGCTGTGGAGAAAAAGGAACCCTCATACACTGTTGGTGGGAATGTAAAGTAGTACAACCATTATGGAAGAAAGTATGGTGGTTCCTCAAAAAACTGAAAATAGAACTACCTTATGACCCAGCAATCCCTCCACTGGGTATATACCCCAAAAACTCAGAAACATTGATACGTAAAGACACATGCAGCCCCATGTTTATTGCAGCATTGTTCACAGTGGCCAGGACATGGAAACAACCAAAAAGCCCGTCAATAGATGACTGAATAAAGAAGATGTGGCACATATACACTATGGAATACTACTCAGCCATAAGAAATGATGACATCGGAACATTTACAGCAAAATGGTGGGATCTAGATAACATGATACGAAGCGAAATAAGTAAATCAGAAAAAACCAGGAACTGCATTATTCCATACGTAGGTGGGACATAAAAGTGAAACTAAGAGACATTGATAAGAGTGTGGTGGTTACGGGGGGGAGGGGGGAATGGGAGAGGGAAAGGGGGAGGGGGAGGGGCACAAAGAAAACAAGATAGAAGGTGACAGAGGACAATCTGACTTTGGGTGACGGGTATGCATCATAATTGAACGACAAGATACCCTGGTCTTGTTATCTTTGAATATATGTATCCTGATTTATTGATGTCACCCCATTAAAAAAATAAAATTATTTAAAAAAAAAAAAACTGGTGTAGCAATATTTATATCAGACAAAATAGACTTTAAAACAAAGACTATGGTAAGGGATAAAGAAGGTCACTACCTATTGATAAAGGGAGCAATCCAACAGGAAGATATAACCATTATAAATATCTATACACCTATTATAGAAGCACATAAATATATAAAGCAGACATTGATGGATATAAAGGGTGAGATCAACAGCAATACTATAATACTAGGGGATTTCAATACCCCACTAACATCACTAGATAGATCCTCAAGAAAAAAAATTAACAAAGAAACAGCAGACTTAAAGGACAACATAGATCAACTGGATTTAATAGATATCTTTAGAACCTTTCACCCTAAAGCAGCAGAATATGCATTTTTTTCATGTGCTAATGGTACCTTCTCTATGATAGACCACATTTTAGGACACAAAAGTGGTCTCAAAAAATTTAGGATGATTGAAATCATATCAAGCACTTTCTCTGATCACAATGGCATGAAACTAAAAGTCAACCACAACAGAAAAACTAAAAAATACTCAAACACTTGGAAACTACATAGGATGTTATTAAATAATGAATATGTTAACAATGAGATCAAAGAAGAAATAAAAATTCTTAGAAACAAATGATAATGAGCATATATCAATCAAAATGTATGGGACACAGCAAAAGCAGTTCTGAGTGGGAAGTTCATAGTACTACAGGCATACCATAAGAAGCTAGAAGAACCTCAAATAAACAACCTAACCCTGCATCTAAAAAAAAACTAGAAAAAAAACAGCATGTAAAGTCTAGAGGTAGTAGAAGGAAGGAAATAATAAAGATCAAAGCAGAAATAAATGACATAGAGACTAAAGAAACAATACAGAGGATCAATGCAACCAAAAGCTGGTTCTATCAAAGGGTAAACAAGATCGATGAACCCTTAACCAGACTCGCCAAGAAAAAAGGAGAGAGGACTCAAATAAATAAGATTAGAAATGAGAGTGGAGAAATTACAACTGACACAACAGAAATACAAAATATTGTAAGAAAATGCTATAAAGAACTGTATGCCAAAAAATTGGACAATTTACATGAAATGGACAAATTCCTTGAAACATATAATCTTTCAAAAATCAGTCTGGAAGAATCAGAAAACCTAAACAGATTGATTACAACAAATGAGATCAAAACAGTTATCAAAAAACTCCTAACAAACAAAAGCCCTGGGCCAGATGGCTTCACAGGTGAATTCTACCAAATATTCAAAGAAGAACTAATTCCTATCCTTCTCAAGCTATTTCAAAAAATTGAAGAAAAAGAAAAGGAAGACTTCTCAGCTCCTTTTATGAGGCAAGCATAATTCTTAATTCCAAAACCAGGCAAAGACAACACAAAGAAAGAAAATTATAGGCCAATATCCCTGATGAATTTAGATGCTAAAATCCTCAATGAAATATTAGCAAACCAGATCCAGCAATACATGAAAAAAATCATACATCATGATTAAGTGGAATTTATTCTGTGGAGACAAGGATGGTACAATATTTGCAAATTAATCAATGTGATTCATCACATAAACAAAAGGAAGGAAAAAAACCACATGATAATTTCAATAGATGCAGAAAAAGTATTTGATAAAATCCAGCACCCATTTATGATCAAAACTCTTAGCAAAGTGAAAATACAGGGAACATACCTCAACATGATAAAGGCCATCTATGACAAACCCACTGCCAACATCATAATTAATGGACAAAAACTAAAAGCAATCCCCCTAACATCAGGAACAAGGCAGGTGTGCCCCTTTTCACCACTCGTATTCAACATAGTACTGGAAGTCCTAGCCACAGCAATCAGGCAAGAAGAAGAAATAAAAGGCATCCAAATTGGAAAAGAAGAAGTAAAACTATCATTATTTGGAGATGATATGATATTGTATATAAAAAACCCTAAAGTCTCAGTCAAAAAACTACTGGACCTGATAAATGAATTCAGCAAGGTAGCAGTATATAAAATTATTATACAGAAATTAGAGGCATTTTAATACATCAACAATGAACTGTCTGAGAGAGAAATTGAGAAAACATTCCCCTTCATTACTGAAACAAAAAAATAAAGTACTGAGAAGTAAATTTAACCAAGGAGGTAAAAGACTTGTACTCAGAAAATTATAAAACATTGACAAAAGAAATCAAGGAAGATACAAACAAGTGGAAGCATATACCACGTTCATGGATAGAAAGAATAAACCACCAAACAGGTCAGAGAGGATCCTGGATTCTCGTCTGCTCCGGGCTTTCACCCTAGGGCACCTCACTGTCTCTGATCATTATTCTAGCTCTGAACATTTTCATAGCATATGCATGTACAACTCACTCTCCAAATGAAAAACAGAACTGTGAGCAATATTTAGTGGGACACAAATTTTATTCCAAACAGGATAAAGGGAACCCTCCTGCACTGCTAGTGGGAATGCAGACTGGTGCAGCCACTGGGGAAAACAGTATGGAGATTCCTCAAGAAATTAAAAATCAAACTGCCTTTTGACCCAACTATTCCACTCTTAGTAATACATCCTAAGATACCAAATCACTGATGCAAAAGAGAAATACACCCCCACGTTTATTGCATCATTGTTTACAACAGCCAAGATCTAGAAACAGCCAAAGTGTTCATCAATGGACAAGTGGATTAAAAAATTATTAAATCATTAAAACATCTGCATTACCCAAAGCAGTTTATAAATTCAATGCAATTCCTATTAAAATGCCAATGGCATATGTTAATGATAAAGAACAAATATTCCAAAAATTTATATGGAACCAAAAAGGAACACAAGTAGCCTCAGCAATCTTAAAAAAGAAAAATATATTGGGTAATATTACACTTCCTGATATCAAGTTATACTTGATATATCAAGTTATACTACAAGGCAATTGTACTCAAAACAGCTTGGTACTGGCATAGTAACAGGCTTATAGATCAATGGAACAGAACAAAGAACCCAGAAATAAACCTACACCTTTATGGACAATTAAGATTTGACAAAGGAGGTAAGAGCATACAATAGAGTAAAAACAGTCTCTTTAACAAATGATGGTGGGAAAATTGGACATGTACTTGCAAAAAAATGAAACTAGACCACCAACTAACACCATTCACAAAAATAAACTCAAAATGGGTAAAAGACTTAAGTGTCAGTCATGAAACCATAAGCATCTTGGAAGAAAACATAGGCAGTAAGCTCTCTGACATCTCTCCCAGCAATATTTTTGCTGACTGATCTCCATGGCAAAGTGAAATAAAAGACAGGATAAACAAATGGGACTATATCAAACTAAAAAACCTTTTCACAGCTAAAGACAATAAGAACAGATAAAAAGACAAACTGCACAATGGGAGAACATATTGGACAATACATCTTATAAGGGGTTAATAACCAAAATTTATAAAGAACTTGTAAAACTCAACACCAGGAAGGTAAACAATCTAATCAAAAAATGGGCAAAAGAAATGAATAGACAGTCCTCCAAAAGGACATACAGACAGCCAATAGGTATAAGAAAAAATGTTCAACATCACTAATCATTAGAGAAATGCAAATTAAACTCACGATGAGATACCACCTCATACCTGTCGGAATGGCACTCATTAACAAAACAACAGAGAATAAGTGCTGGTAAGGGTGCGGAGAAAAGGGAACCCTCCTGCACTGCTGGTGGGAATGCAGACTGGTGCAGCCACTGTGGAAAACAGTATGGAGATTCCTCAAAAAATTAAAAATCAAACTGCCTTTTGACCTAACTATTCCACTTTTAGTAATACATCCTAAGATACCAAATCACTGATGCAAAAGAGAAATACACCCCCATGTTTATTGCATCATTGTTTACAATAGCCAAGATCTGGAAACAGCCAAAGTGTCCATCAATGGACAAGTGGATTAAAAAATTATGCTCCATATACACAATCAAATACTACACGGCCATGAAAAAAATGGAAATCTTACCTTTTGCGACAACATAGTTGGACCTGGAAACTATTCTGCTAGGTGAAATAAGCCAAGCAGAGAAAGAAAAATATCATATGACCTCACTCATTTGAGGAAGCTAATAAACAATGTGAACTGAGGAACAGAATAGAGAAAAAGAAAAAAAAAGAGGCTTATAAAGTTGCTTTTATGGGGTGAGTCTCTCCTCCTGACTCCCCCTTTTTTGTTTGTGTAGTTGAGGCTTAAGAAGACCACTGGCTCTATATTCAGTACCCCTAAGTTTGTGTGAATTTTTCAAGCTCCTGGGCCCCTAAGAATGTCCTAATGTTCCCTTTTGTTTTCCTTTCAGGACAATCCTTCTTCTAAAATCCTTCCTTCTTTTCTTACCTTTGTCAACTTTCTCAGTCACTTCTCTTTTTGTTTCTTCCCTCTGCACAAACCGTCTACAACCTGCACAAACCTGCAACTTACACAAATATTCTGCAACTTACATAAACTTCCTTATCTATTCAAAAATAACAAGCTTTCTGAACTTGTTTACTTCCTACCTTTTCCTTTCAAAAATATCTCCATACCTTTTACCTTTTATCATTAAAAGTATAAGATTTCTTTCTAATTAATCAGAATTCTCAACTTCTGAAAACCTTAACTTTCAGTGAGGACAAAGTTAGTAATTAGCAGTTTTAGAATGCTACTTTTATGAATATATTTATGAACTTTAGAAACGGTTTTCTTTATTGGCAAACACATGTATATTTTCAAAAGATACTGTAAAGGTAACAGGAACCTTTGGTAAACCTAGGCAAAACTAGTATAGTGTTTCTTAAGAACATCAAAAGATAATCATATTTAAACTAGTAGTAATATGAAATGCTTTCTTAGACCACCTTGTTTAAAAAAATTGGGATAGTTTTATATTTTACAGTATCATTAATAATTTTTCTGTTGTTCTCAGGATTACAGTAGTTCTCTGGTCTCCAGGAGAAGGCGTCAAGATATTTAAATGGCCTAGTTTCTCTTTTTCCTTCCTTAAATTATCCTCAGGGTACTTCTAAGGGCCAAATTGAGATTATCCAAATTAAAGTATTAAGTCTAGTTTTAACTTGGCCTAGTAATTTGCAAAAACACAACAAGAATAATAATTGGTCATATTGGCTTTTTACAATCTGCTTTGTAGGCTCTTTATAAGGAATTTTTAGATTGAAGTTTTGGGGGGTTTTCCTTTAATTCCTTTCGTTCATTTTAGAGAGGAGAGAGAGAAAGAAAAAAAAAAGAGAGAGAGAGAGGGAAGAGGGAGGAGCAGGAAGCATCAACTTCCATATATGCCTTGACCAGGCAAGCCTAGGGCTTCAAACGGGCGACCCAGCATTCCAGGTTGACATTTCATCCACTGAGCCACCACAAGCCAGGTTAGACTGAGTTTAAATTAGCCTCTCAGGGCACACACAGAAGCCATACTACACAGTTGTTATTAGGATCAGCCCGTAATTTTCCTGACAATATCCTTCTAGCCACAGTTATAACAGGTTTGTGGCCTTGGTCACAGCCTGTCTCCCTTTCCAAATCCCCAAGTTTCTCCTGAAGGACTTGTCCCAAGGACACTCCAAAAACCTTTCCAGAGTGGGGAAGTTGCTTAAGGAGAAGGGTTGGTCAGGTGAAGGAGATACTTCATGAAAAAGTTGCCTTAGTGGGAGGTTGAGCAAGGGGAATTTGAGTTTAAAGCAGCCTTGCGTTTAAAGGCACCCTGGACCCAAACCTAACATTCTAGCCCTTTGTTTTTTAAGGAAATAGGGCAAAGGTCTCTTCTTCTGCAGGTACTCCCTGCTGGTTAGGGTCCGTGAAATAGCTAGGAGAAGGCTGTGGTCTGTGGTTCGGGCTAGGTGGTGAGAACAGTTTTACACACACTTTCAAATCTGAAGGGGTCACTTTGTATCCAGTCTTGATTGCTTCAACCGTCCCCTTGGTAAAAGTGCTTTCCCAATCTTCTAAGTCTGAACTTCCCCTTCACATACCAAAGCCATTGTTGCTGCATCCTGAGCAAGAAGGCACTTAAATTCCAACCCAACACCTGCAGCCCACAGGAGTCCCCACAGCTGTAACCTGTGACTCCACTGCTCAGGGGAAAGGGAATCCCCCATGATGGAGGAGAGATGAAGGGAAAGGGAAACCCCTGGCCTGATCCCTGAAAGTGACCTCACCGCAAACATTAACGGGCTTTTCTCCTGCTGCTTGTGTCCCTTACCAAACAGGATGAGTGAACATCCTCTTCCTTTGCCAGGTTTTGGGAGGTCATTTCTTCTGGATCCTCACTTGGGGGACCACTTGTTGCTGCAACAATGAACTACTCAGAGTAACAAGCCTGTCGTTTGGTTCCTGTTCCTCACATGGAGCTCCACTTGTTGTGGTGACAATGAACTATCTATTTGGGGACCAGATGACACACTCTGAGGGGCTGAGAGGCAACAGCCCCAGTCAGCAGACAGAAGGACTGAAGCCCCATCCCCAGCCTTCCTTGGATATTTATTAGAAAGTACAAATGACTGAAGGAAGCAGACAGAAGAAGTTTCCAGGGGCTGAAGTAAAGTGCATGGAACATGCTGCCTTCTAATCTCTGTTCTGAGAGCCTAAACATATTCTGTGTTGCTGAGTCTTATCCTGCTGTTTTGCTGTTTCCAGTGCACACTGTTTCCAGTACGGTCAGAGAGGATCCTGGATTCTCATCTGCTCTGGGTTTTTGCCCTAGGGCACCCCACTGTCTCTGATCATTATTCTAGCTCTGAACATTTTCATAGCATATGCCCACAATAAGATGTTATGATAAATACATCTCATAAGGAGCTGAATGAGGGCTGTTAAGATTCATTCTATCTATGGAGAGTATTATTTTTGGTGAAAATAAGGCAATTTATCACAATTTTCATCCTTCGAGGTCCTAATTCTGAAAATGCTCATCCCATGACTGTGCAGAGTAGGAAGGGGTAAGGTCGTGGTGTGATGCCAATTGATTAAACTTAATCCTTTAGACTATGAGCTAACAATGTCATTGTGATCTATCACTTCAAATCATTTTATACCTGATCTTGGGCCTAGGACAGAGAAGTGACCAAAATAATTTTTAACAACTAATCCGCCATGGCTGAACTAGGTCCGTCCTTAAGTTATTCAAAGCAAAGACATATAAACTAGTCTCCACAGAAAAATTTGTGTCCCACTAAATAGTGTTCACAGTTCTGTTTTTCATTTGGAGAGTGAGTTGTACATGCAGAGTCAGTGCAATGTTGGAGCTGACAGATGATGTACACGCAGAGTCAGTGCCGTGTAGGAGCTAACAGATGATGTACACGCAGAGTCAGTGCTGTGTAGGAGCTGACATATGTTGTATAACCATCTGTCTTTCTCAAATAGAACAAAGATGTATTTGATGTGGAGCTGGGACATAAGAACCAGTGTCACCATATGACACATATACCCTAAAACTATATGAGGTCATCAAGACCCAGAAGTGAGGTCTGAAATGAGTCCATTCCCCCACAGACCTGCTGATCAGTTGGAGACTTGGCTAGAGGAACCCTGATATTGCAACAGCAGCCGGAGGACATGAGTCACCAGCGCACCTGCTGAGGACAGGGGTTCAAAGATCCTGTGTCATAAAATGGAGAATATCTATCCCTACCCACTAACTTCATGGACTTTTAGTTCCAATATCAAGTAGTGAGGATAATAAGGTCCTGTGAACAGTCACATCAATGCAATCATAAAACAGTAAATTAAGTGATTGGAAAGCAATGATCTTATTTTATCTAAGAGAAGCCCTGACGGAACCAGAGCCAATTCAGAAGCAGGCGGTGTTAGCTCCCAGATAAACAGTTCCTTCCCTGGCAGAGTCGGTGAGATTCTATCTGACATTTGCTTTTAAGGATAAGATGATTAATTCTGTTTCACTTATTACTTATAATTTTAATATTATTGCATAAGAGTAATAGCTGACATTTCCTGCCAGATACGGTGCTGAACATTTCCCTGAATTAATATATTTATCCTAACATGAACTCTATGATATCACCCTTATTTACAGATGATGAAATTGAAGTAAGAGGGTCAGCACCCTGCAGAAGACTCTACAGGTAGAAAGTTGCAGAGCTCAGCTTGAATCTAGGTAGTTGGTTCTAATATTGGGCTCTACACAACAACTCAATAAATGAAAAGTTCTAAATTTGACTCAGAGGTGCAGTCCTCCTAAATGACAAGTGAAACCATCAGCTAGGAGAGTATAGCATCTGATTTGATTTGGAATCTTGCTTGATATTTTTTAAAAGAGTAAATTAGAGTAAGAAGTTTGTTTGATTTGATTTGAAATGTCGCCTAATAGTTTTCAATAAGTAAGATTAAATAAGAAATTAGGAGTTGAAAGGTAGTCTTCCTCTTTCACTGCTTTCTCTCAGAAACCAAACACCTCTGATTTCTTTTCAATTGTCCCCAGCCCACTGACCTTTCTCCCTCCACTGCCAAAGGAGCCTTGGCACAGCAGGCATCATCTCACACTAAAAATGCTCCCTAAAAACTGGAAAGCCACATGCAAAAGAATGAAACTCGACTACAGCCTGTCCCCGTGTACTAAAATTAATTCAAAATGGATCAAAGACCTAAACATAAGACCTGAAACAATAAAGTACATAGAAGAAGACATAGGTACTAAAATCATGGACCTGGGTTTTAAAGAACATTTTATGAACTTGACTCCAATGGCAAGAGAAGTGAAGGCAAAGATAAATCAATGAGACTACATCAGAATAAAAAGTTTTTGCTCAGCAAGAGAAACTGATATCAAAATAAACAGACAGCCAACTAAATGGAAAATGATATTTTCAAACAACAGCTCAGATAAGGGCCTAATATCCAAAATTTACAAAGAACTCATAAAACTCAACAACAAACAAACAAACAATCCAATAAAAAAATGGGAAGAGGACATGAACAGACACTTCTCCCAGGAAGAGATACAAATGGCCAACAGATACATGAAAAGATGCTCAGCTTCATTAGTTATTAGAGAAATGCAAATCAAAACTACAATGAGATACCACCTCACCCCTGTTAGATTAGCTATTATCAACAAGACGGGTAATAGCAAATGTTGGAGAGGCTGCGGAGAAAAGGGAACTCTCATCCACTGTTGGTGGGACTGTAAAGTAGTACAACCATTATGGAGGAAAGTATGGTGGTTCCTCAAAAACTGCAAATAGAACTACCTTATGACCCAGCAATCCCTCTACTGGGTATATACCCCAAAACCTCAGAAACATTGATACGTAAAGACACATGTAGCCCCATGTTCATTGCAGCACTGTTCACAGTGGCCAAGACATGGAAACAACCAAAAAGCCCTTCAATAGAAGACTGGATAAAGAAGATGTGGCACATATACACTATGGAATACTACTCAGCCATAAGAAATGATGACATCAGATCATTTACAGCAAAATGGTGGGATCTTGATAACATTATACGGAGTGAAATAAGTAAATCAGAAAAAAACAAGAACTACATGATTCCATACATTGGTGGAACATAAAAACGAGACTAAGAGACATGGACGAGAGTGTGGTGGTTACCAGGGCTGGGGGGAGGGAGGACATGGGAGGGAGGGAGGGAGAGAGTTAGGGGGAGGGGGAGGGGCACAGAGAACTAGATAGAGGGTGGCGGAGGACAATCTGACTTTGGGCGAGGGGTATGCAACATAATTTAATGACAAAATAACCTAGACATGTTTTCTTTGAATATATGTACCCTGATTTATTAATGTCATCCCATTACCATTAATAAAAATTTATTTAAAAAAATAAAAATAAAAAAATAAAAATAAAAATGCTCCCTAATCCACCTGAGTAGTTTGTTAATTCACAGTCCTGCACACCCAGGGGTACTTGCTGACCCTCGTCCTGTCCCGGCACCAGGCTGACAGAGATCAGCAAACCAGAAATGGACTGGAATTAAGGAGCCACATCCCAGGGGCCTCCTGTCAATCACTGAGTATACATTTCTAACCCCAACCTCGGTGTTGCTACAACGGAGATGTCAGGGTGCCATCAATGTCTATCTTTGACCAAGTCCCTTGGTTCTGTGACACATAAGCATGTTATTATTCCTCATTGAGAAAGTTAGGGCTAAAAGCCAGTCCTGGTGATGTGCCACATCCTTTGTGGGCAGGACCAGAGAGGCTTACTGGGTACAAATAATCCCAGGCTCCCAGGCTGCTGAGCCAGCTCCTAATTTCTCAGTGCTGCTAGAGCTGGACTCAAAGCAAAGTAGACCATGAAGCTGTTTCTGACTGTCCTGTTGGTCACTCTGGCCTTTGGCTGCTCTGAGGGTGAGTATCATGTCCAATGTGAGTACCATCAGCCCAGGTAAGTAACCTTCTCCCAACTAGGTGACTTATTAGGGAAGGAAGGAGGTGGTGAACAGATCACAATCTAAATTTTTCCCACCACTTAGGGACTAGCACCCAACAGCCAAGGCTCATTGTATCAATTTCCGATGTTCTGGAATTTTCTCAGACATCATTGCAGGCTTATTTTCAGAGTTCTCCGCTGGAAGGCTCACTCCAATGCTGTGTCCCTGAACAAATGCTTAACTTCTCCAAGTCATCTCTTGTCCTTGCTTTTCACAGTTGTCACCCAGAATGGCTCTGACAGTGCTGAGATGACGTGTGTCAAAGGCCAGCTCCAGATCCCATCAGACATTCTGCTTCCCAGCAGGTGCCGTTTGAGTCCACAGCTTGTGAACTCCCGGATTCAGACTCATACGATGTGCAGGCTGGAAGGGCTTTAGCAGAGTTCTCAGTTCAGGAAGAGCCAGTGTTGTCTGAGTCTCCAAATGATCAATTTCCCATGGGCTCTGAGAACCGGCAGAACCTCAGCCAGTCAACACATACTGCTCGTTCTCTAGGCGTCCGGCCAGGATTTGGAGACCCAGTGACATTGTTAGGTCGGCAACTGCTGCTTTTCTGGGTTTGTTCTAGGCATTTGTCGAAGAATACTTTAGTGTGTCTTCACCCCTCAACACGGACCCAAGTCCTTTTGAGTCATTCTCTTTCATCTGCCTTTCTGAACCTCCTCCTGTTTTTCCCTGTAGCCTCTGATCTGACCCTCTCACCATCTCTGCATAGCTGCTGTCTGATCCAGTCAGATCAGAGCCTGCTAGGGCACATTATGGGCTGCAGGTGGTTGCAAAGACTTGGGGGAAGGGTAAAGAATCTAGACCAGAGAATGTGGTTACTTCGGGTCTCAGCACAATCCCAGTGGGGTCGGTAGTAAGCCCCAGTCCCCACCTCCCACCTTCTCTAAGGAATTCTGTACATCAGTGCAGGACACAAGAGCCATCACGACATGCATAAATTCAGATGCGTGAAAATCATAAAGACCTTTTTTCAGAAGCTTTTAGCCATCTTCATCCAATGATGTAGTTCTATAATTTAACTTAGTCTCATCTTCCAATATTTAATACTTTTCCTCACTCCTGTCCAGATTTAATCCCCTTTCTCTTACCTCTAGTAAGCTCTGATTCTGCCATTCATTATTGAAGACTGATTACTCAAATCTCCTTTCCCCCCCATATCAACAGTAAAAAAAGGTGTCAGTTTATTGACAGGGAAGCTTTAATTTTTGAAATCTGGGGACTGTGAATTTTAGCAATGCAAGAGAGTCTTAGAAAGTGGCCGGTGTACTTTACAAAGTATAAGCCTGAATAGAGATCGGCCAACCTGGATTTCCAGACCGAGCTCTGCGGCTTGCCTTGGGATCCCAAGAAAGTCACGACTTCTAGAATTTTGCATTGTCCTTGGCACAGTTATGAGATGTGACCACAATTCTCCTGAGGTTCTTTTTCATTAGAATGTCAGAAAGTCAAGTGAAATAGTGTTTTTCCTTATATTAATTTTATTTCTTTTGCTTCCACTCTAGCACTTCCACAAGTGTGTCCAGCCCTTGTTGCTGACATCAATAAGTACTTTCTGAAATCAGCCAGCAACTTCTATACCAGCCTTCAGAAATACAACGCACCTCCCGAAGCAGTTTTCGCAGCTATGCAATTTAAAGGATGCGTAGATAATTTGACCCTTGAAGGCAGAGAGAAATTCCAAAAATTTTGGGTAATTTCTTTCTCTGTTGGCATAGAAGTTGTAGTTCAGCTGCGCAGCCAGGAGGGAGGTCAGGGTGCTGCTCTGGGGACACAGGGTGTGAAGGCAGCTGTCCCTCTGCTCACCTCTGATCGAGTGGCCCGTGCACACCAGCTCCATGATAACGTGACACCTGCTGAGCTGGACTAAGGCTGCACACAGCGCTGGGCATGACCGTCCTTCTCAGGTCGCCTACCTGGACACCAGGATCCCCACAGTGTCCTGAGGAGAGGGACAGCCAGGCCCACAGGGTGTGATATGGCAGGACCAGAGACTGTTTCCCCAGCCCCAGCAGGACGGGCCCCTCACCCAGTGACACAGTCCCTGGGACTCTCATGGAAGGTCTGGGAGGGAGAAGGGGACAGAGCTAGAGGGAGAGAGCTGGCCCCGCCTTCTGTCAGGATGGAAGGGCAGCTGCTGGGGGCTCTGTCAGCTCTCAGAGAGCCGAAGCCACCCCAGTACCTCACCCCACGTTTCCCAGCCAGGGGGCCGCGACCCTCCCTGTGTCCTCTGCAGCCCTGTGTGGAGCTGAAACACTTCAATCATGTCCTCATGGAGAGATCACACAGATGTAAAGGTGTCTCTCAGCACGTCCGCCCCTGGAATTAAGTCAGGTTTCACACAAATGTCCTCACTAGCTGGATTCTCATGTGGGGAAGTCCATGTGCCATGTGGGGAATGTCCACTCCTGGAGGCGGGACTTCTGCAAGCAGAATGGCTAGGTCTCCTCCCGTCCAGTCCCGGTCCCTCAACCCTGCATTCCTGTTAGTGACGACTGGAGTCCTCATCCTGGGACTCAGAGAAAGGACACCGGCTGCTCTGCCCAACTCCTGAGCCTCCTCCTCGCTCCACTAGAGACCTGAGCCCTTCTCTGGGGACACGCAGGGTTTATCTGCGGGGTGTGGACATGGTTCTCTCCTGACTCGCACGGTCTGTGCAGACTGGACCAGGACTATTGAATTCCCCACACGCACGGCTACCTGCCTGGTGCCTCCATTCCCTTTGCTGGTTGCAGTTCCTTCCACATCTGGGTTGTGAACAACAGTCTGTGTTAACATGGCTTCTGCAGGAGCTTCATGACTGATGTTTCTTTTTTTCTTCTATTTCAGAGCAATGTTGTGGCGAAATGTAACAGTTAGATTTAACAATCTTCCATGAAAGTTCCCTGTCGTTCAATGATGACCTGATCTTTCTTGGACAATGTGAAGGTTTCAACGTCTTGCTTTAATAAATTTTTTTCCTGCACTGTCTTGTTTTATCCAACAGTCTCTGGCTTGAGTTGGGTGGTTTCATCATGAAGTGGCCTGTGGGTGGTTTCAGGAGTAAAATAGGGAGAACAGCGTCCAGGGACCATGGCGACCTGAGTGCAGGAGTCCAGGCGGGAACATTGGCTCAGGAGCCATCCTGCATGATTCCACAGATGCCTGGTCACATGGCCCCGAGGGCAGGGCGGTTGAAGGTAAAGCCTTGAGAAAGTCCTGCTCCAGGGCGCGGACTGCGGAGACCACAGCCTGACGGCGGTCACATGGTTCCCACCAGCAGCATCGCTGCTACTGCGCCCTTATTGTCAGCACTAACCCTGCTCGATCCTCACTCCATCCCTGGGGTCAATGCTCGGATGGCCCCGTGTGACATGATCTCTGTCCACTTCTCCACTTGTAGTGAATCCGCAGGGTTCAACCTTCGCTTACTCCCTGCACTCTGCACATGCGCATTGCTCACCTCCACCCCGGCTACCGCTTCCTCCCTCAGGGTCTCCCTATATCCCCGGACACAGGGTCTATCCCCATGTGAACAGCTCCATGCACACCATCCACACTTACTGCAGGAGGAACTCGTCAGATGAGCACAGTGTCTCCCCACCTACTGCTCTTCCATGAGCCCATCCAGGCTACTGCGCCCCCGTCCAATGAGGCAGCTGACTCAGATGATGGATACATCACAGATCATAGTTTTTTCCAGTGACTGCTGTGACACAGCCACACGCTTGGTGGCTTTAGTTCAGTTCTTTTCTCCAGGTACGGAGGTCAAGAGTCTAAAATCTGTAACTTTTGCTGAAATCACAGTGCCAGGAGGCCATGCTGGCTCTGGAACATCGAGGGGAACATCTATCCCTGGTGCCTCCAGCTGAGGGCTGATGACTGTTCTCGTCTGGTATCTACACCCCTCCAATCTCTGCCCCATAAGGGGTCCTTGCAGTATTTTTTTCTCTGTGTATGAATATTTCCAGGTCTCCTTCATGTACAATATATAGAATGGCATTTAGAGTTCATGAGGATCCTCTTCCTAACTCAACATCTCTGACTTTATCACATCTACAAAGTCCGGGTTGAAATGGGGAAGACATGAGACATTCAGGTTTTGGTGTGGATTTGTTTGGTGCCATTATGAGCCTACTTCAGCTACTTTGTATGCCAACCTTAAGAGTCCACTAAGTCCTGCCTTCTTCATGGCCAAGCCTCCCTTGAACATCTTTTATGACTTTGAACTACTAGAGGTCATGTGTTTATAAATGTTTCAAGTAAGTGGCCTTATTATTAGACCTGCACCCTTTCTCCAATTATAAAGGACATAGCTATAAAAAATATGGTTGGCAACGGAATACTACGCGGCTGTGAAAAAAAAGGAAATCTTACCTTTTGCGATAACATGGATGGACCTGGAGATTATTATGCTAAGTGAAATAAGACAGGCAGAGAAAGAAAGATATCATATGACCTCACTCATTTGAGGAATCTAATGAACAATGTGAAGTAAGGAAGGAATAGAGGCATAAGTGGGATCAAAGGGACTAGAGGGAAAGCAGTCAGAGGGAAGGGGGATGAGAGGATGGAATAAGAGAAGGAAAAGAGATTAGCAAAATTATAAATACATAACACAGTGTTATAGAGAGCAAGACAGCAAATCCTGGAGGGAAGAAAAGAAGGCATTGGGAGGAGGGGGCTGGGGGGTATCAAGGGGAACACGGGGGGGGGGAGATATATATGGCAGGACATGTGAATCTATGTCAACACAATAATTTAAAATCAATTAAAAAATTTTAAAAAACTGTAGTTGGCAAAATAGGAAATAAGTGGTACCTACAATTACCAGTTGTGTCCAAAGCCTTTAGAATAAATGTGATCACAGGGGGAACATGTCCACATAAATTAATCTCTGTTTTCTGGAACGCCTTCTGTGTTCATCCACATCCTGTGCTCAGAGGACACAGGGTCATGGGGCTCTTGCCACAGCCTGAGAAACGCAGCCTGGAATCACACCAGGAGGACAACACCCCCCACCACTGGGGCACACAGGCCTGGTCTGACCCCGTCCCAGGCTCCTCTTCGTCCCCATGTCCCTGCTCACCCAGACGCTGTGCTCAGCCATCCTATCTACATGTCATTCACTCACCATGACGTTGGGTCACAGCACTGCACGTGGGCTCGTTGTGGTCCCTTTCCCTCTAAGTTGTCCCAGCACAGGACAGCTGACAGCCTTGTCAGCAAGGTCTGTGTCCTGTCCCCTACTTGGTGAAGCCTTCTCTGCCTCTCACACCCTGAAATAAACCTTCATACAGAGTCACACTGTGTACACTAAACAACACACACTCACATACATGTTATAAGACACACCGGGAACCATGCACTAGGAGACATGCAGACACACACAAGGAGGCACACACACAGACATGCACACAGGCAGGCACACTCATCTGTCTGTTGTCACTTATTCTTATGTGATGTAAGATTTCTGTAACAGAGCTGATTGGAGAATATCTGGAATAAAATAACACTATAAAGGAAAAATACTATCAATTATTGTTAATGTTGCTAAAATGCTTAAGAGTTTACAACCATGGAGACCCAAATGGGCAGCCATTGTCCCAGAAGGTTACAGGTTCTGTCTCACTTTGTCCTGACAGATCTTCAGGAAGGGGATAGACTGTTATCACCATCAGATGTGGGATGAAGGATGTCCCACCACTGGCCTCCAGCCTGGCTCTGTGTCTTGTCAGCATCAACTGGGAAGATTTAAAAATCAAATGATGCTCAGGCCCCAGTCCAGGACCAATGTGAGTACCTCTGCGGGTGGAACCGTGCGGTCCCCATCCCCACCTCCCCTGCTGCGGGTGCAGCACCATGTGACTTCGTGGTGTGAATAAGATCGGAGAGGGGTATCATTCTTCTCATTGGAAGTTGTATTTTAGTCTTTCTCTCTTTTTCTTTTTTTTTCAAACAATGCTCCAAAATCATTACTTTAAAATGAATATTTTGAACCTGACCAGGCGATAGCACAGTGGATAGAGCATCGGACTGGGACACGGAGGACCCAGGTTTGAAACCCCCAGGTCGCTGGCTTTAGCATGGGCTTATCTGGTTCAAGCAATGTTGTTAATATTCAGGGTTTCATGAAGAGGAGCCACAAAAGAATGAGGCAGCAACAATACTATAAGTGGAGGACCCCAATCTCTCCAGGATTGAGGTACCTTGAAAATATCAATTAACCAATTTATTAAGCAGAAATATGACATCTTGCATAAGAAACTAATAAGCAGAATACAGTGTACAATTTTATTATTTAGTTTTGCAAAACTGATTTGATTTCTCTGGCTCTTTCTGAGACATAACAGCACACCATCTGCTGTCTGATTCCTGACCTGCAGAAAGCTCCAGGTGAGCCAAACACCCACATCCTTGGGCCTTCCCTGGGTGCGACTGCTTTCAGTCACGAGTGCTTGCCCTCAACCTTCACTTCCTCAGGATGGGAACAGAAAGTCACTCAGTGCTTTGGCTTTCCTCCAACATCTCCCCCCTTTTTGTTTAATTCATTCTGCAACATTATGGTGTACAAGGATACTAATCCTTCAGAATGACACAAATTGCTTCTGCTCTTTCTCCAGACTAAGCAAATACAAAAACATAAAACAATGTTGAATCAATGCACTTATTGTAGAAGCTTCTAATAACTGTAAATGTTTAACAGGATTTTGTTCAGATAATCCATCAGCCATACTACTTAATAAAGGTGCTCTAGAAAGCAGTTCCAGTTTTTCTCTGAAAGTGTCATATACACCTTGTTACAATTGTTGTATTTCTATAGATATATTACCTTGATTAAGCAAATGTCTTCTAACTTTATTGTAAGGAAAATTAGTCTCATTATATAGATGCAGGATTACACAAAAGGTAGTAATGTTCCAATCACGTTTAAGTTTTATTTGATGTTGTAAGCTTACCAATTGATTTCCTAATAGTACTAATGCCTGTTGTAAATCTGCTCTTTGACTCTCAATATGATTATTAATCTATCTTTGGCTATTCCATAATTTTTCAGTGTTCATGCCAGTTTTGCACAAACTCTGTGTTCTGTATAGATTGATGAAGAGCAACTGCTGCTGCTGCCACAGTGGCTGTGATAGCTATAACTCCAATCATAGCAGTGAGTAACATACCTATAAAATGTTTTACTCTGTGTAATATCTTTTTTAGAGCCTCATTTATTAAATACATTTCAGGCAAGTTTTGTCATTGTCTATGCATCTGAACAGGCACCCAGACTACTGTTCTAGCTTTAATTATATACAGTGGTACCCTAAGATACAAATTTAATTTGTTCTGTAACCGAGCTCATAAGTCAGTCAACTCGTATATCAAACTGCCAATACTGGACTCATGTGCCAATGCACCAACTAGCGGCAGCTTCCCGAATCATGACTCGTATCTCAGAATTTTGCTCAGATCTTGAACAAAAATACGGACTGAGTCGCAGCTCATATCTTAAAGAATTCGTATGTTGGTCTGTTCGTATCTCAAGGTACCACTGTACACAGAATCAACAGATTGATTATAATTAAGAGAAGAATTGGGACATGTATAAAAAGAACAATTTACACAAGTAATGAGATTAATTGATTCATTCTGGAACACAGGACCAATCATGAACATATAAGGTAGACATATACAAGCCTGTATATTATGGAATTCATTGCATGTAAATGTCAACAAATAGTTTCCTAATTGACAAATATATAAACTTTTCCATGTACTCATATGATGTAAATCTATTTCAATTTTCCATAAATCTGTATGTGTAGGTCTTCCTATAAAGTGAGGAGCCGGGGGAGACATTCTTCCACCATGCCATACAATAGACTCTCCAGTGATATTGGTAAATATGATGTTATTCCCTCTTTTCCAGGTTAACGTATATAAAGAATATTTGGTCCAAGCATAGCCAACTGAGGCCCAATCAATGAGGCTTCCATAGGAAGTATTAAGAAGTAATCTTCCAATTTCTCCTTTACATCTTTTCCACATTATCTAATTATCTATACTATTAGCATGCCTTTGCTGACAATTAGGAAGACTGGGAGCACTATCAGTGGTGCCATAGATGACTCATTCTGAAAGGTCCACCCTGGTGGTATATATAGAATAAGGTGATGTGACCCACTTTGTATAGTAGATAACCAATCCTGTGATTTCATCTTTAAGCAATGATCTCCGGCACCTATACAAATTGGTAGTCTATCTGAGCTCACAGTATCATTTGATATAACCCGTCCCTCTTCTTCAGGCCTTAAGGGTCCATGGACATCAAATGGTCCTGGAAGCCAAACAGAATCATTAACAGATACAGAAAAAGGGGTGTCTTTCCAATTAATAAGTCTATTTAAATGAAGATTAAGAATATATAAGCCCAGGCCTGACCCTGACCTGTGGTGGCGCAGTGGATCAAGCATCGACCTGGCACACTGAGGTCGCTGGTCCAAAACCCTCGGCTTGTCTGGTCAAGGCACATATGGGAGTTGATGCTTCCTGCTCCTCCCCCCTTCTCTCTCTCTCTTTCTCTCTCTCTCTCTCTCTCTCTCTCTCTCTTCTCTAAAATGAATAAATAAAAATAATTTTTTAAAAAAAGAATATAAGCCCAGTAAGAAAAGTTAGTTCCACTTACTGTTACAGACACAACAGCCAACATTGCCAGAAACAGAGTCGAGGATGTTTTTGGAGTCTTAGTCCCAATTAAAACATTTTCTACCTCCTGGGTGGGTTTCCTCAGTTGCCCCCAAGTAGGCGGTTCAGCTTTTTGTGTCGCAGTTGTCTTCATCTTCACTTCTCTGATAACCTTTGGCTCTAGGCTTAGTCTGTCCATTTCTTCTTCCGGCAGTTCAAGAATGTCAAATCTCCCTTTCTTCCACTTCCAACTCATGCCGAGGCTTCAATTTCTGGAAGGTATCCACTGGTCTCCCATATCTGTGGAGATAAAGAGCAAATCCTCACCTCCATATTTTGACTAATCTCTTTCTCCATTGTCCATTATCATCGTTTCAATAGGTGGGCTGTGATTAATAGTTCAAGACTGTTCCAGGTGGTGTCTTTCAGCAGCTGTATCAGTGGCATTATTTTTGATGTCTAAAAATTTTAAAGTAAAAAGTGCTCTGGCTAATTGTATCCTGGGGTTTCTCCCTTATTCCCTCTTTTCTGTTTAAGTAACATGCCTTTCAATGTACTATGAGCCCTTTCAATGAGCCCTTTCAACAATGGCTTGCCCTTGGGGGTTATAAGGGATGCCCCTTGTATGTTTAATTTGCCATTGTTGACAAAACTGACAAAATGCAGAAGTGTATGCAGGACTGTTGTCAGTTTTAACGCTCAAAGGAATGCCCATGACAATAAATGTTTCTAAAAAGTGTTGGATCACATGACATGTTTGTTCTTCAGTAGCAGGTGTGACCCATAAAAATCCTGAGATAATGTCAATGGAAACATGAACATAGGAGGGTTTCCCAAATAAAGGAACATGGGTCACATCTGTTTGCCATACCTGATTAGGATGCAGGCCATGAGGATTAACTCCTCCTGAAAAAGGTACAATGGTAAGAGGACTACAGGTGGGCTAAGGGCTCACAATCTTTCGAGCCTGTTGTCTAATAAGAGAAAACCTTTTGCGGAGGCTGGCAGAATTAAAATGAGGAAGTGCGTGGAAATCTGCAGCTGAGGAGCCATTACTTATAAGCAGTTGATCAACAATTTGATTACCTGAAGCTAAAGGACCTGGTAAATTAAAATAAGAACAAATATGAACAATCTATAGAGGGTTAGAATGAGTGTGAATAATATTCTGTAAGTCAGAGTAAAGAGAAAAAGTGTATCATCAACAGAGGATCTAGATAAGGTAACAGTTTCAAGAAATCGAGCAGCATTGGTAGAGTACTGAGAGCCAGAAACTGTATTAATAGGATCTGCTACATCTGACAGTAAATAACATAAGGATGGCAAACAATTCAGCCTTCTGGACAGATGTATAACCCGAGAAACAACATCGCTGCTGTGGGCCACAGTAAGCTGAGAAGCCATCCTTAGTAGCATCAGTGAAATAAGTGTCACCTTGATCTGGAGAATCTTTAACACTTTTTGGTAGAATAAAAGCAGTTCTTTTAAGAAAATCAACGAGTTTAGATTTGGGTTAATGATTGTCAATTTGTCCCACAAAATCAGCAACATCTAATTGCCATTGAAGGTTCTGTTCAAAAGCCATCTTAAGTTGGTCTTTGATTTATATGGACTAACTCCCTTAATTGCTGCAGCCAAAAGATTCATGTTATATAAAGGGGTGCCAATACCAGCACAAGTCTTAACTAATCTGCTACATTACCACCATTGGCGTAAATGGGACGTAAGGCCCTCTGACATTCGGCATTATCATAATCAAAAGCAACTACTGGAAGTAACATGTCTCAGAGTCCCACTTGTGGGATTGTTTTAGCTAACACACCATGGAGTCTTGCAAAAAATCAACATAAGGCTCAGAGACTCCTTGTTTAACATTAACAAAGAAAGATGTCACCGCCCCTGGGGTAGCTATTCTCTGCCAAACATTTTTACAGCATAATTTAACTTGTTCCACAACATTATGACTCATCCCACATTACTGTTGCAAATCAGCAAACCATCCCTGTCCACAAAACTTATCTTGTGTAATATTAACAGAAGGGTTAACATTAGTATTCTGATTAGTTTGAACATGAGCCTGATCCTCCCACCAAGTCATAAATTGTAAATATTCCACTTTTGAAAGAACAGTCTGAGCTAACATCTCCCAATCTTTTGGGATCAAACGTTCAGAGTCTGTGAAGGAGAATAGCAATCCCTGCATATAAGGAGAGTTAGTTCCATACTGGGAGCAAGCCATTTTTAACTCTTTTAAGAGTTTTACAGGAATTTGGTCATATTGAGCATAAAAACCTCCTTGAGAGAATTATGGATTAGGTCCAAATGGAGTGAGTGTGACAGGAAAAGCTTCTAATGCAGGACTTATGAATTCTAAATCCCTGTCTTGTCTATTCTGCATTATCCCTCTCATAAGAGGTGTAAGAATAGGTACCTGTTGGGCAGATAAAATGTATTATGCTCACTTTGTTAAAGATGGAGGCCGTTGCCCAGGTGATATTAATGTGTGTTGAGAATTGTTGTAGCCTAAGGTTTGGTTTTGGGATTAAGCCTGTCCCACCCTTTTTGGTGTGAGGTGGTACAATCCTATCATGCCTCAGAGAAGTGACTTTGTATTAGAGACTTCCCTATTATGTATATTGGATTAAGGGTTTGGACTTCTACACTATAAAATAGGGGCAGAATGGGGGCTTGCCCTCTCTTGGTTCCTGAGATTATCATTAGAAGAGAGAGCAGAGGAGAGCAGAGAAAGGCCACGTGGAGGAGGCCAGGAGAAGCAGCCAAGATGGTGGAGTGCTGAGTGAGATGCCAGTTTGTGTAGAGTTTGTATTTGGGATAAGGAAAGAGATGGGGAACAGAGGTGAATAAGTCTGGTGAGCTAGAAACCTTTGATTCTAGGAAACTCGGATAAGTCAGTGGCTTTGTGAGCACTGAGTGTGATTGGGTTTTGGAGCCCAGTGTGTATTTTTACTTGCCCGCAGGGTGCAAGCTAAATTAAAGACTATGGCCCACCAGTTTTTGGCTCCATGGTTTCTTTACCGACTGTCCGAATCCAATGTGAACCTGAAAGGGCTGGGCAGCTGTGATGGTGGCCCTGGCCGTGACTACTGGCTTTACATTTGGCGTAGTCTGTGGCAGGATTCAATACAGATCGGCAAGGAGCCTTTGAGTGGTGGAGTAGAGGACTGGCTGCTGTTAGGGTTCCCCATGGCTGTCCTTTTGGGGATTGTAGGCTGGCTGACTTTTACAGCCATGTGTGAGGAAACTGAGAGCTCTGTGGAAGAGGCTGCCCAGGACCTGCAAACCGAGCAGTGGAAGGAGATGGAGCAAATGCAGGAGAAACCGATGCTGACCCTGGAGCTGGAGGAAATGCTGGAGGAGGAGGCCAACCAGGTGTTTGAGATTCGCCTGGAAATGGAGCAAACGCTGGAGGAGGATTCAGAGGTTCGTGAGTTGCAGCTTGCCCTGGATGTTGCGGAGAGCCAGCAGCGGCAGGAGGCCGGGGCTGAGGCTGAGGCTGAAGCTGGGGCCGGGGCCGAGGCTGAGGCTGAAGCCAAGTCCGGAGCTGCAAGGTCTGTGGAGCAGAAGGCGGCAGTGGACGGAGGCTCGAGCCCAGCAGCCGGAGCTGGTGTTTTCAGTTCCTCTTTGGAGGATGAGGAGAATCGGGCTGGAGTTGCAATCCGCAGTCTCCATAAGATGAGAGCCCAGCTGGAAGGAGCACCTACTGCGGCCCCGGTAGGTCTGCGATTTGGGGACATAGGGCTGGACATACTTTCCGGAGCAGAGATGGAAATGCTGACTGCCATTGCCACGTGCCCCTCTTTGGGACAGTGTAAGACCTGCCAGGATGGCAGGGATGAAGGGGGTGGCTGATGCCCCATGTGTGTGGACTGATTTCCTGGACTACGACCGGAGTGGGCATTGGCTCCTTTGTTGGATGGATTTATGGATTACGGATTTTGGACAATGTGAAATACCCTGATGGGGGTGGGGGGTGGCTTTGCTGGAAGCACTCCCCTGCCCCGGGAAGCTTTTCCCATAGGCCGAGGACATTTTGCGCTTTGGGCAAAGTGCTCAAGATTGGTGAAGTGTACCTTTGTAATTGTTGAAACTGTATGATTTTTGCTGTTTTAATTTGTGTAATGTTCTAATTTCCTTGCACAGGAATGCTGGTGATGTAAATTGTGGGTAGTAAAGTGAGCATAGGGGTGGATTGTTGGGCAGATAAAATGTATTATGCTCACTTTGTTAAAGATGGAGGCCGTTGCCCAGGTGATATTAATGTGTGTTGAGAATTGTTGTAGCCTGAGGTTTGGTTTTGGGATTAAGCCTGTCCCACCCTTTTTGGTGTGAGGTGGTAAAATCCTATCATGCCTCAGAGAAGTGACTTTGTATTAGAGACTTCCCTATTATGTATATTGGATTAAGGGTTTGGACTTCTACACTATAAAATAGGGGCAGAATGGGGGCTTGCCCTCTCTTGGTTCCTGAGATTATCATTAGAAGAGAGAGCAGAGGAGAGCAGAGAAAGGCCACGTGGAGGAGGCCAGGAGAAGCAGCCAAGATGGTGGAGTGCTGAGTGAGATGCCAGTTTGTGTAGAGTTTGTATTTGGGATAAGGAAAGAGATGAGGAACAGAGGTGAATAAGTCTGGTGAGCTAGAAACCTTTGATTCTAGGAAACTCGGATAAGTCAGTGGCTTTGTGAGCACTGAGTGTGACTGGGTTTTGGAGCCCAGTGTGTATTTTTACTTGCCCGCCGGGTGCAAGCTAGATTAAAGACTATGGCCCACCAGTTTTTGGCTCCATGGTTTCTTTACCGACTGTCCGAATCCAATGTGAACCTGAAAGGGCTGGGCGGCTGTGATGGTGGCCCTGGCCGTGACTACTGGCTTTACAGTACCTTAGCTTGTTTTTCAGTAGGTACCGAATCTACAGAATGAATAGCGGAGGGGACTACTGTGGGTAGGGCTGGATGTGAGGAAAATGGTGGACCAGAAGAAGCAACAGAAGGAGGAGGTGGAGACCAATTATCTTGGTCAGTTTTGAAAGGGTTAATATTGGGTTGGGGAATAAGTTCGTAGCATTTTTATATTTTCTTTTATTTTACAACGATTTGTTTGCTGTTTGGCAAAGGGTAAGTATTCATTCGATAAAACTCTTTCTGCTCTACAAAACTATGTTAATTATATTTTTGAGTTATTTAATTTTTTATTAGTTTTGAGGCTTAGAAATGGAATACCCAGGAGGCAAAAATCAATATTTTCGACACCTGCTCTTCTTTTGCTTTTCATCGAGGTCAAAAAGCTGCCGAAGCAGCCCAGGACATTTGCGACGTGTATGGAGAAGGTGTCATAGGTGAGTCTACAGCACGGAAATGGTTTGCAAAGTTCAAAAATGGCGACTTTGACATTGATGACACGTGCCACAGTCGAAGGCCTTCTGAATTCGATGAAGAACTGGGAAATGCTCGAAAAGAATGGCACGGTCAACAAGGAGCTCTACATTGCCCAGTTACACCGCGTGAATGAGGCTATTCGACTGAAAAGACCTGATCGACATGGTCAAACCATACTCCTTCACGACAACACCAGGCCCCATGTTGCACAAGTCGTCAAAGCCGCACTCCAAGAGCTCGAATGGGAGGTCCTTCAGCATCCGCCGTATTCTCCTGACCTTGCACCGACCGATTACCATCTTTTTCGCTCCCTGTCAAACCATATGAAGGGCATTACCTTCGATAACAAAGAGGTCCTTAAAAACTGGCTCAACAACTTCTTTGACACCAGACCAGGCGATTTTTGGTGGAACGGCATCAACAAATGGGTCGAGAGGTGGGAAGAGGTTGTAAACAGCAACGGCAAATATATAATTGATTAACTTATTGATATAATTATTGTTTTTTGTTTAAACGCTTCGAACTTATTCCCCAACCAATACTTTGTCAAACATCTGTGTCAGAAAGTTTAGACTGTAATTCAAAAAGTCACTCCTTTAATTGTTTAGAAGATAAATGCTCTTCATCAGAGGCCAAATGACCCTTGTCATCCAACCAAGGTCTAGGCATTTCACAAGAAATTAAAGGATTTTCATTTTTTCCTGAAACTGACTATAAAGGCTTCAAGGCCATTTCAATTAAAGTACATAAGGACCAGACTTTTAAAGGAATGGTTTCTTTACTCTGATGAGCTTGCCGGAGAGACTTCATTACTAATCACCACTGTTTTAAGTAAATTTTTTCCTGTGGGAGTAAACCAATAACAATGCCTTCTAACTAAATACCATAGTTCATCTAAAGTTTCTCTTAACCTTGACTCTGCAATTATGTAACAATGTCTTAAGCAACTGTGAATAAGCTTAGTAGTTACTTGATGGGGAATTCCCCACTGTTCCACTATCCCAGAGTAGGGACTTACCCATCCACATGAATCCCTCTTGTTCCTTTGGGCTGAACACCAAAAGCAGTCTCGAAGAGTTATTTCCTCTTCAAATGCCTGTTGGGCACTACTTGTTCTTAATGTTCAGGGTTTCATGAAGAGGAGCCACAAAGGAATGAGGCAGCAACAACAATACTACAAGTGGAGGACCCCAACCTCTCCAGGATTGAGGTGACTCGGAGAGATCAGTTATCCAATTTATGAAATATGACTTCTTGTGTAAGAAACTAACAAGCAGAATACAATGTACAATTTTATTATTCAGTTTTGCAAAACTGATTAGATTTCTCTTGCCCTTTCTGAGACATAACACCACACCATCTGCTGTCTAATTCCTGACCTTCAGAAAACTCCAATTGGGCCAACACCCACATCCTTGGTCCTTCCTTAGATGCAACTGCTTTCAGTCATGAATGCTTGGCCTCAACCTTCACTTCCTCAGGATGGGAACAGAAAGTCACTCAGTGCTTTGGCTTTCCTCCAACAGAGCAAGGTTCACTAGTTTGAGCCCAAGGTCACGGTCTTGAGCAAGGGGTCACTTGGTGTGCTGTAGCCCCCCGGTCAAGGCACATATGAGAAAGCAATCAATGAACAACTATGGTGCCACAACAAAGAATTGATGCTTCTCGTCTCTCTCTCTCTCTCTCTTCCTGTCTGCTTATCCCTATCTGTCCCTCTCTCTGTCTCTGTCAAAAGTAAATAAATAAATAAAATGAATATTTTGAAAATTAAAGAAAATTGTCAGACAGTAATGACAAGGAGAACTGGACTGAAATACACAAGGACAAAATATGGTAGAAGTAAGCTCAGATGTGACTATTCCTCAGGGCCATGTAGGAATTTATGCTCCACAAAACTTGGAAAAACTTGTATTTTGTTGAGAGATTTAATACTTTTTTAAGGAATTGATTATCATATTAAATGACATGGGATAAGGCAAGAAAATAAAGAACAATATTTATGTCATAGAATGAGATTCTACTATAGAAATTAAAGGCCAATAGATACTCAACAAAGAACAAAGCCCTTGTGAGCTTGCATTCTCCTAGATGAAGACTGTGAACAGGGGAGAACTGAGTGGATCCTGAAGGACAAAGCCAATGAGGGTGACAAAGAGGAGAAGGTGGCAAACTCCAGGAGGGAGTACAAGCCTGGCAAATTCCAGACCTTGGAGATGACCTCCATGCACTAGAGGTCACACATGACCTCTCTACTGCCGCCATCGGTCAGCACGGGGGCTCCTCACTGTCCTCTGGGTGTGAGGCCAAAGGGTTGTCCTCATCTTTTGCCACAAGGACAAATGCTGTCAGGGATGTCTCTATGACTGGGTGTCTTGTCTGTGGCTTTAGTGTCAATGGAGGTTGAGGAGTTCTTTTTTGAGTAGGTGTCCTGAGCAGCACAGGTTGTTTAGCAGCAAACATGGTCTCACAAATTTGATGCCAATGGCCTCAAATATAGTATAGTAACTGAATATAAAAGAATTGGTGTATTAATCTGATGAACCACATGGACTGTAATGTGTGTGTGGATTAAATATTTAATCACATACTTTGTAAAAATATCTAGTTGTGTAAGGCCGACGGTTTGGCAAATGAGCCAAAAATAATTACCTGGAGGTGACACCTGATTCTTCTCATGAACTAGCATGACTAGTAATTCCAGGTCCTGAGTGGGAATGGCGCAAAATTAAGAAAATACACTTAAAGAATTAAAGAATGGGTTCGAAAGGGCTTTGCTAAGCTGATAGCAAAAACACAATGCACTCAAAAACTGCATCTTCCTGGCCAGGGCACACAGGAGAAGCACCCATCTGCTTCTCCACCCCTCTCCCTCTTCTTTCTCTCTGTCTCTCTCTTCCCCTCCCGCAGCAAGGCTCCATTGGAGCAAGGATGGCCTGGGTGCTGGGGATGGCTCCTTGGTCACTGCCCCAGGCACAAGAGTGGCTCTGGTCGCAACAGAGCAACACTCCGGAGGGGCAGAGCATTGCCCCTTGGTGGGCAGAGCATCGCCCCCTGGTGGGCATGCCAGGTGGATCCCGGTCGGGCACATGCAGGAGTCTGTCTGACTGTCTCTCCCCATTTCCAGCTTCAGAAAAATACAAAAAAAAAATGCATCTTGCTTTATTTATAGGACCAAGTGGGTCATTAGCAAATCAAAGAGATCTCTGATTACTTTTCCAAGACAACCTGAGAATTTTACCAAGTGCAGGAAACACCCACCATACATAACATCTTAACTTTACACAAAACACAATAGAGGCCAGGAAGGGAGATGGCAGCAGAGTAGGCGGACGCACAGACACCCAGCTCTCACCACCAAACTGGAATACAAATCAATTTAGGAAAAATCAGCATGAAAAACCAACTCTGAACTGCAAGAACAGCTCTCAAAAACCAAGGAGCAAAAAAGAAGCCACAATCCTGGTAGGGAGCACCTGAATCTCCTCTGCTTACAGGAATGGAGGGGGGGGGGTGAGGCTGAGAGTCCAGAGAGGATTTCACATAAGGAAAAGAGCAGAAACTACTGCTCACAGCCACTTACCTGGCGACCAGGGAGTGAGGTGTGTTGAAAAGACCAGCTTATCTCCCAAGTGGAAAGGACAGGGAGAGAAACAGACTGTGAGGGGCTAAGGAATGCAGGAAATGAACTAAAAAAGCTGACTCATCCATGCTGGAGGCGGCCATAGCTGGGGGAGGGACTGAACCTTTCACAAAACAAAGCTGAATTGCTTCCAGATCAGAGATCTCCAGACATCTATCCAGCTCCAATCAGCGCAACAAGACACAGCTGAAAACAAGAAGTGGGGAGGAGGGGCAGTAACTCAGGTCTCCATGGAGATCTGAGATACACCTCCCCCTACTGAAGCTGAGAAAACACCATGCCCCCAGTGAGATTAGCTGGCTAAAGAGGCCTTTAGAGTCTCAGGTTAAACCCATTGCATTCCTGGATACAGTTTCCAGGAAGCCCCCTGCTGAGATCAGTAAATAAGACTATCACCTGTTAAGAAAACAAACAAATCAAGACTTCAAAGCTGCCCAAATCTGAAAGTGGATTACAGATAACAGCTGATACCAACCCAAGAAGACCTAGAAATAACACAACTGAAAACTGGAGGCAGACAACATCAAGCCTAGACTCAACCAACTCTACAAATACAACACCATGAGAAGACAAAAAAGTGCAATCCAAATGAAACCACAAGTGACACCTTCAGGAGAAGAACTGAGTGATATGGAAATAATCAAACTTCCAGATGCGGAGTTCAAAATAATGATTGTAAGGATGCTTAGGGATCTTAGAACAACAATGGATGGTCACTATGAACGCCTAAATAAATAAATAGCAAGTATAAAAAAGATTCAGTTGGAGATGACAAATACAATATCAGAAATAAAGACCACAATGGAAGGAATTAAAAACAGGATAGATAGAGCAGAGGATCGAATCAGCAAATTAGAGGACAACTGGAATGAAGGCATGAAAACAGAGAAGAAAAGAGAAAAGAGAATCAAAAAGTCAGAGGAAACCCTTAGAGAGCTCTGTGACAACATGAAGAGAAATAACATCCGCATCATAGGGGTTCCTGAAGAAGAAGAAAAAGAACAAGGAATAGAGATGTTGTTCAATCATATCATAGCTGAAAACTTCCCTAAATTAATGCAAGAGAAACTCTCACAAGTCCAAGAAGCACAGAGGACTCCATTAAAGAGCAACCCAAAGAAACCTACACCAAGACACATCATAATTAAAATACCAAAGCTAAGCAATAAAGAGAAAATATTAAAAGCTGCAAGAGAAAAAAAAAGCTATCACCTACAAAGGAGCCCCCATAAGGATGACATCTGACTTCTCAACAGAAACACTTGAGGCCAGAAGGGAATGGCAAGAAATATTCAAAGTAATGAAAAACAAGAACCTACAACCAAGACTACTTTATCCAGCAAGGCTATCATTTAAAATCGAAGGAGAAATAAAAAGCTTCCCAGACAAAAAACAACTCAAGTAATTCATTACAACGAAACCAATGCTGCAGGAAATGTTAAGGGGCCTGTTGTAAACAGATCAAAGTGGGAAAAGAATATAGCAAAAAAGGAATACACCTTTAAGGAAGAAAATGGCAATAAACAACTACATATCAATAATAACCTTAAATGTAAATAGATTAAATGATCCAATCAAAAGACATAGGGTAGCTGCATGGATAAGAAAACAGGACCCATACATATGTTGTCTACAAGAGACACACATTAGAACAAAAGACACACATACTTTGAAGGTAAAAGGATGGAAAAAACATTTCATGCAAACGGAAATGAAAAAAAAGCTGGGGTAGCAATACTTATATCAGACAAATTGGACTTTAAAACAAAGGATATAGTAAGAGATAAAGAAGGCCACTACATAATGATAAAGGGAGCAATCCAACAGGAAGATATAACTATTATAAATGCACCTAATATAGGAGCACCCAAATATATAAAGCAGACTTTGATGGATTTAAAGGGCGAGATCAACAACAATACTATAATAGTATGGGATTTCAATACCCCACTATCATCACTAGATAGATCCTCAAGAAAGAAAATTAACAAACAGCAGACTTATTGGAAACACTAGATCAACTCGATTTAATAGATATCTTCAAATATCTATTTGAAGCAGCAGAATATACATTCTTTTCAAGTGCTCATGGTACATTCTCTAGGATAGACCACATGTTAGGGCATAAAAGTGGTCTCAGCAAATTTAAGAAGACTGAAATCATATCAAGCACTTTCTCCGATCACAGCAGCATGAAACTGGAAATAAATCACAACAGAAAAGCTCAAAAATTCTCAAACACATGGAAACTAAATAACAGGGTGTTAAATAATGAATGGATTAAGAATGAGATCAAAGAAGAAATAAAAAAATTCCTAGAAACGAATGACAATGAGCATACAACAACTCAAAATTTATGGGACACAGCAAAAGCAGTACTGAGAGGGAAGTTCATAGCACTACAGGCACACTTTAAGAAGCTAGAAAAAGCTCAAATAAACAACTTAACCCTGCATCTAAAAGAATTAGAAAAAGAACAGCAAGTAAAGCCCAAATGTAGTAGAAGGAAGGAAATAATAAAGATCAGAGCAGAAATAAATGACATAGCGGCTAAAGAAACAATACAGAGGATCAATGAAACTAGGAGCTGGTTCTTTGAAAAGGTAAACAAGATTGATGAACCTTTAACTAGACTCACCAAGAAAAAGAGAGAGAGGACTCAAATAAATAAAATTAGAAATGAGAGGGGAGAAATAACAACTGACACAACAGAAATACAAAATATTGTAAGAAAATATTATGAATAACTGTATGCCAAAAAACTAGACAACCTCGATGAAATGGACAAATTCCTTGAAACATACAATCTTCCAAAAATCAATCTGGAAGAATCAGAAAACATAAACAGACTGATTACAACAAATGAAATTGAAACAGCTATCAAAAAACTCCCAACAAAGAAAAATCCGGGGCCCAATGGCTTCACAACGGAATTCTACCAACTATTCAAAGAAGAACTAATTCCTATCCCTCTCAAACTATTTCAAAAAATTCAAGAGGAAGGAAGACTTCCAAGCTCCTTTTATGAGGCAAGCATAATTCTGATTCCAAAACCAGGCAAAGACAACACAAAGAAAGAAAATTATAGGCCAATATCTCTGATGAATATAGATGCTAAAATCCTCAACAAAATATTAGCAAACCAGATCCAACAATATATGGAAAAAATTATACACCATGATCAAGTGGGATTTATTCTGGGGAGGTAAGGCTGGTACAATATTTGTAAATCAATCAATGTGATTCATCACATAAACAAAAAGAAGGAGAAAAACCATATGATAATTTCAATAGATGCAGAAAAAGCATTTGATAAAATCCAGCACCCATTCATAATCAAAACTCTCAGCAAAGTGGGAATACAGGAATCATACCTCAACATGATAAAGGCCATCTATGACAAACCCACTGCCAACATCATAATCAATAGTCAAAAATTAAATGCAATCCCCTAAGATGAGGAACAAGGCCTCTGTGTCCCCTTTCACCACTCTTATTCTACATAGAATTGGAAGTCCTAGCTAAAGCAAGCAGACAAGAAGAAAAAATAAAAGGCATCCCAGTTGAAAAAAGAAGTAAAACTATCATTATTTGCAGATGATATGATGCTATATATAGAAAACGCTAAAGTCCCAGTCAAAAAACTACTCAACCTGGTAAATGAATTGAGCAAAGTGGCAGGGTATAAAATTAATACACAGAAATCAGAGGCATTTTTATACACCAACAATGAACTGTCAGAAAGAGAAATTAAAGAATCAATCTCTTTTACTATTGCAAAAATATAATAAAGTACCTAGGAGTATATTTAAACAAGGAGGTTAAAGACTTGTACTCGGAAAATTATAAAACATTAATAAAAAAATATATAGAATATAGGAAGATACAAACAAGTGGAAGCATATACCGTGTTCATGGTTAGGAAGAATAAACATCATTAAAATGTCTATATTACCCAAAGCAATCTATAAATTCAATGCAATACCATTTCAAATACCAATGACATACTTCAAAGATATAGAACACATATTTCAAAAATTTATATGGAACCGAAAACGAACACAAATAACATCAGCAATCTTAAAAAAGAAGAATAAAGTGGGAAGTATCACACTCCCTGATATCAAGTTATACTACAAGGCCATTGTACTCAAAATGCTTGGTACTGGCATAAGAACAGGCATATAAATCAATCTAACAGAACACAGAACACAGAAATAAATCCAGAACTTTATGGACAATTGATATTTGACAAAAAAGGTAAGAGCATACAATGGAGTAAAGACAGTCTCTTTAACAAATGGTGTTGGGAAAATGGGATAGCTACCTGCAAAAAAATGAAACTAGACCACCAACTTACACCATGCACAAAAATAAAATGAAAATGGATAAAAGACTTAAATGTAAGCCATGAAACCATAAGCATCTTAGAAAAAAACATAGGCAGTAAGCAAACCAACATCTCTCACAGAAATATATTTACTGATTTATCTCCATGGGCAAGTGAAATAAAAGACAGGATAAACAAATGGGACTATATCAAACTAAAAGAATTTTGTACAGCTAAGGACAATATGAACAGAATAAAAAGAAAAAACCACACAATGAGAGAACATATTTGACAATAAGCCTGATAAGGTGTTAATAACCAAAATTTATAAAGAACTTGTAAAACTCAACACCAACTTGTAAAAACAGTCCAATCAAAAAATGGGCAAAAAAAATGAACAGACACTTCTCCAAAGAGAACATACAGATGGCCAATAGACAAATAAAAAATGTTCAACATCACTAATCATTAGAGAAATGCAAATTAAAACAACAATGAGATACCACCTCACACCAGTCAGAATGGTGCTCATTGACAAAACAACACATGATAGGTAGTGGCAAGGATGTGGAGAAAAGGGAACCCTCCTACACTGCTGGTGGGAATGCATACTGGTGCAGCCTCTGTGGAAAACAGTTTGGAGATTCCTCAAAAAAATAAATCTGCCTTTTGACCCAGCCATTCCACTTTTAGGAATATATTCCAAGAACACCATATCACCAACTGAAAAAAATGCACCCCCATGTTTATGGCTGCATTGTTCACAATAGAAAAGATCTGGAAACAACCCATGTGTCCGTCAATGGAAGAGTGAATTAAAAAGCAGCAGTACATATATACAATGGAATTCTATGGGGCCATGAAAAAGAAGGAAATATTACCTTTTGCAACAACATGAATGGACCTGGAAACTATTATGTTAAGTGAAATAAGCCAGGCAGAAAAATAAAAATATTATATTACCTCACTCATTTGAGGAATTCAAGGAACTTTGAGAACTGAGGAACAAAACGAAGACAGAGGAGGGATCAAAGTTTCAGAGGAAAAAAGGACAGAGGGAAAGGGGATGATAGGATGGAATAAACCTGAAGGGAAGGGGGGAGGGTGCTGTAGGGAAGGGTGAAAGGGAGATGTTTAGGGGAATATGGGGGATGGGGGATGCATTTGGAGTGACCCTAGAATCTATGTAAACACAATTAATTAAATAAAAAAAACAAATTCAGAATGATTAAAATTATACCAAGCATATTCTCTGACCATAAAGCTTTGAAACTAGAATTCAACTGCTAAAAAAAGTAAGCAAACCCCCCAAAAATGTGGGAATTAAACAACATACTTCTAAAAAATTAGTAGGTCAAAGAAGAAATAAAAGCAGAGAACAAAAGATACATACTGACAAATGAAAATGACAACACGACATATCAGAATCTCTGGGATGCAGCAAAAGCGGTGATAAAAAGAAAGTTCATATCACTACAGGCCAATATGAACAAACAAGAGACAGCCCAAGTAAACAACTTAACATCACATCTTAAGGAACTAGAAAAAGAAGAACAAAGGCAACCCAAAACCAGAAAAAGAAAAAAATAGTAAAAATCAGAGCAGAAATAAATGTAATAGAGAACAGAAAAACTATAGAAAAATCAATAAAGCAAGATTCTCTGGAAAGATCAACCAAATTGACAAACCTTTGGCAAGACTCACTAAGGAAAAAAGAGAAAGGATTCATACAAACAAAATCCTAAATGAAAGAGGATAAATCACTGCAGATATTATAGATATACAAAGAATTATTGTAGAATACTATGAAAAACTGTATGCTACCAAATTTAACAATCTAGAAGAAATGGACAAATTCCTAGAACAATACAATCTTCCTAAACTGAGTCATAAAGAGGTAGATAGCCTAAACAGATCCATAAGCAGGGAGGAAATAAAAATAACTATCAAAAACCTCTTTAAAAATAAATATCCAGGGCCAGTCGGCCATACTAGTGAATTTTATGAAACATTTGAAGAAGATTTGGTTCCTATTCTACTCAAAGTCTTCCAAAAAATTGAAGAAACAATACTTCCAAACACATCTTATGAAGCCAATGTAACCCTCATACCAAAACCTGGCAAAGACAGCACAAAAAAAGAAAACTACAGACCAATATCTCTAAGGAATACAGATGATAAAATCCTAAACAAAATAATAGCAAATCGAATACAACACATTAAAAAAAATAATTCATCATGATCAAGTAGGATTCATCCCAGAATCAGAAGGATGGTTCAATATATGTAAAACAGTTAACTTAATACATCATATCAACAAAACAAAGAACAAAAACCATATGATCCTATTAGTAGATGCAGAAAAAGCATTTGATAAAAAAATCATTTTATGTTTAAAACACTGAACAAAATGAGTATAGAAGAAAAATATCTTAACATAATAAAGGCCATTTATGACAAACCATCAACTAACATCATATTAAATGGCATAAAACTGAGGACTTTTTCTCTAAAATTAGGAACAAGACAAGGTTGCCCCATGTCTCCACTCATTCCATGTAGTACTGGAAGTTCTAGCCAGAGCAATCAGAAAAGAGAAAGAAATAAATGGTATTCAAATTGGAAAAGAAAAAATAAAGCTTTCACTTTTTGCAGATGATATGATCTTGAACGTCGAAAACCCCAAAGACTCCACAAAAAAACTATTAGAAACAATAAACCAATACAGTAAGATCGTAGGATACAAAATTAATATACAGAAGTATATTGTCTTCCTATATGCCAACAACAAAACATCAGAAAACAAACTAAAAAAAAATCCCTTTTACAGTTGCAACAAAAAAAATAATAAAATACCTAGTAATAAACATAACAAAAAAAGTAAAGGAACTATATAATGAAAACTACAAATGATTTCTCTTAAGCATTCTTAAGAGAAATCATAAAAGCTATAATGAAATGGAAAAATATTTCTTGTTCTTGGATAGGAAGAATAAATATAGTCAAAGTGACCATATAACCCAAAGCAATATACAAATTTAATGCAATTCTCATCAAAATGCCAATGTCACTTTTTTAAAGAAATGGAACAAAAATCATCAGGTTTATATGAAACTATAAAAAAAAACCCAAATAGCCAAAATAATCCTAAGGAAAAAAAACAAAGCTGGGGGCATTACAATACCTGACTACAAATTATAATATATGGACATTCCTCAAAAAATTAAAAATGGAACTACCTTTTGACCCAGCTATCCCACTTTTAAAAATATATCTATGAATACCAAATCACTGATTCAAAATAAGAAATACACACCCATGTTTATTGCAGCATTGTTTACAATAGACAAGATCTGGAAATAGCCCAAGTGTCTGTCAGTGGACAAGTGGATTAAAAAGCTGTGATACATATACACAATGGAATAATACATGTCCATGAGGAAAAAGAAAATCTTACCTTTCGCAACAATATGAATGGACCTGGAAACTATCATACTAAGTGAAATAAGCCAGGCAGAGAAAGAAAAATATTATATAACCTCACTCATCTGAGGAATCCAATGAACAATGTGAACTGAGCAATGGAACACAGGCAGAGGCAGGATCAAAGGGACCAGAGGGAAAGTGGTCAGAGGGAAAGTAGAAGAGAAGATGGGATCAGAGAAGGGAAAGAAGTTAATAGCTATATATATATATATATATATATATATATATATATATATATATATATATATACACACACACACACACACACACACACATACACACACACACACATACATAACACAGCATTATAGAGAACAGGACAGCAAATCCTGGAAAAAAGAGGGGAAGGCATTAGGGGTAGGTGACATGGAGGGGGCAAGGGGAATAAGGGGGTGAAGGGAGATATATTCAATGGGACACTTGAATCTATGTAAACACAAATGAAAATCATAAATAAAAAATTATATAAATATTATACATCCATGATAGTCAAAACAGCATGGTATTGGCAGAAAAATTGACACTCCGACCAATGGAACAGAATACAGAGCCCAGAAATAAATCCACATACATATGGTCAAATAATCTTTGATAAAGAAGCCAAAAACACACAATGGAGAAAATAAAGCCTCTTAAATAAATGGTGCTGGGAAAACTGGAAAGCTACATGCAAAAAAATGAAACTCGACTATAGTTTGTCCCCTTGTACCAAAATTAATTCAAAATGAATCAAAGACCTAACTATAAGGCCTGAAACAATAAATTACATAGAAGAAAACATAGGTACTAAACTTTTGGACCTTGGCCATAAAGAGCATTTTATGAATTTGACCCCAAAGTCAAGGGAAGTAAAGGCAAAGATAAATAAATGGGACTACATCAGACTAAGAAGCTTCTGCACAGCAAGAGAAACTGACAACAAAACAAACAGACAGCCAACTAAATGGGAGATATTTTCAAACAACAGCACAAATAAGGGCCTAATATCCAAAATATACAAAAAACTCACAAAACTCAAAAACAAACAAGCAAACAATCCAATAAATAAATGGAAACAGGACATGAACAGACACTTCCTCCAGGAAGAAATACAAGTGGCCAACAGATATATGAAAAGATGCTCATCTTCACTATCTATTAGAGAAATGCAAATCAAAACTACAATGAGATACCACCTCACACCTGTTAGATTAGCTATTATCAACAAGACAGGTAATAGCCATCGGCCTAGCGTGCGGAGGACCTGGGTTCGATTCCCAGCCAGGGCACACAGGAGAAGCGCCCATTTGCTTCTCCACCCCTCTGCCGTGCTTTCCTCTCTGTCTCTCTCTTCCCCTCCCGCAGCCAAGGCTCCATTGGAGCAAAGATGGCCCGGGTGCGCTGGGGATGGCTCTGTGGCCTCTGCCTCAGGCGCTAGAGTGGCTCTGGTCGCAACATGGCGACGCCCAGGATGGGCAGAGCATCGCCCCCTGGTGGGCAGAGCGTTGCCCAATGGTGGGCGTGCCGGGTGGATCCCGGTCGGGCGCATGTGGGAGTCTGTCTGACTGTCTCTCCCTGTTTCCAGCTTCAGAAAAATGAAAAAAAAAAAAAAAAGACAGGTAATAGCAAGAGTTGGAGAGGCTGTGGAGAAAAAGAAACCCTCACTCACTGTTGGTGGGAATATAAAATACTACAATCATTATGAATGAAAGTATGGTGGTTCCTCAGGATATTAAGAATAGAACTACCATATGAGCCAGCAACCCCTCTACTGGGTATAAACCCCCAAAACTCAAAAACATTGGTACATAAGGACACATGCAGCCCCATGTTCATTGCAGCATTGTTTACAGTGGCCAAGACATGGAAACAACCAAAAGGCCTTCAATAGATGATTGGATAAAGAAGATGTAGTACATATATACTATGGAATACTACTCAGCCATAAGAAATGATGACATAGGATCATTTATGACAACATGAGTGGACCTTGATAACATTATACTGAATGAAATAAGTAAATCGAAAAAAAACTAAGAACTCTATCATTCTATACACAGGTGGGACACAAAATTGAGACTCAAGGACATGGACAAGAGTGTGGTGGTTACCAGGGGGAGGGGAAGGAAAAAGAGGGAGTGGTGGGGGATATAAGTGGAAAACCAAATAGAAGGTGATGGAAGACTACTTGACTTTGGGTTATGGGTATACAACATAATCAAATGTCAAAATGATCTGCAGAAGTTTTCTCTGAATCTATGTACTCTAATTGATCAATGTCACCCTGTTAAAATTAATTGTCTAAATAAAATTTTTAGCCCTGGCCGATTGGTTCAGCAGTAGAGCGTCGGCCTGGTGTGTGGGGGACCCGGGTTCGATTCCTGGCCAGGGCACATAGGACAGGCTCCCATTTGCTTCTCCACCCCCCCCTCCTTCCTCTCTGTCTCTCTTCCCCTCCCGCAGCCAAGGCTCCATTGGAGCAAAGATGGCCCAGGCGCTGGGGATGGCTCCTTGGCCTCTGCCCCAGGCACTAGAGTGGCTCTGGTCATGGCAGAGCGACGCCCCGGAGGGGCAGAGCATCGCCCCCTGGTGGGCAGAGCGTCGCCCATGGTGGGCGTACCAGGTGGATCCCGGTCGGGCGCATGTGGGAGTCTGTCTGACTGTCTCTCCCGTTTCCAGCTTCAGAAAAATACAAAAAAAATTAAAAAAAGAAAAAAATAATAAAAAAAATAAAAATTTTTAAAAAAACCAAACTGGACCAAATAGACATAATAAACTTTTACAGGACATTTAATCTCAAAACATCAAATTATACATTCTTCTCTACTATGCATGAAGCATTCTCAAGAATACACCATATGCCGGGCCACAAAACTAACATCAACAAAATTAGGAAGATTAAATTATACCAAGCATATTTTCTGACCATAGGCCTTTAAAATAAGAATTCAACTGCAAAAGGGAAATAAAGAAACCCACAAAACTGTGAATATTAAATTACTTAGTTCTAAGAAGTGACTAGGTCAAAGAAGAAATAAAAATAGAGATCAAAAGACATATACAGACAAATGAAAACGATAATACAACATAACAAAGTTTCTGGGATGCAGCAAAAGCAGTAATAAGAGGAAAGTTTATATCATTTCAGGCTTACAAGATACTAGATCCCAAATAAACAACCTAACATCACACCTTAAGAACTACAAAGAGAAGAACAAAGGCAACCCAAAGTCAGCAGAGGAAAAGATATAGTAAAAATTAGAGCCAAACTAAATGAAATAGAGAACAAAATATTATGGAAAAATTAATACAACAAAGATCTGGTTCTTTGAAAAGATCAATAAAATTGACAAACCCTTGGCTAGACTCCCTAAGGGAAAAGGAGAAAAGACTTATATAATCAAAATCTGAAATAAATAAGGAGAAATTACCACAGACACCATAGATATAAAAAAGATTATAGTAGAATACTATGAAAGATTATATGCCACCAAATTCAACAACATAGAGGAAATGGATAAGTCCCTAGAACTATACAATCTTCCTAGACTGAGTCACAAAGAAGTGGAAAATGTAAATAGACCTATAGGCAGGGAAAAAATAGAAACAACTATTAAAAACTACCCCCAAAGTAAAACTCCAGGACCAGAGGGCTACACTAGTGAATTCTACAAAACATTTAAGTAAGATTTGGCACCTATTCTTCTCAAAGTCTTCCAAAAATTAGAAAAAGAAGCACTAGTTCCTAACACATTTTATCAGGCCAAGCTAACCCTGATACGAAAACCTAGCAAAGACAACACACACACACAAAAAGGAACTACAGACCAATATCTCTAAAGAATACACATGCAAAAAAATCTTTTAAAAAAAATACTAGCAAATCGAGCACAACAACACATTTTAAAAAGTAGTATATCATGATCAAATGGGATTTATTCCAGGAGCACAAGGATGGTTTAGCATACATAAATCAATCAATGTAATATGCCACATCAACAAAACAAAGAACAAAAATTATATGATCTTATCAATAGCTACAGAAAAGGCATTTGATAAATACAACATCCCTTTTCAGTGGTGGAATTCAGCCAGTTTGCACCAGTTCAGCAGAATCGATACCTAATTTATTGTTGAGTTTGGTGAACTGGTTGTTAAAATGGCACTTGTAATCAGGGTTATAAGGTGGGTGCCTGGGCAGCCGCCCAATGTGGAAATCACAAATTTACATTCTTTCTTCTTTTTTTAACATTCATCTGCACAACAGCATATTCTAACCACCTGTAGTAATGTTCATTCTGTCCACAGGTAAAAAAAAATTGTGAGGGCATCAAGCAAGGAGCAATATGGAAATATATTATATAAGAGTGTTATTGTTTTTATTCAGGTATTATTTAATACTTTTTCATTAATATTTTTAAATTCTTATATTCTAGTTTCATGTACCCCTTTTATTGTTGTTATTTAAGTATCAAATGCATGAATAATAAAAGACCTTTTGGTATATCTTTTTTTTACTTAAAATGGTCACTAGAGCAAAGAATCAGTGGTTAAATTATTTGAATCTCACCACAACCTTTATGTTTAAAACACTCAATAAAATAAGAATAGATGGAAGTACCTCAACATAATAAAGGCCATGTATGACAAACCATTAGCTAATATTATACTTAACAGTGAAAAAATGAAGGCAATTCCTCTAAAATCAGGAACAATACAAGGCTGCCCACTCTTTCCACTCTTATTCCACATAGTTCTGGAATTTTTTTTGGTTTTTTGGGGTTTTATAAATTTAATTTTATTTTTTTAATGGAGCAACATCAATAAATCAGGATACATATATTCAAAGATAACATGTCCAGGTTATCTTGTTGTTCAATTATGTTGCATACCCATCACCCAAAGTCAGATTGTCCTCTGCCACCTTCTATCTAGTTTTCTTTGTGCCCCTTCCCCCTTTCCCTCTCCCCCCTCCCCCCGTAACCACCACACTCTTGTCAATGTCTCTTAGTCTCACTTTTACGTCCCACCTACGTATGAAATAATGCAGTTCTTGGTTTTTTCTGATTTACTTATTTCACTTCCTATAATGCTATCAAGATCCCACCATTTCTCTGTAAATGATCCAATGTCATCCTTTCTTAATGGCTGAGTAGTATTCCATAGTGTATATGTGCCACATCTTTTTTATCCAGTCATCTATTGATGGGCTTTTTGGTTGTTTCCATGTCCTTGCCACTGTGCACAATGCTGCAATAAAGATGGGGCTGCATGTGTCTTTATGTATCAATGTTTCTGAGTTTTGGAGGTATATACCCAGTAGAGGGATTGCTGGGTCATAAGGTAGTTCTATTTTCAGTTTTTTGAGGAACCACCATACTTTCTTCCATAATGGTTGTACTACTTTACATTCCCATCAACAGTGTACGAGGGTTTCTTTTTCTCCACAGCCTCTCCAACATTTACTATTACCTGTCTTGTTAATAATAGCTAATCTAACAGGTGTGAGGTGGTATCTCATTGCAGTTTTGATTTGCATTTCTCTAATAACTAAAGAAGATGAGCATCTTTTCATACATCTGTTGGCCATTTGTATTTCTTCCTGAGAGAAGTGTCTGTTCATGTCCTCTTCCCAAGTTCTGGAAGTTTTAACCAGTGCAATCTGGCAAGAGAAAGAAATAAAAGACATCAGTATTAGATAAGAAGTAAGGTATTCCTTTTTACAGATGACATGATCCTTTATGTAAAAAACTTCAAAGACTCCACCAAAAAAAATTAGTAATAATAAACCAATACAGTAAATTAGCAGGATACAAAAATCAATATACAAGTCTATTGCTTTCTGATACTCCAATGATGAAACTTCAGAAAATGAACCTAAAAAATAACAATTCCTTTTACAATTGCAACAAAAAAATAAAATACCTAAGAATAAACTATGTGAAGGACCTATATACTGTAAACTACAAAGCATTATTGAAAGAAATGTAAAAAGACACAATGAAATGAAAAAATAATCCATGATCATGGATTGGAAGAATCAACATATTTTAAATGGCCATATTAACCAAAGCAATATACAAATTGAATACTATCTCCATCAAATTCCCAATGTCATTTTTTAGAGAGATAGAACAAATACTCACCAGGTTTGTATGAAACCATCTAAAGCCCAATTATCCAAAGCAATCCAGGGGAAAAAGAATGAAGCCAGAGGTATCATACTACCTGACTTCAAATTATATCATAGAGCCACGATAATCAGAACAGCATGGTATTGACAGAAAACAGACATAAAAACCAATGGAGGCCCTGGCCGATTGGCTCAGCAGTAAAGCGTCGGCCTAGCGTGCAGGAGTCCCGGGTTCGATTCCTGGCCAGGGCACACAGGAGAGGCACCCATTTGCTTCTCCACCCTTCCTTCTCTCCTTCCTCTCTGTCTCTCTCTTCCCCTCCCATAGCGAGGCTCCATTGGAGCAAAGATGGCCCGGGCTCTCGGGATGGCTCTGTGGCCTCTGCCTCAGGCACTAGAATGGCTCTGGACACAACACAGCGACGCCCCAGAGGGGCAAAGCATAGCCCCCTGGTGGGCATGCCGGGTGGATCCCGGTCAGGCGCATGCAGGAGTCTGTCTGACTGCCTCCCCGTTTCCAGCTTCGGAAAAATGAAAAAAAAAAAAAAACAATGGAAAATAATTGAGAGCCCAGAAAGAAAATCACATATATGGACAAATCATTTTTGACAAAGGAGCCAAAAACACACAATGGAGAAGAGAAGCCTCTTCAATAAATGGTGCTGGAAAAATTGGAAAGCCACCTGCAAAAGAATAAAACTTGACTACAGTGTGTCCCTCTAAACAAAAATTAATTCAAAATGGATCAAAGGCCTAAATATAAGATCTGAAACAATGAATTACATAGAAGAAAGTATAGTAACTAAACTCATGGACTTTGGCCATAGAAAGCAATTTATGAATTGAACCCAAAGGCAAGGGAAATCAAGTCAACAATAAATGAATGAGATTATATTGAACTAAAAGGCTTCTGCATAGCAAAAGAAACTGACAAAAAAAAAAACAAATAAGCAGCCAGTTAAATGGGAGATGATATTTGCAAACAACAGCTCTGATAAGCGGTTAATACCCAAAATATATTTTTTAAAACCCACAAAACTCAGCAACAAACAAGCAAACCAATTTTAAAAATGGGGAGAAGTACTGAACAGACACAACTCCCAAGAAGTGATACAAATGGTCAATGGTAAATGAAAAAATGCTCGTCCTTACTAGCTATTCGTGAAATGTAAATCAAAACTACAATAAGATACCAGCTCACACCTGTTAGATTGGCTATTATCAACAAGACAGGTAATAGCAAGAGTTGGAGAGGCTGTGGAGAAAAAGGAACCCTCATCTACTGTTGGTGGGAATGTAAAGTAGTAAAACCATTATGGAAGAAAGTATGATGGTTCCTCAAAAAATTAAGAATAGAACTACCAAATGACCCAACAATCCCTCTACTGGGTATCTACCCATAAAACTCAAAATCATTGGCACATAATGACACATACACTCCCATGTTCATCACAGCATTGTTCATAATGGCCAAGACATAAAAACAACCAATGCATCCATCAATAAAGGATTGGATAAAGAAGAGGTGGTACATATATATAATGCAACACTACTCCCCCATAAGAAAGGATGATATATTGCCATTTAAGACAACATGGTTATATCTTGAGAACATTACACTGAGTGCAATCCGTAAATCAGAAGAAATAAGAACTGTATGATTTCACCCATAGGTGGGGTATATGCTGAGACTCATGGACATAGATGAGAGTGAAGTCATTCCCAGGGGGAGGGGAAATAGCGATGGGGTAGGGGGGAAGGAGTAAAGAGGGACAAATATACAGTGACAGAAAATAATTTAAGTTTGGGGATGGGTTTACAACATAATCAACAATTCAAATGATATGGAAATGTTTACCTGAAACTTGTAACACCTATAGATAAATGTCACCCTGTTAAATTTGATTTCCTTAATAAAATTTTTAAAATCAACAAAAAAGGAAATAAAACACAGAATATATTCAGAAGACAATATTTCTCAATACAGTCTTTAAGAATGAGTCAGAAAAATGTCAACTAAGAACATATCAGAGACCTGAAGATGACAGCGGAGTAGGCAGATGCACAGACTCCGAGCTCACACCACTGAACTGGATTATAAACTAATTCATGAACAATCAGCGTGAAAAAGCAAATCTGGGCTACAAGAACAGCTTTCAAAAATCAAGGATCAAAGAAGAAGCCACAATAAAACTGGTAGGGAGCGCCTGAATCTCCCCTGCTTACTGGAACAGGGGTGGGGAGCGGTGAGGCTGGGCTCTCAACTCCAAAGATAAAGAGCAGTAAATATTGCTCACAACCACTTACCTGGCGACCAGAGAACAATGAGTGTTGAAAGGGCCCACTTGTCTTCCAAAAAGAAAGGAGAAAGAGAGAGATGGATGGTGAGAGGGAGAGGAATATAGGTGGTGACATAAAAAGCTGACTCATTCAGTGCTGGAGGCGGCCATAACTGGGGGAGGGGCTGATCCTTCCACAAAGCAAAATCCAAAAGTACTTCCAGGTCACAGAGATACAGACATCTCTCCAGCTCCAATCAGCGCAACAAGACACAGTTGAAAACAAGAAGTGGGGAGGAGGGGCACTAACTCAGGTCTCCATGGAGATCTGAGATACACCTCCCCCTACTGAAGCTGAGAAAGCAACCCGCCCCCAGAGGGATTAACTGGCAGAAGAGGATTTCAAAGCCTCAGGTCATACCCACCGCATTCCTGGATACAGTTTCAAATAAGCCCCCTGCTGAGATCAGCAAACAAGACAATCACCTGTTAAGAAAACAAACAAAACAAGACTTCAAAGCAGCCCAAATCCTAAAGTGGATTACAAATAATAGCTGAAGCCAACCCAAGAAGACTTAGAAACAACACAAGTAAAAACTAGAGACCGACAACACCAAGCCTAGACTCAACCAGCTCTACAAAGAAAACACCCAGATACCCAGGCATAATGAGAAGACAAAGAAGTGCAATCCAAATAAAACCGCAAGAGAGACCTTCAGGAGATGAACTGAGTGATATGGAAATAATCAAATTTCCGGATGCAGAGTTTAAAATAATGATTGTAAGGATGCTTAGGGATCGTATAACAACAATGGATGGTAATCACAATCACCGAAATAAAGAAATAGCAAGTATAAAAAAAGATATTGAAATATTAAAAAAGAATCAGTCAGAGATGACAAATACAATATCAGAAATGGAAAACCACAATGGAAGGAATTAAAAACAGGATGGATACAGCTGAGGATCAAATCAGCAAGTTGGAGGACAATTGGAATGAAGGCATGAAAGCAGAGAAGAAGAGAGAAAAGAGACTCAAAAAGTCAGAGGAAACTCTTAGAGAGCTCTGTGACAACATGAAGAGAAATAACATCCGCATCATAGGGGTTCCTGAAGAAGAAGAAAAAGAACAAGGAATAGAGATGTTGTTCAATCATATCATAGCTGAAAACTTCCCTAAATTAATGCAAGAGAAACTCTCACAAGTCCAAGAAGCACAGAGGACTCCACTAAAAGAGCAACCCAAAGAAACCTACACCAAGACACATCATAATTAAAATACCAAAGCTAAGCAATAAAGAGAAAATATTAAAAGCTGCAAGAGAAAAAAAAAGCTATCACCTACAAAGGAGCCCCCATAAGGATGACATTCGACTTCTCAACAGAAACACTTGAGGCCAGAAGGGAATGGCAAGAAATATTCAAAGTAATGAAAAACAAGAACCTACAACCAAGACTACTTTATCCAGCAAGGCTATCATTTAAAATGAAGGAGAAATAAAAAGTTTCCCAGACAAAAAAAACCTCAAGAAATTCATTACAACCAAACCAATGCTGCAGGAAATGTTAAGGGGTATGGTGTAAACAGACCAAAGTGGGAAAAGAATATAGCAAAAGAGAAATACAGATTTAAAGAATAAAATGGCAATAAACAATTATGTGTCAATAATAACCCTAAATGTAAATGGATTAAATGATCCAATCAAAAGACATAGGGTAGCTGCATGGATAAGAAAACAGGACCCGTACATATGCTGTCTACAAGAGACACACCTTAAAACAAAAGATGCACATAGGTTGAAGGTAAAAGGATAAAAAAAAATACATTTCATGCAAATGGAAATGAAAAAAAAACTGGGGTAGCAATACTTATATCAGACAAAATGGACTTTAAAACAAAGAACATAGTAAGAGATAAAGAAGGCCACTACATAATGATAAAGGGAGCAATCCAACAGGAAGATATAACTATTATAAATATCTACGCACCTAATATAGGAGCACCTAAATATATAAAGCAGACTTTGATGGATATAAAGAGTGAGATCAACAGCAACACTATAATAGTAGGGGATTTTAATACCCCACTAACATCACTAGACAGATCCTCAAGAAAGAAAATTAACAAAGAAACAGCAGACTTAAACGACACACTAGATCAACTCGATTTAATAGATATCTACGGAACCTTTCACCCTAAAACAGCAGAATATACATTCTTTTCAAGTGCTCATGGTACATTCTCTAGGATAGACCACATGTTAGGGCAAAAAAGTGGTCTCAACAAACTTAAGAAGATTGAAATCATATCAAACACTTTCTTTGATCACAATGGCATAAAACTAGTAATCAACCACAACAGAAAAGCTCAAAAATTCTCAAACACATGGAAACTAAATAGCACATTGTTAAATAATGAATGGATTAAGAATGAGATCTAAGAAGAAATAAAAAAATTCCTAGAAACGAATGATAACGAGCATACAACAACTCAAAATTTATGGGACACAGCAAAAGCAGTACTGAGAGGGAAGTTCGTAGCACTACAGGTACACTTTAAGAAGCTAGAAAAAGCTCAAATAAACAACTTAACCCTGCATCTAAAAGAACCAAAAAAAGAACAGCAAGTAAAGCCTAAATGTAGTAGAAGGAAGGAAATAATAAAGATCAGAGCAGAAATAAATGACATAGAGACTAAAGAAACAATACAGAGGATAAATGAAACTAGGAGCTGGTTTTTTGAAAAGGTAAACAAGATTGATGAACCTTTAACTAGACTCACCAAGAAAAAAAGAGAGAGGACTCAAATAAATAAGATTAGAAATGAGAGGGGAGAAATAACAACTGACACAACAGATATACAAAGGATTGTAAGAAAATACTATGAAGAACTGTATGCCAAAAAACTAGACAACCTAGATGAAATGGACAAATTCCTTGAAACATACAATCTTCCAAAAATCAGTCTGGAAGAATCAGAAAACCTAAACAGACCGATTACACCAAATGAGATCGAAACAGTTATCAAAAAACTCCCAACAAAGAAAAGTCCTGGGCCAGATGGCTTCACAAGTGAATTCTACCAACTATTCAAAGAACTAACTCCTATCCTTCTCAAGCTATTTCAAAAAAATTCAAGAGGAAGGAAGACTTCCAAGCTCCTTTTATGAGGCGAGCATAATTCTGATTCCAAAACCAGGCAAAGACAACACAAAGAAAGAAAATTATAGGCCAATATCCCTGATGAATATAGATGCTAAAATCCTCAACAAAATATTAGCAAACCGGATCCAACAATATATGGAAAATATACACCATGATCAAGTGGGACTTATTCTGGGGAAGCAAGGCTGGTACAATATTCGCAAATCTATCAATGTTATTCATCACATAAATGAAAGGAAGGAGAAAAACCAAATAATAATTTCAATAGATGCAGAAAAAGCATTTGATAAAAATCCAGCACCCATTCATGATCAAAACTCTCAGCAAAGTGGGAATACAGGGAACATACCTCAACATGATAAAAGCCATCTATGACAAACCCACAGCCAACATCATACTCAATGGGCAAAAATTAAAAGCAATCCCCTTAAGATCAGGAACAAGGCAGGGGTGCCCCCTTTCACCGCTCTTATTCAACATAGTCCTGGGAGTCCTAGCCACAGCAATCAGACAAGAAGAAGAAATACAAGGCATTCAAGTTGGAAAAGAAGAAGTAAAGCTATCATTATTTGCAGATGATATGATATTGTATATAGAAAATCCTAAAGTCTCAGTCAAAAAACTACTATACCTGATAAATGAATTCAGCAAGGTGGCAGGATATAAAATTAATACTCAGAAATCAGAGGCATTTTTATACACCAACAATGAACAATCAGAAAGAGAAATTAAGGAAACAATCCCCTTCACTATTGCAACCAAAAAAATAAAGTACCTAGCAGTACATTTAACCAAGGACACTAAAGACTTGTACTCGGAAAATTATAAAACACTGATAAAAGAAATCAAGGAAGATACAAACAAGTGGAAGCATATACCATGCTCATGGTTAGAAAGAATAAACATCATTAAAATGTCTATATTACCCAAAGTAATTTATAAATTCAATGCAATACCAATTAAAATACCAGTGACATACTTTAAAGATATAGATCACATATTCCAAAAATTTATATGGAACCAAAAGAGAACACGAATACCCTCAGCAATCTTAAAAAAGAAGAATAAAGTGGGAGGTATCACACTTCCTGATATCAAGCTATACTACAAGGCCATTGTACTCAAAACAGCCTGGTACTGGCATAAGAACAGGCATATAGATCAATGGAACAGAACAGAGAACCCAGAAATAAACCCACAGCTCTATGGACAACTGATATTTGACAAAGGAGGTAAGGAAATACAATGGAGTAAAGACAGCCTCTTCAACAAATGATGTTGGGAAAATTGGACAATAACCTGCAAAAAAAATGAAACTAGACCACCAACTTACACCATTCACAAAAATAAACTCAAAATGGATAAAAGACTTAAATGTAAGGCATGAAACCATAAGCATCTTAGAAGAAAACATAGGCAGTAAGCTCTCTGACATCTCTCGGAGCGATATATTTGCTGATTTATCTCCACAGGCAAGTGAAATAAAAGACAGGATAAACAAATGGGACTATATCAAACTAAAAAGCTTTTTCACAGCCAAAGACAATAAAAACAGAATAAAAAGACAAACTACACAATGGGAGAACATATTTGACAGTATGTCTGATAAGGGGTTAATAACCAAAATTTATAAAGAACTTGTAAATCTCAACACCAGAAAGACAAACAATCCAATCAAAAAATGGGCAAAAGAAATGAATAGACACTTCTCCAAAGAGGATATACAGATGGTCAATAGGCATATGAAAAAATGCTCAACATCATTAATCATTAGAGAAATGCAAATTAAAACCACAATGAGATATCACCTCACACCGGTTAGAATGACGCTCATCAACAAAACAACACAGAATAAGTGCTGGCAAGGATGTGGAGAAAAGGGGACCCTCCTGCATTGCTGGTGGGAATGCAGACTGGTGCAGCCTCTGTGGAAAACAGTATGGAGATTCCTCAAAAAATTGAAAATCGAACTGCCTTTTGACCCAGCCATCCCACTTTTAGGAATATAACCCAAGGACACCATAGAAGGGTTCCAGAAGGAGAAATGCACCCCCATGTTTATAGCAGCATTGTTCACAATAGCGAAGATCTGGAAACCGCCCAAGTATCCATCAGAGGACGAGTGGATTCAAAAGCTTTGGTACATATATACTATGGAATACTACTCAGCCATAAGAAATGATGACATCGGATCATTTACAATAACATGAATGGACCTTGATAACATTATACAGAGTGAAATAAGTAAATTAGAAAAAAACTAAGAACTATATGAACCAATGCATAGATGGGACATAAAAATGAGACTTAGAGACATGGACAAGAATGTGATGGTAACAGGGTGTGGGGTGGAGGGGTGGGAAAGGGGCGAGGAAAGAGAGGGAGGGAGTGGGGGGAGGGTAGGGGCACAAAGAAAACCAGATAGAAGGTGACGGAGGATGATTTGACTTTGAGTGAGGGGTATGCAGCATAATCAAAGGTCAAAATAATCTGGAGATGTTTTCTCGGATCATATGTACCCTGATTTATCAATGTCACTGCATTAAAATTAATAAAAATAAGATTTAAAAAAAAAAAAAGAACATATCAAAATACAGTGCTTGGCCCTGGATGGTTGGCTCAGTCAATAGAACATTCACCCCGAGAATGGGAATCCTAGGTTTGATCCCAGGTCAGGGCACACGTGAGAAGCAACCATCTGCTTCTCTTCCCATCCCTCTCCCCCTTCTCTCCCTACTCCCCTCCCACAGCCAGTGTCTTGATTGGTTCAAGCATTGCCCCCAGGCACTGAGGATAGTTCAGTTGATTAGAGCATCTGCCACTGATGAGGGTTACAGGATTAATCTGGTAGGGCACGTGTGGGAATCAGTCTCTTTATCTTCACTCCTTTCACTTTAAAATATATATATATATATTTTAAAGCACTATATATATATAGTGCTTTGTGTTCAAACGTGGGCCTCTTCACTTCCAAAGAACATGCCTGAGGTGATCACATGGCCTGGGAATGAGGAGCAGACTTGATTTACAGACCGAGTGAACAAAGTGCAGGGTTTCTGGTGCCCAGATACTGTGGGGCCAATTTCTATGACTAACTTACAATTGAGAAAAACATAATAAATGTCAGAACTCATTTATATAGGCTTTGTTTCAATACATAAGTTACTAAGTATAAAAATAGCTCTCACTGAATGTTATTACTCTGTTCAGTATGGCAGTCCTCAAATAACCAACATATCAGCATGAGTTATCTCAGGACTTGTGAGAGCCCGAGGACAGGCCAGCTAGAACTCTCTCTCACCCTTGTGTCTTCCTCAGTGAGGACACAGGAAGTCAGGGAGGAACCTGAGTCATTCTCTTTCACAGCAGGTTGGCCTTAGAAAGGGCACATACACTGAGACCAAAGGCCACTTCCCTCTGCTGGTACCAAGCTGAGGTTGCAGATCTGAGTCAAAGTCCATTTGGGGAGAGAAAACCTCAGGCCAGTAATAGAGGCATTCAAACCTCTGGATTCCTCAATTTCTGCTTGGGAAAGCTAACTTTTAAATGAGTCTTTTGTGAGTGGAGCTGTAGTTCTCTGATATCTGAGAATGGTCACTGTGGGCTCCGGAGAAAACACAGGGGTAAAGAAGCACACACTTGTTGCATGTGACGTGGGAGCATTTTGTTGAGGAAGAACTGGTGAAGGGTCCCGTGTCCCAGCAGACAGCAGGGCAGGCAGGGCCATACTCTGGGCTCCCTGCAGGTCCTCACTGAGTCCCATTCAACGAGACAGTATTCCCTTCCATTATGGTGGTCTCGCGCTCACCTTAGGATTGAAGACTCCCAACAGTGGTCACCTGGGAGAAGGCACACACATGAGATCACAGCCTTTTCTGCATTTCTGGCCTCTTCCCAAATCAATATTGTTCTTGGCATCTTAGGATTCAGCACCCGGCCCAGGTGTGTGGTGAATCAGGGGAACAGAAACAGATTTTGAGCTTTTTGTACCTTGATGAAGAAGCAGAAGAGAAAAAGAGGAGAAACAGGGTTTGAGGAGGAGGGAGGAGGACAGGAGGGAGGAGGGAGGGAGAGTTGATGGGGATGGAGGAGGAGGAAGAATGGCAAGAATGACAGTAATAACATACCAGGACGACACACAGGTCACAGTGTTGTCATTTCTTTATTATCTAGCAAGCACTTCTATATCAATTTCATCTACTGACGTGGCTATTGTTACACTTTAAAATTTTTCAGGGTTCTTATAGATCTGCCTCCTTTGTTTCTACACACAGAGTACAGGCTGGTGGGTTCTTGTTGTGGACCGTAAATGGCAAACAGCCTTTGTAAATTCAAGGCTTAGCAAAAGGCTAAGTTCTGCCCCCTCCACCTCCATATTGGCTATGATGCTGAGTATTTGCATCCACTTCACTTGCTTGCTTAAGTTGCTAAAAGCAGTTTACAAGCCCTTCCCCTTACTCTTTGTTTGTTTGTTTAGATGTTGGTTGATTTCGCTTATGCATGGTAGAGGGATTCCTGTTTATGCCTTAGGAGAGTTTCTGTTTTTGCCTCAGATGTGTAACTTTGTATCAAGGACTTTCTTGATTTGCATATGGCTATATAATAAAACAAACTGGTGCTATGGGGTGCTCAGATATTGCCATCAGCATTGAAGAGGCCTCCCGATCTCATCCTTTTTTATTAATGAGTCTGTTTTCTTAATTCCACATCATTCTCACTCAAGACCCAGAATTATGTGCCGCGCTAGTCTGCGGCAAGTGGCGCCTGAACAGGGACTTGAGTACGAGAAAACTAAACTAAAGGCCGGTGATAGAACTCCTCGAGTTCACAGTGAGTAAAGAAAGTTTGTGGGAAAAGTATAATCGGGAGTAAAAAATTATGGGAAAATTAGGGTCAAAAGACCTTTTTGTAAGAATAGTTATTCAGCTAGAATGCTTTTTGCGATATGTTTAAGCCGGTGCCCCTGGTTCCCGGAGGAGGGAATGGTTATTTCTGCTACAGGGGAGTTCTGAGAAGGCAGTGGTGTAAGGAGACTATGGCAGGAGGAATAAAAGTGGCAGTCTCTCTGGCAGTTGGTGCTGTACTTTGCGGCTTGGGGGCCGAGGAATGTAGGACACTGTGGCTGCCTCTTGTTCTCTCTGGCTGCTTAGTCTGCCACTCAGCTGAAGTTGAGATAGGGGAGAAATCTCAGCATAGTCAACCTGAACTGCCAGTTACAGCAACTATAGAATTTGAGAATGGATAGGAGACTCAGGTATTAGGAAAGTTACAGCTTTTCCTGTTATGGTCTGATTTTCTTTAATGTTTTAACTACAATCTTCTGAACTGTCATTTTGTTTCTTTCTTATTCTTTACCTGGAAATATGGCAAAGGGGTCGCCTGTTTGGATGTTGCTAAACAGAAATCTCATACAGTCATCTTGAGATTTTTTGAGAGAGATTTCTGTTTGGCATTTATCCTTATTAAAATAGCCTTATGTAAGATCAAGCCGGCCACGTTCTAATCTCTAAAATCCTGGGTTTCACTCTTGATTTGTGTGAGTGTATGTGAAGTCTTTGTTTAATGTCTAAATGTGTCTGTTTTTGAGGCCTGAATTGAGTTTTTGCATGCAAAGATTAGAAATGCCGGCTCTAGCCTAACCAGGCAGTGGCGCTGTGTATAGAGCATCGGACTGGGATGCGGAAGGACCCAGGTTCAAGACCCCAAGGTCGCCAGCTTGAGCGCGGGCTCATCTGGCTTGAGCAAAAAGATCACCAGCTTGGACTCAAGGTTGCTGGCTCCAGCAAGGGGTTACTCGGTCTGCTGAAGGCCCGTGGTCAAGGCACATATGAGAAAGCAATCAATGAACAACTAAGGTGTCACAACAAAAAACTGATGATTGGTGCTTCTCATCTCTCTCCGTTCCTGTCTGTCTATCTCTATCTGTCCCTCTCTCTGACTCTCTCTCTGTCCTTGTAAAAAAAAAAAAAAGAAAAGAAATGCCAGCTCTAATATTGAAAAAATATTATAATTTTATAACTTGTAAGAAATGCTCATTTAAATTTAAATAGAATTGAATGTAGATCCTTAAGACTTACTAATTTGGTTACTGCATTGTGAGGTGTGTTTAGAGTTAGCCAAATAGCAATTCAAGTGTTAGGATTAATCAAAGTTATATGTTATACTTGTGTTTTTTGTGCGTAAATTGTCTTGTTTATGTGTAAGGTTATACTCAGGTAGGCAAAACAAAGGAATTGAGAAAAATTAAGCAGGGCCCTAATAAGTCATTTCAAGAATTTGTCTCAAGCTGCTTCAGGCAGTTAGAAGAATAGTATAAGGATGCTAAGTCTGCTTCTCAGGCCACACCCTGCAAAAGGGGCCCCGAGGAAATCGGGGATTTGGCTCCACTGATTTTGCCAATTGGATTCAAAAAATAGGTCAGAAAAGCCCTAAAATGGAACTAACAATACAAGGGCATAAGTTTAAAGGACTTTTAGAAACTGGAGCTGATGTATCTGTTGTTGCTAAGCTACATTGGACTCCTTCCTGGCCCACTTATGCAGCTGCCACAGAATTACAAGGTATAGGGCAGAGTAAATCCCCTCAACAAGCTCTAGTTTTTTACAATGGGAAGATAAAGAAGGTCATTCTGGATTTTTTCAGCCTTATGTGCTCCCTGGATTGCCAGTTAATTTGTGGGGTAGAGATGTTTTAAAAAATATGGGAGCGTTGCTTGTCAGTCCTAATGGTTTAGTCAGTACTCAAATGCTTGATCAGGCATTTTTGCCCACTAAGGGACCAGGGAAAGAACAGCAGGGAATTCTCACCCCCGTAGAAGTGGCATCCAATACCAGAAGGCATGGATTAGGATATCAAAATTTAGCATAGGGACCTTGGTAGCTCCTGCAACCCCAATAATGCATTGTGCAGACCCAATTACTTGGAAATCAGATAATCCTGTATGGGTAAACAAATGGCCTCTTTCTCAGGAGAAACTTAAGGCAGCTGCTCCATTGGTATAAGAGCAGTTACAGCTTAGGCACATCGAACCTTCTAATAGCCCATGGAATACACCTATATTTGTTATTAAAAAGAAATCAGGAAACTGGAGGCTATTACAAGATTTGAGAGCAATAAATAAGACTATGGAAATTATGGGTCCTCTCCAGCGAGGACTCCCTTCTCCTACTGCCATTCCATGGAATTATCACCTTGTAATTATTGACTTGAAGGATTGCTTTATTACTATTCCTTGAAGTCCTCATGATTGCAAGCATTTTGCATTCAGTGTTCCTTCACTTAATTTCCAGGATCCAATGGAGTGATACCAGTGGAGAGTTTTGCCTCAAGGTATGGCTAACAGTACTACCTTGTGCCAAAAATATGTTGCTCAAGCTATCTCTCCAGTATGAAGGCAGAACCCTAAGGTGTACATAATTCATTATATGGATGATATTCTTATTGCTTATCCAGATAAAGACATTGTGTTGACCATTTTGCAACAACTAGAATATTCTTTGAAAGAATCAGGGCTTTATATAAGTCCTGAAAAGGTACAGAAATCTTTACTTTTCTCTTATTTAGGACAAATTATTGAGGGACAACAAATTCATCCACAAAAATTAGAAATCAGGACTGATCATTTGCAAACTTTAAACGATTTTCAAAAATTATTAGGAGACATGAATAGACCTTCCTTGAAATTAACTACCAGAAAACTGAAGCCACTTTTTGATATTCTTAGAGGCTCGGCTGAATCATGTTCTCCTTGGCTACTTACAGCTGCAGGAAAACAAGCTTTAAAGCTTGTAGAAAAAGCCTTGCAACAAGCACAACTAAAATGCATAAATGCTGAAGAATCAATTGCCTTACTAATTTGTTCCTTGAGCTACATTCCAACGGGACTAGTGTGGCAAGCTTCAGATTCTATTGAATGGATTCATTTAGTTGTTACTCCTAAGAAAGTTTTATCTCCATATTTTGATCTTGTTGCCTCCTTGATTATCAAGGGGCATAGGTGACTCTTCCAGCTTATAGGTTTTGAGCCTCAAATTATTGTTGTTCCTTTTTCAAAGGATCGACAGCGATGGCTCTGGGAAACTTCTACTAAATGGCAAATTGGTTTTGCAAATATCACAGGTCAAATTGATTCTCACTACCCAGCTGGTAAAATTTTAATTTTATTAATTACTACATTTGTCTTTCCTAAGACAATTGTTAATGAGCCCATTCCTGAAGCACCTACAGTCTTAACTGATGGGTCCAGCTCAGGAACAGCATTCTTAATAATCGATGGACAAGTTTATACTGAAACAGTCACCTTGAAGTCAGCTCAAAGAGAAGAATTACATGCCATTATCATGGCTTTTCAGCATTTTCCATGTTCCTCCTTTAATCTGTATACAGACAGCAAATATTTACTTATAGTTGTTTCCACTATAGAAACTGCTATCTTAGGAACAACTGCTAATGAGAAACTATTTCAGCAATTTCTCCTTCTTCAAAGACTTGTACGTCAACATAGAGCTCCATGTTTTATAGGACATATTTGAGCTCACTCCATACTCCCTAGAGCTTTAGCACAAGGGAATGCCCTTGTTGATCAAGCTACCCAAAAGAAAGTTATTGGAGCAACCATGACAGATCAAGCAATCCAGTCTCATACTATTCATCACCAGAATGCTGCAGTCCTGTGTAAACAGTTTTAACTTTCTCAGGAAGCAGCATGGCAGATTGTTAAATCCTGTCCAGGGTGTCCTATACTACAAGCTGTCCCTTCATTTGGCATTAACCCTTGAGGACTCCTACCAGGACAACGTTGGCAAATGGATGTTACTCATATATCTTCACTTGGCAAACAGTCCTTTGTCCACATTACAGTGGATACTTATTCTGGATTTATAGTACCCTCTGCCAGAACAGAAGAGGATGCTAAGCATGTTATATCTCATTGTCTGTATGCATTTTCTATTATTGGACTTCCTAAACTGATTAAAACTGACAATACTCCTACATATGTAGAAAAAGCATTTACTATATTTTGTCAAACCTTTTGAATTACAGGTATTTCTTACAATCTTTAAAGTCAAGGTACTATTATAGTGTACCCAGCAAAAATTTAAGGTCAATATTAAAAATATAAAAGGAAGAGTCATAATTCTGGAATAATGCTTTTTACTTTAAAATTTTTCTTTTGAATGCTGATGTACAGGAGACGCCAAACCTCTTTCTCCTGCAAACTTTTACTCCTTTTTATTTGATTCAGCTAATAACACTGTTTTGTCTTTTTCCAAATAGCTCCAGATATATAGGCAGATAAGGACCCTCAACCCCCTCAGCGAGATCTTCTGAGCATGGCTTTTAAGGTCTATAATGACTAAGAGGCAGATAAAGTGTTGTGGACCATTAATGGCAAAAAGCCATTATAGATTCGAGGCTTGGCAGGGGGCTAAGTTCTACCCCCTCCATCTCCATATTTGGCTTTGATGCTGAGTGTTTGCACCCACTCCACTTCCTTCCTTGGGTTGCAGGAAGCAATATACATGCCCTTCCTCTGACTCTTTGTTTGTTTCAGATGTTTGTAAATTTCACTAATGTATCTTGTGTAAGTTTCACTAACATATCCTGTTTTTGCCTTGGGAGAGTTCCTGTCTTAGCCTTTGATGTGCAACTTTGTATCAGGGTCCTTGGTTTGCATAGGTCTATATAATAAAGCGAACTGGGGCTATGAGGCACTCAGATACTGCCAGGCAGTTTGAGGAGTCCTCCTGGTCCCATCGGTTTTGTTCTGACAAAGTGTGTTTCCTCAATTCCGCACCATTATTAGGAACTGCGCTGGTCCGCGGCAAGTGGCGCCTGAACAGAAGACTTGGGTATGAGTACGAGGAAACTAAAACTGAAGGAAGGTGACGGAACTCCCCAAAGTGAAGTGCGCACAGTGAGTAAAGGAAGTTTTTGGGGAAAGTGTAGTTGGGAGTAAAAGAATATGGGACAGATAGGGTCAAAAGTAAGGGACCTTTATGTAGGAATGTTTCTGTATGAAGACAAATCATTGTCTGAAGAGTATTAGGGTGATCTGGAAACAGAGGGATGTGAATACAAGGATAACTTGGAGTCTGAGGATGACAGGGGGGATGAAAAATCCGTGGCTATAGCTGCCTTAGCCGCGGGGCCTCCGCTGCCCTCAGCTCCTTCCTACATTCAACCCTCTGCTCCTCCGTTCCCTTATCAGGCTGATTACCAGGCTCAAAATGTAGGGGAAACAATAAATGATGGCTTTACCCATTTTTCTGTTGTAGAAATACAGGATGATATGAGGAGACTAGTGAGAGAACATGAACCTGTACCTTTTAAAATTCTGAAAGAGTTTAAACTTGTTTGTGTTCAAGCTACTGCCCCTTTTTCACTTGGTTTATTAGATACTATTAGGGCAAAGGCTCTTCCCCCAAATGACTGGAAGGTGATTGCTTGTGCTTGGCTCTCTGGGGGTAATTATTTGCTATGGAAGTTGGACTTTCATGAAGGGACTGTTGAGGTAGGAGAAAAATCTCAGCATAGTCAACCTGAGCCACCAGTTACAGCAAATATAGAATTTGAGAATGGATAGGAGACTCAGGTATTAGGAAACTTACAGCTTTTTCTGTCATGGGCTAATTTTCTTCAATGTTTTGACTGCGGTCTTCTGAACTATCATTTTGTTTCTTTCTTGTTCTTTGCCTGGAGGTTGAGGCGGGGGACCTGTGTTGGATCTGACTATGAAAAATATCCCAGCAGCTGCTGAGAGCAAATTTTCTCGGGGAGATTTTGTTTAGTCACATCCTTCAGTCCCTCTGTCAGAAAATGCCCTGACTACTATCAGGCAGGCATCTTTCTAATCTGGATGTGCTCTGAAATCCCGGGTTTCTCTCTGGTTTGTCTGGTTCATCTAATTCTTGTTTCTGTTTAGTCTTTGTTTAATGTTGTCAAAATGTGTCTGTTTTTAAGACCTGAATTAAGGGTTTTTTGCATGCAAAAATTGGAAATGCTGGCTCTAATATTTAGAAAAAATAAAATGTTTTTAGAACTTGCAAGGAGCGCTCATTTAAATTTAAATAGAATAGAATGTAGATCCTTAAGACTTACTGATTTGGATAGTGCATTGTGAGATGTGTTCAGAGTTAGGAGCCAAATAGCAACTTAAGTATTAGGAAACTCCTGCAAATCTTCTTTGTCGTGTTCTTTTTACTTTAAGTTTTTTGAATACTGATATACAGGGTCATTTAGCAGCAGAGAGACTCTGGAACCCTGCAAGGAAAGCCTTCCCTGAAGTGCGATGGAGGGACCTGCTCACAGGAATCTGGCAAGGGCCAGACCCTGTTCTCTTATGGGGTCGAGGATATGTGTGTGTTTTTCCTAGGTCTGCTGAAGCTCCTCGGTGGATCCCTGAATGACTGGTGAGACATCATGATTCTGGATGAGAGATTCACTTCACAAGAGCAATTGTATGAGGCTTATTTTACTATACTCTCTTCCCTTTCTCAATTATTATTACCTAATTTTTTTAAATGTTTTAGATCATTTTATTTCTTTCCTGCTCCATTGCTTGAAAAGAGGGTGAAAGGGGGGCCTGATTTGGGTGTTGCTGAACAGAAATCTCATACGGCCGTCTTGAGATTTTTTGAGAGAGATCTCTGTTTAGTATATATCCTTATTATGTTTCTATTAAGGTAGCCCTACTTAAGATCAAGCAGGCCATAGTTTAATCTCTAAAACCCCAGGTTTCACTCTTGATTTGTGTGATTGTATGTGAAGTCTTTGTTTAATGTCTAAGTGTTTTTGTTTATAAGGCCTGAATTAAGTCCTCACATAAAAAGTAATGATGATAATAGTTTTAGAAGTGCCGGCTCTAGTATTGAAAACAAAATGGGGATAATTTCATTTTCCTATATAAATATAATTTTGTTTGGAATAAGTAAAGTGTGCTCATTTTGGATCCAAAAGACTTGCTGGTTTGGCCAGGCTGCTCCAGGCCACAAGTGGAAGGTTTGGGGCAGCATAGATTTACATAATAAAAGTGTAAAGATTTTTTTTACTATAGGAGAATAATAAAGATCACACAGGGATTTTTCAGTTTTGATATGTACTCTTTAAAGTGCTTGTTAATTAATGTTAAGGGGGTGTTTTGATAAGTGTGGGAATGTTGCTTGAAGGTGCATTTACTCTATTTTTGTTGAAAGTTAACGTCAAGAATTTCTTGCAATATTTGAAGTCAAAATATTGTAAAGTGTGATTCAATTGTAAATAATAAGAAAGGGGGGGTCATGTCCTGGAGCTCCTGCAGGTCTACCCTGTTATGCTTTTTACTTCAAACAGTTTATTTTGAATGCTGATGTACAAGAAATGCCAAAATTTTTGTCCTGCAAACTACTACCCCTTTTTTATTTTTATTTGATTCCAGCTAATAACACTGTTTTGTTCTTTTCTGAATAGCTCCAGATATATAGGCAGATAGGGACTCTCAAGCCCCTCAGCGAGATCTTCTGAGCATGGCTTTTAAGGTACCAAGAGGCCAAAAAAGCCCAAAGGAGATCAGGTAAAATACTAGCTCTTGGCATACGCCCTCAAAGGCTCCAATGCTCCAACTGGAACTTCATCAGGGCCCTGCTTCAATAGTGGAAAGGATGGTCATTTGAGCCAAAGCCTGCCAGGCTTACATGCCTTTGCTGTGAGGAAGAAGGGACACACTGGAAGGTAGGCTTCCCCCTCACTCCTCTAAGGGAGGGTTCAGTCTCTTCCAGCCCTGCTCCAGCCACCTGTGACCTAACCTTGCCCAGAATACTGGGATTTGCCACTGAAGGCTAAAAGGTGCCCAGGGCCATCGGCCCCTTCTACGACACTGTGGATGAGCCTGGGGTATTTCTTCCAAGTAGCCGGTAGACTGGTCTCATTTACACAAGGGCCATTTAACTAGGTCTTGCCTGAATATTCAGGTTTTTTATTCTTCCCTCGAAGATCTCTGTTGTGGGTATTGATAGTCCTGTTTTCTGCTGCTTTGATTAATATATAGTCTTTCCTTTATTCCTCCTGCCTCAATGCCCCACTCATAGTTTAGGCTAGGACTTACTTCTAATTCAGAGCTCCTTTTTTCCTTTTTTGCCAACTTACAAATTTTCCTCTGCCACCCAGCCTAGTGTATCCCAAGGTTCTCCTCACCACCCCATGGCTGTAAAGCTCCAGTATAGGACCCCTGGGTTCATCTTTCCAGTTTGAGGCAAACGGAAGCTCCGTCTTCATGTGTGCTGCAGATGGCTTTTCCAGTCTACCTGGGTCATTGCCAGCTGGGAGCAGCAGTCATTGGGACTTTGACGCTAACTGCAGAGTGTGGAAGTGTGACGGCAATTCCAGTGCCATGAGGACTTCTCCTGAATGTGGACTTTTCCTGGACTCCTGCTCCTGTGACAGTTTTTGTTGGACTGAATTGGGGTTGGGTTGCATTTGCAGAGATTTGGAATGGTGTTGGTGCCAACTTGGACTTGGTGAACACTTTAAGGACATTACCCTTTTATAGATTCTTGTTGTATTAGCTTAAAGAGTTTGCTTAAAGGCTTTAATCACTGTGATGTATTAGTATACTTATTTTGGGTATCTGTTAGCATTGGTTATACTAATTTTGTGTTTGTTCTGTATTTTTTTCGCCTGTCTCCAAATGAGAAAATCAGATGAGTGCAAATCTCAGCACACAAATTAAAAAGAAAAGGGGGATATGTTGTGGACCGTTAATGGCAAAAAGCCATTATAGATTCGAGGCTTGGCAGGGGGCTAAGTTCTACCCCCTCCATCTCCATATTTGGCTTTGATGCTGAGTGTTTGCACCCACTCCACTTCCTTCCTTGGGTTGCAGGAAGCAATATACATGCCCTTCCTCTGACTCTTTGTTTGTTTCAGATGTTTGTAAATTTCACTAATGTATCTTGTGTAAGTTTCACTAACATATCCTGTTTTTGCCTTGGGAGAGTTCCTGTCTTAGCCTTTGATGTGCAACTTTGTATCAGGGTCCTTGGTTTGCATAGGTCTATATAATAAAGCGAACTGGGGCTATGAGGCACTCAGATACTGCCAGGCAGTTTGAGGAGTCCTCCTGGTCCCATCGGTTTTGTTCTGACAAAGTGTGTTTCCTCAATTCCACACTGTTATTAGGAACTGCGCTGGTCCGCGGCAATAAAGCCCAAAAGAGATCAGGTAAAATACCAGCTCTTGGCATATAACCTTAAAGGCTCCAATGCCCAGAAGGGGTCTCATAGGACTCCATCTGGGCCCTGCTTCAATAGTAGAAAGGAAGGTCATTGAGCTAAAGCTTGCCAGGCTTACATGCCTTTGCTGTGGGAAAAAAGGACACTGGAAGGTAAGCTGCCCCCTTGCTCCTCTAAGGGAGGGTTCAAACTCTTTCAGCCTGTTACAGCCAACTGTGGCCTAACCTTGTCCAGCCTGCTGGGAATTGCCACTGAAGGCTAAAGGTGCCCAGGACCATCGACCCATCTCACGTCACTGTAGACCAGCCTAGGATATTTCTTCCAAGTAGCAGGTAAACTGATCTCATTTCTTATGGACACAAGGGCCACTTACTATGTCTTGCCTGAATATTTGGGTTTTTATTCATCCCTTGAGGATCTCTCTTGTGGGTGTTGATAGTCCTATTTTCTGCTGCTTTGTTTAATATATAGTGTTTCCTTTATTCCTCCTGCCTCAATGCTTCATTTATATTTTAGGCTAGGACCTACTCCTAATTTAGAGCTCTTTTTCTCCTTTTTGCCAACTTCTGTTATGAATTTACCTCTGCCAACCAGCATAGTATGTCCCAAGGTTCTCTTCACCACTCCACGGTCGCAGAGCTCCAGGGAAAAGCATCCTGGGTTCATCTCTCCAGTTTTGAAGAAAACAGAAGCTCCATCTCCACACATGCCTGCAGATGGCTTTTCCAGTCTACCTGAATTGTTGCCAGCTAGAAGCAGCAATCATTGGGACTTGGACTCTAGCTGCAAAGTGTAGAAATGTGACAACAATTCCAGCGCCATGTGGACTTATCTTGGACTTCTGCTCCTTGTGACAGCTCTTAATGGACTGAACTGGGGTTGGGTTGCATTTGCAGGGATGTGGAATGGTGATGGTGCCAACTTGGACTTGATGAACATGTTAAGGACATTCAAAAAAGCAAAGACTCTTTTATAGATTCTGTTATATTGGCTAAGAATTTGCTTAAAGACTGTAATCCCTGTAATGTATTAGAATACTTGTTTGGGTATCTGTTAGCATTGACTATACTAATTTTGTGTTTGTTCTGTATTTTTTAAATCTACCTCCAAATGAGAATCTGGAGAACTAGGAAATCAGATGAGTGTGAATCTCAGCACACAAATTAAAAATAAGAAAGAAAAAAATATGTTGTGGACCATAAATAGCAAAAAGCCTTTGTAAATTCGAAGCTTAACAAAAGGCTAAATTCTCCCCCCTTCACCTCCATATTGGCTATGATGCTGAGTATTTGCACCCACTTCACTTGCTTCCTTAGGTTGCTGGAAGCAATTTACATGCCCTTCCTCTTACTCTTTGTTTGTTTGTTTGTTTGTTTAGATGTTGGTTGATTTCGCTTTTGCATGGTGGGGGGATTTCTGTTTATGCCTTGGGAGAGTTCCTGTTTTAGCCTTATATGTGTAACTTTGTATCAAGGACTTTCTTGATTTGCATATGGCTATATGATAAAGCAAACTGGGGCTATGGGGCAATCGGATATTGCCATCAGCATTGAAGAGGCCTCTCGATCCCATCCTTTTTTCTTAATGAGTCTGTTTTCTTAATTCCACATCGTTCTCACTCCAGACCCAGAATTATGAGCCACACTAGTCCATGGCAGGTCCTGGTGGATTTCCACAGTCCTTTCCTGGCCCAGTGCCAGGTGTGTCTGATGATTCATTCCTTCATCCATGGGAGGAAACAAGGTGGCCTCCTGGAGAATAAAAGGAAGAGTTCTGTGCACTCACCTCCAAAGTGAGATCCTTCTTTCCTGCCACACCGCAGTGACCAGCCAAAGCCGCTGCCGGGACCATGAAGCTGCTCCCAGTCCTTGTGCTCGCTGCCCTCCCCTTTTACTGCTGCGCAGGTGAGTCCGCACGGGGCGGGGCTCAGGGGGCTTGTTGTCAGGGCCGCTGTGGGAGATCTCTGCTCCTCTCACTCCAGGACAGGGCATCTCACTTCTCTAGTTTGTATTTGTGGATGTGCGTGTGTGTGTGTGTGTGTGTGTGTGTGTGTGTGTGTGAAACAAGGAAGCAGTGTGTGAGGGCTTAAAGAATACCCAGATCCTGAGTTACTGTCCGAGGACTCAGACCATTCCCCGTCATCTTTCTGAATGGACGTGCAGCTGGGATGTGGGAAAAGGACAAGCATCATGGTTGCCCAACAAGGAGTTCATGCCTCTGGGACTGAGCAGCTTTTGCATGCTTTCATCCCAGGTTCTGGCTGCACACTTGTGAGCCAGGTGATCAATCAGGCAATTGATCCTAAAGTGAGCCTCCATGAATTTGTTGGAAATTTTAAGCAATTTGTAATGAATAAATAAGCTGAAGAGGCCATAGAACAAGAGAAGCAATGCTTTCTAGACCAGGATGATGAAACTCTGACATATGACAATGTGATGATGGTAATATTTTTTTCTTCACTGATTTTAAATTTTAATGTACTGTCTAGGAACTTTCTTATGGGCTCATGTTTGTTACTATTTTTTTAAGCCAGTGTTACTATTTTATTTCAAGGAATATAATTGTTAGTGAGTGTGAGTACTCTAACACCAGGAAAGCTACTCAAGCTGGTGTTGGGGAGCCTGTGCACTCTGTGGAGTCTCCAGTGAGTGATTACTGGAAAGGCGAGAGGGAAAAGGGTGTTTGGGCAAAGGCTTTCCTTCCCCTCAGCTGAAGAGACCGAGTCTCAAGAGGACCCTCACTCATAACACTGATCAGTGGAGAAAATCCTCTTGTTCACCAAAATGAATGTAAAACATTTTAAAGAATTCTCAAAAGAGTCTAGAAAAGTACAATTGAGGATGATTCCTTACAGCTTATTAACACAATCTTCAATGCACTGTAAAGAACCCAAGTTTGCTAGTGCAAGTGATTGAATTTCTTGACCATTAATAACAATTCCATGAGTGAGAAGTGAAAACCATGGCTGTGACTCCACCACGGGTGATGTTATTGATGAAAACCACATCAGTAGTTAAACAATGAGCTATTCCTGCTGTTTATAACAGAGACTTTGTAGTTATTTCCAGCAGTCATTCCCTACCCTAATGTACTATTCACAATGTCTCCAGATAACTATTGGCAATATTGCCACAGCACAAACATAAGTGTCCCTCACTAGGGGATTTCTGACAACATAGATGAACCCTGAGGAAGTAAGATAAAAAAAATAAGCCCATCACAAAGAGACAGATATTGCATGTTGTAGAGTAGGAAATCTCTAAGAAACTATGTCGAAAAGTAATTTGCAGTGGAGGGATGTGAGGAAATGGGAGATGTTAAGGGTTGCGAGTTGCATGTTAGCAGATGAGAAGGTCCAGGAGATTGGTTGCTCTGGAGCAGGGGTCGGGAAACTTTTTGGCTGAGAGAGCCATGAACGCCACGTATTTTAAAATGTAATTCCGTGAGAGCCATACAACGACCCGTGTACATTACACATTATCCAATAAAAATTTGGTGTTTTCCCGGAGAACAGCTGTGATTGGCTCCAGCCACCCGCAACCATGAACAGGAGCGGTAGGAAATGAATGGATTGTAATACATGAGAATGTTTTATATTTTTAAGGTAATTATTTTTTTTTATTAAAGATTTGTCTGCGAGCCAGATGCAGTCATCAAAAGAGCCACATCTGGCTCGCAAGCCATAGGTTCCCAACCCTTCCTCTGAAGAGTGAATGTTCTTACCATGACTCTGCTGTATATTTAAAGTGCAGAGAAGGCTAACATTTATGTCATGTGTATTTACCATAATTAAAATGTTTTAAAATTTAACAACCTCTTCAAGTAAAGATAAAGGGAACTTAAAAAAAAAAAAAACCCTAGATGAGAGAAATCCCTCCAAGTGCTTATCTCCATAGTTTTGTAGCCCAAAAAGGATACGGCACGGGCATTCGTCCGATTGCCTGTATTCTAACATGCAGGCCATGCAGGAACTCAAACTGCACGCTGCTCCATATGTGGGCTGAGATACTGAAAACTGACAACACAGTGTATTTCTTGGATAACTTTTCGAAGAAGAGGAAACATGCAGAGAAAATCAGCAAAGGGATCCCTGCCGGGGAAAGTGCTGGAAGCACCGGCCCCTCTGGCATCAGCAGAGGTCTCCTGAGCGGGAGGACACAGCACAGAATTTCGAAGCTACTTCCACCACCAGCTCTCTGCCGCTGGTGTGGACCAATCCAGGAAAACAAGAGAAGAAATGCTTGTTTTCCAGGATTTTCCTTTGTAAGAAGAATTGAAATGTAAACAATGACTCTTTTTGTTTTCCAGGAAGCAATATGCAACAGTTATTGGTGTCGTTCATATTAGGTTTCCACCAGACCTTTAGTTCAGACTACAGAGAATGATCAGAAACTGACTGAGGATGGGAACAAACCACAACTTAGCATTTCTTTTCTGTCTTTTGATCTACCAATTGTGAGACAATTGTTGAAACCTCACATACGTTTTCCTTTCAGTAAAGTATTTGCAAACCTAACGTTCTTCCTTGGTGGTTGATTATCATAGAGGCTTTAGACAGATGCACTCACACACGTTGCTCGTGTGCACACACGCCTATACACAATCCTCATCGCAGAACTCGTGGGTGGAGGGTCTGGAATCAGAAAGGCACTCTGTGCCTCTGCATCAGTGGCCTGACGTGGCTCCTGTCCATGGAAAAGTGATGATCTCCCCTCATCAGCACCCCCGTCCTGGGACCACCTGGGCACTGTGGGCGCTCAGGTCCTGGGGCAGCAGCTGCTCTGCTTCCCGGATCCATTGCTGTCCCTGTATCCACGCCACTCACTGCTCACCATGGCCAGGCTCCTCTCTGGGCGCTCTCTGTCCCTGACCAGAGGTGCAGGGAGGGGACAGAGCCAGTGACAGAGGTGACTCAGGGAAAGCAGGGCTGAATCCTGTCTTGTCTGAACATTCATGCATGGCCTCAATTTTGAATTTTTAAAATAGTTCATTTCCATTTTTTACCCTAAGTACAGACATCTTTGGCTCCTCTTTCAACTGTGTGACTGTCCCTGGTCATGGCCCTGCAGGGGGCAGTGTGGTCCACCCTTTCATTCCCACAGTGACCAACCAGCAGTGAGGTTGGAATTCCCTGGGAAAGAAGCAAAGTGAGTGATTTTAATTCGGACTCAGCTCTCCTCACTGTGGCCCGTCCCCACTATCCTGACACCAGGGGTGGGTGACAAGCGCCCTCTGCTCACACCAGCACGGGTCCCTCTCACTCAGCCTGAGCCCAGATCCCTTCTCAGGACAACTCAGCTCCTGCCAGGGCTGACTTCCACCAGCCATAACCCAAACAGGGAACGAGACAGACAGTACCTGTTGGTTCCACTGGACTTGCAGGCAAACCCTGAGCAAAGAAACAGGAATCGCAGAGACCAGTGAGCCGGCTAGAATTGTTAGTGCAGAGTCTAGAGTTGATAGCAAGGGGACAGAGGTGAGACCTTCCGCAAATCTGCTCTTGGTCTCCTTCCTGCACCGTCTCAGGTCCTCTGTGCAGGAAGTGGGAGGGCCACCTGGGCTGAGGAGAGCAGGTAACACGGGCCCATCCTTCCGGCTATACTTCCAACCAGCTCCTCTGCATTTAAACAAACAGGGCGTCTACCCTCGTGCACCTCGCTCGCGGCTCTTCACTCGGATCCCCGGAGCACTGGTGGTGATGAGGACTCCGGGTCGCACAAAAGCGCCATTTTCCACCCACACAGAACTACAGCCTAGTGCTACAGACAGATCCTTCGCATCAGATCCTAGTAAGTGTTTGATGATGCACTGACTTTTTTTTTAGGTGGTTCTGACCAAGTGATTAAAGACCGATCACCTCCTGTCACCCTGTTCTTGATGTTTACTTTGATTCGATTGTGGTCAGAGAACATACTCTGGGTGGTGCAGTGATTTTGATGTTTTAAGGAGGGTAGCAGGACCCCGCCAGCTCAGAGCACCGGGCCTGCACCCTGTCATCCGCAGTCGGTACAGCACAATCCCACTCCGGAAGCGGGGGGGGGGGGGGGGGGGGTCGGTCCCTGCAGTCGTAGAATGTTGTCAGTGTTCATGGTCCCCATGCAGCTCCTCACACAAGTGCTGGGCCCAGGATCCATTTCCCACTGGGGTCCATTTAGAGCAAATGCAAACTTCTGCACTTCAAAGAGCCAAACTGAGCACTGAGCATGGCCCATAGTTCTTAATAAGTGTGTGTGCATGTGTGTAAGTAGTAAAATGTAAGGGGTGGGTCCGGGGAAGGATCTTTGTCCTGGGCCTAAAGGTGTCACGGGCTAGAGGTGTTTTGAAGAAGTGGGAGAAGTTCCTCATATGATTTATTGAGTCTTACGTACTTATGGCCACTTCTCCCTAAAAACATGTTAAATAATATATCTTGTAATGACATTGATATAAAGATGCATGTACCCACAGAGGTTCATTGGTGCATATTCATTATTACTATAGTCACTTTTGGTTAATATTTTTAAAGACATTGTAACACTTTTGTGGAACCAAAAGGTATTGTCTGCCTTGTTCCCTGTTTGGGATATGGCTGGTGGAAGTCAGCCCTGGCGGGAGCTGAGTTGTCCTGAGAAGGGGTCAGGGCTCAGGCTGGGTGAGAGGGACCCGTGCTGGTGTGAGCAGAGGGCACTCATCATCCACCCCTGGTGTCAGGATAGTGGGGACGGGCCACAGTGAGGAGAGCTGAGTCCGAGTTAAAATCACTCACTTTGCTTCTTTCCCAGGAATTCCAACCTCACTGCTGGTTGGTCACTGTGGGAATGAAAGGGTGGACCACACTGCCCCCTGCAGGGCCATGACCAGGGACAGTCACACAGTTGAAGGAGGGACAAAAAAATCTCAGAGAATAGGGTAAATAAATTTCTAAAAAAATATATCTTAAATTGAGGCCACACATCAACATTCAGACAAGACCGGATTCAGCCCTGCTTTGCCTGAGTCACCTCTGTCACTGGCTCTGTCCCCTCCCTGCACCTCTGGTCAGCGACAGAGAGCACCCAGAGAGGAGCCTGGCCATGGTAAGAAGTGCACAGCATGGACACAGGGACAGCTGTGGATCCATGAAGCAGAGCAGCTGCTGCCCCAGGGCCTGAGAGCCCACAGTACTCAGCTGGTCCCGGAGCGGGGGGCTGATGAAAGGAGAACATCATTTTTCCATAGACAAAAGCCACGTCAGGCAACTGATGCAGAGGCACAGAGTGTCTTTCTGATTCCAGACCCTCCACCCACGAGTTCTGTGATGAGGATTGTGTACAGGCGTGTGTGCACATGAGCAACTCGTGTGTGATAGCGTCTCTCTAAAATCTCCATGTTAATCCCCAAAGAAGAGCGTGAGATTCACAGACACTTTATTGAAGGGAAAATGTATGTGAGGTTTCAACAATTTTCTTGCAATTTGAAGATTAGAAGACAGAAAAAAATACACTAAATTGTAGTTTTTACCCATCGACATCCCATCTCTGGTCATTCTCCGTAGTCTGAGCCAAGGGTCTTCTGGAAACTTAATATCTAGCAAACCAGTAACTATTGTATATTGCATCCTGGAAAACAAAAACACAGTCATCACTTATATTTTGTTCTTTTTACAAAGGACAGTCCTGGAAAACAAACGTTTCCTCTCTTGTTTCTTTGGATTGGTCTACACCCAGCGGCAGAGAGCTGGTGGTGGAAGTAACATCGGAATTCTGTGCTGTGTCCTCCCGCTCAGGAGACCTCTGCTGATGCCAGAGGGGCCGGGGCTTCCAGCACTTCCCCAGCGGGGATCCCTTTGCTGATTTTACCTGCATGTTTCCTCTTCTTCAAGAACTTACCCAATAAACACACTGTGTTGTCAGTTTTCAGTACCTCAGCCCCAATACGAGGCAGCGTGCAGTTTGAGTTCCTGCATGGCCTGCATGTTAAGAACTAGGGCAAATGGACAGATGCCCGCACCCTATCCTTTTCGGGCTACAAAACTATGGAGATGAGCACTTGGAAGGATTTCTCTGATCTAAGGTTTTGTTTTTAGACACCCATCATCTTTAATTGAAAAAGATGTTATTTTTTTTTTAATTTAATTACAATAAATACACATAACATAAATGTTAACCTTCTCTGCTCTTCAAATATGCAGTGTAGTCATATTAAGAACATTCACTGTATAGAGCAACCAAACTCCTGGATTTTTTTTTTTTTTTTTTTTTTTTTTTTACAGAGGCAGAGATAGACAGGGACAGACAGACAGGAATGAAGAGAGATGAGAAGCATCAATCATTAGTTTTTCATAGCGCGTTGCGGCTTCTTAGTTGTTCATTGATTGCTTTCTCATATGTGCCTTGACCTTGGGCCTTCAGAAGACCGAGGAACCCCTTGCTGGAGCCAGCGACCTTGGGTCCAAGCTGGTGAGCTTTTTGCTCAAGCCAGATGAGCCCGCGCTCAACCTGGCGACCTCGGGGTCTCGAACCTGGGTCCTCCTGCATCCCAGTCCGATGCTCTATCCACTGCGCCACCACCTGGTCAGGCCTCCTGGATCTTCTTATCAGCTAAAGTACAAGTCTAGAACCTTAATATTGCCCATTTCCTCACTCTTTTACCTTTGTTTCTTAGAGATTTCCTACTCTACAACATGCAATGTCTGTCTCTTTGAGACTGGGTTATTTTTTTTTCTATCCTAGTTCTTCAAGGTTTATCCATGTGATCAGTAACCCCTGGTCAGAAGATTTTAGTGATGGACAGTTATCTTTGTGCTGTGGCAATATTGCCAAATCGTTACCCAGGGACATTGCGAATGGAACATTAGGGTAGGGAATGCCTGCTGGAAATAACTACACAGTCTCTGTTATAAACAGCAGGATTAGCTCATTGTTTAACTATTGCTTTGGTTTTCATCAATGACATCACCCGTGGCAAAGTCACAGCCATGGTTTCCACTTCCAAGTCATGGGAATGTAATTAATGGTCAGAATATTCAATCACTTACACTAGCGAACTTGGGTTCCTTACAGTGCATTGCATATTGTGTTAATAAAATGTAAAAAGATGGAGTGACGTCACGGAAATGGCGCCGTGAGAAGCGCGTCCGACAGCTCTCCCCTAAATCACAACAAATTTATCAACTAGAAACAGAAAAATTTATCCTCGGAGCATTCCGGAGTTCCACACAAACTGAAAGCAAAAGGACTGTTATCACTTGAATCTGAGAGACGAGGGTGTGGAGGAAGCTACCTCAGCGACGCTCATTCAAGCCGCCAGGGAGTGCGCCCGCGGTGAGTCAGCCCATATACTTGGGAACCGCAAGCCACCGCGAGCGGCCGCCACGAGCCGCTGCGCGCGCGCCTGGTCCGGTTGAGCACCGCTGACGTCCCCAGCGGCCCGCACACTGCGAGTGGGGGTCGCCGGCCACCGGTGCCCTGAGCGCCCCATTCGCGCGCGTGCCTTGGGCATTCCACGCGCCCAGGGCGCCCTGCTGGCCCGTACACCCAGGGGGCTCCATTATCCTGCGCCTGGTGCGGTCCAGCCGCCAGCGGCAGGGCGAGCGGGAGAGGCTTGGGAGATTCTCTCCGTGGGCGGGGCACCTCACCCAGCCATTCAAGCTAACAATCAAGCGTTGGGGGAGGGGTGCGCGCAGGCAGCCTAAAATACCTTCGGAAACACAGCTGCGACCCAATCACTGAAATTAGCTTAACCCATAAAATCTGCGCACCCTCGGTTCTAATTGATAAGATCTCTCTCAGTTCAGCGATCCAAGACAAGAGGCGTGATATTTTTTAGTGCCTCTCGCTAAAGGGGCGGGGGCAACTTCTGATTGATAGAGCCTCCATATTCAGGGATAAACGCTAACAAGAAGGACTTGGCAGATAATAAGGTCTATACTACACTAGTCGTAAGCAGAGACTAGAGCCTCTTCTTCCCTGCAAAAACAGGCTACAAAGTGTGGAAAGCCTGGGTTGAGAGGTCCAACTAAATGATAGGCGCTGAACAGTCACCTTGACAACAACTGACTCCCACCCCCGCCTGATTACACTGGAGGCCCTGACTCTCAGAGCCTTTCCCAAAGCCTTGCACTGAGTGGGGATAGAGTGGGGATTTCCCAGCTCTTTGAGCCTCTTACTCACCAGGCAGAAGCAGTTGCAGCCTTATAGCTGGATCACCAGGCTGCTAATTCAGAAAGGGGGGACTAGGAGAGAGAATCCAGGAAAGCAAATTCTCTCATCGTTGGACCCTGCAAACGCCAACAAGCCTTTACTTCCAGCAAGACTAAAGCCAATTATATGACATTGCCATAGAATCCCATCAACTGCAAATCCCTACCTAAGAGTGACACAGGGGCAGAGCCTGGGGTACAGAGTCACCGACTAGGAAGAGGGAGAGAAAAGAAAAAGGAAGAAGTTAACCTCTCAAAATCAAGAAAAACCCACAGACTTTACAACTTGATCCACTAATTTTTTTTTGTTGTTGTTGTTGTTGTTGCTTGTTTCTTCTATCTTTTTGCCTTTATTTCCTCCACCTCGGTCCTTCTATTCTCTGCCCATCTTATGCTTCCCCTTTCTTGAACTACACTACCCATGAGTGTTGCATTTTATTTTTCTTCTTCATCCTCACTCTCCTTTAAGGTTATACTCCAAAACACTTAACTCTCACTCTCTCCTCTTTTGTTTTTTTTTTGTCTTGCTTTATTTTGTTTTTTTCTCCTCCTATTTTATTTCTTCCTTCGCTTTTCTCTTTTTCTTATTTTTTCCTTTCTATTCGTTTTTTCTTTTCTCATTTTACTTTCCTCCCATATAATCCTCAATCACGAACAAATTAGTTAATTTGGGACTCAAGGCTTTTTTTTGGTTTTATTTCTATTTTTTGCTTTTGTTTTTTTTTTCTCTTGTTTGTTTATTTTTGTGGCATTTTGGGTCCTCCCAACCCAAGGTCTCCATTGTATTTAGTCTTCGCTCCACTTAATACAACAGATTTTTACTTATTATTTTTATTTTTTCTTCTTTATTATTCTTTTTTGGTCCTTTTTTCTGATTCCCTCTTATCCCTCTCATTATATCTCTTAGTTGACCATCACTTACAAGCAAATCATCTTATGCTTGTCTAAGATTTTCTTCCTTTTTTTTTTTTTTTTTTTTTTTTTTTTTGCATTTAGTAGGTCTCTACTCCCTTTTTTTGCCCCTTGAACTCTTCACCTCAAATCAGGCCCTCCATTATAGGCACGATATTTCCCTGAGGAGGGGAGAGGAGGGAAAGAGAAGAGAGAAAAAAGGGGGAAATAATAAATTATTACTGGTTTTTTTTGTGGGGTGTTTTACCCTTTTTTTTTTTTTTTCTTTTTACTCTTTATTAATTCTAATTAGTGCTATCAATAAGACCACCCTCAGATGCCGATAAGAAAGAGGAAATCGAATATTATGGATACAAAAGAAAGAGAGGTAACACAAATAGATGTGGAAAAATCTATGGAGAAAAGACTTAACATATTGGAAGCCTTGGAGCTAAATGACAGAGAATTTAAACTAGAAATCTTAAAAATACTCAGAGACATACAAGAAAACACAGAAAGGCAATATAGGGAGATCAGAAAACAACTCAATGAACACAAAGAATATATTACCAAGGAAATTGAAACTATAAAAACAAATCAAACAGAAATGAAAAACTCAATTCACGAGCTGAAAAACGAGGTAACAAGCTTAGCTAACAGAACAGCCCAGATTGAAGATAGGATTAGTGAAATAGAAGACAAACAACTTGAGGCACAACAGAGAGAAGAAGAAAGAGACTCAAAAATAATAAAAAATGAGAAAGCCCTACAGGAATTGTCTGACTCCATCAGAAAGAATAACATAAGAATAATAGGTATATCAGAGGGAGAAGAGAAAGAAAATGGAATGGAGAATATACTCAAACAAATAATAGATGAGAACTTCCCAAGCCTGTGGAAGGAACTAAAGCCTCAAATTCAAGAAGCAAACAGAACACCAAGTTTTCTTAACCCCAACAAACCCACTCCAAGGCACATCATAATAAAGATGACACAAACCAATGACAAAGAAAAAATTCTCAAGGCAGCCAGGGAAAAGAAGAGTACAACATATAAAGGAAGGCCTATTAGATTATCATCAGATTTCTCAGCAGAAACTCTACAAGCTAGAAGAGAGTGGACCCCAATATTTAAAACCCTGAAAGAGAGGAACTTTCAGCCAAGAATACTATACCCATCAAAGCTATCCTTCAAGTATGAAGGAGATATAAAAACATTCACAAATACAGAAAAGATGAGAGAATTTATCAACAGAAAGCCCCCACTCCAGGAAATACTAAGGGGGGTTTTCCAACCAGATTCAAAGAACAAAAGAAAACAACACCACAAGTAACAGCTCCACCAAGAACACAATAAAACCAAACTTAAACTGTGACAACAAAGGAAAAAAAGGGGGGAGAGGATGGAGATTAACAGTAGCAAAGGATGATGAAGTGCAGAAATACTTATAAGATAGGGTACTACAATGAATATGGTAGGTACCCTTTTCATTACTTAATGGTAACCACCCTTAAAAAAACCACCACAAAAACACTTGACTTAAAAAAGGTAGCAACAGAGGAAAGAAGTATGGAACACAAACAAACAAAAACAAATGATAGAAAAACAAAAGAGAAGAATCAAACTAGATACAAAACTAACAGAAAGCAATTTATAAAATGGCAGTAGGGAACCCACAAGTGTCAATAATTACACTAAATGTAAATGGATTAAACTTACCAATAAAAAGACACAGAGTAGCAGAATGGATTAAAAAAGAAAATCCAACTATATGCTGCCTACAAGAAACACATCTAAGCAACAAGGATAAAAACAAATTCAAAGTGAAAGGCTGGAAAACAATACTCCAAGCAAACAACACCCAAAAAAAAGCAGGTGTAGCAATACTCATATCTAATAATGCTGACTACAAGACAGAAAAAGTACTCAGAGACAAAAATGGTCATTTCATAATGATTAAGGGGAAGTTGAATCAAGAAGACATAACAATCCTTAATATATATGCACCAAACCAAGGAGCACCAAAATATATAAGACAGCTACTTATTGACCTTAAAACAAAAACTAACAAAAATACAATCATACTTGGAGACCTCAATACACCGCTGACGGCTCTAGATCGGTCATCCAAACAGAGAATCAATAAAGATATAGTGGCCTTAAACGAAATACTAGAACACCTGGATATGATAGACATCTACAGGACACTTCATCCCAAAGCGACAGAGTATACATTTTTCTCTAGTGTACATGGAACATTCTTAAGAATTGACCATATGTTGGGCCACAAAGACAATATCAGCAAATTTAGAAAAATTGAAATTGTACCAAGCATATTTTCTGATCATAAAGCCTTGAAACTAGAATTCAACTGCAAAAAAGAGGGGGAAAAACCCACAAAAATGTGGAAACTAAACAACATACTTCTAAAAAATGAATGGGTCAAAGAAGAAATAAGTGCAGAAATCAAAAGATATATAAAGACAAATGAAAATGAAAATACGACATATCAGAATCTCTGGGATGCAGCAAAAGCAGTAATAAGAGGAAAGTTCATATCACTTCAGGCCTATATGAACAAACAAGAGAGAGCCGAAGTAAACCACTTAACTTCACACCTTAAGGAACTAGAAAAAGAAGAACAAAGACAACCCAAAACCAGCCGAAGAAAGGAGATAATAAAAATCAGAGCAGAAATAAATGAAATAGAGAACAGAAAAACTATAGAAAAAATCAATAAAACAAGGAGCTGGTTCTTTGAAAAGATCAACAAAATTGACAAACCCTTGGCAAGACTCACCAAGGAAAAAAGACATAGGACTCAAATAAATAAAATCCAAAATGAAAGAGGAGAGATCACCACAGACATCATAGAAATACAAAGAATTATTGTAGAATACTATGAAAAATTATATGCCACCAAATACAACAACCTAGAAGAAATGGATAAATTCCTAGAACAATACAACCTTCCTAGACTGAGTCATGAAGAAACAGAAAGCCTAAACAGACCAATCAGCAGGGAGGAAATAGAAAAAACTATTAAAAATCTCCCCAAAAATAAAAGTCCAGGCCCAGACGGTTATACTAGTGAATTCTATCAAACATTCAAAGAAGACTTGGTTCCTATTCTACTCAAAGTCTTCCAAAAAATTGAAGAAGAAGCAATACTTCCAAACACATTTTATGAGGCCAACATAACCCTCATACCAAAACCTGGCAAGGATGGCACAAAGAAAGAAAACTACAGACCAATATCTCTAATGAATACAGATGCTAAAATACTAAACAAAATACTGGCAAACCGAATACAACAACATATTAAAAAAATAATACATCATGATCAAGTGGGATTCATCCCAGAATCTCAAGGATGGTTCAACATACGTAAAACGGTTAACGTAATACACCATATCAACAAAACAAAGAACAAAAACCACATGATCTTATCAATAGATGCAGAAAAGGCTTTTGATAAAATACAACACAATTTTATGTTTAAGACTCTCAACAAAATGGGTATAGAAGGAAAATATCTCAACATGATAAAGGCCATATATGATAAACCATCAGCCAACATCCTATTAAACGGCATAAAACTGAGGACTTTCTACCTTAAATCAGGAACAAGACAGGGTTGTCCACTCTCTCCACTCTTATTCAACGTGGTGCTAGAAATTCTGGCCAGAGCAATCAGACAAGACAAAGAAATAAAAGGCATCCATATCGGAAAAGAAGAAGTAAAGCTATCACTTTTTGCTGATGATATGATCCTATACATCGAAAACCCGAAGGACTCCACAAAAAGATTATTAGAAACAATAAACCAATACAGTAAGGTCGCAGGATACAAAATTAACATACAAAAGTCCATAGCCTTTCTATATGCCAACAATGAAATATTAGAAAACGAACTCAAAAAAATAATCCCCTTCACGATTGCAACAAAAAAAATAAAATACCTAGGAATAAACATAACAAAGAACGTAAAGGACCTATATAATGAAAATTACAAAGCATTGTTAAGGGAAATCGAAAAAGATACAATGAGATGGAAAAATATTCCTTGTTCTTGGATAGGAAGAATAAATATAATCAAAATGGCCATATTACCCAAAGCAATATACAAATTTAATGCAATTCCCATCAAAATCCCTATGAGATTTTTTAAAGAAATGGAACAAAAAATCATCAGATTTATATGGAACTATAAAAAACCCCGAATAGCCAAAACAATCCTAAGGAAAAAGAATGAAGCTGGGGGCATTACAATACCTGACTTTAAACTATATTATAGGGCCACGATAATCAAAACAGCATGGTATTGGCAGAAAAATAGACACTCAGACCAATGGAACAGAATAGAAAGCCCAGAAATAAAACCACATATATATGGTCAAATAATCTTTGATAAAGGGGCCAACAACACACAATGGAGAAAAGAAAGCCTCTTCAACAAATGGTGTTGGGAAAACTGGAAAGCCACATGCAAAAGAATGAAACTCGACTACAGCCTGTCCCCGTGTACTAAAATTAATTCAAAATGGATCAAAGACCTAAATATAAGACCTGAAACAATAAAGTACATAGAAGAAGACATAGGTACTAAAATCATGGACCTGGGTTTTAAAGAACATTTTATGAACTTGACTCCAATGGCAAGAGAAGTGAAGGCAAAGATAAATGAATGGGACTACATCAGAATTAAAGTTTTTGCTCAGCAAGAGAAACTGATATCAAAATAAACAGACAGCCAACTATATGGGAACTGATATTTTCAAACGACAGCTCAGATAAGGGCCTAATATCCAAAATTTACAAAGAACTCATAAAACTCAACAACAAACAAACAAACAATCCAATAAAAAAATGGGAAGAGGACATGAACAGACACTTCTCCCAGGAAGAGATACAAATGGCCAACAGATATATGAAAAGATGCTCAGCTTCATTAGTTATTAGAGAAATGCAAATCAAAACTACAATGAGATACCACCTCACTCCTGTTAGATTAGCTATTATCAACAAGACGGGTAATAGCAAATGTTGGAGAGGCTGTGGAGAAAAAGGAACCCTCATTCACTGTTGGTGGGACTGTAAAGTAGTACAACCATTATGGAGGAAAGTATGGTGGTTCCTCAAAAAACTGCAAATAGAACTACCTTATGACCCAGCAATCCCTCTACTGGGTATATACCCCAAAACCTCAGAAACATTGATACGTGAAGACACATGTAGCCCCATGTTCATTGCAGCACTGTTCACAGTGGCCAAGACATGGAAACAACCAAAAAGCCCTTCAATAGAAGACTGGATAAAGAAGATGTGGCACATATACACTATGGAATACTACTCAGCCATAAGAAATGATGACATCAGATCATTTACAGCAAAATGGTGGGATCTTGATAACATTATAAGGAGTGAAATAAGCAAATCAGAAAAAAACAAGAACTACATGATTCCATACATTGGTGGAACATAAAAATGAGACTAAGAGACATGGACAAGAGTGTGGTGGTTACCAAGGGTGGGGGGGGAGGGAGGACATGGGAGGGAGGGAGGGAGAGAGTTAGGGGGAGGGGGAGGGGCACAGAGAACTAGATAGAGGGTGACGGAGGACAATCTGCCTTTGGGCGAGGGGTTTGCAACATAATTTGATGACAAAATAACCTAGACATGTTTTCTTTGAATATATGTACCCTGATTTATTAATGTCATCCCATTACCATTAATAAAAATTTATTTAAAAAAAAATAAAAAATAAAATGTAAAGAATCACTTCAAGACTTTTTTGAAAATTCCTTAAAATATCTCACTTTTCTTTTGATGAACAGATTTTTTTTCCCACTGATCACTCTTACGAGTGAGGGTCCTCTTCAGACTCGGGGTCTCTTCAGCCGAGAGGAAGGTAAGCCTTTGCCCAAACCCCCTTTTCCCTCTCGCCTTTCCAGTAATCACTCACTAGAGACTCCACAAAGTGCACAGGCTCCCCAACACCAGCTTGGATGGCTTTCCTGGTGTCAGACTATTCACACTCACTAACAAATAAATTAACTGAAATAAAATAAAACACGAGCAACTCTTGCTTTGAATTAATTAGTGATGAACTTCGCACCTGCTTGTTCCTGTCCAGTGCTTTAAAAGCGGTTAAGGAGAAACCAGACTCACCACCATCACTTTGACATTGTCCCGAGTTGCCTGATCCTGGTTCATAAGGCATTGTTTCAATTCCGTTAAGGCCTTTTCAGTTTCTTCCCCCGTATGAACCGTTGAAATTTTTTTTCTATGAACTGCTCCGAGGTCACATTAACATCAATTGTATCCTGATCACCTCATCCATAACTTCACAGCCAGGACCTGGGATGAAAGCGTGCAAAAGCTGTTCAGTCACAGAGGCATGGACTCCTTGTTGGGCAGCCGTGATGCTTGTCCTTCTGCCACATCCCAGCTGCACGTCCATTCAGAAAGATGACGGGGAATGGTCTGAGTCCTCGGACAGTAACTCAGGATCTGGGTATTCTTTAAGCCCTCACACACTGCTTCCTTGTTACACACACACACACACACACACACACACACCTACAAACTAGAGAAGTGAGATGCCCTGTCCTGGGGTGTGGGGAGCAGAGATCTCCCACAGCGGCCCTGACAACAAGCCCCCCGAGCCCCGCCCCGTGCGGACTCACCTGCGTAGCAGTAAAAGGGGAGGGCAGCGTGGACGAGGACTGGGAGCAGCTTCATGGTCCCGGCAGTGGCTCTGGCTGGTCACTGTGGTGTGACAGGTAAGAAGGATCTCACCTCGGAGGTAAGTGCCCAGAACTACTCCTTTTATTCTCCAGGAGGCCACCTTGTCCTTCCCATGGATGAATGAGTCACCAGACACACCTGGCACTGACCCAGGAAAGGACCGTGGAAATCCACCAGAACCCACCAGCCTGTGCTCTGTGTGTAGAAACAAAGACAGAACTTTAGGAAACTTGAAATATTTTGGAATTGTAGCAATGGCCATATCAGTAGATGAAATGGATGTAGAAAAAAAACAAAAAAAAAAAGAAATGGATGTAGAAGTGCTTGCTAAACAATAAAGAAATGACAACACTGTGACCTGTGTGTCGTCCTGCTGTGTTATTACTGTCATCCCCTTACCTCTTCCTCCTCCATCTCCTTCATTTTCAATTCTTCTTGCACTTTCAGACCCATCCTCCTCTCTCCTTGTCCTCCTACCCTTGCTCTCCCTCTTTTTTTTCCTACTACTTCAAGGTACAAAAAGCTTCAAGTACTATCTCTGTTCCCCCTGATTCACCACACATCCAGACTGGGTGCAATACCGCATACCGCCTTTGGAGGGCAGACCCTGCATGTCCATAGATTAAATTCTGAGCTTTCTGTAGGGAAATGGCAATGTTTCAACTTCTGGAAAGCTTGTTTTTACAAAAACTATCTCAGTTAAGTTAAATTCATAAAATTTATTATAAATTTTGAGTTCAGTTTGGTTTTTTTAGTTGTTTAGAGTTTTTGTTCCACTGATTGAAAGGATGATGTGGGAAGTGGAACTGCAGAGGCTCATGGGGGCAGGGCTGATGGGGGGGGGGGGCGCAGAGTGCATGATCTGGGCTCACAAAGGTGTGAATTTGAATCTTGGAAGCAATTTATAGTCCTGAAGTGTCCTTGTTTAAGTTAAAGTGCTGATTAACCTGAGCTATCTTTTCCTCTTTTCTAAATAGGCATATAAGACACTATGCCTGGTTTTATAAAGAGCCTATCACAGGGCTTAAAATAGAGTAATAGTGACTAAATCTAGGGTTTTATCCATCCTGCATCCATCCATCTATTCATCCATTCATCTATTCATCCACCTATCCACCCATGTTGCTGAAAACCATGATTCTCCTGTGACTGCGCCCCTGCTGCATGTCAGAGATTCAGTGTCACAAACAAGGCAGACAAGATCTTGTACTTCCGCAATTGCTGCTAACAGGAAGTCCACCAACAAGCCTATAATTGAATAAGACATAAAAGGAAAGCGATTGTATCAGAACAGCAGAACAACTGTGAAGGCGCCATCCTGCAAGGAGATCCGAGCAGGCAATCGGAGCGGGTCTCATCAGCCTGGATGAGTGACCAGTGAAATCCAGGGACCTTGCACTAGAGAGTGTCCCAGGCACAGGGAACAGCAAGTGGAGAGGCCCTGAGAGCAGATGGCACTTGGCAAAGTAGGGAAGCATGGAAAGTGTGCCCCTGGGATGAGAGAGGGGCAGGGCAGTCTCATATGATACAGAACCACAGTAGTTGAAGCAAGGACAGTATGAAGGAGAAGAGAAACAGAGCTGGCTTCGAGTAAAGAAAACAGAAAGGGATGGGAGAGGCTGAGAGATGGACCAACAGTTAATGACCTGTGAGTGCTCTACTCTCCGTCGGGATTGCTCGGACTCATTTCTTCCCATCACTCAGGTGGACCTTGACTTGCCAAGAACAATATTGATTTGGGAAGAGACTAGAAAGCAGAAAAGGCTGTGATCTCATGTGTGTGCCCTCTCCCAGGTGACCACTGTTGGAAGTCTTCAATCCTAAGGCAAGTGCGAGACCACCGTAACAGAAGGGAAGACTGTCTCCTTGAACAGATTCACCACACACCTAGAGTGGGTGCAATACCGCATACCGCCTTTGGAGGGCAGGCCTTGCATGTCCATAGATTAAGTTCTGAGCTTTCTGTAGGGAAATAGCAATAATGTCTGGATTTCTGGAAAGCTTGTTTTTACAGACTATCTCAGTTGAGTCAAATTCATAAAATTTATTATAAATTTTGAGTTCAGTTTGGTTTTTTTAGTGAGGACCTGCCTGGAGCCCAGAGTATAGCCCTGCCTGCCCTGCTATCTGCTGGGACACAAGACCCTTCACAGGTTCTTCCTCAGCAAAACGCTCCCACGTCACGTGCAACAAGTGTGTGCCTCTTAACCCCCGTGTTTTCTCCGGAGCCCGTGGTGACCTTTCTCAAATATCAGAGAACTACACCTCTGCTCACAAAAGACTCATTTAGAAGCAAGTGTTGCCTGACCAGTGATGATGCAGTGGATAGAGTGTCGACCTGGGATGCGAGGTCCCAGGCTGGAAACCCCAAGGTTGCTGGTTTGAAGGTGGGCTTATCCAGTTTGAACTGGATTTGCCAACTTGGCATGGGATCACTTGCTTGAGTGTGGTCATAATTATGATCTCGTGCTCACACCTTGAACCCAAAGGTCACTGGCCTAAAGCCCATGATCACTGGTTTGAGCTCAAGGTAACGGGCTTGAGCAAGGGGTCACAGCATCAGCTGGAGTAGCCAGGTCAAGGCATATACACGAACCAATCAGTGAACAATTAAAGTGCCACAACTACGCAGTGTTGCTTCTCATCACTCTCACTTCTCTCACTCTCTAAAAGAAAAAAAAACAAAAACACAATGATCACAAGAAAAAGTAGAAAAAAAACAAAAGAATTGCAATCTTGTATTGTGGGCCAGATGGTTGCTTCTCCCAAAGGGACTTTCTTTCACATCCGCAGCCTCAGCTCGGTACCAGCAGAGGGAAGTGGCCTTTGGTCTCAGTGCGTGTGCCCTTTCTAAGGCCAACCTGCTGTGGAGGAGAATGACTCAGGTTCCTCCCTAACCTCCTGTGTCCTCACTGAGGGAGACACGAGGGTGAGAAAGAGTTCTAGCTGGCCTGTCCTCGGGCTCTCACAAGTCCTGAGATAACTCACGCTGGTTATTTGAGGACTGCCATACTGAACAGAGTAATAATATTCAGTGAGAGGTATTTTTATACTTAGTAACTTATGTATTGAAACAAAGCCTATATAAATGAGTTCTGACATTTAGATGGTCATTATGTTTTTCTCAATTGTAAGTTAGTCATAGAAATCGGCCCCACAGTATCTGGGCACCAGAAACCCTGCACTTCATTCACTCGGTCTGTAAATCAGGTCTGCCCCTCATTCCCGGGCTGTGTGATCACCTCAGGCATGTTCTTTGGAAGTGAATCTCTTCTTCCTTAAGATTATGATAATGTCTAAACTTTGGGTGTGGAGGTACTTTTCTGGACCAGAAACTGCAGGAAACACCGTGGTCTTGGAGACACATTGGTAATTAAGAGACATTTATTGATCACAGTTTCTAGGCCATTCTTATACCAGGCGCCTCCCATGTCTTGGACCAGGACTGCTGGGAGGCTTCACAGCCGGGTCTCTGTGTGTAATGGGAACGGTCCTTGGCTTGTCGTGAGGCTGAATGAGCTACAGCGTGTAAGTCCTCAGACAGGGCTGGGCACAGAGTAGGAGCTCTCTGCATGTCAGCCAGCAGCCATTGATTTAAAACAGTGAGACAGCTGTTCCATAAACCTTGGAGGACGACTGGAAGGAAAACAGACCCCAGAAACATGCTGTTAATTTACATCCTCTAAGACATCCAGAGATGATCACGCTCAGAGAAGAGGGGAGAGGCCCACGTTTGAACATAAAGCACTATATTTCCATCTCTTCTTACTTGATATTTTTCTGACTCCTGCTTACGGAGTTCTATTGGGATCTAATTCACACATTGTACCTGCCGCTGGCCCATGGAGCTCTTCACATCTAACCCGACCAGCGTTACTTACTTCCAGATTCAGTACAACATGAATGGCAAACAGTTCCATAGCACTGACTCCATACAGACACTGTGACCACCTCTCTTAATCTTCACAACAGCCAGTGAGTAGAGTGACGATGAAACTTACTGTCCTACATGGGGCACTTGAGAAAGTAGAAGAGGTCACTAAATGGATGAATGCCAGGACAGCAGCACAAACCAGGGGTCTCCTGTGCAATGTGATGTGTGGTGACTTTCCCCATGAGGTAGATATGTTACTTCTGTCCAGCTGTGGACAATGGACAAAAGAGTCAGTAACCTGACCACAGCATATAGCTAGCGGGGGGGTGGATCCGAGTAAGAAGGCAGGTTCTAGTATCAGAGAGCGCTCAACACTACTAATCTCCTTAGTTTGACCCTATAGATCTTCACTTCATGACTCAGATAGATTTCTGTGACCTTGACCTGCACGACAGCCCTATGTGGCCTCCAGGTAGATTTCTGTGCAGGCCCCATGGTGTTCTGCTCCAGGCCTTTTCTCCACATGAAGCCTTCTTCTCCATTGTCCCTGCTCTCTTTATTTATTTCTGATGCCACACCAAAGACAGCCCACTGCTGGTGTTGGATCATGGCCTTGAATCTCTGGGGTCACCATACCAAGGCCTCAGGTTTCTCTGTAGACCTTTCCCTTGAAGTCGAAGACCTGAGCCCATGGTTCCTTCCTCCCTGTTCAGCTCCTAGAGAGCAGGACCTGAGCTCTTCTGGTCTGTGTGTGACAATCGTGATATAGTAGGTATCTATTTAGTTGTTATATAACTGCTTTGGGGGACAGTCTGAGATTCTACAAAGAATTCTCTGATTATAAGACATGTTTTATTAGTGGTTTTATTTAGGATAAACTCATTTAAAATAGAAACTCTAAAAAGGCAAGGCTCACTCACACTCAGCACTAAACCCAGGCATCAGCCTAACATCGTGGTCTTTCTGTTCCTGAACAGAACTGTGGGATCAGCACCGGTAGGGTCAGGGGAGGAGAGGAAGAAGTTGGCACGTTGACATCCAGGGATGAGGCCACCTCACTCCTTCTGTTCCTTGGATGTGTCTGATCCAATCTCACCCAGATCCATCTAATGACTTAGGACAGGGAACCGGATTTAGAGGCTGAGTCGGGATCCGGTGTCACCTCCTGCTAATTCTCCTTGGCTCATTCACCAATACTCTGAACTTTACACAACTTGACATTTCTACAAAACGTGTGGTTAAATATTTAATCTGCACACACATGAGACAGTCCATATGGTTCATCAGATTTCTACAGCGAATATTCTCTATTTCCACCCAACTACTCCCCGTGCTTTCTTGCTAACCATTGGCCTTCAGAGTTTGAATTTGTGGTCCTTAGCGGTGTTTCAAAGGGAATACAAAAGATCTAATAATACACATTTCGAATTTTAGAACCGTGATTCTCTATTGGGGCTTATTTTCTCCCTCCTTGCACCTACTGTTGTGGACAATGGTCTGTGCCCACAAATATTTGGGTGGTGGCCATTGGCATCAAATGGTTGAGACCATGTTTGCTGCTAAACAACCTGCACTGCTCAGGGCAACCACTGAAAAAAAGAACTCAACCTCCAATGACACTAAGGCCACAGCTGAGACACCCAGTCATAGAGACATCCCTGACAGCATTTGTCCTTGTGGCAAAAGATGAGGACTGCCTCACACCCAGAGGACAGTAAGGAGCCCCTGTGCTGACCGATGGCGGCAGTAGAGTCGTCACATGTAACCTCTAGTGCATGGAGCTCATCTCCAAGGTCAGGACTTTGCCAGGCTTGTCCTCCCACCTGAAGGTCCCCACCTTCTCCTCTCTGTCACCCTCATTTACTTTGTCCTTCAGGATCCACTCAGTCCTCCCCTGCTCACAGTCTAATCTAGGAGAATGCAAGCTCACAAGGGCTTTGTTCTCAGCTGAATGTCTATAGGCCTTTAATTTCTAAGGTAGAATCTCATTCTTGATATAACATATTGTTCTTCCATTTTCCCTGTATTATCTCTTGTTATTTAATATGACAATCAATTCCTTAAGAAAATTCATTAGTTCTTTCAACAAAATACATCAAGTGTTTCCCAGGTTTGGTGCAGTGTTCATCCCTAGGTGGCCTTGGTGATTTTCAGCGTCTTAACCTCTATGTGCCAAATTTTTCCAGTGTGAATTTGAATGCTGTCCTTCCTTGTCATTTCTGACAACTCCCTCTTATTTTCAAGATTTTTATTTTAAAGAATGATGTTGGAACATTGTTCCAAAAGGAAAGACTGAAAACCACTTCCAGTGAGAAGCCCGAGAAGCCTCTGCGACCTCATCCACACCACGCTGTCGCCTCCTCCCCACAGCAGCGTTCACCGCGTCTCCTGCTGGGGACGTGGGCAACTCTCTGTTTGCACCTTCTCTGCGGCTCATCTACGAACACCTGTGTAATATCTTGTGTGCACTGGGCTGCCTGCCTTGTTTTTCTTCATCTTGTCTTTATTGAGGGCAAAATGTTATATATCTATTCAGATATATATATATATACATATATATATGTCTATTTATATTTTATAGATAGATATATAAATAGATAGATAGACAGACAAATAGATAGATAGATAGATAGATGGTTTTATCACACTTTGTCTTCCAAATCCCTTATGATTTTTTTCTGTCAGTTTTTAATTTTTTTAAATGCCTTTGTTTTACTTTGAATATTTTTTATCCATGAGGCAAGAACAGATCGTAGTACTCAACACTTTCTGAAGACCCATGACGTGTCCCGCGAGAGAGAGTTCGGCTTGGCCCACAGAACTTTGAGCTGTCTCATAAGACTATGTGTCTTTAAAGATCTTGCTTGTCTTCTTGTCTGTTTTCATTTTTATGCCCTCAATCTGTCAGAAACAATGGTTAGTGTCTCAGAGACATGTAACTGAAATAGAATTTTTTTAAAAAGAGGAAGGAAAATTGTTCATTTTGACTAAAGGTGAACTTTTGACAATCAACAGGCTAGAATGTGATCACTTCTGAATGGAGACACTGAGTTCTAAATTATGGGAATGGAGAGCCATTGAAAGGTTGCTCCAAGTGAGCATTTGACAAATCAGTGCCTTGGGCTTGGCTTATTGTACTTGTCACAGAGAGTAGCTGGGATGCAGAGAGAAGACATTTGAGTGGCAGAGTCTAGGCAGAGAGTGATGACACTTGTCCCGGGGATAATAATTAAAGACCCCAAAGATAAAGTCAAGAGATTCTGCAGATTCAATCCTTTGTAGCTGGTTAACTCAGTTTGTGAGTATGAAGCAAAGTTTCTGAACATATGTGGTAGCCTAACCTGGGGTGGAGCCATGGGTGAAGCATCCACTTGAATTGCTGAGGTCACAGGTTCAAAACTCCGGCTTGCCTGGTCAAAGCACATATGGGAGTTGACCCTTCCTGCACCTCCTCCCCTTCATATCTCTTTCTCTCTCTTTATCTCTTTCTGTCTCTCTATCTCTCTATTCCTGCTCTCAAAAAAGAATAAAAATAAAATAAAATCTTTAGACATATGTGGTGACTTCAACAAAGGAGGCCAATGGAAAAGTTGACACCAGAAGTGATCTGACAGGAGGGTCAGCAATGCAGGGAGAGTGTCCGGGCGATGGAAATACAGGCCCTGTTCCCATTTATACAGCTCTGTAAGCTGCCTCTCAGAGAGCTATGGTCTAGAGAATCCTTTTTTGCATGTTTAGAAAATATACAAACAGGAAATTTATCATTTTAACCTTATTAAGTGCAGAATTCACTGACAGAGGTTACATCAAAGTCTCTATTTTACCACAATCCATGTCCAGAATCACCCCAATCAAAGGCCCTAGCCATTAACCTCACTCCCCCCTGTCCCCTCCAGCCCAGCCTTCATGGTCAGTACAGCGTCACCTCACCTCCCTCACTATCAGAGGGTCGGAAAGGACATGTTCCTGCCCGAGACCCTATCTGTCACTGTTATCACAGTGACACCAACAAAGGCTCTGCCATGCCCACCTTGCAGAGCTAGAGAACTGGCCAAGGAAAAGTCTCCAGGTGACCCCTGCTGATGCTGGGAGTCTCTGGCTGTCCATAGGGGTCTCCAGGCTTGTAAACTCTTAAGCATTTTAGTAACATTAACAATGATTGATGATCAAAGATGGCAGTGGAGTAGGCAGACACACAGATGCCCAGCTCTCACCACCAAACTGGAATACAAATCAATTTAGGAAAAATCAGCATGAAAAACCAACTCTGGACTACAAGAACAGCTCTCAAAAACTGAGGAGCAAAGAAGAAGCCACAACAAACCTGGTAGGGAGCACCTGAATCTCCCCTGCTTACAGGAACAAACTGAGAGGGGGTGAGGCTGAGAGCCCAGAGGGGATCTCACTCCAGGAAAAAAGAGCAGAAAATACTGCTCACAGCCACTTGCCTGGCGACCAGGAAGTGAGGTGTGTTGAAAGGACCAGCTTGGCCCTGGCCAGTTGGATCAGCAGTAGAGCGTCGGCCTGGCGTGCAGGAGTCCCAGGTTCGATTCCCAGCCAGGGCACACAGGAGAAGCGCCCATCTGCTTCTCCACCCCTCCCCCTCTCCTTCCTCTCTGTCTCTCTCTTCCCCTCCCACAGCTGAGGCACCATTGGAGCAAAGATGGCCCGGGCGCTGGGGATGGCTCTGTGGCCTCTGCCTCAGGTGCTAGAATGGCTCTGGATGCAACAGAGCGATGCTCCAGAGAGGCAGAACATCGCCCCCTGGTGGGCATGCCGGGTGGATCCCGGTCGGGCGCATGCGGGAGTCTGTCTGACTGCCTCCCTGTTTCCAGCTTTGGAAAAATGAAAAAAACAAAACAAAACAAACAAACAAAAAAAAGAACCAGCTTATCTCCCAAGTGGAAAGAAGAGAGAGAGAGAGACAGACTGTGAGGGGGAAAGGAAGGCAGGAGACGACCTAAAAAGACAACTCATCCATGCTGGAGGCAGCCATAGCTGGGAGAGGGACTGATCCTTCCACAAAACAGCACTGAACTACTTCCGGATCACAGATCTCCAGACATTTCTCCAGCTTCAGTCAGTGCAACAAGACACAGCTGAAAACAAGAAGTGGGAGGAGGGGCAGTAACTCATGTCTCCATGGAGATCTGAGATACACTTCCCCCTCCTGAAGCTGAGAAAACACCCTGTCCCCAAAGAGATTAGTTGGTGGAAGAGGCTTTCAGAGCTTCAGGTTACACCCATCGCATTCCTGGATACAAATTCAAGGAAGCCCCCTGCTGAGATCAGTAACCAGACTATCACCTGTTAAGAAAACAGACAAATCAAGACTTCAAAGCAGCCCAAATCCAAAAGTGGATTACAAATAATAGCTGATACCAACCCAAGAAGACCTAGAAATAACACAATTGAAAACTGGAGGCAGACAACACCAAGCCTAGACTCAACTAGCTCTACAAACAAAACACCCAAACACAGATATTCAGAAGACAAAGAAGTGCAATCCAAATGAAACCAAAAGAGAAACCTTCAGGAGACGAACTGAGTGATATGGAAATAATCAAACTTCCAGATGCAGAGTTAAAAATAATGATAGTAAGGATGCTTAAGAATCAGAGAACAACAATGGATGGTCGTTAAGAGCACCTAATAAAGAAATAGCTAGTATAAAAAAGGATATTGAAATATTAAAAAAGAGTCAGTCAGAGATGACAAATACAATATCAGAAATGAAGATCACAATGGAAGGAATTAAAAACCGGATGGATAGAGCTGAGGATCACCGAGTTGGAGGACAAAATCATGAAGGCAAGAAAGCAGAGAAGAAAAAAGAAAAGAGACTCAAAAAGTCTGAGAAAACTCTTAGAGAGCTCTGTGAAAACATGAAGAGAAATAACATCTGCATCATAGGGATTCCTGAAGAAGAAGAGAAAGAACAAGGGATAGAGACTTTGTTTAAGCATATCATAGCTGAAAACATCACTAAATTAATGCAGGAGAAACTCTCTCAAGTTCAAGAAGCACAGAGAACTCCATTAAAGAGAAATCCAAAAAAACCTACACCAAGACACATCATAATTAAAATACCAAGGCTAAGTGATAAAGAGAAAATATTAAAAGCTGCAAGAGAAAAAAAAGCGATCACCTACAAAGGAGCCCCCATAAGGATGACATCCGACTTCTCAACAGAAACACTCAAGGCCAGAAAGGAGTGGCAAGAAATATTCAAAGTAATGCAGAACAATAATCTACAACCAAGACTACTTTATCCAGCAAGGCTATCATTTAAAATAAAAGGAGAAATAAATAGCTTCCCAGACAAAAAACAACTCAAGGAATTCATTACAACCAAACCAATGCTGCAGGAAATGTTAAGGGGCCTGTTATAAATAGATAAAAGTGGGAAAAGAATATAGCAAAAAAAGAAATACAGCTTTAAAGAATAAAATAGCAATAAACAACTACATATCAATATTAACTTTAAATGTAATTGGATTAAATGATCCAATCAAAAGTCATAGGGTAGCTGCATGGATAAGAAAACAGGACCCGTACATATGCTGTCTACAAGAGACACACCTTAAGAGATGCACATAGATTGAAGGTAAAAGGATGGAAAAAAACATTTCATGCAAATGGAAATGAAAAAAAAGCTGGGAAACAATACTTATATCTGACAAAATGGACTTTAAAACAAAACATATAGTAAGAGATAAAGAAGGCCACTACATAATGATAAAGGGAGTAATCCAACAGGAATATATAACTATTATAAATATCTATGCACCTAATATAGGAGCACTTAAATATATAAAGCAGACTCTGATGAATTTAAAAAGTGAGATCAACAGCAATACTAAAATAGTAGGGAATTTTAATACCCCACTAACATCACTAGATAGATCCTCAAGAAAGAAAATTAACAAAGAAACAGCAGACTTAAAGGACACACAAGATCATCTCGATTTAATAAATATCTTCAGAACCTTTAACCCTAAAGCAGCAGAATATACATTCTTTTCAAGTGCTCATGGTATATTCTCTAGGATAGACCACATGTTAGGGCACAAAAGTGGTCTCAACAAATTTAAGAAGACTGAAATTATATCAAGCACTTTCTCTGATCACAATGGCATGAAACTAGAAATGAACCACAACAGAAAAGCTCAAAAATTCTCAAACACATGGAAACTAAATAGCAGGTTGTTATATAATGAATGGATTAAGAACGAGATCAAAGAAGAAATTTAAAAATTCCTAGAAATGAATGACAATGAGCATACAACAAGTCAAAATTTATGGGACACAGCAAAAGCAGTACTGAGAGGGAAGTTCATAGCACTACAGGCACACCTTAAGAAACTAGAAAAAGCTCAAATAAACAACTTAACCCTGCATCTAAAAGAACTAGAAAAAAACAGCAAGTAAAGCCAAAATGTAGTAGGAGGAAGGAAATAATAAAAATCAGAGCAGAAATAAATGATATAGAGGCTAAAGAAACAATACAGAGGATCAATGAAACTAGGAGTTGGTTCTTTGAAAAGGTAAACAAGATCGATGAACCTTTAACTAGACTCACCAAGAAAAAGAGAGAGAGGACTCAAATAAATAAAATTAGAAATGAGAGGGGAGAAATAACAACTGACACAACAGAAATACAAAGGATTGTAAGAAAATACTATGAAGAACTGTATGCCAAAAACTAGACAACCTAGATGAAATGGACAAATTCCTTGAAACATACAATCTTCGATAAATCAATCTGGAAGAATCAGAAAACATAAACAGACCAATTACACCAAATGAGATCAAAACAGTTATCAAAAAACTCTTAAAAAAGAAAAGTCCGGGGCCTGATGGCTTCACAACTGAATTCTACCAAATATTCAAAGAAGAACTAACTCCTATCCCTCTCAAGCATTTTCAAAAAATTCAAGAGGAAGGAAAACTTCCAAGCTCCTTTTATGAGGCGAACATAATTCTGATTCCAAAACCAGGCAAAGACAACACAAAGAAAATTATAGGCCAATATCTCTGATGAATATAGATGCTAAAATCCTCGACAAAATATTAGCAAACCGGATCCAACAATATATGGAAAAAATCATACACCATGATCAACTGGGATTTATTCTGGGGAGGCAAGGCTGGTACAATATTCATAAATCAATCAATGTGATTCATCACATAAACAAAAAGAAGGAGAAAAACCACATGATAATTTCAATAGATGCAGAAAAAGCAGTTGATAAAATCCAGCACCCATTCATGACCAAAACTCTCAACAAAGTGGGAATACAGGGAACATACCTCAACATGATAAAAGCCATCTATGACAAACCCAAAGCCAACATCATACTCAATGGGCAAAAATTAAGAGCAATCCCTTTAAGATCAGGAACAAGGCAGGGGTGCCCCCCTTTCACCACTCTTATTCAAAATAGTTCTGGAAGTCCTAGCCATAGCAATCAGACAAGAAGAAGAAATAAAAAGCATTCAAGTTGGAAAAAAAGAAGTAAAACTATCATTATTTGCAGATGATATGATATTGTATATAGAAAACCCTAAAATCTCAGTCAAAAAACTACTGGACCTAATAAATGAATTCAGCAAAGTGGCAGGATATAAAATTAATACTCAGAAATCAGAGGCATTTTTACACGCCAACAATGAACTGTCAGAAAGAGAATCTAAGGAAACAATCCCCTTTGCTATTACAACCAAAAAAATAAAGTACCTAGAAGTAAATTTAACCAAGGAGACTAAAGACTTATATTTGGAAAATTATAAAGCATTGATAAAAGAAATCAAGGAAGATACAAACAAGTGGAAGCATATACCGTGCTCATGGTTAGGAAGAATAAACATCATTAAAATGTCTATATTACCCAAAGCAATCTATACATTCAATGCAATACCAATTAAAATACCAATGACATACTTCAAAGATATAGATCACATATTCCAAAAATTTATGTGGAACCGCAAAAGAACACAAATAGCCTCAGAAATCTTGAAAAAGAAAAATAAAGTGGGAGGTATCACACTCCCTGATATCAAGTTATACTACAAGGCCATTGTACTCAAAACAGCCTGGTACTGGCATAAGAACAGGCATATAGATCAATGGAACAGAACAGAGAACCCAGAAATAAACCCACAGCTCTACGGACAACTGATATTTGACAAAGGAGGTAAGGAAATACAATGGAGTAAAGACAGCCTCTTTAACAAATGGTGTTGGGAAAATTGGACAGCTAACTGCAAAAAAATGAAACTAGGTCACCAATTTACACCACTCAAAAAAATAAACTCAAAATGGATAAAAGACTTAAATGTAAGCCGTGAAACCATAAGCATCTTAGAAGAAAACATAGGTAGTAAGCTCTCCAACATCTCTCGGAGCAATAAATTTGCTGATTTATCTCCACAGGGAAGTGAAATAAAAGACAGGATAAACAAATGGGACTATATCAAACTAAAAAGCTTTTGCACAGCTAAAGACAATAAGAACAGAATAAAAAGACAAACTACACAATGGGAGAACATATTTGACAATACCTCTGATAAGGGGTTAATAACCAAAATTTATAAAGAACTTGTAAATCTCAACACCAGGAAGACAAACAATCCAATCAAAAAATGGGAGAAAGAAATGAATAGACACTTCTCCAAAGAGGACATATAGATTGCCAATAGGCATATGAAAAAATGCTCAACATCACTAATCATTAGAGAAATGCAAATTAAAACCACAATGAGATATCACCTCCCACCAGTCAGAATGGCGCTCATCAACAAAACAACACAGAGTAAGTGCTGGCGAGGATGTGGAGAAAAGGGAACCCTCCTGCACTGCTGGTGGGAATGCAGACTGGTGCAGCCACTGTGGAAAACAGTATGGAGATTCCTCAAAAAATTGAAAATCGAACTGCCTTTTGACCCAGCTATCCCACTTTTAGGAATATACCCCAAGAACACTATAGAACTGCTCCAAAAAGAGAAATGCACCCCCATGTTTGTGGCAGCATTGTTCACAATAGCGATGATCTGGAAACAGCCCAAGTGTCGTCAGAGGATGAGTGGATTCAATAGCTTTGGTAAATATATACTGTAGAGTACTACTCAGCCATAAGAAATGATGACATCAGATCATTTACAATAACATGGATGGACCTTGATAACATTATATGAAGTGAGATAAGTAAATCAGAAAAAAACTAAGAATTAATTATATGAATCCATACATAGAAGGGACATAAAATGAGACTCAGAGACATGGACAAGAGTGTGATGGTAATGGGGTGGGGGTGAGGGGAGGGGGGAGGGGCGAGGAAGGAGAGAGGGGGTGGGTGGGGAGGGGCACAAAGAAAACCAGATAGAAGGTGATGGAAGACAATTTGACTTTGGGTGAGGGGTATACAGCATAATCAAATGTCAAAATAATCTGGAGAGGTTTTTCTCTCAACATATGTACCCTGATTTATCAATATCGCTGCATTAAATTTAATTTAAAAATATATTATTTAAAAAAAAACAATGACTGACAATATTTGTTCTTGATATCATTAATTTATTGAAAATCTTCCCCAAACAGCCTGTGATAGAACTCTCACATCACAGAAGCATGAAGTGACAACAGAGGGATGACTGTGCCTGCCTGTGTGTCTGTGTGTGTGTGCGTGTGTGTCTCTGGGTGTGTGTGCGTCTCCTTGTGCGTGTCTCTGGGTGTGCGTGTGTCTCTCTGGGTGTGTGTGCGTCTCCTTGTGCGTGTCTCTGGGTGTCTGTGCATGTCTGATAGGTCAATATCCCGGTGAGTGTAAACATGTGGATGGAGTGTGTGTGGTTAGTGCACACGGTGTGACTGTGTACGAAGGTTCATTTTAGGGTCTGAAAGGCAGAGATGGCTTCACTGAGCAGGGGACAGGACACAGACCTTGCAGACAAGGCTGTCAGCTGTCCTGTGCAGGAACAACATAGACGAAAAGGGACCACGACAAGCCCACACACAGTGCTGTGACCCAATGTCATGCACGAGTGAATGACATGTAGACAGAATGGCTGAGCAGAGCGTCTGGGTGAGAAGACACATGGGGACGAAGGGGAGCCCGGAACAGGGTCAGTCCAGGCCTGTGTGACCCGCCGATGAGGGGCTCATCCTCCCTTCATGATTCCAGGCTGCGTTTCTCAGGCTGTGGCAAAAGCTCCGTGATCCTGTGTCTGCCGAGCGCGGGAGGTGGATGAACACAGAAGGTGTCCTCAACAATAGAGACTAATTTAAGTGGACGTGTTTCCCCTCGGGGCCACGTGACAGGCAGTCTGTGGGGTCATGCAGGATGGCTCCTGAGCCCGTGTTCCCGCCGGGACCCCTGCACTCAGGCCGCCATAGTCCCTGGACGCTGGTCTCCCTACTTTACTCCTGACACCACCCACAGACCACTTCATGATGAAACCACCCAACTCAAGCCAGAGACTGTTGGATAAAACAAGACAAGCAGCAAAGTGCAGGAAAGAAATTTATTGAAGCAAGACGTTGAAACCTTCACATTGTCCGAGAAAGATCAGGTCATCAATGAACGACAGGAACTCACAAAGAAGATTGCTAAATCTATAAGGCACATTCCACCAAAAATTTTTGCTGAAATAGAAAAAAAAGGAATAGAAACATCAGTCATGAAACCCCACAGAAGCCATGTTAACACAGACTGTTGTTCACAACCCAGATGTGGAAGGAACTGCAACCAGCAAAGGGAAGTGGAGGCACCAGGCAGGTAGCCGTGCGTGTGGGGAATTCAATAGTCCTGGTCCAGTCTGCACAGACCGTGCGAGTCAGGAGAGAACCATGTCCACACCCCGCAGATAAACCCTGCGTGTCCCCAGAGAAGGGCGCAGGTCTCCAGTGGAGCGAGGAGGAGGCTCAGGAGTTGGGCAGAGCAGCTGGGTGTCCTTTCTCTGAGTCCCAGCACTGAGGACTCCACTTGTCACTAAACAGGGACACAGGGCTGAGGGACCAGGATGGGGTGGGAGGGGACCTGGCCAATCTGCCTGCAGATGTCCCGCCTCCAGGAGTGGACATTCCCTACATGGCACACGTTCTTCCTCACACTGAGAATGCAGCTAGTGAGGACATTTGTGTGAAACCTGACTTAATTCCAGGGCGGATGTGCTGAGAGACACCTTTACATCTGTGTGATCTCTGCATGAGGACATGATTGAAGTGTTTCAGCTCCACACGGGGCTGCAGAGGACACAGGGAGGGTCGCGGCCCCCTGGCTGGGAAACGTGGGGGTGAGGTACAGGGGTGGCCTCAGCTCTGGGAGAGCTGGCAGAGCCCCCAGCAGCTGCCCCTCCGTCCTGACAGAGGGCAGGGCCGGCTGTCTTCCTCTCGCTGTGTCTCCTCCCTCCCAGTCCTCCCGTGAGAGTCCCAGGGACTCTGCCATTGGGTATGTGACCCGTTTTGCTGGGGGAACAGTCTCTGGCCCTGCCCCATCACACCCTGTGGGCCTGGCTGTCCCTCTCCTCAGGACACTGTGGGGAACCTGGTGCCCAGGGAGGTGACCTGAGAAGGACGAACATGCCCAGTGCTGTGTGCAGCCTTAGTCCAGCTCAGCAGCTGTCACATTATCATGGAGCTGGTGTGCACGGGCCACTCAATCAGAGGTGAGCAGAAGGCAGCTGCCTTCACACCCTGTGTCCCCAGAGCAGCACCCTGACCGCCCTCCTGGCTGCGCTGCTGAGCAACAGCTGTTATGCAGAAAAAAGAAAGAAATTACCCAAAATGTTCCAACCCTCAATTTGCGTGTGACGGGGATCTTATGGATGCATTCCTTCAGTTTCAGGGAGGCCTGGACAGCTTCTGCTGGTGCACCATATTTCCACAGACTGATATCGAAATACTTGGGAAGACTCCAAAAAAGATTTACCCAGTACTCAACAACGGCTGGACAAGCCTTTGCATTTGCTGGACAGAACAAGATAAGAAATTGATATAAGTAAAGTCACTTTCCCTCATGGCTCCTGACCGTGGAACTGGACAGGAACCCCTGCAGATGGAAGGAACCATCCTTTCATTGTGCTAAAGACAATGCAAAATCCTGGAAGTCGTGACTCTCTCAAGATCCCAGAGCTGGCCGCAGAGCCCAAATCAGAAAGCAGTTTGACCGACCCCTAGTTCCGGTTTATCCTTTGTCAAGTACACATGGGACTTTCCAGGACTCTCCCACTCTCCTGAAACCCACACTCCCTAGATGTCAGAAATTAAGGTTTCCCTGTCAATACAGTGACACTTTCTTTACTCTTCAGGGGGGGGACGGAGGAGTTAGTTTTGAGTCTTTCATGAGTGGCAGAGTCACGGCTTACCAGAGGACAGAGAAAAAAGACTAAATCTGGAGAGTAGTGAGGAAAAGTATTAAATATTGAAAGACAGTTTTTAGAGGCTAAAATATAGCATTACATCATTGGTGGAAGACCGCTGAAAAGCTTCTGAAAAAAAGGACTCTATGAGTTTCACACATATAAATTATACACATGTCATGATGGCTCTTGTGTCCTGCACTGATGTACAGAATTCCTTAGAGAAGGTGGGAGGTGGGAACTGGGGCTTACTACCGACCCACTGGGATTGTGCTGAGACCTGAAGTGACCACGTTCTCGGGTCTAGATTCTCCATCCTTCCCCCAAGTCTTTGAAACCACCTGCAGCCCAGAATGTGCCCTACCAGACTCTTATTGGACCGGATAAGACAGCAGCTACGCGAAGACGGTTCGGATGCCACACGGGGAAACAGGATGAGGTTCAGAAAAGCAGATGAAAGAGAACAACTCAAAAGGACTTGGGTCCATGTCGAGGGCATTAAGACTTGCCAAAGTATTATTAAATGGAGGGCCAGAATGATCGAGTAATGTTGCTGTTGCCGCCTTAATGATGACACTGGGTCTCCAAATCCTGGCCGGACGCCTAGAGAAGGAGCAGCACGTGTTGACTGGCTGAGGGCTGCCGGTTCTCAGAGCCCACGGGAAGATTGATCACTCAGAGATTCAGACAACAGTGGCTCTTCCTGAACTGAGAACTCTGCTAAAGCCCTTCCTGCCTATACATCGTGTGAGTCTGAATCCAGGAGTTCAGAGGCCATGGACTCAACCGGCACCTAAAAGATCCAGGGAAGCAGAACATCTGATGGGACCTGGAGCTGCCCTCTGACACACGGCCTCTCACTGCCCTGTCAGAGCCACTCTGGGCGGCAGCTGTGAAAAGCAAGGACAACAGGGGTCTTGGAGAGATTATGCATTTGTTCAAGGTCACAGCGCTGCTCAGTGACAGAGTCATGACCCACAACCAAGTTCCATTACATCATGCTGCTCTGACACATAGACCACAGACAGGGATGAGGCTTCCGATGGAGAACCAATAAAGAATCCTGCCGTGACGTTTGAGAAAGTTCCAGATCATTAGCAATTGATAAAATGAGTCCGGCTGTTGGGTATTATACCCAATTGGCAGAAAAGGTTTGGATTCTGATGTGCTCACCCCCTCCCCTAATAAGTCACCTAGTTATGATGAAGTTACTTACCGGGCTGATGGTACTCACATTAGATATGAACTCACCCTCATAGCAGCAAAAGGCCAGAGTGAGCAGCAGGACACACGACACTGGCTTCATAGTGGACTTTGCTTTGAGTTCAGCTCTAGAACACTGAGCAATTAGGAGCTAGACTCAGAAGCCTGCAGAGCCCGAGGTTATTAGTACACAGTGAGCCTCGCTGGTCCTGCCCACAAAGGATGTGGCAGGTCACCAGGCCTGGCTTCCAGACCTTCCGTCCTGATTGAGGAATGATGCCATTCTTCACTGTCACAGTGTCAAGTGAAATGGTCAACGATCGACATTGCTGGCACACCGACATCTCCTTTGCATCAACACTGAGGTTGGGGTTGGAAATGTCTACTCAGTGATTGACAGGAGGCCCCCGGTATTTGGCTCCTTAATTCCAGGCCGCGTCTGGTTTGTTGATCTCTGTCTCCTGGTGCCGGGCACAGAGACGAGGGTCAGCAAGTACCCCTGGGTGTGCAGGACTATGAACTAACAAACTACTCAGGTGGGTTAGGGAGCATCTTTAGTGTGAGATGATGCCTGCTGTGCCAGGGCTCCTTTGGCAGTGGAGGGAGAGGTGTCAGTGGGCTGGAGACAATTGTAACGAAATCAGAGGTGTTCGGTTCCCGAGAAGAAACAGTGAACGATGACGACCACCTCCCAACTTCTGATTTCCCGCATAGCCCTGTGAGTAGTGAGTTTTTTCTTAAATCTTTGAGTAAGGACGTACATGAACGTTTGTACTACTCAAAGAGTTAATCTAACATATCGACAACTATCAGGCAACATTTCAAATTAAATCAAACAAACTACTTCCTCTAATCTAATGTTTCAAAAATATCAAGAAAGATTTTGAATAAAATCCAACACTACAATGTCCTAATTGATGGATCCACTTGTCAGTCAGGAGGACCACACCAGCTGAGTCCTCAGGTCCCAGCAGTAAAAGTGCCCACAGGGCCCATCCTCTGCCTGTTCCCAGCCACGACGAGATGCTCCAAGAAAACACGGGAGAGGTATGGCTAATTCTGAAAAGGCGTTAGGATGCAGTGTGGTCACCAAGGAGCATTCTAGAGATCCTTTCGGGAAGGGACAATAGTGACAGTAGGAAAAGGTAAGAGTAGGGATCCCTAGGGAACAGCCTTGAAGGAGAACAAGATACCATCACCCACGTAGCTTGTAGGGACAGGAGCCCGTGTTACCCTAAAACACAACAGTGCCTGGTAGAGGAGGGGAGGCATTGTGACTGGGGAGGCAGGAGAACAAGACACCATCAGCCACGTAGCTTGTAGAGACAGGAGCCTGTGTTACCCTAAAACACAGCCGTGCCTGGTAGAGGAGGGGAGGCATTGTGACTGGGGAGGCAGGACATGCAGAGTCAGGGGGGTCCCATTCTTCTCCGGGAGCCCTGGAGATAGGCCTGGGAGAGACCCAGCTGGACACTGTGCCCCCCGGGCTTTCCTGCTCTGTTTCAGATCTCAGGTCAATGTCACTTCTTTTTTTCCATATTGTTTACATCCACAAAATAATAAAAAGGAATAAATAAATACAAAAACATTAAGAGTGTTGGGACGAATGAATTTTGTGCAGATGTTATTGGTACAGCCACTAAAGAAAGGGTCTGGTTTCCATCAAAAATTAAAAATACAATTCCATTGTGATGGGTCAAGCGCACCACCGAGGTCACGGGCAGGGTCTCCAACACTTGCACACCCATTTATCGCAGCACAACTCAGAGTAGCTAAGAACTGGAAGAAGCCAACGTGACCATGGACAGAGGAATGTGTAAACAGGGAGCAGAGTACAATACACAGGTAATGGGATATTGCCCTTATCCCACACGGTAAGGTAGGAAATCTGTCATGTGCTACACAGGGTGACCGTGGGGGACAGTACACTACAGGACATAAGCCAGTCACAAAAAGACAATGTGGACTTCCTACTCATGAGAAGACTCATAGAAAAAGAGAATAGGGCAGTGATTTCCTGAAGCTTTTGTGAGTGGTATAATGTTCAGTAAAATAAAGTCACCAAAGTCACTGTGAACTGATGCATTCCCTTGTCAGACCGAGTATAGGTCCTTTGAGTCACAAACTATCTGGCACCAATAACAGCGGTAATTAAACGTGTAGTAATGTTGTTCATTGCTAACTATGGTCAGACAATGTGCAAAGATAGCTTAACATATTTAAGCATTGCTACAAATCAATAAGCTATTACATTTCCCATCTTAACAGTTGAGTCACCTAACTTTCAGAAAGTAAGAAATTGGCTCAACCTTGTAGTTTGGAGGCCGCTAGGTGGCGCTCAGTCACCAATGATCGGGTTAAAGTACCCAGTGCAACCCAGTTGAGTGTCTGCTAGTGAGGACAGGTCACAGGCAATGGACGTGGTGACAGAGTAGTTACAACGATGTAAGTAATAAGTCGAACAGAATGAATCACTTTATCAGCAAAGGCAAATAACAGACTGGATCCAACAAACTGTCAGGGAGGAAACTTTCCAGAGTGCTAACACCGTGTGCCTCTGAATTGGCTCTGCTTCCACTGGGGTTGCTCTTAGTTAACATAAAATGGTTAGTTTCGTATCACTTAAAATACAGGGTTTTTAAATTACGTGTATGGACTGTTCTCGGGACTTTATTATCCTAATGACTGGATATTGGAGCTAAGGGTACGGGAGGGTGTTAGGCAGGGATAGGTGTTCTCCATCCCAACACAGGGTCTCTGAACTCCTGTCCTCAGCGGGATGAGCTGGTGACATGTGTCCTGTGGCTTCTGTTGAAATCCCAGGGCTCCTCTAGCCAAGTCTCTAACTGGTCAGCAGGTGCATGGGGGATGGACACATCAGACCTCACCTCTGGGTCGCGATAACCCCGTATACACTGCTCACAAAAATTAGGGGATCAGGGGACATGCAGATACTCCAGTACTTTCAGCCTTCTGTATGGTACATTTTCATCAACAAAATAAAAGTTGGTTTTGCATCTCATTTGCGTAATCGAGCAACTTTCTTTCACTTGTCGGTTACTTTTCTGATGTTCTTGTTTAATAAAAAAAAAAAAATGCTTCTTTCATCACCTCATTTTGAATATCCCTAATTTTTTTTTTTTTTTTCTTCTGAAGCTGGAAACGGGGAGAGACAGTCAGACAGACTCCCGCATGCACCCGACCGGGATCCACCCGGCACGCCCACCAGGGGCGACGCTCTGCCCACCAGGGGGCGATGCTCTGCCCCTCTGGGGCATCGCTCTGCGGCGACCAGAGCCACTCTAGCGCCTGGGGCAGAGGCCAAGGAGCCACCCCACCGCCCAGGCCATCTTTGCTCCAATGGAGCCTTGGCTGCGGGAGGGGAAGAGAGAGACAGAGAGGAAGGAGGGGGTGGGGGGTGGAGAAGCAAATGGGCGCTTCTCCTGTGTGCCCTGGCCGGGAATCGAACCCAGGTCCCCCGCACACCAGGCCGACGCTCTACCGCTGAGCCAACCGGCCAGGGCGAATATCCCTAATTTTTGTGAGCACGGTAGTGTTGAAGTGTATGTATCATCTGGTGACACTGGTTCCCCTGTCCCACCTCCCCTGTCAAAAACATCCTTCTTCCATTTTGCAAAGACAGACAGGTGTACCCGTCATAATGCTGGCAATTAGTCCAGGTGCCCTTTCTGACACAACATGGTGACATCCTGGGTGACAGGGACCCGTGCTGGTGGGAGCAGAGGGCGCTCGTCACCCACCCCTGGTGTCAGGATAGTGGGGATGGACCACAGTGAGGAGAGCTGAGTCCGAGTTAAAATCACTCACTTTGCTTCTTTCCCAGGGAATTCCAGCCTCACTACTGGTCAGTGTGGGAATGAAAGGATGGACCACACTGCCCCCTGCAGGGCCATGACCAGGGATAGTCACACAGTTGAAGGAGTGACCAAAGATATCTGTAATTAGTGTAAATTAATTTCTAATGAACATTTTTAAAATTCAAAACTGAGACCACACAGCAATTTTCGAATCAAGACAGGATTGAGCCCTGCATTGCCTGAGTCACCTCTGTCCCTGGCTCTGTTCCCCTCCCTGCACCTCTGGTCAGGGACAGAGAGCGCCGAGAGAGGAGCCTGGTTGTGGTGAGCAGAGTGTGGTGGAGACACAGGGACAGTAGTGGATCCAGGAAGCTGAGCAGAGGCTGCCCCAGGACCTGAGTGCCCACAGTACCCAGGTGGTCCTGGGAGGTGGTCTGATGAAGGGAGAACGTCCTTTTTTCATGGAAAGGAGCCTCATTGGGCAGCAGATTCTGAGAGACAGAATGAGTTTCCAATTTCCAACCCTCCACCACATCTTATTGAATGAGGACTGTGTACAAGCCTGTGCACACGTGAGCAACGCGTGTGTGATTGCATCTCTCTAATATCTCTGCATTAATCAATCACCAAGAAGAACATTAGTTTTGCAGATATTTTATTGAAGGGAAATGTATGTGAGGATTCAGCAACTGTCTTGCAGTCTGTAGATCAAAAGACAGAAGAGGGTGCTAAGTCGTGGTTTCTCCCCATCATCAGTCGGTTTCTGGTCATTCTCCATAGTGTGAGCCAAAGGTCTGGTGGAAACTTAATATCTAGCACACCAAAAACTATTGTATACTGCATCCTGGAAAACAAAACACAGTCATCGCTTACATTTCGTGCTTCTTACAAAGGACAATCCTGGAAAACTAACATTTCCTCTCTTGTTTCCCTGGATTGGACCACGCCCAGCAGCAGAGAGCTGGTGGTGGAGGTAACATCGGAATTCTGTGCTGTGTCCTCCCACTCAGGAGACCTCTGCTGATGCCAGAGGGGCCGGTGCTTCCAGCACTTTCCCCAGCGGGGATCCCTTCATCAGAAGACTCTTAGTGATGAACACTTTTATCTTTGTGCTGTGGCAATACTGTCAACACTTACCCTGGAATGTTTACATGTTACCGTAGGGTAGGGTATAAACCCTAGAATGAAAGTAAATGGTACCTGATGAAATTTAAAAGAATATTTCAATGTTTAACTACTGAGTTTGGTTTTCATCAATGACATCACCCAGGGGGAGTTCATAGCCATGGTCTCCACTTCTCACTCGTGAGACTGAATGAATGGTCAAGAGAGTCAATCTCTTACACCTGCAGACTTGAGTGCATTTCACCGCATTACAGATTGCCTTGGAAGATGGAAGAAACCAGCCTCAAATGCAATTTTCAAGGCTCTTTTGAAAAATCTTTAAAACGGTTTACATTTCTTTTAATGAACAAAATGATACTTTTGCCAATCACTCTTACGAGTGACGGTCCTCTTGAGACTTGGGGTCTCTTCAGCCGAGGGAAAGGTAAGCCTTTGCCCAAACACCCTTTTCCCTCTCGCCTTCCAGTGATCACTCACTAGAGATTCCACAAAGTGCACAGGCTCCCCAACACCAGCTTGGATGGCTTTCCTGGTGTCAGAGTACTCCCACTCACCAACAATAAAATTCCCAGAAATAAAGTAAAACACGAGCAACTCTTGCTCTGAATAAATTAGTGCTGAACTTCGTGCCTGCTTGTTCCTGTCCAGTGCTTTAAAAGCGGTTAAGGAGAAACCAGACTCACCACCATCACTTTGACATTGTCCCGAGTTGCCTGATCCTGGTTCATAAGGCATTGTTTCATTTCCGTTAAGGCCTTTTCAGTTTCTTCCCCCGCTATGAACCGTTGAAATTTTTCTATGAACTGCTCTGGGGTCACATTAACATCAATTGTATCCTTGATCACCTCATCCATCACTTTGCAGCCAGGACCTGGAACGAAAGCGTGCAAAAGCTGCTCGGTCCCAGAGGCATGAACTCCTTGTTGGGCAGCCGTGATGCTTGTCCTTCCCCCACATCCCAGCTGCACGTCCATTCAGAAAGATGACGGGGAATGGTCTGAGTCCTCGGACAGTAACTCAGGATCTGGGTATTCTTTAAGCCCTCACACACTGCTTCCTTGTTACACACACACACACACACACACACACACACACACAACTACAAACTAGAGAAGTGAGACGCCCTGGCCTGGGGTGAGGGGAGCAGAGATCTCCCACAGCGGCCCTGACAACAAGCTCCCCGAGCCCCGCCCCGTGCGGACTCACCTGCGTAGCAGTAAAAGGGGAGGGCAGCGAGCAAGAGGACTGGGAGCAGCTTCATGGTCCGGGCAGTGGCTCTGGCTCGTCACTGCGGTGTGGCAGGAAAGAAGGATCTCACTTTGGAGGTGAGTGCCCAGAACTCCTCCTTTTATTCTCCAGGAGGCCGCCTTGACCCCTCCCATGGATGAACGAATAAGTCACCAGACACACCTGGCACTGACCCAGGAAAGGACCGTGGTAATCCACCAGAACCCACCAGTCTGTGCTCTGTGTGAAGAAATCAAGGAGGCAGAACTTTGGAAACCCTCAAAATTTTTGGAATTCTAGAAATGGTAATTTCATTAGAAGAAACTAATGCAGATTCACCACACGCCCTAAATGGCTGCAATACCGCAAATTGCCAGTAGAGTGCGACCCTGTCTGACCATAGACTAAGTCTGTAAGGGCAATCTTTTTTTTTTTTTTTTTTTTTTTTCTTCATTTTTCCCAGGCTCGAAATGTGGAGGCAGACAGACTCCCACATACGCCCAACCGGGATCCACCAGGCATGCCCACCAGGGGGCGATGCTCTGCCCCTCTGGGGCATCACTCTGTTGCATCCAGAGCCATTCCTAGCGCCTGAGGCAGAGGCCACAGAGCCATCCTCAGTGACCGGCCAAACTTTGCTCCAGTGGAGTCTTGGCTACAGAAGAGGAAGAGAGAGACAGAGAGGAAGGAGAGGGGGAGGGGTGGAGAAGTAGATGGGCGCTTCTCCTGTGTACCCTGGCCGGGAATCGAACCCGGGACTCCTGCATGCCAGGCCGACGCTCTACCACTGAGCCAACCGACCAGGGTCAAGGGCAATCTTTTGAGCTTGGTGGTTTAAAATTCGCCAAAAACCCGAGCATAACTCGGGAGGTGTTTCACTTCCAGACAAACGGCCTAAACGGAACTCCTAGAACTAGATGCTCTGTGCCAGACTTCTGTTGTTTTGGCCTAGAGACCTCCGGCACAGAGTGTCTACACTACAGCAACTGTTTATCTTCAAACTGCACCGAGCTGTGCAGGAGCCAAGGATGAAAGGTCCTTCACGGCATGCGGCCCCATACTTCTCTGGTATGCGGCCACATGCGGCCGCGTGTCATCGAAAGTGGCTACGCGTATCAGTGCTGACAGTCGTGTCACTGTTCCGCCTTCACGGGACTAAGTCCCATGCATTTTGTTAGCTAATGGCAATAATTTTCCCCATCTTAGAAGCTTGTTTTTACAAAAACTGTATCAGTTAGATCCACTTCATAAAAGTCACCATAAATTCTGAATGAAGTTTGTTTAGTTTGGGAAGCTGTTTAGGGGTTTTGTTCCACTGACTGAAAGGATGATGTGGGAAGTGGAACTGCAGAGGCTCATGGGGGCAGTGCTGATGGGGGGGTGTGCAGGATGCATGATCTGGGCTCACGAAGGTATGGATTAGAATCTTGCAGGCAATCCATAGTCATGAAGGGTCCTTGTGTACGTGAAAGTGCTGATTAACCTGAGCTTTCTCTTTCTCTTTTCTATATGGGTGGATATGACACTATACCTGGTTATGTTAAGAGCCTAGCACAGGTTTCAAAATAGAGTAATAGGGACTAAATCTAGGGTTTCATCCATCCTCCATCCATCCATCCTCCATCCATCCATCCATCCATCCATCCATTCATCCACCTATCCACCCATGTTGCTGAAAAACCATGATTCTCCCGTTACTGGGCCCCTGCTGCATGTCAGAGACTCAGTGGCACAAACAAGGTACACAAGACCTTGCACTTGTGCACTTACCACTAACAGGAAGTCCACCAACAAGCCTACAATTGAATAAGACATAAAGGGAAAGCGATTGTGTCAGAACAACAGAACGACCATTAGGGTGCCATCCTGCAAGGAGATCCGCGCAGGCAATCAGAGCGGGTCTCATCAGCCTGGATGAGTGAACGGTGAAATCCAGGGACCTTGCACTGGAGAGTGTCCCGGGCACAGGGAACAGCAAGTGGAGAGGCCCTGAGAGCAGATGGCACTTGGCAAAGTAGGGAAGCATGGAAAGTGTGCCCTGGGATGAGAGAGGGGCAGGGCAGTCTCATATGATACAGAACCACAGTAGTTGAAGCAAGAACGGTATGAAGGAGAGGAGAAACAGAGCTGGCTTCCAGTAAAGAAAACAGAAAGGGATGGGAGAGGCTGAGAGATGGACCAACAGTTAATGACCTGTGAGTGCTCTACTCTCCGTCGGGATTGCTCGGACTCATTTCTTCCCATCACTCAGGTAGACTTTGACTTGCCAAAAACAATATTGATTTGGGAAGAGACTAGAAATACAGAAAAGGCTGTGATCTCCTGTGTGTGCCCTCTCTCAGGTGACACTGGTGGCAGTCTTCAATCCTAAGGCGAGTGCAGGACCACCATAACAGAAGGGAAGACTGTCTCATTGAACGGACTCAGTGAGGACCTGCCTGGAGCCCAGAGTCTGGCCCTGCCCGCCCTGCTGTCTGCTGGGACACGGGACCCTTCACAGGTTCTTCCTCAGCAAAACGCTCCCACGTCACGTGCAACAAGTATGTGCTTCTTTACCCCCGTGTTTTCTCTGGAGCCCACAGTGACCTTCCTCAGGCATCAGAGAACTACACCTCCGCTCACAAAGGACTCATTTAAAAGCAAGCATTCCCAAGCCGAAATTGAAGAAACCAAGAGGTTAGAATGCCTGTGTTACCGGCCTGATGTTTTCTCCTCCCAAAGGGACTGTGACTCATATTCACATCCTCAGCTCGGTACCAGCAGAGGGAAGTGGCCTTTGGTCTCAGTGTGCGTGTGCCCTTTCTGAGGCCAACCTGCTGTGGAGGAGAATGACTCAGGTTCCTCCCTGACCTCCTGTGTCCTCACTGAGGGAGACACGAGGGTGAGAGAGAGTTCTAGCTGGCCTTTCCTCGGGCTCTCACAAGTTCTGAGATAACTCACGCTGATATGTTGGTTATTTGAGGACTGCCATACTGAACAAAGTAATAACATTCAGTGAGAGCTATTTTTATACTTAGTGACTTCTGTATTGAAAGAAAGCCTACAAAAATGATTTATGACATTAGATGGTCATTATGAATTCTTAATTGTAAGTTAGTCATAGAAATTGGCCCCACAGTATCTGGGCACCAGAAACCCTGCACTTCGTTCACTCGGTCTGTAAATTGGGTCTGCCCCTCATTCCCAGGCTGTGTGATCACCTCAGGCATGATATTTGGAGGTGAAGCTCTTCTTCCCTAAAATCATGCCAACAACTACAAGTTGGGTGTGGAGGTACTTTTTAACCAGAAACTCTGGGAAAGGCTCTGGTCTTGGCGTTATCTTGGTGGCAGAGAGATGTTTATTGATCACAGTTTCCAGGCCATTCCTACACCAGGCGCCTCCCATGCCTTGGACCAGGACTGCTGGGAGATTTCACAGCCGGGTCTCTGTGTGTAATGGGAACAGTCCTCAGTTGTCATGAGGCTGAGTGAGCTACAGCGTGTAAGTCCTCAGACAGGGCTGGGCACAGAGTAGGTGCTCTCTGCACGTCACCCGGCAGCCATTGATTTGTAACAGTGAGACAGCTGTTCCATAAATCCCGGAGGATGACTGGGACCACGACAGATCCTGCACATTTGCTGTTAATTTACATCCTCTGAGACATCCAGAGATGATCACACTCAGAGAAGAGTTGAATGGCCCATGATTTAACATAAAGCATGATATTTTGATCAGATCTTACTTGGTGTTTTTCTGACTCATTCTGAAATAGTTGTACTGAGGAAACTTGGCTTCTGAACACATTCTACCTCCCACTGGCCCATGGAGCTCTCCATGTCTAGCCCCCACCAGTGTTACTTACTTCCAGATTCAGTAAAACATGGATGGCAATCAGTTCCATAGCACTGACTCCATACAGACACTGTGACCACCTCTCTTAATCATCACAACAACCATGAGTAGAGTGATGATGAACCTTACTGTCCTACCTGGGGCACTTGAGAAGGTAGAAGAGGTCACTAAATGGACAGAACACAAGGACAGCAGCACAAACCAGGATTCCCCTGAGTACAATGATGTGTAATGTTCTTCTACATGAAGTAGGTATGTCCCTTCTGTCCAGCTGTGGACAATGGACAATAGAGTCAGTAACCTGACCAGACCACACAGCCAGTGGAAGGCAGAGCCGAGGAAGAAGGCAGGTGTCTAGGATCAGAGAGCTCTCAACACTGCTGATCTCCTTAGTTGTACCTGTGGACATCCACTTTATGACTCAGATGGATTTCTGTGACCTTGCCTGCATGACAGCCCTAGGTGGCCTCCAGGTAGATTTCTGTGCAGGTGCCCTGGTGTTCTGCTCTAGGCCTTTGCTCCATGTGAAGTCTTCCCTACTGTCCCTGCCTGGGTGTCTTTCGGGTGAAACTCCTTTTTTATTCCTAATGACACATCAAGTCAGCCCACTGCTGGTGTCGGATAGTGGGTCACCTGTGAAGACCCTGTGGCCCTTGTGTGCACCTTTTTCCCGGTGACAAGGACCTGACCCCATGTCTCTTTCCTCCCTGTTCAGCCCCTAGAGTGCATGACCTGCGCTCCTCTGGTCTGTGTGTGACAATCATGATACAGTGGGTGTCAAATTAATAGGTGTAATCAGTAGTTTCATTAGTAGTTGCTGTTGGAAACAATCTGAGATTCTACAGAGAATTCTCTGATTAGATAACATGTTTGATTAGTGGGTCTATTTAGAAGGAGGAGCTCATTAAAAATAGAGACTCTAAAAAGGCCAGGCTCACTCACTCAGCACTAAACCCAGGCACCAGCCGGACAGCGTGGTCTTTCTGTTCCTAACAGAACTGTGGGATCGGCACCGGTAGGGTCAGGGGGGGAGAGGAAGAAGTTGGCGCCTTGACATCCAGGGATGAGGCCACCTCACTCCTTCTGTTCCTTGGATGTAAACATTAGTCTGATCCAATCTCATCGGATCCATCTAATGACTTGGGACAGCGAACCGGATTTGGTGGCTGAGTCAGGATCCGGTGTCACCTCCCGCTAATTCTCCTTGGCTCATTCTCCAAAACTCTGAACTTTACACAACTTGACATTTCTACAAAATGTGTGGTTAAATATTTAATCCGCACACACATGTGACAGTCCATATGGTTCATTAGATTTCTAAAGCGAATCTTCTCTATTTCCACCCAACTACTCCCTGTGCTTTCTTGCTAACCATTGGCCTCCAGAGTTTGAATCCGTGGTCCTTAGCGGTGTTACAAGGAGAATATGAAAGACCTAATAATACACATATAAAGCCAGATGCCACCAGCATCCTGGCCATGCATATGCAGGTTCTTATTGAATTTGGACAGACAATAAAGAAACAGTGGAACCAAAACATGGTGGGCCTTTGCCGGGGTCCAGCCCTAGGGGGAATCCAGGGGTCCCACAGGAAGAGACGGCGTCGGCGATATCGAGTGAGAGAGCCGAATTCTTTTCTTTCTCTTTATTCTCTAGTTAGCATTTACTGCCAGGCATCTCTGCCAAATGCTAGTATAGCTTCTTTTTTATACACACACACTAAGTTACAATTACATGGTATTAATCATTGCTTTTGTTTCACTATGTTTACATATTTCCAGATAACATTTAATTTATATCTATAAACTACAAATCAGGTGGCAAATCACTCAAAGTACAACTATAAAATAACTTGAATAGCGATAACAACATCAGTAAAAGCTTTTAAAGGATTAGTACTAACTAATAACTCAACTTTATTGTTGTTGTGAGTCAAGGGGCAGAGAGAGATTAGCAGACGAAATCATTAAGGACTAGCAAAGGACCACCGCTTGCTCAGGTAAATGGCCTTGAGTTTATGCAGTGTCCTAATTTTTCTCACAAGATTTCAAAAGGCTTGCCCATTAAGAAATTGACATAACATTAAGAGTAACTTTTACTTAAAGATATATAGAGTGCACTTGCAAGATAGCTTAGTAGCAACATCATTTCAGAAGACATTAATTGCTATTGCTTCTATGGATCCCCCCACATTCCTCTCATTATCTGAAGGAAACATCTTGGAAAGTATATAAATCTCATGAGAATGTCTCACTGAGAAAGCCCAGCAGCTGCCTTCAGTCATAAAACAAGTCTCTTAGTAAAATATTCTTTTCTTGCCGACTGTGCTCCCATCCCAGGCCACGCAACGGGCCATTTCATTACGCCTTACCTAAGATTCTATTGTCTAGTCAAATTTTATTTATTTACTATATTCACACACTAGTTAAGTTCTAACTATATTCTTCTCAGAGTGTTCCACCATCTGCAGGTCAGGTAAGCAAGAAGAAAGGAAAGTTTCTATACTCTATCACATGATAAGGCTAGGGAGGAAAAATGATGACTTAAGTGAAGGCCAAAAGGTGCTCTGTGCACAGCCACTGCCTCCTACCCATTCACAAGTCACAATCTATTCTTTCTAACATGATTAATAAGAAGAAATTCTCCTACAAACTTAACCCTTTACGAGGGATATCATAGCCAGCCTCTTATGTTTATGAGCCCAGTTTAAGGGGCTTACAGGCTTTTCTGTGGAACTCACACCCTCTGTCTCATTTCCAAAGAAATTACTACGAATCTACAGGGAAAGCATGATACTATTATCCCTGTGCCATAAATAATAGCACACACCCAGAAAAGGGGGGATATAAGGCCAGATTAATTCAAAAAGTCAAAGGGGGAAGTATCCTTGTGCCTTTCCTTTGCGGTGATTTTGTCAATCCGCAGCCATTGATCTTCACTGCGGTGACTTTGTCAACCAGCAGCCGTTGGTCTTCTCTGCTGTGACCTTGTCAGCCAGCAGTTGTGGGTCTTCTCCTGCTATGACCTTGTCAGCCAGCAGTCGTTGATCGGCTCCCGACAGACCATTCCTTTATTACAGTCTCACACCGGTCGACGAGCAAACACACAGGGAAACCACTTCCCTTTCACTCAGGGCTCCCAAAGCCACTGACACATTCTCAGGTTCCCCTACCAGGAGAATCTTCTCCAGTTCCTCCTAGAATCACAGGCCCCACCAGCCTCAGTAGGGCTTCCAAAGCCCATTAGCTCTGGTTCCACATCTGCACTCCTTTCTCTTACCTGCCAACATGGCTTCTCTCTCCTTCTGCAAAAAGTTTGCTTCTTCCTCCACATTCTGCATCCTCTCCGCTCTCCCAGCAAAAGCTCCTTGGGCCCACACCCACCCCTCCTCTTGCAAACATTAGCAAAACCACAGCCTCCTCCAAAACAGGAATGCAATCTACTATTTGCGACCAACTGCCCTGCTCAGCACCATTTTTTAACAATAAAGGTGAGCAAACTCAAAATATACAAATTTTACAAACTCATTTGCCCAAGAACATATTTCTAATTTTAGAACTCTGATTCTCTACTAGGGCTGATTTTCTCCCTCCTTGTGAGGAGCCACTGAGCCATTTCACCCGCAGGTGTTGTAAAGTACAAAAGGCTACAGAATTAATATTAATATTTTAGGAGGCTTGGAGAACATTTTATTAATTTGGGGTTAAGGTGTGCAGAGAAATTGTGAGAATAGTCTCTGTACTGTGTGATTAGCATAACCAGGATGGCTCTTGCCATTGTATTGTAAATGAAAAGGGAAGGAAAGCATAGATTCTCTGACATTCCACCACACCTGTGGGGAAAGGAGTGAATGGCTAGCCAGGTGCAGGAAGGGAAAATCCAAAATAAACCTTTTCTTATAACTATGAGCCATTTGCGGGCATTTGTCCCCACGGAAACTACCTCTCTTATGTAAATGCATGTGGTTAATACCTCTGACTCTGGACAGAGAGATGGCAGATGAACACTAGAAAATATAGGAAGGCCTTTTAATATGGAAAGAGATATCTTTCTACCATTGTGTTGACTTGTAAATTTTGTTTTCTCCAAAATGATGTATGGTTTGCAAATTGAACGTGGTCCTATCATGTTAAAGGACATATGACTATAACAAATAGCAGTAAGGGGCTCCTAATTGCAATTTTTGCTTCTGTACTTCCCACTTACAAAACTATAAAAACTAAGTAGAACAAAGGGCCAGCGCGCTCTCCGTCAGATTTCTGTCGGGAGTTCCCGCCGCTTGGCCAAGCTAGACAATAAAGCTTTAATGTGTAAACAACGGACCTTGCTCCTGTCTTCCATATTTCGGGTCCCTCAGAATTTGGATTAACACTTGCACCCACACTTGTGGGCATTTGTCCCGGCTCAGAGATATTTTGCTGTTCCCTGGGGTGGGTGGTGGCCATTGGCATCAAATGGGTGACAGCAGGTTTGCTGCTAACAACCTGCGCTGCTCAGGGCACCCACTCAAAAAAGAACTCCTCAAGCTCCCATGGCACTAATGTTGCAGGAGTGCAAACCCTCGGAGGATTGGCACCCAGATAACAAATAAGAGGGAAAAAGAAAATTTATTAAGCCGGCTGATCATGCGGGTTTACAGCTCCAAAAACGCATGCTCCCCAAAATTAGATTACAGAACATAAGTTCACATTCGTAGGTCACATGATTCCTTTGTCATTAATTGCATGATTTCAGGATGGGAGCGGGCATACAGGATGCCCCAGGATAACCATTTGCAAATCGCCTATTAAGGAGAAAGAAAGGGGGAGAGGAAAGGGCTACTCACATCTCCCTTCCCCCTCCTACATCCCTGGCTGTTTTACCTTCTGTCACTCAGGTGTAGAGAAGGGAAGGGTCCCAGCTTCCTTTCTGCTTCTATTCAGAACCTTCTAAGTATGAAAACCTCTTTATCTACATTATAACAGCCCTTCCTAAGCAGGAGTATGATTGGCCATCCTGAGATTTTGTAAATTACACAAAACAACGTATTTAGAAACTCTCTCTGAATATTTGACCTAAATTATAAAATATCCTTGAAGACTCTTATTTAAAAGGGGATCTCCATCCTCACTAAAACCATGTCTGAGACACCCAGTCATAGACACATCCGTGAGAGCATTCGTCCTTGTGGCAAAAGATGAGGAGAGCCCAGTGGCCTCACACCCAGAGGACAGTGAGAAGCTACCGTGCAGACCAATGGCAGCAGTAGAGTGGTCACATGTGACCTCTAGTGCATGGAGCTCATCTCCAAGGTCGGGCCTTTGCCAGGCTAGTCCTCCCTCCTGGAGGTCCCCACCCTCTGCTCTCTGTCACCCTCAGTGACTTTGTCCTTCAGGATACACTCAGTCCTCCCCTGCTCACAGTCTAATCTAGGAGAATGCAATCTCACAAGGGCTTTCTTCCTCTTTGAATGTCTATAGGCCTTTTATTTCTATGATAGAATCTCATTACTATGATATAACATATTGTTCTTCATATCACTGCCTCATCTCTTGTCATTTAATACGATAATTCAGTCATTAAGAAAATTCATTAGTTCTTCTAACAAAATACATTGTTGAGTTTCTCCCAAGTTTGGTGTGGTATCAGTCCCTAGGTGGCCTTAGGTGATTTTCAGCGTCTTAACCTAGATGTGCCAAATTTTCCCCTTGTGAATTGGAATTCTGGCCTTCCTTGTCATTCCTCTCTGACAACTCCCTGTTATTTTCAATTTTTTTATTTTAAAAGAGTGATGTCGAAGCACAGTTCAAAAAAGGAGAGACTGAAAACCACTTCCAGTGAGAAGCCCGAGAAGCCTCTGCGACCTCATCCACACCACGCTGTCGCCTCCTCCCCACAGCTGCGTTCACCGCGTCTCCTGCTGGGGACGTGGGCACCTCTCTGTTTGCACCTTCTCTGCGGCTCATCTACAAACACCTGTGTAATATCCTGTGTGCACTGGGCTGCCTGCCTTGTCTATCTTCATCTTGTCTTTTTTGAGAGCAAAATGTTATATATCTATTCACATATAAATAATATATATATATGCATATATGTGCATTTCTATTAGATAGATAGATGATAGATAGATAGATAGATAGATAGATAGATAGATAGATGGATAGATGGATAGATGGATACATGATAGATAAAGACGGTTTTATCACACTTTGTCTTCCAAATTCTTTATAATTTCTTTCTAGGTGTCAATTGTTAATTTTTCAAAACCTCTTTGTTTTCCTTTGAATGGTTATTACCCATGAGGCAAGAACAGATCATAGCACTCAGCACTTTCTGAAGACCCATGACGTGACCTGCGAGAGAGAGTTCGGCCTGGCCCACAGAACTCTGAGCTGTCTCATAAGACTATGTGTCTTTACAGACATTGCTTGTCTTCTTGTCTGTTTCCATTTTTATGCCCTCGATCTGTCAGAAACAATGGGTAGCGTCTCGGAGACATATAACTAACTGAAGTAGAATTAAAAGAAAAAGAGGAAAGAAAATTGTTCATTTTGACTCAAGGTCAACAGGCTAGACTGTGATCACTTCTGAATAGAGATATTGAGTTCTAAATTATAGGAATGGAGAGCCATTAAAAGGTTGCTCTAAGTGAGCATTTGACAAACCAGTGCCTTGCTCTTTGCATATTGAACTTGTCACAAGGAGTTGGGGGATGCAGACAGAAGACATTTGAGGGGCAGAGTCTAGGCAGAGAATGATGACACTTCTCCCCGAGAATTGGAGGCTCAAAGATAAAATCAAGAGACTCTGCAGAATCAATCCTTTGTAGGTGTTTAATCACAGTTTGTGAGTTTGAAGCAGAGTTTCTGGACATATGTGGTGGCCTGACCTGTGGTGGCCTGAACTGGGCTTGCTCGGTGGATAAATCATTGACCTGGAACACAGAGGTCACAGGTCAAAACCCCGGCTTGCCTGGTCAAGGCACATATGGGAGTTGATCCTTCCTGATCCTTCTTCCCTTCATATCTCTCTCTCTCTCTCTCTTTCTCTCTCTCTCTCTCCCCATATATATATATATATATATATATATATATATATATATACACACACACACACACACACACATATATATATATCCCCGCTCTCTAAAATGAATAAAAATAAAATAAAATTTTTAAACGTATGTGGTGACTTCAACAAATAAAAACAAAGGAGGCCAATGGAAGAGTTGACACCAGACGTGATCTGACAGGAGGGTCAGCAATGCGGGGAGAGTGTCCGGGCGATGGAAATACAGGCCCTGTTCCCGTTTATACAGCTCTGTCAGCTGCCTCTCAGAGAGCTACAGTTTGGGGAATCCTTTTGGCATGTTTAGAAAATATACAAACAGGAATTTATCATTTTAACCTTATAGAGTGCAGAATTCCCTGACAGGAGTAATATCACAGTCTCTATTTTACCACAATCCATGTCCAGAATCGTCCCGATCAGAGGCCCTAGCCATTAACCTCACTGCCCTCTGTCCCCTCGGGCCCAGCCTTCATGGTCAGTAGAGCGTCACCTCACCTCCCTCACTATCAGAGGGTCAGAAAGGACATGTTCCTGCCCGAGACCCTATCTGTCACTGTTATCACAGTGACACCAAGGAAGGCCGTGCCGTGCCCGCCTTGCAGAGCTAGAGAAGTGGCCAAGGAAAGGTCTCCAGGTGACCCCCTGCTGATGCTGGGAGTCTCTGGCTGTCCATAGGGGTCTCCAGGCTTGTAAACTCTTTTTTTTTTTGTACCTTTCTGAAGCTGGAAACGGGGAGAGACAGTCAGACAGACTCCTGCATGCGCCTGACCGGGATCCACCCGGTACGCCCACCAGGGGGCAACGCTCTGACCACCAGGGGGCGATGCTCTGCCCCTCCGGGGCGTCACTCTGTTGCGACCAGAGCCACTCTAGCGCCTGGGGCAGAGGCCAAGGAGCCATCCCCAGCGCCCGGGCCATCTTTGCTCCAATGAAGCCTCGGCTGCGGGAGGGGAAGAGAGAGACAGAGAGGAAGGAGGGTGGGGTGGAGAAGCAAATGGGCGCTTCTCCTGTGTGCCGTGGCCGGGAATCGAACCCGGGACTTCTGCACACCAGGCCGACGCTCTACCACTGAGCCAACCGGCCAGGGCCCCAGGCTTGTAAACTCTTAAGCATTTTAGTAACATTAACAATGACTGACAATATTTGTCTTGATATCATTGATTTATTGAAAATGTTCCCGAAACAGCTTGTGATAGAACTCTCACATCACAGAAGAATGAAGTGACAACAGAGAGACGACTGTGCCTGCCTGTGTGTATGTCTGTGTGTGTGTGTGTCTCTGGGTGTGTGTGTGTGTCTCTGGGTGTGTGTGTGTCTCTGTGTGTGTTTGTGTCTCTGAGTGTGTCTGTGCGTGTCTCTGGGTGTGTGTGCGTCTCCTTGTGCGTGTCTCTGGGTGTGTGTGTGTGTCTCTGGGTGTGTGTGTGTGTCTCTGGGTGTGTGTGTGTGTGTCTCTGGGTGTGTGTGTGTGTGTGTCTCTGGGTGTGTGTGTGTGTGTCTCTGGGTGTGTGTGTGTGTCTCTGGGTGTGTGTGTGCGTGTCTCTGGGTGTGTGTGTGTGTCTCTGGGTGTGTGTGTGTGTGTCTCTGGGTGTGTGTGCGTGTCTCTGGGTGTGTGTGCGTCTCCTTGTGCGTGTCTCTGGGTGTGTCTGTGTAAGTCTGATCGATCATGTTTCCCGGTGAGTGTAAACATGTGGATGGAGTGTGTGTGGTTTAGTGCACACAGTGTGACTGTGTACGAAGGTTCATTTTAGGATCTGAGAGGCAGAGATGGCTTCACTGAGCAGGGGACGGGACACAGACCTTGCAGACAAGGCTGTCAGCTGTCCTGTGCAGGAACAACATAGACGGAAAGAGACCACGACAAGCCCACACGCAGTGCTGTGACCCAATGTCATGCACGAGTGAATGACATGTAGACAGAATGGCTGAGCAGAGCGTCTGGGTGAGAAGACACATGGGGACGAAGTGGAACCCGGAACAGGGTCAGTCCAGGCCTGTGTGACCCGCCGATGAGGGGCTCATCCTCCCTGCGTGATTCCAGGCTGCGTTTCTCAGGCTGTGGCAAGAGCTCCGTGACCCTGTGTCTGCCGAGCGCGGGAGGTGGATGAACACAGAAGGTGTCCCCAACAATAGAGACTAATTAAAGTGGACGTGTTTCCCCATCTGATCACATTTATTGTAAAAGCATTGGACATAATTGTTAATAGTAAACAACAATATTCTCTATTTTCTCAACCATATTTTATATAAATATATTGTTTCTATTAAGAAAATGGGTGTAAAGCTAATAATAAGTTCTTTTACTTTAACACTTAGATACACATGACCTGTAGTATTTCAACATTGGAAAAGTAAGGAAGAACTCATATTGTATTTCAGAGCCCTGTGCTGTAAATGAGTAGGGCGTATTGCAGAAAGGCGATCTTCACCCACAGGAGACCTTTTAGGAGACTTTGGCACAAGCCGGGAAGACCCTGGGTGACTGTAAGAAGGAAAAGACAAGGTGTTGGAGGGAAGCTAGGCCGTGGAGGGGGCAGGACACAGTGGACTATTAAGTGTCAAGGGCAGAGGAGCTAAAATAAGCTCATAAGGACCCCAAACCGATTCACTCCCTACACCTGGACTAGCCAGGTCACCTCCACGGCAACAACGACTCTGTAGATACATATAAAGAAGTGACAGATTTTGAGTTAGAAGATGATCCTCAATTATCTGGCGCCACCCTAATGCCATCCGGGATATTATACAAAGGAGACAGGGAGACTATTAAACACACAGACAAGGAGACAGCAATGTTCCCTCATGGTGTCCAAACTAGCACAACCAATACTTTCGCAAGTCTCCGCTGGGAACGGTGGAGGATGAGAAAATAAACACAGAAAGAAAAGGATGGGATGAGGAGGACCCATTGCCAAGCTGATGGCTGGCAAGAGTGATCCTCCACCCCCAAAATGCCTTATTTATAGGACAAAGAACAAAGCCATTAGCAAATAAAGGAGATCTCTGATACAATGTCACATTTCCAAGAGAACCCAGGAATTCTCCCAAGTGCAGAAAACAGCCCACCCAGCATAACATCTTAACTTCACAAAACAAAGGGTATAAAGAAAACTGCCTCCAGTCTCTCTGAGGGACATGGGGGATGGGAACAGGAGAAACCGTCAGCATCACAGCTAACGTGGGGGTGTGGGGAAGGCCGTGGAAATTGCCCTTACCAACTGGAACAATCAGAGGTTGTGGGGAAGAGCTGAGCCCTTTGCAACATAATTGAGCAAGTGAGGTGGGGGATGGGCAGCAAGGACCCTGTCAGCTTACAGTCTTCACATCACGGGTCAGAGATAGGAGGAATGTGGGAACCAGACAAAGACAGTCATCAGTCCTCTGCTGGAGGCACCAGGAATAGATGTTCCCCTTGAATTCCAGAGCCAGCATGGCCTCCTGACACTTGATTTCAGCAGAGGTTACAGATTTTAGACTTTGTCCTTCGCACCTGGAGAAAAGCACCTCACTAAAGACACCAAGTTTGTGGCTGTGTCACAGCAGCCCCTGGAAGCCAACTATGATCTGTGATGTATCCGTCATCTGAGTCAGCTGCCTCATTGGACGGGGGCCCATTAGCCTGGATGGGCTCATGGAAGAGGAGTAGGTGGGGAGACACTGTGCTCATCTGACGTGTTCCTCCTGCAGTGAGTGTGGATGGTGTGCATGGAGCTGTCCACATGGGAGATAGAGGCCCGTGTCCAGGGTTTTAGGGAGACCCTGCGGGAGGAAGCGGTAGCCGGGATGGAGGTGAGCAATGCGCATGTGCAGAGTGCAGGCAGTAAGCGAAGGTTGAACCCTGCGGATTCACTACAAGTGGAGAAGTGGACAGAGATCATGTCACACAGGGCCATCCGGGCATTGACCCCGGGGTGGGGTGAGGACCGAGCAGGGTTTGTGCTGACGATGAGGCGCAGCAGCAGCAATGCTGTTGGGTGGGACCCATGTGACTGCCGTCAGGCTCCGCAGTCCGCGCCCCGGAGCAGGACATTCTCGTGCTTTTACCCTAAACCCCCCCACCCGCCCTCGGGGCCACGTGATCGGGCAGTCTGTGGGGTAATGCAGGATGGCTCCTGAGCCCGTGTTCCCGCCGGGACCCCTGCACTCAGGCCGCTGTGGTCCCTGGACGCTGGTCTCCCTACTTTACTCCTGACACCACCCACAGGCCGCTTCATGATGAAACCACCCAACTCAAGCCAGAGACTGTTGGATAAAACAAGGCAGGCAGCGAAGTGCAGGAAAGAAATTTATTGAAGCAAGACGTTGAAACCTTCACGTTGTCCGGGAGAGGTCAGGTCATCAATGAACGACAGGAACTCACAAAGAAGATTGCTAAATCTATAAGGCACATTCCACCAATAATTTTTGCTGAAATAGAAAAAAAAGAATAGGAACATCAGTCATGAAGCCTCTGCAGAAGCCATGTTAACACAGACTGTTGTTCACAACCCAGATGTGGAAGAAACTGCAACCAGCAAAGGGAAGTGGAGGCACCAGGCAGGTAGCCGTGCGTGTGGGGAATTCAATAGTCCTGGTCCAGTCTGCACAGACCGTGCGAGTCAGGAGAGAACCATGTCCACACCCCGCAGATAAACCCTGCGTGTCCCCAGAGAAGGCGCAGGTCTCCAGTGGAGCGAGGAGGAGGCTCAGGAGTTGGGCAGAGCAGCCCGGTGTCCTTTCTCTGAGTCCCAGCACCGAAGACTCCACTTGTAACTAAACAGGGACACAGGGCTGAGCTACGAAAATGGTGCGAGAGGGATTGTGGGCCATTCTGCCTGCAGATGTCCTGCCTCCAGGAGTGGACATTCCCCACACGGCACACAGACTTCCCCGCACTGAGAATCCAGCTTGTGAGGACATTTCTGTGAAACCTGACTTAATTCCAGGGCGGACGTGCTGAGAGACACCTTTACATCTGTGTGATCTCTCCATGAGGACATGATTGAAGTGTTTCAGCTCCACACGGGGCTGCAGAGGACACAGGGAGGGTTGCGGCCCACTGACTGGGAAACGTGGGGTGAGGTACAGGGGTGGCCTCGGCTCTGTGAGAGCTGGCAGAGCCTCCAGCAGCCACCCCTGACAGAGGGCGGGGCCGGCTCTCTCCCTCTCACTGTGTCCCCTTCTCCTTCCCAGTCCTCCCGTGAGAGTCCCAGGGACTGTGCCACTGGGTGAGGGGCCCATCCTGCTGGGGGCAACTGTCTCTGGCCCTGCCCCATGACACCTTGTGAGCCTGGCTGTCCCTCTCCTCAGGACACTGTGGGGAGCCTGGTGCCCAGGGAGGTGACCTGAGAAGGACGAATATGCCCAGCGCTGTGTGCAGCCTTAGTCCAGCTCAGCAGGTGTCACGTTATCAAGGACCTGGTTTGCACGGGCCACTCGATCAGAAGTGAGCAGAGGGACTGCTGCCTTCACACCCTCTGTCCCCAGAGCAGAATCCTGACAGACACCCTGGTGGTGCAGTTGAGCAGCAGCCGCTATGCAGAAAGGAGAAAGAAATTACCGCAAATGTTCCAACTCTCAATTTGCGAAATATGGAGATCGTATCAATGCATTCCTTCACTTTCAGGGAGGCCTGGACAGCTTCTGCTGGTGCATCATATTTCCACAGACTGATATCAAAAACAGTGGGAAGACTCCAAAAGAGATCGATCGCACCCTTAACAGCGGCTGGACAAGCCTTTGCATTTGCTGGACAGAACAAGACAAACAGGTGATATAAGTAAAGTCACTTTCCCTCATAGCTCCTGACTGTAGAACTGGACAGGAACCCCTGGAGGTTTAAGGTACCATCCTTTCATTGTGCCAAGGAAAATGCAAAATCCTGCAAGTCGTGACTCTCTCAAATCCCAGAGCTGGCCGCAGAGCCGGTCCGGAAAGCAAGCTGGCCAATCCCTAGCTCAGGGTTATCCTTTGTCAAGTACACATGGGACTTTCCAGGACTCTCCTGCTTTGCTGAAATCCACACTCCCTAGATGTCAGAAATTAAGGTTTCCCTGTCAATACAGTGACACCTTCTTTACTCTTCGGGGGGGAGGAGAGGGACGGAGGAGTTAGTTTTGAGTCTTTCATGAGTGGCAGAGTCAGACCTTACCAGAGATCAGAGAAAGGAGACTAAATCCAGAGAGGATTGAGAAAAAGTACAATATTAAATATTGAAAGATAACCTGACCAGGCAGTGGCGCAGTGGATAGAGCATCAGACTGGGATGCGGAGGCCCCAGGTTCGAGACCCCGAGGTCGCCACCTTGAGTGCGGGCTCATCTCGTTTGAACAAAAGCTCATCAGCTTGCACTCAAGGTCGCTGGCTCGAGAAAGGGGTTAGTCGCTCTGCTGAAGGCCCGCAGTCAAGGCACATATGAGAAAGCAATAAATTAACAACTAAGGTGTCGCAACGAAAAACTGATGAAAATGCTTCTCATCTCTCTCCGTTCCAGTCTGTCTATCCCATTCTATCCCTCTCTCTGACTCTCTCTGTCTCTGTAAAAATATATATATATATTGAAAGACAGTTTTTGGAGGCTAAACTATAGTATTATGTCATTGGACGAAGACAAGTAAAAAGCTTCTGAAAAAAGGATTCTATGAGTTTCACACATCTGGAATTATGCACATGTCATGATGGCTCTTGTGTTCTGCACTGATGTACAGAATCCCTCAGAGAAGGTGGGAGGTGGGAACTGGGGTTTACTATCGACCCCACTGGGATTGTGCTGAGACCTGAAGTGACCACATTCTCTGGTCTAGATTCCCCACCCCTCCCCCAAGTTTTTGCAACCACCTGCAGCCCAGAATGTGCCCTGGCTCTGATCTGACCGGATCCGACAGCAGCTACGCAGAGATGGTGAGAGGGTCAGATCAGAGGCTACAGGGAAACAGGAGGAGGTTCAGAAAAGCAGATGAAAGAGAACAACTCAAAAGGACTTGGGTCCGTGTCAAGGGCGTGAAGACTTGCCAAAGTATTATTAAATGGAGGGCCAGAATGAGCCGAGTGATGTTGCTGTTGCCGCCCTCACAATGACACGAGATCTCCAAATCCCGGCCGGACGCCTAGAGAACGAGCAGCACGTGCTGACTGGCTGAGGGCTGCCGTTCTCAGAGCCCACGGGAAGATTGATCATTCAGAGATTCAGACAACACTGGCTTTCCCTGAACTGAGAACTCTGCAACAGCCCCTCCAGCCTGCACATCGTATGAGTCTGAATCCAGGAGTTCACGGGCCGTAGACTCAACCGGCACCTAAAACACCCAGGGAAGCAGAACGTCTGATAGAACCTGAAGCTGCCTCTGAGACACGTCATCTCACTGCTCTGTCAGAGCCACTCTGGGCGGCAGCTGTGGAAAGCAAGGACAAGAGGAGACGTGGAGAGATTAAGCATTTGTTCAAGGTCACAGCGCTGCTGAGTGGCAGAGTCATGACTCACAACCAGGTTCCATTACATCATGCTGCTCTGACACGGAGACCACAGACAGGGATGAGGCTTCCGATGGAGAACTCTGAACACACCGTGCAATGATGTCTGAGAAAGTTCCGGATCATTGGGATTGATACAATGAGCCCTGGCTTTAGGGGGCTAGTCCACAAGTGGTAGGAAAGGTTTGGATTCTGATGTGCTCACTCCCTCCCCTAATAAGTCACCTAGCTGAGAGAAAGTACTTACCCGGGCTGATAGTACTCACATTAGACATGATACTCACCCTCATAGCAGCAAAAGCCCAGAGTGACCAGCAGGACACACAACACTGGCTTCATGGTGGACTTTGCTTTGAGTTCAGCTCTAGAACACTGAGCAATTAGGATATGGACTCAGCAGCCTGCAGAGCCCGGGGTTATTTATACCCAGTGGGTCTCTCTGGTCCTGCCCACAAAGGATGTGGCAGGTCACCAAGCCTGGCTTCCAGACCTTCCATCCTGATTGAGGAATGATGCCACGTTTGAATGTCACAGACTCAAATGAGTTGATCAACAATTGGCATTGCTGGCACCCCGACATCTCCTTTGCAGCAACACTGAGGTGGGGTTAGAAATATATACTCAGTGATTGACAGGAAGCGCCTGGGATTTGGCTCCTTAATTCCAGGCCGTGTCTGGTTTGCTGATCTCTGTCAGCCTGGTGCGGGACACAGAGACGAGGGTCAGCAAGTACCCCTGGGTGTGCAGGACTATGAATTAACAAACTACTCAGGTGGGTTAGGGAGCATCTTTAGTGTGAGATGATGCCTGCTGTGCCAGGGCTCCGTTGGCAGTGGAGGGCGAGGTGTCAGTGGGCTGGTGACAATTGTGATGAAATCAGAGGTGTTCGGTTCCCGAGAAGAAGCAGTGAACGAGGTCGACCACCTCGCAACTTCTGACTTTCTACATAGCCCTGTGAGTAGTGAGTTTTTTCTTAAACCTTTGAGTAAGGACGTACATGAACATTTGTACTACTCAAAGAGTTAATCTAACATATTGACAACTATCAAGCGACATTTCAAATTAAATCAAACCAATTTCTTACTCTAATGTTTCAGAAAATATCAAGAGACATCTTGAATCAAATTCAACCCTACACTGTCCTAATTGATGGATTCACTTGTCAGTTAGAGGGATCACACCTTCTGAGTCCTCAGGGTCCCAATAGCACAAGTGCCCACAGGGCCCGTCCTCTGCCTGTCCCCAGCCATGACCAGATGCTCCATGGAAACACGGGGGAGGCATGGCCAGTTCTGAGGAAGGCATGAGGACTCAGTGTGGTCGCAGAGAAGCATTCTGAGGAGCCACTCAGGAAGGGGACAGTCGTGACAGCAGGAAATGTTAGGAGGTGGGGTCCCAAGGGAAGGCAGAGGGAAGACAAGACACCATCAGCCAGGTGGCCTGTAGGGACAGGAGCCTGTGTTACCCTGAAAAACAGCCTTGCCTGGTGGAGGAGGGGAGGCTTTGTGATGGGAAGGCCGGACAGGCCGAGTCAGAAAGGGTCCCCATTCTTCTCTGGAAGGGCTGGGGGCGGGCAGGTGGGTGGGTGAGACCCATATGGACACTGTGCCCTCGGGCTTTCCTGCTCTGTTTCAGATCTCAGGTCAATGTCACATCTGTTTTTCAAAATTGTTTACTTCCACAAAATAATAAAAAGGAATAAATAAATACAAAAATATTAAGAGTGTTGGGACGAATAAATTGTTCTGCAGATGTAATTGGTACACCCACTAAAGAAAGGGCCTGGATTCCCTCAAAAATTAAAAACAGGCCCTGGCCGGTTGGCTCAGCGGTACAGAGTCGGCCTGGTGTGCGGGGGACCCGGGTTCGATTCCCAGCCAGGGCACATAGGAGAAGCGCCCATTTTGCTTCTCCACCTGCCCTCTCCTTCCTCTCTGTCTCTCTCTTCCCCTCCTGCAGCCAGGGCTCCATTGGAGCAAAGATGGCCCGGGCGCTGGGGATGGCTCCTTGGACTCTGCCCCAGGCGCTGGAGTGGCTCGGGTCGCAGCAGAGCGACGCCCCGGAGGGGCAGAGCACCGCCCCCTGGTGGGCAGAGCGTCGCCCCTTGTGGGCGTGCCCGGTGGATCCCGGTTGGGCGCATGCGAGAGTCTGTCTGACTGTCTCTCCCGTTTCCAGCTTCAGAAAAATACAAAAAAAAAAAATTAAAAACAGAATTACAGTGTGACAGGTCAAGCACAGCACCGAGGTCAGAGGCAGGGTCTCCAACACTTGCACACCCATTTATCGCAGCACAACTCACAATAGCCAGGAACTGGAAGCAGCCCTCGTGACCATGGACAGATGAATGCGTAAACAGGGAGCAGAGTACAGCACACAGATAATGGGATATTGCCTTTATCCCACACGGTAAGGTAGGAAATCTGTCATGTGCTACACAGGGTGACCGTCGGGGACACTACACTACATGACATAAGCCAGTCACAAAAAGACAATGTGGGATTCCTACTCATGAGAAGACTCATAGAAAAAGAGAATAGGGCAGTGATTTCCAGAAGCTTTGGTGGGTGGTATAATGTTCAGTAAAATAAAGTCACCAAAGTCACTGTGAACTGATGCATTCCCTTGTCAGACCGAGTATAGGTCCTTTGAGTCCCAAACTATCTGGCACCAATAACAGCAGTAAATAAACGTGTAGTAATGTTGTTTATTGCTAACTATGGTCAGACAATGTGCAAAGATAGCTTAACATATTTAAGCATTGCTACAAATCAATAAGCTATTACATTTCCCATCTTAACAGTTGAGTCACCTAACTTTCAGAAAGTAAGAAATTGGCTCAACCTTGTAGTTTGTAGGCCGCTAGGTGGCGCTCAGTCACCAATGATCGAGAATAAGTACCCAGTGCAACCCAGTCGGGGTGTCTGCTGGTGGGGACGGGTAACAGGCAATGGGGGTGGTGACAGAGAAATTACAACAATGTAAGTAATAAGTGGAACAGAATGAATCACTTTATCAGCAAAAGCAAATAACAGACTGGATCCAACAAACTGTCAGGGAGGAAACTTTCCTGAGTGCTAACACCTCTGAATTGGCTCTGCTTCCACTGGGGTTGCTCTTAGTTAACAAAAAATGGTTACTTTCCTATCATTGAAAATACAGGTTTCTTTAATTACATGTATGGACTGTTCTCGGGAATTTACTATCCTAATGACTGGATATTGGAGCTAAGGGTACGGGAGGGTGTTAGGCAGGGATAGGTGTTCTCCATCCCAACACAGGGTCTCTGAACTCCTGTCCTCAGCGGGATGAGCTGGTGACATGTGCCCTGTGGCTGCTGTTGAAATCCCAGGGCTCCTCTAGCCAAGCCTCTAACTGGTCAGCAGGTACATGGGGGATGGACACATCAGACCTCACCTCTGGGTCGCGATAACCCCGTATACACTGCTCACAAAAATTAGGGGATCAGGGGACATGCAGATACTCCAGTACTTTCAGCCTTCTGTATGGTACATTTTCATCAACAAAATAAAAGTTGGTTTTGCATCTCATTTGCGTAATCGAGCAACTTTCTTTCACTTGTCCGTTACTTTTCTGATGTTCTTGTTTAATAAAAAAAAAAAAATGCTTCTTTCATCACCTCATTTTGAATATCCCTAATTTTTGTGAGCACGGTAGTGTTGAAGTGTATGTATCATCTGGTGACACTGGTTCCCCTGTCCCACCTCCCCTGTCAAAAACATCCTTCTTCCATTTTGCAAAGACAGACAGGTGTACCCGTCATAATGCTGGCAATTAGTCCAGGTGCCCTTTCTGACACAACATGGTGACATCCTGGGTGACAGGGACCCATGCTGGTGTGAGCAGAGGGTGCTCGTCACACACCCCTGGTGTCAGGATAGTGGGGACGGGCCACAGTGAGGAGAGCCGAATCCGAGTTAAAATCACTCACTTTGCTTCTTTCCCAGGGAATTCCAGCCTCACTGCTGGTCACTGTGGGAATGAAAGGGTGGACCACACTGCCCTCTGCAGAGCCATGACCAGGAACAGTCACATAGTTGAAGGAGGGACCAAAGATATTTGTAATTAGTGTAAATTAATTTCTAATGAAATATTTTTAAAATTCAAAACTGAGGCCACACAGCAATTTTCAAATCAAGACAGGACTGAGCCCTGCTCTGCCTGAGTCACCTCTGTCCCTGGCTCTGTTCCCCTCCCTGCACCTCGGGTCAGGGACACAGAGCTCCCAGAGAGGAGCCTGGCCGTAGTAAGCACGGTGTGGTGAGGACACAGGGACAGAGGTAAATCCAGGAAGCTGAGCAGACCCTCCCCTCGGACCTGAGCGCCCACAATACCAGGTGGTCCCGGGAGGTGGTCTGATGAAGGGAGAACGTCATTTTTCACAAAAAGGAGCCTCATTGGGCAGCAAATTCTGAGGGACAGAATGAGTTTCCAATTCCCGATCTTCCACCCACGTCTTATGGAATGAGGATTGTTTACTGGCGTGTGCACATGTGAGCAATGCGTGTGTGATTGCATCTCTCTAATACCTCTGCATTAATCAGCCACCAAAGAAGAACATGAGTTTTGCAGATATTTTATTGAAGGGAAATGTATGTGAGGATTCAGCAACTGTCTTGCAGTCTGTAGATCAAAGGACAGAAGAGGGTGCTAAGTCGTGGTTTCTACTCATCGTCAGTCGGTTTCTGATCATTCCCTGTAGTCTGAGCCAAAGGTCTGGTGGAAACTTAATATCTAGCACACCAAAAACTATTGTACACTGCATCCTGGAAAACAAAACACAGTCATCGCTTACATTTCGTGCTTCTTTCAAAGGACAATCCTGGAAAACTAACGTTTCCTCTCTTGTTTCCCTGGATTGGTCCACGCCCAGCAGCAGAGAGCTGGTGGTGGATGTAACATTGGAATTCTGTGCTGTGTCCTCCCGCTCAGGAGACCTCTGCTGATGCCAGAGGGGCCGGGGCTTCCAGTACTTTCCCCAGGGGATCCCTTCATCAGAAGACTCTTAGTGATGAACACTTTTATCTTTGTGCTGTGGCAATACTGTCAACACTTACCCTGGAATGTTTACATGTTACCGTAGGGTAGGGTGTGAATACTAGAAAAAAAGTAAACGGTACCTGATAGAATTTAAAAGAATATTTCATTGTTTAACTACTGAGTTTGGTTTTCATCAATGACATCACCCAGGGGGAGTTCATAGCCATGGTCTCCACTTCTCACTCGTGGGACTGAATGAATGGTCAAGAGAGTCAATCACTAACACCTGCAGACTTGAGTGCGTTTCACCGCATTACAGATTGCCTTGGTAAGATGGAAGAAACCAGCCTCAAATGCAATTTTCAAGGCTTTTTTGAAAAATCTTTAAAATGGTTTACATTTCTTTTAATGAACAAAATGATACTTTTGCCAATCACTCTTACGAGTGACGGTCCTCTTGAGACTCGGGGTCTCTTCAGCCGAGGGGAAGGGAAGCCTTTGCCCAAACACCCTTTTCCCTCTCGCCTTTCCAGTAATCACTCACTAGAGACTCCACAAAGTGCACAGGCTCCCCAACACCAGCTTGGATGGCTTTCCTGGTGTCAGAGTACTCCCACTCACCAACAATAAAATTCCCAGAAATAAAGTAAAACACGAGCAACTCTTGCTTTGAATAAATTAGTGCTGAACTTCGTGCCTGCTTGTTCCTGTCCAGTGCTTTAAAAGCGGTTAAGGAGAAACCAGACTCACCACCATCACTTTGACATTGTCCCGAGTTGCCTGATCCTGGTTCATAAGGCATTGTTTCATTTCCGTTAAGGCCTTTTCAGTTTCTTCCCCCGCTATGAACCGTTGAAATTTTTCTATGAACTGCTCTGGGGTCACATTAACATCAATTGTATCCTTGATCACCTCATCCATCACTTTGCAGCCAGGACCTGGGATGAAAGCGTGCAAAAGCTGCTCGGTCCCAGAGGCATGAACTCCTTGTTGGGCAGCCGTGATGCTTGTCCTTCTCCCACATCCCAGCTGCACGTCCATTCAGAAAGATGACGGGGAATGGTCTGAGTCCTCGGACAGTAACTCAGGATCTGGGTATTCTTTAAGCCCTCACACACTGCTTCCTTGTTACACACACACACACACACACACACACACACACACACACAACTACAAACTAGAGAAGTGAGACGCCCTGGCCTGGGGTGAGGGGAGCAGAGATCTCCCACAGCGGCCCTGACAACAAGCCCCCCCCCCGAGCCCCGCCCCGTGCGGACTCACCTGCGTAGCAGTAAAAGGGGAGGGCAGCGAGCACGAGGACTGGGAGCAGCTTCATGGTCCCGGCAGCGGCTCTGGCTGGTCACTGTGGTGTGGCAGGAAAGAAGGATCTCACTTTGGAGGTGAGTGCCCAGAACTCCTTTTATTCTACAGGAGGCCACCTTGACCCCGCCCATGGATGAAGGAACAAGTCACCAGACACACCTGGGACTGGGCCAGAAAAGGACCGTGGTAATCCACCAGAACCCACCAGTCTGTGCTCTGTGTGAAGAAATCAAGGAGGCAGAACTTTGGAAACCCTCAAAATTTTTGGAATTCTAGAAATGGTAATTTCATTAGATGAAATTAATGCAGATTCACCACACGGCCGGGATGGCTGCAATACCGCAAATTGCCTGTAGAGTGCGACCCTGTCTGACCATAGACTAAGTCTGTGAGGGCAATTTTTTTTTTTTTCCATTTTTCCCAGGCTGGAAATGAGAAGGCAGACAGACTCCCGCATAAGGCCTACCCGGATCCATCCGGCATGCTCACCAGGGGGCGATGCTCTGCCCATCTGGGGCTTCACTCTGTTGCATCCAGAGCCATTCCTAGCGCCTGAGGCAGAGGCCACAGAGCCATCGTCAGCGCCCGGGCTAACTTGGCTCCAGTGGAGTCTTGGCTGCGGAAGAGGAAGAGAGAGGCAGAGAGGAAGGAGAGGGGGGGTGGAGAAGCAGATGGGCGCTTCTCCTGTGTGCCCTGGCCGGGAATCGAACCCGGGACTCCTGCACGCCAGGCCGACACTCTACCACTGAGCCAACTGGCCAGGGCCAAGGGCAATCTTTTGAGCTTGGTGTTTCAAAATTCGCCAAAACCCAAGCATAACTCGAGAGGTGTTTCACTTCCAGAAAAACGGCCTAAACAGAACTCCTAGAACTAGATGCTCTGTGCCAGAGCTCTGTTGTTTTGGCCTAGAGACCTCCGGCACAGAGTGTCTACACTACAGCAACTGTTTTATCTTCAAACTGCACCGAGCTGTGCAGGAGCCGAGGATGAAACGTCCTTCATGGCATGCGGCCCCATACTTCTCTGGTATGCAGCCACATGCGGCCGCGTGTCATCGAAAATGGCTACGCGTATCAGTGCTGACAGTCGTGTCACTGTTTCGCCTTCACAGGACTAAGTCCCGTGCATTTTGTTGGCTAATGGCAATAATTTTACCCATCTTAGAAGCTTGTTTTTTACAAAAACTATCCCACTTAAATCCACTTCATAAATTTCACCATAAATTCTGAATGAAGTTTGTTTAGTTTGGGAAGCTGTTTAGGGGTTTTGTTCTGCTAATTGAAAGGATGATATGGGAAGTGGAACTGCAGAGGCTCATGGGGGCAGTGCTGATGGAGGGGAGGGGGTGCAAGGTGCGTGATCTGGGCTCACGTAGGTGTGGATTAGAATCTTGCAGGCAATCCATAGTCATGAAGGGTCCTTGTGTACATGAAAGTGCTGATTAACCTGAGCTTTCTCTTTCTCTTTTCTATATGGGTGGATATGACACTATGCCTGGTTATGTTAAGAGCCTAGCACAGGTTTCAAAATAGAGTAATAGTGACTAAATCTAGGATTTCATCCTTCCTCCATCCATCCATCCTCCATCCATCCATCCATCCATCCATTCATCCACCTATCCACCCATGTCGCTGACAACCATGATTCTCCCGTTACTGGGCCCGTGCTGCATGTCAGAGACTCAGTGGCACAAACAAGGTACACAAGACCTTGCACTTGTGCACTTACCACTAACAGGAAGTCCACCAACAAGCCTACAATTGAATAAGACATAAAGGGAAAGTGATTCTGTCAGAACAACAGAACAACCGTGAAGGCGCCATCCTGCAAGGAGATCTGCGCGAGCAATCGGAGCGGGTCTCATCAGCCTGGATGAGTGAACGGTGAAATCCAGGGACCTTGCACTAGAGCAGGGGTCCCCAAACTACGGCCCGCGGGCCACATGCGGCCCCCTGAGGCCATTTATCCAGCCCCTGCCGCACTTCCGGAAGGGGCACCTCTTTCATTGGTGGTCAGTGAGAGAGCACAGGATGCATCCTGTGTGCTGTATGTGGTGGCGCCACAAAGCGCAGCGATGCGGGACGCACGCGTCAGGGCTCCAGAAGAGCGTCATATCACTTGTTACGGCTAGCAAGGAAAATTTGGGAACAGACACTGACCATCTCATTAGCCAAAGGCAGGCCCATAGTTCCCATTGAAATACTGGTCAGTTTTTTGATTGAAATTTACCTGTTCTTTATTTTAAATATTTTATTTGTTCCTGTTTTGTTTTTTTTAACTTTAAAATAAGATGTAGGCAGTGTGCTTAGGGATTTGTTCATAGTTTTTTTATAGTCCAGCCCTCCAACAGTCTGAGGGACAGTGAACTGGCCCCCTGTGTAAAAAGTTTGGGGACCCCTGCACTAGAGAGTGTCCCGGGCACAGGGAACAGCAAGTGGAGAGGCCCTGAGAGCAGATGGCACTTGGCAAAGTAGGGAAGCATGGAAAGTGTGCCCTGGGATTAGAGACGGGCAGGGCAGTCTCATATGATACAGAACCACAGTAGTTGAAGCAAGGACAGTATGAAGGAGAGGAGAAACAGAGCTGGCTTCCAGTAAAGAAAACAGAAAGGAATGAAAGAGGCAGAGAGATGGACCAACAGTTAATGAATGACCTGTGAGTGCTCTACTCTCCTCCGGGATTGCTCGGATTCATTTCTTCCCATCACTCAGGTGGACCTCGCCATGCCAAGAACAACATTGATTTGGGAAGAGGATAGAAATACAGAAGAGGCTGTGATCTCATGTGTGTGCCCTCTCCCAGGTGACCACTGTTGGCAGTCTTCAATCTAAGGAGAGTGCGAGACCACCGTAACAGAAGGGAAGACTGTCTCGTTGAACGCGACTCAGACCTGCCTGGAGCCCAGAGTCTGGCCCTGCCCGCCCTGCTGTCTGCTGGGACACGGGACCCTTCACAGGTTCTTCCTCAGCAAAACGCTCCCACGTCGCGTGCAACAAGTGTGTGCTTCTTTACCCCCATGTTTTCTCTGGAGCCCACAGTGACCTTCCTCAGGCATCAGAGAACTGCACCTCCGCTCACAAAGAACTCATTTAAAAGCAAGCATTCCCAAGCCGAAATTGAAGGAACCAAGAGGTTTGAATGCCTGTGTTACCAGCCTGATGTTTCTCCTCCCAAAGGGACTTTGACTCATATTCACATCCTCAGCTCGGTACCAGCAGCAGAAAGTGGCCTTTGGTCTCAGTGTGCATGTGCCCTTTCTGAGGCCAACCTGCTGTGGAGGAGAATGACTCAGGTCCCTCCCTGACCTCCTGTGTCCTCACTGAGGGAGACACGAGGGTGAGAGAGAGTTCTAGCTGGCCTGTCCTCGGGCTCTCACAAGTCCTGAGATACACTCACGCTGATATGTTGGTTATTTGAGGACTGCCATGCTGAACAGAGTAATAACATTCAGTGAGAGCTATTTTTATACTTAGTGACTTCTGTATTGAAAGAAAGCCTACAAAAATGAGTTATGACATTAGATGGTCATTATGAATTCTTAATTGTAAGTTAGTCATAGAAATTGGCCCCACAGTACCTGGGCACCAGAAACCCTGCAATTCGTTCACTCGGTCTGTAAATCGGGTCTGCCCCTCATTCCCAGGCTGTGTGATCACCTCAGGCATGATATTTGGAGGTGAAGCTCTTCTTCCCTAAAATCATGCCAACAACTACAAGTTGGGTGTGGAGGTACTTTTTAACCAGAAACTCTGGGAAAGGCTCTGGTCTTGGTGTTATCTTGGTGGCAGAGAGATGTTTATTGATCACAGTTTCCAGGCCATTCCTACACCAGGCGCCTCCCATGTCTTGGACCAGGACTGCTGGGAGATTTCACAGCCGGGTCTCTGTGTGTAATGGGAACAGTCCTGGCTTGTCATGAGGCTGAATGAGCTACAGCGTGTAAGTCCTCAGACAGGGCTGGGCACAGAGTAGGAGCTCTCTGCACATCACCCGGCAGCCATTGATTTGTAACAGTGAGACAGCTGTTCCATAAATCCCGGAGGATGACTGGGACCACGACAGATCCTGCACATTTGCTGTTAATTTACATCCTCTAAGACATCCAGAGATGATCACACTCAGAGAAGAGGGGAATGGCCCATGATTGAATATAAAGCACTATATTTTGATCTGATCTTACTTGGTGTTTTTCTGACTCATTCTGAAATAGTTGTACTGAGGAAACTTGGCTTCTGAACACATTCTACTGCCACTGGCCCATGGAGCTCTCCATGTCTAGCCCCCACCAGTGTTACTTACTTCCAGATTCAGTAAAACATGAATGCCAAACAGATCGATAGCACTGACTCGGTACAGACACTGTGACCACCTCTCTTAATCTTCACAACAACCAGTGAGTAGAGTGATGATGAAACTTATTGGTCAACCTCGGGCACTTGAGAAGATAGAAGAGGTCACTAAATGGACAGAACGCAAGGACAGCAGCACAAACCAGGATTCCCCTGAGCAGCCTGATGTGTGGTGACCCTCTCCATGAGGTAGGTATGTCCCTTCTGTCCAACTGTGGACAATGGACAATAGAGTCAGTAACCTGACCATACCACACAGCCAGTGGAAGGCGGAGCCGAGTAAGAAGGCAGTTGTCTAGGATCAGAGAGCTCTCAACACTGCTGATCTCCTTAGTTGTACCTGTGGACATCCACTTAAAGACTCAGATGGATTTCTGTGACCTTGCCTGCATGACAGCCCTAGGTGGCCTCCAGGTAGATTTCTGTGCAGGTGCCCTGGTGTTCTGCTCTAGGCCTTTGCTCCATGTGAAGTCTTCCCTACTGTCCCTGCCTGGGTGTCTTTCGGTTGAAACTCCTTTTTTATTCTTAATGACACATCAAGTCAGCCCACTGCTGGTGTCGGATAGTGGGTCACCTGTGAAGACCCTGTGGCCCTTGTGTGCACCTTTTTCCCGGTGACAAGGACCTGACCCCATGTCTCTTTCCTCCCTGTTCAGCCCCTAGAGAGCATGACCTGTGCTCCTCTGGTCTGTGTGTGACAATCGTGATACAGTGGGTGTCAAATTAATAGGTGTAATCAGTAGTTTCATTAGTAGTTGCTGTTGGAAACAATCTGAGATTCTACAGAGAATTCTCTGATTAAATAACATGTTTGATTAATGGGTCTATTTAGAAGGAGGAGCTCATTAAAAATAGAGACTCTAAAAAGGCCAGGCTCACTCACACTCAGCACTAAACCCAGGCACCAGCCGGACAGCGTGGTCTTTCTGTTCCTAACAGAACTGTGGGATCAGCACCGGTAGGGTCAGGGGGGGAGAGGAAGAAGTTGGCGCCTTGACATCCAGGAATGAGGCCACCTCACTCCTTCTGTTCCTTGGATGTAAACATTAGCCTGATCCAATCTCACTGGATCCATCTAATGACTTGGGACAGCAAACCGGATTTGGTGGCTGAGTCAGGATCCGATGTCACCTCCCGCTAATTCTCCTTGGCTCATTCACCAACACTCTGAACTTTACACAACTTGACATTTCTACAAAATGTGTGGTTAAATATTTAATCCGCACACACATGTGACAGTCCATATGGTTCATTAGATTTCTACAGCGAATCTTCTCTATTTCCACCCAACTACTCCCTGTGCTTTCTTGCTAACCATTGGCCTCCAGAGTTTGAATCCGTGGTCCTTAGCGGTGTTACAAGGAGAATATGAAAGACCTAATAATACACATATAAAGCCAGAGGCCACCAGCATCCTGGCCATGCATATGCAGGTTCTCATCGAGTTTGGACAGACAATAAAGAAACAGTGGAACCAAAACATGGTGGGCCTTTCCTTTATTACAGTCACACACCGGCCGACGAGCAAACACACAGGGAAAACACTTCCCTTTCACTCAGGGCTCCGAAAGCCACTGACACATTCTCAGGTTCCCCTACCAGGAGAATCTTCTCCGGTTCCTCCTAGAAGCACAGGCCCCACCAGCCTCAGTAGGGCTTCCAAAGCCCGTTAGCTCTGGTTCCACATCTGCACTCCTTTCTCTTACCTGCCAACATGGCTTCTCTCTCCTTCTGCAAAAAGTTTGCTTCTTCCTCCACATTCTGCATCCTCTCCGCTCTCCTAGCAAAAGCTCCTCGGGCCCACACACACCCCTCCTCTCGCAAACATTCGCAAAATCACAGCCTCCTCCAAAACAGGAACGCAATCTGCAATTTGCAATCAACTGCCCTGCCCAGCACCATTTATTAACAATAAAGGTGAGCAAACTCAAAATATACAAATTTTACAAACTCATTTGCCCAAGAACATATTTCTACTTTTAGAACTCTGATTCTCTACTAGGGCTGATTTTCTCCCTCCTTGCACCCACACTTGTGGGCATTTGCCCCGGCTCAGAGATATTTTGCTGTTCCCTGGGGTGGTTGGTGGCCATTGGCATCAAATGGGTGACAGCAGGTTTGCTGCTAACAACCTGCGCTGCTCAGGGCACCCACTCAAAAAAGAACTCCTCAAGCTCCCATGGCACTAATGTTGCAGGAGTGCAAACCCTCGGAGGATTGGCACCCAGATAACAAATAAGAGGGAAAAAGAAAATTTATTAAGCCGGCTGATCATGCGGGTTTACAGCTCCAAAAACGCATGCTCCCCAAAATTAGATTACAGAACATAAGTTCACATGCGTAGGTCACATGATTCCTTTGTCATTAATTGCATGATTTCAGGATGGGAGCGGGCATACAGGATGCCCCAGGATAACCATTTGCAAATCGCCTATTAAGGAGAAAGAAAGGGGGAGAGGAAAGGGCTACTCACATCTCCCTTCCCCCTCCTACATTCCTGCCTGTTTTACCTTCTGTCACACAGGTGTAGAGAAGGGAAGGGTCCCAGCCTCCTTTCTGCTTCTATTCACAACCTTCTAAGTATGAAAACCTCTTTATCTACATTATAACAGCCCTTCCTAAGCAGGAGTATGATCGGCCATCCTGAGATTTTGTAAATTACACAAAACAACATATGTAGAAACTCTCTCTGAACATTTGGCCTAAATTATAAAATATCCTTGAAGACTCTTTTTTAAAGGGGGGTCTCATTCCTCACTAAAACCAGTCTGAGACACCCAGTCATAGACACATCCGTGAGAGCATTCGTCCTTGTGGCAAAAGATGAGGAGAGCCCAGTGGCCTCACACCCAGAGGACAGTGAGGATCCGCCCTGCAGACCGATGGCGGCAGTAGAGAGGTCACGTGTGACCTCTAGTGCATGGAGCTCATCTCCAAGGTCGGGCCTTTGCCAGGCTAGTCCTCCCTCCTGGAGGTCCCCACCCTCTCCTCTCTGTCACCCTCACTGACTTTGTCCTTCAGGATACACTCAGTCCTCCCCTGCTCACAGTCTGATCTAGGAGAATGCAAGCTCACGAGGGCTTTCTTCCTCTTTGAATGTCTATAGGCCTTTAATGTCTATGGTAGAATCTCATTACTATGATATAACATATTGTTCTTCATATCACTGCCTCATCTCTTGTCATTTAATACGATAATTCAGTCATTAAGAAAATTCATTAGTTCTTCTAACAAAATACATTGTTGAGTTTCTCCCAAGTTTGGTGTGGTATCAGTCCCTAGGTGGCCTTAGGTGATTTTCAGCGTCTTAACCTAGATGTGCCAAATTTTCCCCTTGTGAATTGGAATTCTGGCCTTCCTTGTCATTCCTCTCTGACAACTCCCTGTTATTTTCAATTTTTTTATTTTAAAAGAGTGATGTCGAAGCACAGTTCAAAAAAGGAGAGACTGAAAACCACTTCCAGTGAGAAGCCCGAGAAGCCTCTGCGACCTCATCCACACCACGCTGTCGCCTCCTCCCCACAGCTGCGTTCACCGCGTCTCCTGCTGGGGACGTGGGCACCTCTCTGTTTGCACCTTCTCTGCGGCTCATCTACAAACACCTGTGTAATATCCTGTGTGCACTGGGCTGCCTGCCTTGTCTTTCTTCATCTTGTCTTTTTTGAGAGCAAAATGTTATATATCTATTCACATATAAATAATATATATATGCATATATGTGCATTTCTATTAGATAGATAGATAGATAGATAGATAGATAGATAGATAGATAGAGACGGTTTTATCACACTTTGTCTTCCAAATTCTTTATAATTTCTTTCTAGGTGTCAATTGTTAATTTTTCAAAACCTCTTTGTTTTCCTTTGAATGGTTATTACCCATGAGGCAAGAACAGATTGTAGCACTCAGCACTTTCTGAAGACCCATGACGTGACCTGCGAGAGAGAGTTCGGCCTGGCCCACAGAACTTTGAGCTGTCTCATAAGACTATGTGTCTTTACAGACATTGCTTGTCTTCTTGTCTGTTTCCATTTTTATGCCCTCGATCTGTCAGAAACAATGGGTAGCGTCTCGGAGACATATAACTAACTGAAGTAGAATTAAAAGAAAAAGAGGAAAGAAAATTGTTCATTTTGACTCAAGGTGAACTTTTGATAATCAACAGGCTAGAATGTGATCACTTCTGAATGGAGATATTGAGTTCTAAATTATAGGAATGGAGAGCCATTAAAAGGTTGCTCTAAGTGAGCATTTGACAAACCAGTGCCTTGCTCTTGGCATAATTAACTTGTCACAAGGAGTTGGGGGATGCAGACAGAAGACATTTGAGGGGCAGAGTCTAGGCAGAGAATGGTGACACTTCTCCCCGAGAATTGGAGGCTCAAAGATAAAGTCAAGAGACTCTGCAGAATCAATCCTTTGTAGGTGTTTAATCACAGTTTGTGAGTTTGAAGCAGAGTTTCTGGACATATGTGGTGGCCTGACCTGGGGTGGCCTGATCTGTGGTTGCTCAGTGGATAAATCATTGACCTGGAACACTGAGGTCACAGGTTCAAAACCCCGGCTTCTTCTCTTTATAGAAATTGAGTAAACTCCTGGTTGTAGAAACGCTGTTTGCTTTATTCAACAGCATATATATAACCAGCACCTACAAAAGGTCCTGAAACATACAGGCTATTAACAAATATTTGATTTTCCTTTCATGTGCTGAACTAATAGTTCTTTGACTTCTTAAGAAAATATTTTACATAGAATTTATACCATGGCAATGGTCATATAATAATGGTGATATATATATATATATCCCCACTCTCTAAAATGAATAAAAATAAAATAAAATTTTTAAACATATGTGGTGACTTCAACAAAGAAAAACAAAGGAGGCCAATGGAAGAGTTGACACCAGACGTGATCTGACAGGAGGGTCAGCAATGCGGGGAGAGTGTCCGGGCGATGGAAATACAGGCCCTGTTCCCGTTTATACAGCTCTGTCAGCTGCCTCTCAGAGAGCTACGGTCTGGGGAATCCTTTTTGGCATGTTTAGAAAATATACAAACAGGAATTTATCATTTTAACCTTATAGAGTGCAGAATTCCCTGACAGGAGTAATATCACAGTCTCTATTTTACCACAATCCATGTCCAGAATCGTCCCGATCAGAGACCCTAGCCATTAACCTCGCTCCCCTGTCCCCTCGGGCCCAGCCTTCATGGTCAGTAGAGCGTCACCTCACCTCCCGCACTATCAGAGGGTCAGAAAGGACATGTTCCTGCCCGAGACCCAACTGTCACTGTTATCACACAGACACCAAGGAAGGCCCGGCCGTGCCCGCCTTGCAGAGCTAGAGAAGTGGCCAAGGAAAGGTCTCCAGGTGACCTCCTGCTGATGCTGGGAGTCTCTGGCTGTCCATAGGGGTCTCCAGGCTTGTAAACTCTTAAGCATTTTAGTAACATTAACAATGACTGACAATATTTGCTCTTGATATCATTCATTTATTGAAAATGTTCCCGAAACAGCTTGTGATAGAACTCTCACATCACAGAAGCATGAAGTGACAACAGAGGGATGACTGTGCCTGCCTGTGTGTCTCTGTGTGTGTGCGTGTGTGTCTCTGTGTGTGTTCATGTCTCTGGGCGTGTGTGCGTGTCTCTGGCTGTGTGCGTCTCCTTGTGCGTGTCTCTGGGTGTCTGTGCATGTCTGATAGGTCAATATCCCGGTGAGTGTAAACATGTGGATGGAGTGTGTGTGGTTAGTGCACACAGTGTGACTGTGTACGAAGGTTCATTTTAGGATCTGAGAGGCAGAGATGGCTTCACTGAGCAGGGGATGGGACTCAGACCTTCCAGACAAGGCCGTCAGCTGTCCTGTGCAGGAACAACATAGACAAAAAGGGACCACGACAAGCCCACACGCAGTGCTGTGACCCAATGTCATGCACGAGTGAATGACATGTAGACAGAATGGCTGAACAGAGCGTCTGGGTGAGAAGACACATGGGGACGAAGTGGAACCCGGAACAGGGTCAGTCCAGGCCTGTGTGACCCGCCGATGAGGGGCTCATCCTCCCTGCGTGATTCCAGGCTGCGTTTCTCAGGCTGTGGCAAGAGCTCCGTGACCCTGTGTCTGCCGAGCGCGGGAGGTGGATGAACACAGAAGGTGTCGCCAACAATAGAGACTAATTAAAGTGGACGTGTTTCCCCATCTGATCACATTTATTGTAAAAGCATTGGACATAATTGTTAATAGTAAATAACAACACTCTCTATTTTCTCAACCATATTTTATATAAATATATTGTTTCTATTAAGAAAATGGGTGTAAAGCTAATAATAAGTTCTTTTACTTTAACACTTAGATACACATGACCTGTAGTATTTCAACATTGGAAAAGTAAGGAAGAATTCATATTGTATTTCAGAGTCCTGTGCTGTAAATGAGTAGGGCGTATTGCAGAAAGGCGATCTTCACCCACAGGAGACCTTTTAGGAGACATTGGCACAAGCCGGGAACACCCTGGGTGACTGTAAGGAGGAAAAGACAAGGTGTTGGAGGGAAGCAAGGCCGTGGAGGGGGCAGGACACAGTGGACTATTAAGTGTCAAGGGCAGGGGAGCTAAAATAGGCTCATAAGGACCCCAAACCGATTCACTCCCTACACCTGGACTAGCCAGGTCACCTCCACGGCAACAACGACTCTGTAGATACATATAAAGAAGTGACAGATTTTGAGTTAGAAGATGATCCTCAATTATCTGGCGCCACCCTAATGCCATCCGGGATATTATACAAAGGAGACAGGGAGACTATTAAACACACAGACAAGGAGACAGCAATGTTCCCTCATGGTGTCCCGAACTAGCACAACCAATACTTTCGCAAGTCTCCGCTGGGAACAGTGGAGGATGAGAAAATAAACACAGAAAGAAAAGGATGGGATGAGGAGGACCCATTGCCAAGCTGATGGCTGGCAAGAGTGATCCTCCACCCCCAAAATGCCTTATTTATAGGACAAAGAACAAAGCCATTAGCAAATAAAGGAGATCTCTGATACAATGTCACATTTCCAAGAGAACCCAGGAATTCTCCCAAGTGCAGAAAACAGCCCACCCAGCATAACATCTTAACTTCACAAAACAAAGGGTATAAAGAAAACTGCCTCCAGTCTCTCTGAGGGACATGGGGGATGGGAACAGGAGAAACCGTCAGCATCACAGCTAACGTGGGGGTGTGGGGAAGGCCGTGGAAATTGCCCTTACCAACTGGAACAATCAGAGGTTGTAGGGAAGAGCTGAGCCCTTTGCAACATAATTGAGCAAGTGAGGTAGGGGGTGGGCAGCAAGGACCCTGTCAGCTTACAGTCTTCACATCACGGGGCAGAGATAGGAGGAATGTGGGAACCGGACAAAGACAGTCATCAGTCCTCTGCTGGAGGCACCAGGAATAGATGTTCCCCTTGAATTCCAGAGCCAGCATGGCCTCCTGACACTTGATTTCAGCAGAGGTTACAGATTTTAGACTTTGTCCTTCGCACCTGGAGAAAAGTACCTCACTAAAGACACCAAGTTTGTGGCTGTGTCACAGCAGCCCCTGGAAGCCAACTATGATCTGTGATGTATCCGTCATCTGAGTCAGCTGCCTCATTGGACGGGGGCCCATTAGCCTGGATGGGCTCATGGAAGAGGAGTAGGTGGGGAGACACTGTGCTCATCTGACGTGTTCCTCCGGCAGTAAGTGTGGATGGTATGCATGGAGCTGTCCACATGGGGAATAGAGGCCCGTGTCCAGGGCTTTAGGGGGACCCTGCGGGAGGAAGCGGTAGCCGGGATGGAGGTGAGCAATGCGCATGTGCAGAGTGCAGGCAGTAAGGGAAGGTTGAACCCTGCGGATTCACTACAAGTGGAGAAGTGGACAGAGATCATGTCACACAGGGCCATCCGGGCATTGACCCCGGGGTGGGGTGAAAACCGAGCAGGGTTAGTGCTGACAATAAGGGCGCAGTAGCAGCGATGCTGCCTGGTGGGAACCATGTGACTGCTGTCAGGCGGCGGTCTCCGTGGTCTCCGCGGTCCCCGCCCCAGAGCAGGACATTCTCGTGCTTTTACCCTCAACCGCCCCGCCCTCGGGGCCACGTGACCGGGCAGTCTGTGGGGTCATGCAGGATGGCTCCTGAGCCCGTGTTCCCGCCGGGACCCCTGCACTCAGACCACCATGGTCCCTGGACGCTGGTCTCCGTACTTTACTCCTGACTCCACCCACTGGCCGCTTCATGATGAAACCACCCAACTCAAGCCAGAGACTGTTGGATAAAACAAGACAGGCAGCGAAGTGAAGGAAAGAAATTTATTGAAGCAAGACGTTGAAACCTTCACGTTGTCCGGGAGAGGTCAGGTCATCAATGAACGACAGGAACTCACAAAATAGATTGCTAAATCTATAAGATACATTCCACCAATAATTTTTGCTGAAATAGAAAAAAAAGAATAGAAACATCAGTCATGAAGCCCCTGCAGATGATATGTTAACACAGACTGTTGTTCACAACCCAGATGTGGAAGAATCTGCAACCAGCAATGGAAGTGGAGGCACCAGGCAGGTAGCCGTGCGTGTGGGGAATTCAATAGTCCTGGTCCAGTCTGCACAGACTGTGCGAGTCAGGAGAGAACCATGTCCACACTCCGCAGATAAACCCTGCGTGTCCCCAGAAAAGGGCTCAGGTCTCTAGTGGAGCGAGAAGGAGGCTCAGGAGTTGGGCAGAGCAGGCCAGTGTCCTTTCTCTGAGTCCCAGCACCGAGGCCTCCACATGTCACTGAATGAGGACACAGGGCTGAGCTACGAAAATGGTGCGAGAGGGATTGTGGGCCATTCTGCCTGCAGATATCCTGCCTCCAGGAGTGGACATTCCCCACACGGCACACAGACTTCCCCGCACTGAAAATCCAGCTAGTGAGGACATTTGTGTGAAACCTGACTTAATTCCAGGGCGGACGTGCTGAGAGACACCTTTACATCTGTGTGATCTCTCCATGAGGACATGATTGAAGTGTTTCAGCTCCACACGGGGCTGCAGAGGACACAGGGAGGGTTGCGGCCCACTGACTGGGAAACGTGGGGTGAGGTACAGGGGTGGCCTCGGCTCTGTGAGAGCTGGCAGAGCCTCCAGCAGCCACCCCTGACAGAGGGTGGGGCTGGCTCTCTCCCTCTCACTGTGTCCCCTTCTCCCTCCCAGTCCTCCCGTGAGAGTCCCAGAGACTGTGTCACTGGCTGAGGGGTCTGTCCTGCTGGGGGCAACAGGCTCTTGCCCTGCCCCATGACACCCTGTGGGCCTGGCTGTCCCTCTCCTCAGGACACTATGGGGAACCTAGTGCCTAGGGAGGTGACCTGAGAAGGAGAAACATGCCCAGCGCTGTGTGCAGCCTTAGTCCAGCTCAGCAGGTGTCACACTATCACGGACCTGGTGTGCACGGGCCACTCGATCAGAGGTGAGCAGAGGGGCAGCTGCCTTCACACCCTGTGTCCCCAGAGCAGGACCCTGACCGACACCCTGCTGGTGCAGTTGAGCAGCAGCCGCTATGCAGAAAGGAGAAAGAAATTACCGCAAATGTTCCAACTCTCAATTTGCGAAATACAGAGATCGTATCAATGCATTCCTTCACATTCAGGGTGGCCTTGACAGCTTCTGCTGGTGCATCATATTTCCACAGACTGATATCGAATAAAATGGGAGGACTCCAAAAGAGATCAATCCACAGCTTAACAGCAGCTGGACAAGCCTTTGCATTTGCTGGACAGAACAAGACAAATAATTGATATAAGTAAAGGAGACTAAATCCAGAAAGGATTGAGAAAAAGTATTAAATATTGAAAGATAGCCTGACCAGGCAGTGGCGCAGTGGATAGAGCGTCAAACTGGGATGCAGAGGACTCAGGTTCAAGACCCCGAGGTCGCCAGCTTGAGTCAGGCTCATCTCGTTTGAACAAAAGCTCACCAGCTTGGACTCAAGGTCGCTGGCTTGAGCAAGGGGTTACTCGGTCTGCTGAAGGACCGCAGTCAAGGCACATATGAGAAAGCAATCAATGAACAACTAAAGTGTTGCAACGTGCAAGGAAAAACTAATGATTGATGCTTCTCATCTCTCCTTCCTGTCTGTCCCTGTCTATCCCTCTCTCTGACTCTCTCTTTGTCTCTGTAAAAAAAAAAAAACCCCAGAGGTCGCCAGCTTGGACCCCAAGGTTGCTGGCTCAAGCAAGGGGTTACTTGGTCTGCTGAAAAATCGGGATCAAGGCACATATGAGAAAGCATAAATGAACAACTAAGGTGTCGCAACGAAAAACTGATGAAAATGCTTCTCATCTCTCTCCATTCCAGTCTGTCTGTCCCTATCTATCCCTCTCTCTGACTCTCTCTGTCTCTGTAAATATATATATATATTGTATATCTATATATATATATATTGAAAGACAGTTTTTGGAGGCTAAACTATAGTATTATGTCATTGGACGAAAACAAGTGAAAAGCTTCTGAAAAAAGGATTTTATGAGTTTCACACATCTGGAATTATGCACATGTCATGATGGCTCTTGTGTCCTGCACTGATGTACAGAATTCCTTAGAGAAGGTGGGAGGTGGGAACTGGGGCTTACTACCGACCCCACTGGGATTGTGCTGAGACCTGAAGTGACCACATTCTCTGGTCTAGATTCCCCACCCCTCAGCCAAGCCTTTGCAACCATCTGCAGCCCAGAATGTGTCCTACCAGGCTCTGATCTGACCGGATCCGACAGCAGCTACACGGAGATGGTGAGAGGGTCAGATCAGAGGCTACAGGGAAACAGGAGGAGGTTCAGAAAGGCAGATGAAAGAGAACTCAAAAGGACTTGGGTCCGTGTCAAGGGCGTGAAGACTTGCCAAAGTATTATTAAATGAAGGGCCAGAATGAGCCGAGTAATGTAGCAGTTGCCGCCTTCACAATGACACGAGATCTCCAAATCCCGGCCGGACGCCTAGAGAACGAGCAGCACGTGCTGACTGGCTGAGGGCTGCCGTTCTCAGAGCCCACGGGAAGATTGATCATTCCAAGATTCAGACAACACTGGCTTTCCCTGAACTGAGAACTCTGCAACAGCCCCTCCAGCCTGCACATCGTATGAGTCTGAATCCAGGAGTTCACGGGCCGTAGACTCAACCGGCACCTAAAAGACCCAGGGAAGCGGAACGTCAGACGGGACCTGGAGCTGCCTTCTGACACACGGCATCTCACTGCTCTGTCAGAGCCACTCTGGGCGGCAGCTGTGGAAAGCAAGGACAAGAGGAGACGTGGAGAGATTAAGCATTTGTTCAAGGTCACAGCGCTGCTGAGTGGCAGAGTCATGACCCACAACCAAGGTCCATTACATCATGCTGCTCTGACACGGAGACCACAGACAGGGATGAGGCTTCCGATGGAGAACTCTGAACACACCGTGCAATGATGTCTGAGAAAGTTCCGGATCATTGGGATTGATACAATGAGCCCTGGCTTTAGGGGGCTAGTCCACAAGTGGTGGGAAATGTTTGGATTCTGATGTGCTCACTCCCTCCCCTAATAAGTCACCTAGCTGAGAGAAAGTACTTACCCGGGCTGATGGTACTCACATTAGACATGATACTCACCCTCATAGCAGCAAAAGCCCAGAGTGACCAGCAGGACACACAACACTGGCTTCATGGTGGACTTGCTTTGAGTTCAGCTCTAGAACACTGAGCAATTAGGAGCTGGACTCAGCAGCCTGCAGAGCCCGGGTTTATTTGTACCTAGTGAGCCTCGCTGGTCCTGCCCACAAAGGATGTGGCAGGTCACCAAGCCAGGCTTCCATACCTTCCATCCTGATTGAGGAATGATGCCATCTTTGAATGTCACAGACTCAAGTGAGTTGGTCAACAATTGGCATTGCTGGCACCCCGACATCTCCTTTGCAGCAACACTGAGGTGGAGATAGAAATGTATACTCAGTGATTGACAGGAGGCCCCCGGGATTTGGCTCCTTAATTCCAGGCTGTGTCTGGTTGGCTGATCACTCTCAGCCTGGTGCTGGGACAGGACGAGGGTCAGCAAGTACCCCTGGGTGTGCAGGACTATGAACTAACAAACTACTCAGGTGGGTTAGGGAGCCGCTTTAGTGTGAGATGATGCCTGCTGTGCCAGGGCTCCTTTGGCAGTGGAGGGAGAGGTGTCAGTGGGCTGGTGACAATTGTGACAAAACCAGAGGTGTTCTGTTCCCGAGAAGAAACAGTGAACGAGGACGACCACCTCCCAACTTCTGACTTCCTGCATAGCCCTGTGAGTAGTGAGTTTTTCTTAACCCTTTGAGTAAGGACGTACATGAACGTTTGTACTACTCAAAGAGTTAATCTAACATATCGACAACTATCAAGCGACATTTCAAATTAAATCAAACCAACTTCTTACTCTAATCTAATGTTTCAGAAAATATCAAGAGACATCTTGAATCAAATTCAACCCTACACTGTCCTAATTGATGGATTCACTTGTCAGTTAGAGGGATCACACCTTCTGAGTCCTCAGGGTCCCAATAGCACAAGTGCCCACAGGGCCCGTCCTCTGCCTGTCCCCAGCCATGACCAGATGCTCCATGGAAACACGGGGGAGGCATGGCCAGTTCTGAGGAAGGCATGAGGACTCAGTGTGGTCGCAGAGGAGCATTCTGAGGAGCCACTCAGGAAGGGGACAGTCGTGACAGCAGGAAATGTTAGGAGGTGGGGTCCCAAGGGAAGGCAGAGGGAAGACAAGACACCATCAGCCAGGTGGCCTGTAGGGACAGGAGCCTGTGTTAGCCTGAAAAACAGCCTTGCCTGGTGGAGGATGGGAGGTTTTGTGACGGGGAGGCCGTACAGGCCGAGTCAGAAGGGTCCCCATTCTTCTCCGGGAGCCCTGGGGGCGGGTAGTGGGTGAGAGAGACCCAGCTGGACACTGTGCCCCCCGGGCTTTCCTGCTCTGTTTCAGATCTCAGGTCAATGTCACATCTGTTTTTCAAAATTGTTTACTTCCACAAAATAATAAAAAGAAATAAATACAGAAAAACTGTTAGTGTTGGCAAGAATGCATTTTTGTGCAGATGTAATTGGTACAGCCACTAAAGAAAGGGCCTGGATTCCCTCAAAAATTAAAAACACAATTACAGTGTGACGGGTCAAGAACAGCACCGAGGTCACGGGCAGGGTCTCCAACACTTGCACACCCATTTATTGCAGCACAACTCACAATAGCCAGGAACTGGAAGCAGCCCTCGTGACCACGGACAGAGGAATGTGTAAACAGGGAGCAGAGTACAGCACACAGATAATGGGATATTGCCCTTATCCCACACGGTAAGGTAGGAAATCTGTCATGTGCTACACAGGGTGACCGTCGGGGACACTACACTACATGACATAAGCCAGTCACAGAAAGACAATGTGGACTTCCTACTCATGAGAAGACTCATAGAAAAAGAGAATAGGGCGGTGATTTCCTGAAGCTTTGGTGGGTGGTATAATGTTCAGTAAAATAAAGTCACCAAAGTCACTGTGAACTGATGCATTCCCTTGTCAGACCGAGTATAGGTCCTTTGAGTCCCAAACTATCTGGCACCAATAACAGCGATAATTAAACGTGTAGTAATGTTGTTCATTGCTAACTATGGTCAGACAATGTGCAAAGATAGCTTAACATATTTAAGCATTGCTACAAATCAATAAGCTATTACATTTCCCATCTTAACAGTTGAGTCACCTAACTTTCAGAAAGTAAGAAATTGGCTCAACCTTGTAGTTTGTAGGCCGCTAGGTGGCGCTCAGTCACCAATGAGCGGGATAAAGAACCCAGTGCAACCCAGTCGGGGTGTCTGCTAGTGGGGACGGGTCACAGGCAAAGGAGGTGGTGACAGAGAAGTTACAACATGTAAGTAATAAGTCAAACAGAATGAATCACTTTATCACCAAAGGCAAATAACAGACTGGATCCAACAAACTGTCAGGGAGGAAACTTTCCTGAGTGCTAACACCGTGTGCCTCTGAATTGGCTCTGCTTCCACTGGGGTTGCTCTTAGTTAACATAAAATGGTTACTTTCCTATCACTTAAACTACAGGGTTTTTTAAATCGCATGTATGGACTGTTTCGGGACTTTACTATCCTAACGACTGGATATTGGAGCTAAGGGTACGGGAGGGTATTAGGCAGGGATTGGTGTTCTCCATCCCAACACACAGGGTCTCTGAACTCCCGTCCTCAGCATGATGCGCTGGTGACCCGTGTCTTTTGGCTGCTGTTGAAATCCCAGGGCTCCTCTAGCCAAGTCTCTAACTGGTCAGCAGGTGCATGGGGGATGGACACATCAGACCTCACCTCTGGGTCGTGATAACCCTGTATACACTGCTCAAAAAAAATAGGGGATCAGGGGACGTGCAGATACTCCAGTACTTTCAGCCTTCTGTATGGTGCATTTTCATCAACAAAATAAAAGCTGGTTTTGCATCTCATTTGCATAATCAAGCAACTTTTTTTTACTTGTCTGTTGCTTTTCTGATATTCTTGTTTAATAAAAAAAAATCAATTGCTTTTTTTATCACTTCATTTTGAATATCCCTAGTTTTTGTGAGCACTGTAGTGTTGAAGTATATGTATCATCTGGTGACACTGATTCCCCTGTCCCACCTCCCCTGTCAAAAACATCCTCGTTCCATTTGGTAAAGACAGACAGGTGTACCCATCATAATGCTGGAAATCAGTCCAGGTGCCATTTCAGACACAACATGGTGACATCCTGGGTGACAGGGACCCGTGTTGGTGTGAGCAGAGGGCGTTCGTCACCCACCCCTGGTGTCAGGATAGTGGGGACGGGCCACAGTGAGGAGAGTTGAGTCCGAGTTAAAATCACTCACTTTGCTTCTTTGTCAGGAATTCTAACCTCACTGCTGGTTGGTCACTGTGGGAATGAAAGGATGGACCACACTGCCCCCTGCAGGGCCATGACCAGGGACAGTCACACAGTTGAAGGAGGGACCAAAGATATCTGTAATTAGTGTAAATTAATTTCTAATGAAACATTTTTAAAATTCAAATCTGAGGCCACAGACGCAGTCCTGCCCGGCAGTAGAGCCAAGGCTAGCAGCTATTCCTCGAGCGGGTTCCTCCTGCAAGGGCAGGGCGAAAGCCCGGAAACAGGCGGAGACCCACAGCTGAGCAAAGGTGCTCGCCAGTGCCCTCAGGACCGAGCATAACGTCACACACGGGGGCGGGGCAAAGGCCAAGGCCACCAACGCTTGTGCACCTGAGCGTGTGATCACAGCCACTCCCGTGAAGAGAAAATGCGGAGGCAGAGAAATACAACACAAATAAACCAAGAGAAATCCCCAGAAAAAGACCTAAGTGAATCAGATATAACCAAATTACCAGATGCAGAGTTTAAAATAACGATTGTTAGGATCCTCAAAGATATTAGAACAACCATAGACGGCCATTACAAAAACCTAAATAAAGAGATAACAAATATAAAAAAGGACATTGAAATAATAAAAAAGAATCAGTCAGAAATGACAAATACAATATCTGAAATAAAGAATACAATGGAAGGAATTAAAAGCAGGATGGATGAAGCAGAGAATTGAATCAGCGAGTTAGAGGACACAATAAATAAAGGCATGGAAGCAGAGCAGAAAAAAGAAGAGACTCAAAAAGTCTGAGGAAACTCTAAGACAGCTCTGTGACAACATGAAGAGAAATAACCTCCGCATCATAGGGGTTCCTGAAGAAGAAGAGAAAGAACAAGAGATAGAGACTTTGTTCAAACATATCATAGCAGAAAACTTCCCCCAATTAAGGCAGGAAAACATTTCACATGTTCAGGAAGCACAGAGAACTCCATTAAGGAGAAACCCAAAGAAACCTACACCAAGACACATCATAATTAAAATACCAAAGCTAAATGATAAAGAGAAAATATTAAAAGCTGCTAGAGAAAAAAAGACTATCACCTACAAAGGAGCCCCCATAAGGATGACTTCTGATTTCTCAACAGAAACACTTGAGGCCAGAAGGGAATGGCAAGAAATATTCAAAGTAATGCAGAACAAGAACCTACAACCAAGACTACTTTATCCAGCAAGGCTATCATTTAAAATTGAAGGAGAAATAAAAAGCTTTACATACAAAAAAAAACTCAAGGAATTCACTGCAAGCAAACCAAGGCTGCAAGAAATGCTAAGGAACCTGTTGTAAACAGATCAAAGGAAAAAAAGAATATAGCAAAAGAGGAATACAGTTTTAAAGAAAAAATGGCAATAAACAATTACATATCAGTAATAACCTTAAATGTTAATGGATTAAATGATCCCATCAAGAGACATAGGGTAGCTGCATGGATAAGAAAACAGGACCCATACATATGCTGTCTACAAGAGACACACCTTAAATCAAAAGATGTAGCCTGACCTGTGGTGGCACAGTGGATAAAGCGTCGACCTGGAAATGCTGAGGTTGCCGGTTTGAAACCCTGGGCTTGCCTGGTCAAGGCACATATGGGAGTTGATGCTTCCAGCTCCTCACCACCTTCTCTTTCTCTCTCTCTCTTCTCTCTCTCTCCTTCTCTGTCTCTTTCTCTCCCTTTCTCTCTCCTCTCTAAAATGAATTTTAAAAAATTTTTTAAAAAAAAAGGTCCTGGCCAGTTGGCTCAGCGGTAGAGCATCTGCCTGGCGTGCAGGGGACCCGGGTTCGATTCCCGGCCAGGGCGCATAGGAGAAGCACCCATCTGCTTCTCCACCCCTCCCCCTCTCCTTCCTCTCTGTTTCTCTCTTCCCCTCCCACAGCCGAGGCTCCATTGGAGCAAAGATGGCCCGGGCGCTGGGGATGGCTCCTTGGCCTCTGCCCCAGGCACTAGAGTGGCTCTGGTCACGGCAGAGCGACGCCCCGGAGGGGCAGAGCATTGCCCCCTGGTGGGCAGAGCGTCGCCCCTGGTGGGCGTGCCTGGTGGATCCCAGTCGGACACATGTGGGAGTCTATCTGACTGTCTCTCCCCGTTTCCAGCTTCAGAAAAATACAAAAAAAAAAAAAGATGCACACAGACTGAAGATAAAAGGATGGAAAAAAATATTTCACGCAAATGGAAATGAAAAAAAAGCTGAGGTAGCAATACTTATATCAGACAAAATTGACTTTAAAACAAAGACCATAGTTAGAGATAAAGAAGGTCACTACATAATGATAAAGGGAGCAATCCAAAAGGAAGATATAACCATTATAAATATCTATGCACCTAATATAGGAGCACCTAAATATATAAAGCAGACTTTGATGGACTTAAAGGGTGAGATCAAAAGCAATACTATAATAGTAGGGGATTTCAATACCCCATTAACATCATTAGATAGATCCTCAAGAAAGAAAATTAACAAAGAAACAGCAGACTTAAAGGACATATTAGATCAACTTGATTTAATAGATATCTTCAGAACCTTTCACCCTAAAACAGCAGAATATACATTCTTTTCAAGCGCTCATGGTACATTCTCTAGAATAGACAACATGTTAGGGCACAAAAGCGGTCTTAACAAATTTAAGAAGACTGAAATCATATCGAGCACTTTCTCTGATCACAATGGCATAAAACTAGAAATCAACCACAATAAAAAAATTGAAAAACATTCAAACACTTGGAAACTAAGTAGCATGTTATTAAATAATGAATGGGTTAACATTGAGATCAAAGAAGAAATTTAAAAATTCCTAGAAACAAACGATAATGAGCATACATCAACTCAAAATTTATGGGACACAGTAAAAGCAGTCTTGAGAGGGAAGTTTATAGCATTACAGGCATACCTCAAGAAGCTAGAAAAAGCTCAAACAACTTAACCCTGCATCTAAAAGAACTAGAAAAAGAACAGCAAGTAAAGCCCAGAGCTAGTAGAAGGAAGGAAATAATAAAGATCAGAGCAGAAATAAATGACATAGAGGCTAAAGAAACAATACAGAGGATCAATGAAACCAGGAGCTGGTTCTTTGAAAAGGTAAACAAGATTGATGAACCTTTAACGAGACTCACCAAGAAAAAAAGAGAGAGGACTCAAATAAATAAAATTAGAAATGAGAGTGGAGAAATAACAACTGACACAACAGAAATACAAAATATTGTAAGAAAATACTATGAAGAACTGTACACCAAAAAACTAGACAACCTAGATGAAATGGACAAATTCCTTGACTCATATAATCTTCCAAAAATCAATCTGGAAGAATCAGAAAACCTAAACAGACCAATTACAACAAATGAGATTGAAACAGCTATCAAAAAACTACCAAAAAAGAAAAGTCCTGGGCCTGATGGCTTCACAAGTGAATTCTACCAAATATTCAAAGAAGAACTAACTCCTATCCTTCTCAAGCTATTTCAAAAAATTCAAGAGGAAGGAAGACTTCCAAACTCCTTTTATGAGGCGAGCATAATTCTGATTCCAAAACCAGGCAAAGACAACACAAAAAAAGAAAATTATAGGCCAATATCCCTAATGAACTTAGATGCAAAAATTCTCAACAAAATATTAGCAAACCGGATCCAGGAATATATGAAAAAAATCATACACCATGATCAAGTGGGATTTATTCTTAGGAGAAAAGGCTGGTACAATACTCACAAATCAATCAATGTGATTCATCACATAAACAAAAGAAAGGAGAAAAACCACATGATAATTTCAATAGATGCAGAAAAAGCATTTGATAAAATCCAGCACCCATTCATGATCAAAACTCTCAGCAAAGTGGGAATACAGGGAACATACCTCAACATAATAAAGGCCATCTATGACAAACCCACAGCCAACATCATACTCAATGGGCAAAAATTAAAAGCAATACCCTTAAGATCAGGAACTGATCTTAAGGCAGGGGTGCCCTCTTTCACCACTCTTATTCAACATAGTTCTGGAAGTCCTAGCCACAGCAATCAGACAAGAAAAAGAAATAAAAGGCATCCAAATTGGAAAAGAAGAAGTAAAACTATCATTATTTGCAGATGATATGATATTGTATATAGAAAACCCTAAAGTCTCAGTCAAAAAACTACTAGACCTGATAAATGAATTCGGCAAGGTGGCAGCATATAAAATCAATAGTCAGAAATCAGAGGCATTTTTATACACTAATAATGAACTGTCAGAAAGAGAAATCAAGGAATCAATCCCCTTTACCACTGCAACCAAAAAAATAAAGTACCTAGGAATAAATCTAACCAAGGAGATTAAAGACTTGTACTCAGAAAATTATAAAACATTGATAAAAGAAATCAGGAAGGCCCTGGCCGGTTGGCTCAGTGGTAGAGCGTCGGCCTGGCGTGCAGAAGTCCCGGGTTTGATTCCCGGCCAGGGCACACAGGAGAGGTGCCCATCTGCTTCTCCACCCCTCCCCCTCTCCTTCCTCTCTGTCTCTCTCTTCCCCTCCCACAGCCGAGGCTCCATTGGAGCAAAGATGGCCCGGGCGCTGGGGATGGCTCCTTGGCCTCTGCCCCAGGCACTAGAGTGGCTCTGGAGGCAACAGAGCGATGCCCCGGAGGGGCAGAGCATCGCCCCCTGGTGGGCAGAGTGTTGCCCCCTGGTGGGCGTGCCGTGTGGATCCCGGTCGGGTGCATGCGGAAGTCTGTCTGACCGTCTCTCCCCGTTTCCAGCTTCAGGAAAAAAAAAAGAAAGAAAGAAATCAGGGAAGATTTGAATAAGTGGAGGCATATACCGTGCTTATGGTTAGGAAGAATAAACATCATTAAAATGTCTATATTACCCAAAGCAATTTATAAATTTAATGCAATACTGATTAAAATACCAATGACTTACTTCAAAGATATAGATCACATTTTCAAAAAATTTATATGGAACCAAAAGAGAACACGAATAGCCTCAGCAATCTTGAAAAGGAAGAATAAAGCAGGAGGTATCACACTTCCGGATATCAAGTTATATTATAAGGCCATTGTACTCAAAACAGCATGGTACTGGCATAAGAACAGGCATATAGATCAATGGAACAGAACAGAGAACCCAGAAATAAACCCACAGCTCTATGGACAACTGATATTTGACAAAGGAGGTAAGGGCATACAATGGAATAAAGACAGCCTCTTCAACAAATGGTGTTGGGAAAATTGGACAGCTACCTGCAAAAAAATGAAACTAGACCACCAACTTACACCACTCACAAAAATAAACTCAAAATGGATAAAAGACTTAAATGTAAGCCGTGAAACCATAAGCATCTTAGAAGAAAACATAGGCAGTAAGCTCTCTGACATCTCTCGCAGGAATATATGTGCTGATTTGTCTCCACAGGCAAGTGAAATAAAAGACAGGATAAACAAATGGGACTTTATCAAACTAAAAAGCTTCTGCACAACTAAAGACAATAAGAACAGAATAAAAAGACAAACTACACAATGGAAGAATATATTTGACATTGCGTCTGATAAGGGGTTAATAACCAAAATTTATAAAAAAACTTGTAAAACTTAATACCAGAAAGACAAACAATCCAATCCAAAAATGGGCAAAAGAAATGAATAGACACTTCTCCAAAGAGGACACACAGATGGCCAATAGGCATATGAAAAAATGTTCAACATCACCAATGATTAGAGAAATGCAAATTAAAACCACAATGAGAAATCACCTCACACCAGTCAGAATGGCGCTCATCAACAAAACAACACAGAGTAAGTGCTGGCGAGGATGTGGAGGAAAGGGAACCCTCCTGCACTGCTGGTGGGAATGCTGACTAGTGCAGCCACTGTGGAAAACAGTATGGAGATTCCTCAAGAAAATAAAAATGGAACTGCCTTTTGACCCAGCTATACCACTGTTAGGAATATATCCCAAGAACACCATAGCACTGTTTGAAAAGAAGAAATGCACCCCCATGTTTATGGCAGCATTGTTCACAATAGCAAAGATCTGGAAACAACCCAAGAGTCCATCAGAGGACGAGTGGATTAAAAAGCTTTGGTATATATATACTATGGAATACTACTCAGCCATAAGAAATGATGACATAGGATCTTTTTCAACAACATGGATGGGCCTTGATAACATTATACTGAGTGAAAGAAGTAAATCAGAAAAAACTAAGAACCATATGATTCCATACATAGGTGGGACATAAAGATGAGACTCAGAGACATGGACAACAATGCTGGGGTTACAAGGTGGGGGGAGGAGAGGGAGGGGGTTGGGGGAGGGGAGGGGCACAAAGATCATGGCTTTTCAGCATTTGCCATATTCCCCCTTTAATGTATAGACAGACAGCAAATATTTACTTATGGTGTTCCCACTATAAAGACTGCTGTCTTAGGGACAAATGCTGATGAACTATTTCAGTAGTTCCTCCTTCTTCAAAGACTTATATGTCAATACAGAGCTCCATGTTTCATAGGACATACTCAAGCTCACTCTATGCTCCCTGGAGCTTTAGCACAAGGGAATGCCCTTTTTTCTTTCTTTCTTTCTTTTCTTTTTTTTTTTTTTTTATTGTTGTTGTATTTTTTCTTTTAATTGTTTATTTTTTGTATTTTTCTGAAGATGGAAATGGGGAGGCAGTCAGACAGACTGCCGCATGCGCCTGACCGGGATCCAGCTGGCATGCCCACCAGGGGGCGAAGCTCTGCCCATCTGAGGTGTTGCTCTGTTGCAACCAGAGCCATTCTAGTGACTGAGGCAGAGGCCGTGGGGCCATCCTTAGTGCCCGGGGTGGCTTTGCTCCGGTGGAGCCTTGGCTACGGGAGGGGAAGAGAGAGACAGAGAGGAAGGAGAGGGGGAGCGATGGAGAAGTAGATGGGCGCTTCTTCTGTGTGCTCTGACTGGGAGTCGATCCCGGGAATCCTGCACACCAGGCCAATGCTCTACCACTAAGCCAACTGGCCAGGGCCTAGGAATGCCCTTGTTGAGCACGCTACCCAAAAGAAAATTATATGGAGCAACCATGACAGACCGAGCAAGTCAGTCTCATACTATTCATCACCAGAATGAGGCAGCCCGGTGTAAACAGTTTCAACTTTCTCGGGAAGCAGAACAGCAGATTGGGAAATCCTGTCCAAGGGGCCCTATATTGCCCCTTCATTTGTAGTTAACCCTTAGGGACCCCTACCAGGACAACTTTGGCAGATGGATGTTACTCATATACCTTCATTTGGCAAATAGTCATATGTCCACATTACAGTGGATACATATTCCGGATCTATAGTAACCTCTGTCAGAACAAGAGAGGCTGCTAAGCATGTTATAGCTCATTGTCTGTATGCATTGTTCTATTATTGGATTTCCTAAACTGGCTAAACTGAAAATGCTCCTGCATATGGGGCAAAAGCATTTACTGTATTTTGTCACGCTTGCAATCTTTAAAGTTAAGGTATTATTAAAGTGTACTCAGCAAACATTTTAAGGTCAATTTAAAAAAAAAATTTAAAGGGGGTAGTCATATCCTGGAATTCCTACGGGTCTACCATATCATACTTTTTACTTAAAAAAAATTACATTTCTTTTGAATGCTGATGAACAGGAGACACCAAATCTTTTTCACCTCAAACTACTACCTTCTTTATTAGATCCAGCTAATAACACTGTTTTGTCTTTTTCCAAATAGCTCCAGATATATGGAAAAGATTTATATAGGCGGATGGGGATCCTCAAATCCCTCAGCGAGATCTTCTGAGCATGGCTTTTAAGATACCTAGAGGCAGAAAAAGCCCAATAGAGATCAGGGGAACTACTAGCTTTTAAAGGCTCCAACGCCCCAAAGGGGTCTCATAGGATGCCATCTGGGTCCTGCTTCAATAGTGGAAAGGAAGGTCATTGAGCTAAAGCCTGCCAGGCTTACACGCCTCTGCTGTGAGGAAACAGGGACAATGGAAGGTAGGCTTCCCCCTCACTCCTCTAAGGGAGGGTTCAGTCTCTTCCAGCCCTGCTCCAGCCACCTATGACCTAACCTTGCCCAGAAAGCTGGGGTTTGCCACTGAAGGATGAAGGTGCCCAGGGCCGTCGGCCCCATCTATGACACTGTGGACAAGCCTAGGGTATTTCTTCCAAGAAGCAGGTAAACTGATCTCATTTGCACAAGGGCCACTTAACGATGTCTTCCCTGAATAGTCAGGTTTTGTATTCTTCCCTCAAAGATCTCTGTCGTGGGTGTTGATAGTCCTATTTTCTGCTGCTTTGCTTAATATATAGTGTTTCCTTTATCCCTCCTACCTCAATGCCCCACTCATATATCAGGCTGGGACCTACTCCTAATTTAGAGCTCTCTTTCCCCCTTTTGCCAACTTCTATTATGAATCTACCTTTGCCACCCAGCTTAGTGTATCCCAAGGTTCTCTTTACCATACCACAGTCGCAGAGCTCCAGGAAAAAGCAACCTGCTCTCATTTCTCCAGGCAGAGGAGAACAGAAGCTCCATATCCACACATGCTGCAAATGGCTTTTCCAGTCTACCTGAATCATTACCAGCTAGAAGCAGCGGTCATTGGGACTTGGACATGAGCTGCAAAGTATAGAATGGTGACAACAATTCCAGTGCCATGCAGACTTTTCCTGGATGTGGACTTTTCCTGGACTCCTGCTCCCTGTGACAGCTCCTAACAGACTGAACTGTGGTTGGGTTGCATTTTTCAGGGATTTGGCATGGTAATGGGGCCAACTTGGACTTGGTGAACATGTTAAGGATGCTACTCTTTTATGGATTCTTGCTGTATTGGCCAAGAATTTGCTTAAAAGCTTTTAATCACTGTAAAAAAAATAGAAGACTGGATAAAGAAGATGGGGCACAAATACACCATGGTATACTATTCAGCTAGAAGAAATGATGACATCGGATCACTTACAGCAGAATGGTGGAATCTTGATAACATTATGCGGAGTGATATAAGTGAATCAGAAAAAAACAAGACTGCAGGATTCCATACATTGGTGGGACATAAAAGCAAGACTAAGAGACATGGACAGGAGTGTGGTGGTTACAGGGGGTGGGGGGAGGGAATGAGGGAGAGGGGGAGGGGAGGGGGAGGGGTACAAAGAAAACTGGATAGAGGGTGACAGAGGACGATCTCTCTTTGGGTGATGGGTATGCAACAGAACTAAATGACAAGATAACCTGGAAATGTTTTCTTTGAATATATGTACCCTGATTTATTGATGTCACCACATTAAAATAAAAATTTATTTATAAAAAAACCTGAGGCCACACACTAATTTTCAAATCAAGACAGAATTGAGCCCTGCTTTGCCTGAGTCACCTCTGTCCCTGGCTCTGTTCCCCTCCCTGCACCTCGGGTCAGGGACACAGAGCTCCCAGAGAGGAGCCTGGCCGTACTAAGCACGGTGTGGTGAGGACACAGGGACAGAGGTAAATCCAGGAAGCTGAGCAGATGCCCCCCTTGGATCTGAGCGCCCACAATACCAGGTGTTGTGATGAAGGGAGAACATCATTTTTCACGGAAAGGAGCCACGTTGGGCAGCAAATTCTGAGGGACAGAATGAGTTTCCAATTCCCGACCTTTCACCCATGTCTTATGGAATGAGGATTGTTTTCTGGCGTGTGCACATGTGAGCAATGCGTGTGTGATTGCATCTCTCTAATACCTCTGCATTAATCAATCACCAAAGAAGAATATTAGTTTTGCAGATATTTTATTGAAGGGAAAATGTATGTGAGGTTTCAACAATTGTCTTGCAGTCTGTAGATCAAAAGACAGAAGAGGGTGCTAAGTCGTGGTTTCTCCCCATCATCAGTCGGTTTCTGATCATTCTCCATAGTGTGAGCCAAAGGTCTGGTGGAAACTTAATATCTAGCACACCAAAAACTATTGTATACTGCATCCTGGAAAACAAAACACAGTCATCGCTTACATTTTGTGCTTCTTTCAAAGGACAATCCTGGAAAACTAACGTTTCCTCTCTTGTTTCCCTGGATTGGACCACGCCCAGCAGCAGAGAGCTGGTGGTGGAGGTAACATCGGAATTCTGTGCTGTGTCCTCCCGCTCAGGAGACCTCTGCTGATGCCAGAGGGGCCTGTGCTTCCAGCACTTTCCCCAGCGGGGATCCCTTCATCAGAAGACTCTTAGTGATGAACACTTTTATCTTTGTGCTGTGGCAATACTGTCAACACTTACCCTGGAATGTTTACATGTTACCGTAGGGTAGGGTGTGAATACTAGAATGAAAGTAAATGGTACCTGATGGAATTTAAAAGAATATTTCAATGTTTAACTACTGAGTTTGGTTTTCATCAATGACATCACCCAGGGGGAGTTCATAGCCATGGTCTCCACTTCTCACTCGTGCGACTGAATGAATGGTCAAGAGAGTCAATCACTAACACCTGCAGACTTGGGTTCGTTACACCGCATTGCAGATTGCCTTGGTAAGATGTAAGAAACATCCTCAAATGCAATTTTCAAGGCTCTTTTGAAAATTCTTTGTTTGTTTGTTTGTTTGTTTTGCATTTTTCTGAAGCTGAAAACAGGGAGAGACAGTCAGACAGACTCCCGCATGCGCCCGACCGGGATCCACCCGGCACGCCCACCATGGGGCGTCGCTCTGCCCACCAGGGGGCGATGCTCTGCCCATCCTGGGCGTCACCATGTTGCGACCAGAGCCACTCTAGCGCCTGAGGCAGAGGCCACAGAGCCATCCCCAGCGCCCGGGCCATCTTTGCTCCAATGGAGCCTTGGCTGCGGGAGGGGAAGAGAGAGACAGAGAGGAAGGCGCGGTGGAGGGGTGGAGAAGCAAATGGGCGCTTCTCCTGTGTGCCCTGGCCGGGAATCGAACCCTGCTCCTCCGCCCGCTAGGCCAACGCTCTACCGCTGAGCCAACCGGCCAGGGCTCCTTTGAAAATTCTTTAAAATGGTTTACATTTCTTTTAATGAAAAAATGATACTTTTGCCAATCACTCTTATGAGTGACGGTCCTCTTGAGACTCGGGGTCTCTTCAGCCGAGGGGAAGGTAAGCCTTTGCCCAAACACCCTTTTCCCTCTCGCCTTCCAGTGATCACTCACTAGAGATTCCACAAAGTGCACAGGCTCCCCAACACCAGCTTGGATGGCTTTCCTGGTGTCAGAGTACTCGTACTCACTAACAATTAAATTCCCAGAAATAAAATAAAACACGAGCAACTCTTGCTTTGAATAAACTAGTGATGAACTTCACGCCTGCTTGTCCCTGTCCAGTGCTTTAAAAGCGGTTAAGGAGAAACCATACTCACCACCATCACTTTGACATTGTCCCGAGTTTTCTGATCCTGGTTTATCAAGCATTGTTGCGCTTCCAATAAGGCCCTTTCAGTTTCTTCCCCCGCTATGAATCGTTGATATTTTTCTTTGAATTGCTCCAGGGTCATATTAACATTAAATGGATCCTTGATCACCTCATCCATCACTTTGCAGCCAGGACCTGGGATGAAAACGTGCAAAAGCTGCTCGGTCACGGAGGCATGAACTCCTTGTTGGGCAGCCGTGATGCTTGTCCTTCTCCCACATCCCAGCTGCACGTCCATTCAGAAAGATGGCGGGGAATGGTCTGAGTCCTCGGACAGTAACTCAGGATCTGGGTATTCTTTAAGCCCTCACACACTGCTTCCTTGTTACACACACACACACACACACACACACACACACACACAACTACAAACTAGAGAAGTGAGACGCCCTGTCCTGGGGTGTGGGGAGCAGAGATCTCCCACAGTGGCCCTGAAAACAAGCCCCCGAGCCCCGCCCCGTGCGGACTCACCTGCGTAGCAGGAAAAGGGGAGGGCAGCGAGCACGAGGACTGGGAGCAGCTTCATGGTCCCGGCAGCGGCTCTGGCTGGTCACTGTGGTGTGGCAGGAAAGAAGGATCTCACTTTGGAGGATCCTTTTATTCTCCAGGAGGACATGATCTCGTTTCTCTTCAGATCGCATAAATCTTTCGCCTTTTTTTATTCTCCAGGAGGCCACCTTGTCCCCTCCCGTGGATGAAGGAACAAGTCACCGGGCACACCTAGCACTGGGCCAGGAAAGGACAGTGGAAATCCACCAGAACCCACCAGCCTGTGCTCTGTGTGTGAAACCCAAGACAGAGTTCTTGCTCTCTGTGTAAGAACCCTGAAAATTTTTGGAATTGTAGCAATGGCCATGTCAGTAGATGAAATGGATGTAGAAGTGCTTGCTAGACAATAAAGAAATGACAACACTGTGACCGTTGTGTCGTCCTGCTGTGTTATTACTGTCATCCTTGTCATCCCTCCTCCTCCTCCATCTCCTTCACTTTCTCCTCCTCCCCTCTCACTTTCAGCTCTTTCTCTGCCTTCAGCCTCCTCCTCGTCCTTTCCCCTTCTCCTCCCACCTGGGTTTCTCCTCTTTTTTCTTCTACTTCTTCCTCTAAGTGTAAAAGCTTTATATCTTATTTCTGTTCCCCATGAGTCACCACACTCCCAGACTGGGTACAATACCGCATACCGCCTCTGGAGGGCAGACCCTGTATGTCCATAGACTTGAAGTCCTGTGGTTTTTGTTGGGAAATGGCAATAATTTCCCACCTCCTAGAAGCTTGTTTTTACAAAAACTGTATCAGTTAGATCCACTTCATAAAAGTCACCATAAATTTATAATGAAGTTTGTTTAGTTTGGGAAGCTGTTTAGGGTTTTTGTTCCACTGATTGAAAGGATGATGTGGGAAGTGGAACTGCAGAGGCTCATGGGGGCAGTGCTGATGGGGGGGGGAGGGACACAGGATGTGTGATCTGGGCTCACGAAGGTGTGGATTAGAATCTTGGAGGCAATCCATAGTCATGAAGTGTCCTTGTGTACGTGAAAGTGCTGATTAACCTGAGCTTTCTCTTTCTCTTTTCTATATGGGTGTATATGACACTATACCTGGTTATGTTAAGAGCCTAGCACAGGTTTCAAAATAGAGTAATAGTGACTAAATCTTGGGTTTCATCCATCCTCCGTCCATCCATCTATTCATCCATTCATCCACCTATCCACCCCTGTTGCTGACAACCATGATTCTCCTGCGACTGGGCCCTTGCTGCATGTCAGAGACTCAGTGGCACAAACAAGGCAGACAAGACCTTGCACTTGCGCACTTATCGCTAACAGGAAGTCCACCAACAAGCCTACAATTGAGTAAGACATAAAGGGAAAGCGATTGTGTCAGGACCACGAGGGCGCCATCCTACAAGGAGATCCAGGACGGCTCTCAGAGTTGGAATCTTGACATCGAGGGATGGGGCCTCCTCAGTGCCTGTTTCCCGTAAGTAAACATTACCTTGAGTCAGTCTAGCCCAGGTCCATCTAATGACTTGGACAGTGAGCTGGATTTGGAGGCTGAGTCGGGATCCGGTGTCACCTCCCGCTAATTCTCCTTGGCTCATCCACCAAAACCCTGAACTTTACACAACCTGACATTTCTACAAAATGTGTGGTTAAATATTTAATCCGCACACACATGTGACAGTCCATATGGTTCATCAGATTATTACACCAAATCTTCATTCAGTTACAAACCCTCCCTCCAGCTAGTGCCCCTATTTTCTCGCTAACTGTAGTCTTGGAGGGTGAATCTGTGGTACTTAGGGGTATTACAAGAAGAATACAAAAGATCTAATAATACGTATTCTCAGTGCTAGACCCACGATTTTCTACTGTAGCTGATTTTCTCTCTCCTTGCAACCACTGTTGTAGACATTTGTCATGTCCAGAGATATTTTGTTGTCCCCTGAGGTGGGTGGTGGCCATTGGCGTCAAATGGGTGAGACCATGTTTGCTGCTAAACAACCTGCGCTGCTCCAGGTTCCCGCTCTACAAAGCACTCCTCAACCTCCAATGACACTAAAGCCACGACCAAGACACCCAGTCAGAGAGACATCCCTGACAGCATTCGTCCTTGTGGCAGAAGATGAGGACAGCCCGGTGGCCTCACATTGAGGACAGTGAGGAGCCGCCGTGCTGACTGATGGCGGCAGTAGAGAGGTCACGTGTGACCTCCGGTGCATGGAGCTCATCTCCAAGGTCGGGTCTTTGCCAGGCTTGTCCTCCCTCCTGGAGGTCCCCACCCTCTCCTCTCTGTCACCCTCATTGACTTTGTCCTTCAAGACCCGCTCAGTCCTCCCCTGCTCACATCTTCATCTAAGAGAATGCAAGCTCACAAGGGCTTTGTTCCTCTTTGAACAGCTACAGAGCTTTAACTTTTTTTTCTCTTTTTTTAAATTTTATTTTTTATTTTACTTATTTTTTTATGATCTTTTTTTAGTTTTTATTTATTCATTTTTAGTGTGAGAGGACAGAGAGAGAAAGAAGGAAAGAAGGAGCAGGAAGCATTAACTCCCATATGTGCCTTGACCGGGCAAGCCCAGGGTTTCAAAAGGGCAATCTTAGCATTCCTGGTCGTCGCTTTATCCACTGCGCCACCACAGGCCAGGTGGCTTTGAGTTCTAAGATTGAATCTCATTCTATGACTTAACATGTTGTTCTTCACTTCCTTGCCTTATCTCTTGTCATATAATATGATAATCAATTTCTTAAGAAAATTCATTAATCCTTTCAACAAAACATATTCAGGTTTCCCTGCAGTTGGTGGAGTGTATTCGCCTGGGTTGTCTGAAATGATTTGTAGCACAGTAACCAATTTTTTGCCAAATACGACATTTTAAATTTATGTCGCTGACTCCCATAAAAACTTGAGAAAATCGAGTGTTTCACCTTATGCCATTAGCATCTAGTCGTGGACTAGGTGGGCGAACTAGATTGGTTGTGCATGGCAGAAGAATACGCTGTACGGGGGTGTATGAGTGATGGAGTTGACGTCCCCGGAGCCCTTAGCTACGCCACGTTGGACCGTTAAAAGCACGAGTGTTCCTTTTGTGTTGCTTTGTTTGGTGACTTTTTGGCCCTTATCATGGCTCCTAAACGAAAGTGTTTTTATGTTCTAGATGATGATTTTACAACTGTGTTAGGATAGGTAAGTGGCTTAGGCTAGGGTGTGTTTCTACTTAGACCAAAATTTGGGTTACATCACTGTGATGCCAGTGGCCGAGGCCAGGCAGGTTCACGTTGGATTCAGGCCAACGGTCGAAAAACTTCAGAGAGCCAGAAAGGGTTGGGCCATTCTGTTTAATCAAGTCTCACAACGCGGACAAGCACACAGGCAGGGGAAGCCGCCTCTCGGGCAAGCAAACAGCAAAATGGCCCCTCACAGCGGCGGCAGGCAATCCACCCCCACCCCCATCCCACCCCCAGCGCAAGCACCCATAGCCTCATATAGGCCACACACGTGGCGCTGCCGCATGCTCACGCACAAATCAGGCAAAGTGCTTTCACCTGGTAACCCTGCGAGCAAGCCTAGCAGAGCCGCCCACAGTCACTGTCATAGGAACGGAACTGTGGCATAACCTGTATAAAGAAACCACTTCCAGGGAGAAGCCAGACCCCTCTGCGACCTTATCCACACCACGCCATCGCCTCCTCCCCACAGCTGCGTTCACCGCGTCTCCTGCTGGGGACGTGTGCAAATATCTCTTTTTACCCTTCTCCATGGGATTATATAAACACCTACGCTATATCCATGGGATTGAATCACTCTCTGCCCACAAATCCACTCATGTGAGGTTTCCTGGACCAGTTCAAAGTCAACAGTGGTAATCCCCTGGGATTTAAACTTTAAACAAGTTTCAGGATTGAAGCCAGAATTGCCCGTGAATTGTGGTTTGGAGATTTGAAGAAAGGGGTAGCTCATGAGCCAAAACAACTGCCCAGACAGCGCTCAGATGTTAGTTTTCACTGTGCTGACATTTGCACATACGGTTCAAAAGCAATGGCGGGTGAAACTGTTGTTCCCTCTGATTTCAGGTGGCAACCAACCTTTAAGAAACGACTGCTTGTCACATTTGAGTGACGTATCAAAGAAAAGTATCTCCAATTACCTGGAAAAGGCTGTTAAAATACTCTTTCCTGTTCCGGCTGGCTGGCAACAGATGTTCCCCATATACTGTGATCAAAACAACGTATCACAACAGAATGACCACAGAAGTGGATATAAAAGCCTCCAGCCATTGGTGATTGAGTATATATATACTGAAAAATTATTCAGCCATGAAAAAGAACATGCTGCAATTTGCGACAACACGGTTATTATGCTGAGGGAAGTCATATAGAGAAAGATATAAATACTGTGTGATCTCACTCATGTGTGGAATCTCTAAAAGCCAGACTCATAGAAACAGAGTAAAGTGGTGGTTACCAGGGGATGGGAGGCAGAGGGGATAGGATCGATGTTTTTTAAGGGTACAAACTCAAACTTGCAGTGAGTAGTAAATAAGTCCTAGAGATCTAAAGCAAAGTATAGTGAATACAGACACTAATATCATACTAAAATCATCAAACTTGCTATAAGATTAAAACTGAATTATTCCTCCTGACCAGGCGGTGGTGCAGTGGATAGAGCGTCAGACTGGGACGCAGAGAACCTAGGTTCAAAACCCTGAGGTAGCCGGCTTGAGCCTGGACAGGCGACTCATCTGGTTTGAGCAAGGCTCACCAGCTCAAGCCCAAAGCCACTGGCATGAGCAAGGCGTCACTCGGTCTGCTGTAGCTCCCACCCCACCCCGTCAAGGCACATATGAGAAAGCTATCAATGAACAACTAAGGTGCCGCAACAAAGAATTGAATGCTTCTCATCTCTCTCCCTTTCTGTCTGTCTGTCCCTCATTCTGTCCCTGTCACACACACAAAAAAACTGATTTATTCCAACCACTAAAAAAAAATCCATTATTTACTGTGACAAAGGTGTCAATTATTTTCACAATGACAATTCGATTACAATCTATAAATGTATCAACTAACGTGTCATACACCTTAAATGTATACAAAGTGGTATGACAAATATATTTCAATTAAAAATCGAAAATAAAATCATAATTTTTCAAGATCCATAAATAAATAATTTTTTTCTCTGCCACTTAAAAACATAAACTTCATCCTTAGCTTTCACGCTGTAGAAAGCCAGGTGTAGGGGCTCACTTGGCCCATGGGCCACAGCGGGCTGACCCCGAGCTAACACAAGTGGACGCCAACCAGGCAGATTTACTAATTTTCACAAACTTTCAAGGATCGGATGATTTTCTATGTCATTTCAACTGTGTCACAGCTCAGGTCAAAATACTAACACTTATTGGGCATTATCTACATATCAAGAAACACAGTAAGCTATTTATTAATAAATAGCTCTGAATGCAGCTGAGTATCAGGATTCCCATATTTCAGTGAGTAAACTGAGGCTCAGAGAGGGTAATGAAATGAAAGGAGGTGGATTCCTGACAACCATCTGCCTGCAGAACCCACCTTGTTGCTTTGAGGATGTTAAGTAATCATATCTCTTCCCTCCTACTTTTTTTTTTTTTTTTTTTTTTTTTTTTGGTATTTTTCTTAAGTTGGAAACGGGGAGGCAGTCAGACAGACTCCCGGATGTGCCCTACTGGGATCCACCCGGCATGCCCACCAGGGGGCGATGCCCTGCCCATCCAGGGTGTCGCTCTGTTGCGACCAGAGCCACTCTAACGCCTGGGGCAGAGGCCACAGAGCCATCCCCAGTGCCCGGGCCATCTTTTGCTCCAATGGAGCCTCAGCTGCTGGAGGGGAAGAGAGAGACAGAGAGGAAGGAGAGGGGGAGGGGTGGAGAAGCAGATGGGCGCTTCTCCTGTGTGCCCTGGCCAGGAATCGAACCCAGGACTTCCGCACGCCAGGCCGAGGCTCTACTACTGAGCCAACTGGCCAGGGCCCATCCCTCCTACTTTTGAGTGAATTAAGAAATACACATGGGAGTAAAGTCGCTCTCAGAAAGCAGAATTCTAGACCAAAACGAACTTTCCCAGTAGTAATGGTACGGCCCTTACTTACACTCCGGAGTGTTACAAGAACTGCAGACACTTGTACCCCAAATACAATACCCAGAAAAGGAAGGAGCAGGAAGGAGAAAAGATTTAACCTGCAAGCAGGCCGGCTCCTAAAAGAGCTCAAGAGGGGCACCCCCTGTTGTGCATGAAACTACACGGTCAGGTAAGTGCATCCCCCTTCCGAAAAGGGGAGGACCCCTCTCCTATCGCTAGGTGAAGAGTGAGTTAGAAGGAACCCCGCTCCAAGCAACGCAGGTACCCCAAGGATTATTGCAATTATATTTACACTTTCCAAGAGTTGTAAATAATAGAAATAACCATGACAGCTACATATGCACTGACACAGTATGGTGTCCCAGATGTATGACTTTGTGAGAAGGGGAGTTACAGAACTCGACGCAGAGCCTGATCGTATTCGTGCCAGTGACCGCAGACAGAAGGCTCCCACTAGTGGCCAACACAATTATCACGTCTTCCGCCCTCCGATCCTTAAGGGAGTGGCGCCACCTTGTGGCCAAAACCTGTAACTGCGTCCTGTACCTCTCTACAGGAGGGTATGGCTGAGGAGGACACTTGCTTGATTTCATCTACTCCTGGTAAGAACAGTAAGAGATGCTGCTGCTCTTCATCATCTCTTCAGCCTAGTCTGTAAATCCCCAGCCAAAGAACTATTTCATTCACCCCGTCAGAAAACAGCTGAGAGTCAAACCCTGCTATCACCATGCTCCTCGTCCTCATCAACACAGCACAAAACTTACTGAGACAGTTGGCAAAACACTTGTGCCAAAGGGACCAGGTGGGTCCCAGGCACAACCTCTTCCCAGAAGAACCCACAGTCCAGGGTGAGAACATGATAGCTAAATCGATAGATAAAACCATGTAGGTATACATATTGGAAGCATAAGGTTAGTAACAAATTAATAGAACAAACAGAATTTTATTTACTTATTACTTAGATTTTTTTATTTTTCCATTGATTGAGAGAGAGGAAGGGAGGCAGAGGGAAGCAAGAGAGAGAGGGAGGCATCAACTCAGTGTTTCACTTAGTTGTCTCATTTAGTTGTGCACTCATTGGCTGTTTGTCCTATGTGCCCTGACTGGGGATTGAACCCGGGACCTCAGTGAGCTGGGATGACACTTTATCCACTGACCCACCCAGCCAGGGCATATCTTAGTTCTTTCCAAAGAAATCACTTAAATTACGATATTAAGAAGAATGGTTAAATGCTAAATCATTCTGGACAGAGAGCACAGAACCTGGAGATTAAAGGACAATAACTCAGACAAGAGTTACTGATCTCCAACTTTTAGAGTCAATCTATAGTCGAAGCACTTAAGAGCTGGCTGTAGTTGCATACTAGAGGAAGTGAGAGATAGAGGGGGAAGAAACGAAGGGAAGGGGGCGGCTCCGAGGTCCTGATCTTACGAAGTGGGAAGGCAAGGGATGCTGGTTTCAGTTGACAGAACTAGAGAGAAAGAGTAAGTCCATTCCTTACATTTACACATGGAACTGACAGAGAAACTGAAAACACTGAAACCACTCCACTGGCGAGGAAAAAGCAGAAAAGGTGAAGAAGCGGTAGATGAGCTAAAACTGCATCTAGGGAAGTCAGAGGTCAGTTAAGTAATGCCGACACTGTTAAGTCGTTGTTTAACATCAATGAAGATGCAGTGGCGTGCATGTATTAGTGAGATATGGAGCAAAGTCTGGGAAGATACAACAATAAGTTTTTTAAATGGCTGCCTCTGGCCCTGGCCAGTTGGCTCAGCAGTAGAGTGTCGGCCCAGCATGTGGATGTCCCAGGTTTGATTCCCGGCCAGGGCACACAGGAGAAGAGCCCATCTACTTCTCCACCCCTCCCCCTCTCCTTCCTCTCTGTCTCTCTCTTCCCCTCCCACAGCCAAGGCTCCACTGAAGCAAAGTTAGCCTGGGTGCTGAAGGATGGCTCTATGGCCTCTGCCTCAGGTGCTAGAATGGCTCCAGTTGTAACGGAGCATCGCCCCAGATGCGCAGAGCATCACCCCCTAGTGGGCGTGCCGGGTGGATCCTGGTCGGGAGCATGTGGGAGTCTGTCTGACTGCCTTCTTGCTTCTAACTTTGGAAAAATACAAAAAAAAAAAAAAAAAATTTAATTAAAAAGGCTGCCTCTGTACAGTAATGCGAGGTCGGGGAGGAGAAGAGGGATGGGAGGGCACAGAAGACTGTTGGCTTTGAGATCAGAGGAAGGTGTCGTGAGCCAAGGCACACAGGTGTCCTCTAGATGCTGGAAAAGGTGAGGAAATGGATTCTTTTCTAGAACCTCTGGAAGGAACATAGACTTCTGCCCTCCAGATCTGTAGGGTAATAAATGTGTGTTGTTGTTGTTTTGTATTTTTCTGATGCTGGAAATGGGGGAGAGACAGTCAGACAGACTCCCGCATGCGCCCGACTGGGATCCACCTGGCACGCCCACCAGGGGCGACGCTCTGCCCACCAGGGAGCGATGCTCTGCCCATCCTGGGCCTCACTATGTTGCGACCAGAGCCACTCTAGCGCCTAAGGCAGAGGCCACAGAGCCATCCCCAGCGCCCGGGCCATCTTTGCTCCAATGGCGCCTTAGCTGCGGGACGGGAAGAGAGAGACAGAGAGGAAGGAGAGGGGGAAGGGTGGAGAAGCAGGTGGGCGCCTCTCCTGTGTGCCCTGGCCAGGAATCAAACCAGGGACTTCTGCATGCCTGGCCAACGCTCTACCACTGAGCCAACAGGCCAGGGCCAAATGTGTGTTGTTTGAAGGCACTGAGGCTGCGGTCATTTGTTAGAGCAGCAATAGGAAACTGATACAGTGTGGGGGAGGGGGTGACTGGTCCTCCGTGGGGTCCGGGGGAGGCTTTAGACTGGGCTTTTTATAAAGGAGGGAGGGGAATCCGACAGTGATGTGTGTCCATTACCTGTCGGGTGGGTGAGAGCACAGGGGTTCTATCCACAGAGCTGGTCCGGGTTCACCAGGCTCAATCCCAGTTTACGCCCCAGTGTAATATTATAGAGTGCTTCCTTTCACCCTCGGAGTGCTGGTTTGGCGACAAACTATACGTCCCTTGGCGACAAACTATACGTCCCTTCCCCCCACTCCTATGCCTTGATCCCATGCTCAGTATCCGACCACCAGAAATGTTTCCTTCTCTCCTAATTCAAATCCTTTGTTGCTTTCACACCAAATTCAGAATCCATCTTCTCTAAGCTGTCTGTGCTGAGCCATGCGTGTCCCAGGTGTCTTTCCTTCCACTGAAATCCACTAGTACTCAGATCATTTATGCCACAAAAACTCCCTTCCACTGTGTTGCTTTTTTATTTTTTTTCAATCTGTAGTTTTCATCCATGCAATAGTGGATATTTGTCACTTGTTGCCACCCAATGTCTTCAACGTCCTCCCTGCATTTTGGCAATATCTCTACAAGATGAATCCTGTGCTCCCAAAATAGATACTCCGACATTTGCGTTCCTGTACTTCCTCACAGCGAGGGGGAGGCGTGTGACCTGATGCCACCAATCAGATGCTTCCGTGTGAGACTCGGACCAGAAGTGAAGAAGTGGCCGGAGGCCATGCTCTTCCTTCGGGCACAGCAGCCAAGGTGCCTAACGGTCAGAGGAAGTGGCGCTGGACAGACAGGTGCCCAGTCCCAAGGGCTGGTGCCTAGGGAAGGTGGTAAAGGTATATACGTTAGAGTGTAGACTAAGTCTAGTATTATTTCCACCTGTGTGCAGGTAGAGCTTCCCAGAGTTCTTTATGATTCCCCCAATGAATCCATTTTCACCCACATCTAGCCAGAGCGGGGTTCCATTGAATGCAAGCAGGAACTGACTCGTACAGCCGGTGTTGTCACGAGAGCTGGTGGACAGTCTGGGTCGTTGAGAGCTTCTCTTCTCCTCTAAGCACCTTCCCAGCACGAACCTTACCAACCCCGCTCTATCAAGTTACGCCAACCGGAATTAGGAAAACACATTCAGGAGAGAATGGGGCATTGTGGAGCCTACCGTGTACAAGCTACTTGTCAGACACAAGGGACAAACAGTGAGCAGAACATCCTGAAGGCAGACGCCCACCAGCCCCCAGCTGAATTCCATGAAGGCAAGAAAGCTTTTGGCTTGCTGCCTGCGCGCTTTTTCCACTTTTCCCCAAACAGGTGCCAAGCAAGGTGCCTTATTGCCCCTAGAAACACAATTTAGAGGTACCTGTCCTCTTGAGAACGTCTTGAGCAGAGTTGCCTGCTTCCAGTAAGCGTTGTGTAGTTTACTTGTTTTCTTAAAGGGCCTGACATTTTAGCAGCTTATTGACTTGCTGTTTCCTTTCTGAACTTGGTAACTTGCACGCTCTCTGGATGTTGTGCACAGGGCACACCCCACGGCAGGGGACGGGAACCTAGAGCTCGTGAGGCAGATGTGGCTCTTTTGATGGCTGCATCTGGCTCGCAGACAAATCTTTAATAAAAAAATAATAACGTTGAAAATATAAAACATTCTCCTATATTACAATCCATTCATTTCCTACCGCTCATGTTCATGGTTGCGGGTGGCTGGAGCCAATCACAGCTGTCCTCCGGGACAACATCAAATTTTTATTGGATAATGTGTAACGTACACGGGTCATTGTATGGCTCTCACGGAATTACATTTTAAATTATGTGGCGTTCATGGCTCTCTCAGCCAAAGAGGTTCCCGACCCCTGCCCCACGGGGACTGGCGACTGCAATCCTGTCCGGGGCAGAAACGCAGCTGGAGACGCCATGAAAAACCTGTGGCTCCCCAAAACTATTTCAGAAACAATTCTCGTGTTTTTTGCAAAGTATTGGTAGGAGAAAAGTCATAATTCATTGATTCTCCTGCAACAGAATTTATTTCCCATCTCTACTTTGCAACATATATCAGAACCAGTGGGGAAACTGAGGCAGATAGCTGGATAAACTGGCTGAGCAATTCATAGCCAGCTACAGAGCGTCACTTCCTTAGCGATAACACCTAGGCCTCTCTTGTGTTTTGATGACGCCCCCCCCCCCCCAGTGGCTGATGATACCCTGTCCTGGGGCTGGCAGATCAGTGGAGGCCTCGGCCCTAGGGGGGGTCACACCTAGAAAAGCTAATGAATATTTTATTAAAATTCTCGCCTAAACCTCCCAGTCTTTACAAATCCTCCAGAAGGGCTTAGCAGCACTGTGCTCTGCCTTTCTCTCCCCTCCTCTCCTCCATTGCCCTCGACCCCCTCCCGCTCCCCAGGTGGGCATCTCCGAAATTCTGAGGGACCACACGAGACTTGCAACCAGGGGAGCAGTGGGCAGCGGCAGTTCACCCCGAGCTAAGCCCGAAACCTGTTTCCAAAGCCCCCTCTTCTCTGTTCGTGTCTTCCCCATGTTTCTGCAGAGCCAGGGCAGCCCTGCCTCGGTTTCCTCCTGCTGTTTCTTCTGTCCTGGGCCCTTCCTTGTTTCAGTGTCCCCAGCTTTAATCAACTTACTCTCAAGATCACCTGGACTTGTGTTGTGAAATGTTTCCTGCATGAAGTCAAGAACCCACACACTACCGGCTGGCCCGAGGCAGACCCGAAGGGTCAGGTCCCCTGTCCAGTAACATCATTAGGGTGGTCTCCATGTATTTCCACAACCCATAAGTACCAGTTTCCACCTGAGGAAACGACTTGCGCAAAAGGGACCCTGAAGGAGGGGCTAGCCTTCGGCCAAGCCCCGCCCCCCATCTCCTGCCAACCCATGAAGCAGCCCCACCCCTTTCCTTCCTCGAAGGAACAGAAAGTCAGCATGTGAGTGCTTGATGGTGACTTTGCTATATGGGTAATTTTGAATCTGCTGTAATTTTTTTTAAAAGCTTTTGTTCTTAATCTCTGATAGCAGCAAATTCCTTTCGGCACAGCGGAGAAGAGCTGCTCTGCCTTATGTGGGCTTTTCCGCTACTGCGGCTCTCAAACTTCTCCCCTGAGGAACCTGAAGGACGGAAGAGAGGTAGCCAGTCATCCTCTCCTTTCTGGGCAGTAGCGGTGAGGGAATAATAAATATAATAATAACAACAATAGCAACTCTGTATTAATCATCCACTGTGTGCCAAGTTGATGCTAAGGGTTTTACATACCTTTTCTTATCGAATCCCCACAATAAACTTGATTTTGTGGACTGGTCGCAGTGGAAGCTGTGGTTTAGAGTATAAAGTCTGGCCATTGTCCTTTTGTATATTCAGTCTGCAAAGGAATCAGCTCCGTTGTCAGTGTCTTAAATTGGGGAGGGGCGGGGAGGGAGAGTTGAGTGGTATTTGTCGGATGAAGTGAGGGTTTATGTTTGACATTGGTTCATCCAACCAATAAACAGTTTAAAGTAAATTAATAATGGAAATAAAATTATAGTTAAAAAAATTCTACTTTATATAATAGAAGAATGTACTCTGGTTATGCCGCTAACCTAGTATCTTAGTCGTCTCACAGGACAGAATTGTAAACTCCTTCTATTGGAAGAGCTATTAGAAGGATGTTGTGGTAATGGGGACTACTGCAGCCCCGGGGAATACAGGTGATAGGTCCAGTCATCTATAGACAGGGCCTTACAGGACCATTCCTGGGCAGGAAGGATGAAAAGCATCAAAACTAAATAAACAAACTGGCACTTGTGGTTAAAGCTTTTAGAACTGGGATCCTGAGGCTCACAGGAGGAGTAAGCTGGGCCTTAGACTCTTCAGTGCATGCACCCCAGGCCCAGAACCAAACCAATTACAGGTTTTATCTTTCTGTTCTTTACCAAAGGCTACCGGGAGAAACAATGAAAAGGGAGATTTCAATTTAAACGAATAACCAGGAAATTCATGAAACATCTCAGGCAGAAGGATTTTAGTGCTGCAGCTTTTCAACTTTGCTTTCAACTTTTGTCAACTGATGGTCATTGGCGCCAATTCAACACCAAGAGGAACCCCCAGTTTGGGGTGTGGTGAAGAAGAAAACTTTATTCAGTGCAAAATAGCTCAATGTGACACACCAGATTGTGAGGCAGCCCTGGGGCCAGGCCCCTCTCTGGCTATACAGCTCAGCTCAGCTCTGCTCTTTGCAGTCTGCTGTGCCCCCGCACTCCTCTGCTCCGCGGCACTGTGGTCTACTCCGGCCTAAGCTGGTTTGCTCCCACATTGGGTACTTCAACTGAGGAACCGTGGACCAACCTCCTGTGGAAAGGGAAAGTGGGCTCTCAAAGCTGGCATGAGTTGCCTTATGGACAGAAATCCCTGCCCCTGACCCGTGATTGGTCCATTCTCATGCAAATGAGAACTCCAAGTATTCCCAGTATAATTGGCCCAAAAGGCACCTCCTGATTGGTCAAAATATACCAGAGCTGCAAAGCTCCAATTGGACAAAGAAGGCCTCAGTCCTATTGGTTGAAGTAGGATTCCAGGAACTCCTTTATAAAGACTGGCTTAGCCCACAGGAACAGTGTGGGCAGACAATTCAGTGCAGGGGCACGTAATCCAGTCGTAGTTTCTCCCTGAAGTGCAGTTTGCTTGGGAGGCCCCTGTATAGAAATGGCTGCTAGGCTCTGTTTTTTAAAACTTAAGCAGTTAGCCATCAGGAGCCTTTCTTAGTAGGTGTCTTCTTTCTCAAGGTTCACACTTCCAATTACAAAAACCTTCACCAAACCCCAAATTGGGGATTCCCACTGGGGTTGAATTGAGATCAACTACTGATTGACCTTTGCATATCCCTTCATCTGGCCAACACTCTTCCGCCAGCCTTATAAGGAGGAGGAGGAGGTGCCTGGCATCCCGCTAGTAAGCTCAGAAGCTCGCCTGGGCTAAGGGCCAGCGTCCAGCCCGGTCTGGGAGCCAGACCGCAAAGTTCAGCCGCAAAGGGAGACACCGACAGAAATGCGAGACTTTGCACCGGGCCCGGATTGGGAGCTTTACGGTAATTCTGCGCGGGCGCGCCCGCCCCTGGTACGCAGGCGCGGTGCCGTTGCAGGAGGAGCAGTTGCCAGGCCAGCGGTTTGCAGACCCGCCTCGTGGAGGATCTGGGGCGTGCAGGTTCCGAAGCCGGCGGGGCGGCCCGGCCCAGCCTAAAGCCCCGTTGTCCGCCTCCCGCGGCGTCCTCGGTTAGTAGACGCCGTGCCCCAGCAGCGGCCTGGGACCCGGGGAAGCACGCGTCCTGGCGCTGATGGTTCGAGACGGGAAGGCGAGGATAAGATGGCACTGCTGGGTTGTCAAGGCTAAGGCATGCCCGAGGCGTGGGGGTTTACAACCTGAGGGGAACGGGCTGGATGGACCTGAGCAGCGTAAGGTGTCCCCAGAAGTCCGTCCCTGTGAAACAGAAACCCATCGGGGATCCTGGGAGGAGGGCTGGAGCTCTGGCCCCGGGCGCCATCCTCGCACCGCCAGGCTGGTGGCCCCGCAGGGATCGGGGGCCGAGGTGCTCCGGGGAAACTGAGGCCTGCAGGTGCCGGGACGGCAGGGGGAACAAGGGAAGCCAGGGGGCGCTCTAGACTTTTCCTGCCAAGTGCAAACAGAGCCGCCTCTTTACACCCTTGACCCGCTTGGTTTCAAGAAGTTGCCCGAGCTGTAAACCCTGCCTTGCTCCCGGAGTAGAAACCGGACCTTGTCCCCCATGGAATGTCCCGAGGATATTGTGTCCTGTGCGGTTTTCCTAGGCCCTTTGAAATAACGTCTTCGTCTTCGTCCTCCTGATTCCTAGGGTCCGTGGACATGAATCCCGTCGTCGTGGTCCACGGCGGCGGAGCCAGCTGTATCTCCAGCGACCGCAAAGAGCGTGTGCGGCAGGGCGTCATCCGAGCTGCCACCGCGGGCTACAGCATCCTGAAGGAGGGAGGAAGCGCAGTGGACGCTGTGGAAAGAGCAGTGACTGTCCTGGAAGATGATCCCGAGTTCAACGCAGGTAAATCTGCACTGCACCCAGTCAGGTTAAACTTCTCCCCCAAAATAACTAAGAACCTTTGTCAATGATTCTAATCAGCTCTGTGGTAGAACTTAATATGCTTAAGAGATTTAATTTTTCTCTTATTACCTTTTGACCAAGTTGCTTTGAGAATTTTTAAACGTTTCCATTCCCCCTTTTTTTTTCTTTAACCTGCTTACAAGAATTCACATTCCAAGAGGTTTTTTTATATTTATTATATCTTTCTGTGGGAGGCTGGAGGTAGACTACATACCATAAACTGCTCATTTTAAGTTTTGAAAAATGTATAGTGCACCTGTGTCATCACACCACAGTCAAGATTTAAAACATTTCATCACCCCCAAAAGTCGCTCGTGAACTTTGCAGCCACTCTTCCCCTCTCATCCCCGGCACTGGGCATCCACTGATGTTTCTGCCATTATAGGTTCATTTGCATTCTCTAGAACACCAGGTAAATACAGTCAGTGCAGGATATATTCTTCTGTGTTTGCCTTCTCTCACTCAATTGATTAGAAATACTTGTTTTCTTCCCTTGCTTTTGCTAAGCACTATTTAGCACATACGTGTAATTTCGTAGATCAGCCTGACCACAGAATGAGGCATAACTGTATTTTTATGGTTCTTTGTTGAGCCGTTGATGTTTGTAATCCGTTTTGAGTTTGTTTTTCTGAAGGGTGTTAAGACTGTGTGTAGATTCATTTTTTTGCATGTGGATGTCCAGTTCCAGCATCATTTGTTGAAAAGACTTATCTTTGCTCCATTTGAGTGCCGTCTTTCCTAAGATTCACTACCTCATTCCAGTGTGTGTGGGTTTTCCCACATTACCCAGCAATTCTCGGACACTGCGAGGTGTCCACAATTCCGCTCAGTTCTGACACTGTCTACATCCCCGGCTCAGTGTTAGTCCCACCCAGTATGTCCTATTTCAGATGTACTTTTTTTTTTCATCTCTAAAAGTTCTATTTGACTCCTTTACATATTTTCCTCCATGTTCTGATACAGGTAGAATATAGTTATAACAGCTGTTTTAGCATTCCAGTCAACTAGTTCTGTTAATTGTGTCATTTCTAGATGTTACCACTATTGATTTTCTTTTTTCCTTCTTAATATGGGTCTTATTTTTCTGTTTCTCTGTGTGCCTGGTAATTCCTCACTGGATACCAAACACTGAATTTTACCTTGTTATAGGCTGTATATTTTTATAGTCCTTTAAATAATGTTGAGCTTTATTCTTATTCCATTTTTATGAATGAGGCAACAGTCACAACAAGGTTAAGAATAGCTAGACTTGCAGGAATTATCTAGGCAAAGAAAGTTGGAGGAGGGATACTAGTGGTAAAAAGAACGGCACTGCCAAGGGCACAGAGCGATGAGAGCCTATGATCCATTCAGGGAAACCTAATATTTCAGTAACGTGTAGCCAAGGAGCGGAAGCTGGGAGAGTCGGTCAGAGGCCAGGTCAGGAAGGCTTCGTACTATTGATTTTGCAGGTCATGTTTGTCGTGGGAAATGTTCCTCTAGCTACAGAGTAGAGGATAAATTAAAGTAGGCAGCTTAAAGGACACTCAGAAGCCATTCCTAAATTCTTAGTTCTTGCTTTCAACTCCTTCTTTTTTGGGTTTAGGTTGTGGCTCCGTCTTGAACATGAACGGTGAAGTTGAAATGGATGCCAGTATCATGAATGGGAAAGACCTGTCTTCAGGAGCCGTGTCTGCCGTCCGATGCATCGCAAATCCCATTAAGCTTGCACGGCTTGTTATGGAAAAGGTACATGTGACCAGAGCATCCTTTTCCTGTGGCTTTCCACTGCTTTCCTTTAGTGACTAAAAGGGGTCTGACTGTCGGGAAATGCTTGAGCTCACTCTTCTAAAATTATATAAAAGCACGGAAGTAACATTAAGGTTCTCAAATAAGCCAGGATTCTGACTCTGTGGACCATGCAATTTGACCAGTAATCACTTGACCAGTGATGACTTCGTTTTCATGTTATCTTCCTGTATTCGGCCTTCTCTCAACACATATGAAACATACAAACTGAACAGACCATCTGTTTAATGGCACATGTTAAATAACAATGGAGTAAATTGTCTAAATTTAAGGTCAGATGTAAGTCACGTTCCTAGCAATACGCCTTCATTTTGAGGGGTTTTTTTTTAAGACAGAACCCAAGAGCAAGGCTTCCTTCAACATTCAGAAATGAAATATGCATTTTTGAGTAGTAATTACTTCCACACAGTAGGAACAGTTAAGATTTTAACTTCTCAAAAACGAACCATTTTTCCATCTTTTTCTGGTTCCAGACCCCTCACTGCTTCCTGACTGACCAGGGGGCAGCAAAGTTTGCGGCCGCCATGGGGGTTCCAGCCGTGCCCGGGGAGCAGCTGGTCACAGAGAGAAGCGTCAAGCACCTGGAGAAGGAGAAGAGTGAGAGAGCGGCTCAGAAGCCGGGCCAGCAGGAGTAAGTGCCGTCGCGGCCCGCGGCCCGGGAGTGACGCAAGTGGGGAAGTGGGATTGTCTGCGTTGCCTCAATAAGTCAGAGATCACCTGGTACTTGCCACTTTTGAACAAAACAATGCCCCAAATAATGGAAAGACTGCCGTTTTGATTCTTAAACTTGATTTCGTTTATGATTTCCATGAATAGTAACTCAAACGAGGCTAGCAGCGTCCCTTCTGCAACACGATTTAGTAGAAGCATGCCCGTGTGCCAGTGTACAAACTCTCTGAATGCTTCTTGACCACTTTTTTATCTAAGGGGACCAAACAGGCTCTCTGTCATCTAGTGCAGAGTCCACCAGAAATTTTGTGCCAGTCCACAAAAGAGTTTTAACCATTGGGCACGAAATATCTGGTGGTCCAGCACCAGTTCACAGACCAGCGGTTGAAAACCACAGATCTGAGTGTAACCGGTGAACTCTTTCATAGTGCAGAGAAATTACTACAGCCCTTAGCAGTTCAGTTTAATCAAACATTCTGAAGTATGGTTTTCTGTGTTACGAAGTTCAAAATCCCAAATGAAACTCCCTTATTGAAAACAAAATTTGAATACGGTCTGGGAGTTTATAATGGAATATAATCTATTAACTTTGCATCTTTTTTTAGGTTTGTATAATTTAACCAGTGGTATACTTTAGTATCACATATGGAGCTTTTTCAAAATAAACCTGGTTGAGGCCCTCTCCGTAAAGAATCTAATTTAATGGATAAGGCAGGTGTACTAGGACAAAGTTTCCCAGGTTAAGAATGTGTTTTACAAGATTGACCATATGTTGGTAGCTATTGATAATCTTACCAAGTGTGCTATTGTATCTATCAACTAAAGTCATGAATGGGATTACTTTATCAATGGTTCCTATACATTTTCATAGATGATGTTGCCACATTGTTCTCTGAAAATTTTGCAACAGTGTATGTATTAGAAGCTTAGAAGGATCCCCCATCCTAAGACAAAGCCACTAGATTTTCTTGAAGAATTTTTTTTTACCTTTTATACTTAGGTGTTAGCAATATGAAGTTGATTTTTGTGAATGGGCTTCTGTTTACTTCTAATTAGAATGCCAACTTCTCTTTTTGGCCGTTTGAATGCCAGACTCTGTGTAGCTGTGGGTCAGACTCTTACCCTTTAGGGCACCTCAAGTTTGTGTCCAAAACTAGACTTTTTTTATTTCCCCCCCTGATTCTATTCCACACACACCAACACAAAACAGAACAGCCTGTTCCCAATATTTCCTACATTTCAGCAACTGCTGCTTTGCAGCCTTGCCGTTCCTCGTCCCACAAGCCTTAAAGGTGTTCGAGATTGCTCACATCTCAGGCACCTTCAGGTCGCCCTTCACGGTGCCCAAGTCCTGCCCACGACTCTGCTTCACTGAACGCACGCTGGCAGACCCACTTCCACGCATGTCTCCCTCAGGCAACACAACAACCAGAATAATTATTCTAAGTTAAACTCTCTGTAGAAGTAGATAGCATGCTCCCAGAAGCACACACGCCGTACGTGTGCCCCTGGTGAACTCTCAGAGTGGACGCCCCGCGTGGTCAGCACTCAGAGTGGGAGGCAGAGCATTGCAGAAGCTGCCCTCGGGCCCCCGTGCCCGGCCTGTCCTCCCACGAGGCAGCCCTTACCTCATTCCTGACACCGTGGATTGGCGGTGCCTGTTTCTGAAGTTTATTTAAATGGAATCAAATAGTATGTGTTTTTACCTTTGGGGGACCTTCGTGTCGTTTTCAGCTCGCTGTTATTGCAAACGGCACTGCGGGGCACGCGTGCACTTTTGGTGAACGTGTGTGCACGTGCCCGTCAGCCAGAAATGGAGCCCGGTGGCCGAGTTGGCTTTGGTGGACACTGCCAGGTGGCTGCCCAGAGGGCCGTGGCAGCTTGGGTTGGCAGCAGTCCTGAGCGCGGGTTCCAGTCCCTGTGCATCCCGCCCACACTCGATTACAAGTCTCATTTTAGCCACTTGTGGATGGGCATAGTGGTCCCGAGTCTTTCTAAAACTTACATAGTAACACATCTCAGCCCAGACTGACCAGTGTCTTCCCATGTCACTCGGTAAAACCCCTTGCAATGGCCTATAAGCAGGAGGACCACATGATTTCGTGTTCAAACAGGAACCTGGTTTTGGGAGTAAACGGCCTGGTAACCAGGGCGTGTGGCCACCCCGCCTGTCAGAGCCTTTGTGGCCTGTCTGCCTGCTGGCCCTCTGACCCTGCACTCTGTCCCCTGCTTTATCCTCTCCGACCACAGTGGCCTCTTTGAACCTCCATGGACTTAGCAATCGAGTTCCGCAGCAGCAACGTGGCGCGCCCTCAGTTCCTTCGGGGGGGGGCCCATATATAGCAGCACAGGTCGGGGGGCCCATATATAGCAGCACAGGTCACCAACGTTCTCCCCTGGGCCGCTGCAGTTGTCTTGATTTTTATTGCTCTGTTACCCGCAGCCCCGAAGGCAGCTCCGTGGGACAAGGATATTGTCCCTGGAGTTCACTACTGTGTCCCAGCACTTACCAAAGGGCCTCAAGTAGAGTTCACTATAGGGCTTGGATGGTTGTAGATGGCTAAGGTGCACTTTCTTCAGCTGTTCTACCTGAGGATTTATAACAGAATGGTAGAGGAAATCACTTTATCTCTACAGCAAGCCCAGTGGAACAGGCAAGGTGGGGTCTGGAGGGGCAGCACCATCGGCGTCACCTGGGAGGTTGTCAGAACTGCAGGGTCTCGGGTCCCAGCCCAGGTCGCCCAGCTCAGGATCTCGGGCTGGGCCAGGCAGGGGGCCAGGGAATTCTTACGTGCACTCAAGTTTGAGATTTACTCAGTTATTTTTATCCCATTTCCTAGATGGGGGAAAGAGACAATAAAACCTAAGTCACATAGCCAGAAAACAGTGGGGCTGGGACTGTGCAAACCCCGCAAGCCGAGGTCTAAGGGCGTGTCTAGCCATCTCACTGAGTGTCCAATAAAAAGCAGAGGGCTTTCACCAAATCCATGAGTCAGGAATGTTGCAAAGTGTGTCCAGTTTGCAATTTGCGTATAATGTGAGCATTTATGGGGCACTGAGCTACATTGTTACTTATCAGCCTGTCACCTTTTTTCTCTTTATTTTTGGCAGAAGCTTGGGAACCGTGGGTGCTGTTGCCTTGGACTCCAAAGGAAACGTGGCTTACGCCACCTCGACGGGGGGCATCGTGAACAAAATGGTCGGCCGAGTGGGGGACTCGCCGTGCGTAGGTAGTCCTGGTGGATGGCCCCTGTCCTCTCCTTCCCCCTCGTCAGCTCCCGTCCTGTTTCTCCCATCTCCGTCCTTCGTTCCTGGGAGTGGCGGCCGGGTTGGAAGGCGGTGTGCAGCACTGCTTTAGTTGAGCACGCGCCTTTCTTGCATTTCTTACGTTTCTTCCCACGATTGCAGCGCTTTGGCGACGACTTGGGAAGGTGGATGGGACTAGGGGTGGCGAGGTTGCCCCCAAGCCACCCCCAAGCTGCCCATGGTGCCTCTTCCTTCTCTCTAGTTCCGGGTTCAGGATCCACAGGGTTAAACACACAAAACCTCTTCCCAGGCATGGTTGCCAATTAATGAATGAAGAAAGCTGAGAATTTAAGTTTGCAGTTATTAGATTTGAGTGATATACTGCTACTATAGGAATATTACAGATTAAAAAGTTATTTGCATTAGGATTGAAGCAGGTTCTGTCTAATTCCTAGGAGTGAGTGACTGGAGGGGGTGGGAGGGGTGCATGTCCCAGCCCGACTGGGGCCGAGGAGGAGCAGTCCTGGGGTGCGGCCCCGGAAGGGCAGCCCTGCCCGCTCCTCGCCCCCGGCCCAGACCTTCCCCGCCTGATTTCAAGGGGGTCACGTGGTGCTTGCTAGTCCACCTTTCCAGCACAAGGTCATGGCTGCTCCTCTGACCTTTGTCTAAGTCTCCGGCATTTACGTTTATGTAGCGTTGGACTTGCACCACGTGTCTGGGCATCCTTAGGCCGGCTCGGTTAGAACCGGTCGTTCTCTCTGAGCAGGGTCTGGAGGCTATGCGGACAATAGCATCGGGGCCGTCTCCACCACAGGGCACGGGGAAAGCATCCTGAAGGTGAACCTGGCCAGGCTCGCGCTCTTCCACGTAGAGCAAGGTACGTAGAGCAAGTCCCTGCTGTCTGGGGACGAGGACAGAGGGGCTGTCCATAAGCAGACGGAGGAGCATCGGAAACCCCGGCCCCTTCGCCACACAGGCTGCCTCCAGGCTCACCGGTTTTGACTCTTCCGCACCTGCTGTCAGGGCGGGCGCTGGAGCGTTTAGGACCCTGCCCGGCATCTCGGGGCAGGAGGCAGAGCTGAGCCCGGGTGTGGGAGGAAAGGCGGCCCTGCAAGGCGGCTGCCCGGGCTCGTCTGTGAGGCCCTCACGTGGAAATCATCTGCCAAGAGTTTCTGTTAACTCGCTGGTTCTTCCTCCTGCAAATGATTTTTCCATCGGAGCCCTTTGAAAATCACCTGTTGTTTCTCTACCTTTCCTTGTTTTCAGGAAAGACACTGGAAGAGGCCGCCGATATGTCGCTGGGTTATATGAAGTCAAAGCTCAAAGGCTTAGGTGGCATCATCCTGGTCAGCAAAGCAGGAGACTGGGCAGTCAAGTGGACCTCCACGTCCATGCCCTGGGCGGCCGCCAAGGATGGCAGGCTGCACTCCGGCATTGACCTTGACGACGCCAGCATCGTCGACCTGCCCTAAGCCCCTGGGAGACGTGTTCTAGGGGCTGGCTTGCAGGTAAAGTTCAGTTTCCTGGTGTGGAGAGTCACTTAACCAATTAGAGCTAGAAATGGAAAACTTCTGCCGTCTGTCACTTGTTTTGTTGCCCTGATCCATAAGTATCTGACTCTTAGGTGAGGGACAGATTCCAAAGCGGTGAGCGAAGTGCCAATGGTGAGACCAGAATAAGACCAAGACTAGCGAAGGTGACGAGCCTCTGGCTGCTCTCATGAATAGCCCCGTCATCTTAGGTTAAAAACACGATCCTAACCCAACAGAAATTGCCTCGGTGCAGGAAGTGCCTTTGGAATGGGGAGACCCACCCCACAGTGGCACCGCTGCCCCCAGAGCTGTCACAGGGCACTTGCCAACAGATCCCACGAGAGTGAGTTGGGAAGGAGAGTCCGGTTGGAGCAGCAGAGCTAATGAGCAAAGTCCAGTTAAGCCGCAAAATATTGCAGCGTCCTGGACCCAGAAGAACACTGGGTAAAAGACACCACGAGAGGATAAACTGATTTTTCTAAGAAAGTTCAGATCTTCTCTGACTCACTGATAATTTCCAGGTGCTTTAAAAGGCCCCTCTGGTAACCCAGAGCTCCCTGGTCTGGGGGGGAAGGGCAGAGCAGACACTGCGGCGCTCCGGCAGTCTGAGTGTCCGTGGGCTCACACGGGAGCCCACTCACCCTTGTTCCCCACGGCCAGCACGGCCACTCAGAGCCGCCCCGGAGTGATGGGGCTTGCCTAGGAGAGGCAGGGAGAGGCGGGGAGAGCCAGTCGATACAGAGATGACACTGTGACTGTGACCTAGTGCATACTGTCCAGCGCTGTGGGTGTGAGTGCACTGTGGTCAGAGTGGGGATCTCTTTACACTGGAATGGCATTTCTGCTGTGACATGTCGCTCAGTCCGTCAGGGCTTACCTTCTCTCTGGAAAGAAATTGCTTAAACTTTAAATTCCATGTGCCACTAATAAAGTGTATTTTGAAAGAATAACTGTGGTTAGGAGTCACTGTTGACGAAGACCAGAACGTGCATGAGCTCCCGCTGGTCTGCCAGTGCGGACAGGTGTGCTAGTGGAAGAGACCTCGGGGGAGCGTGGCGTGGGGATAGGACAGCCGTCCACCACGTGGGGTGCCTGCGAGCGTCCTTCAGAAGGACGGAGCTTCCCCTGGACGCTCGGGTTAAGGAAGAAACCACACCAGCGCTTGCAAGTATCACGGGGTTTATGGGTCAGCCTTGCGGCCGTCTGCCATTGCTCACACCAGACAGTCACAGTTCTAGCTCCTGTCCCCTGACCTTCCCTGGGCCCATGTCAGCTGCTCTCGACTAAAGAGAGAGAGATGGCATGTGGAAGCAGAACTGAGTTTGAATTCTGCCGGTGACCCTGGGCAACTTCACTTTGTCTATAAAATAGATCACTATGAAAAGTAAATGAAATAATTGCTCGGTGTTTATCCTAAGGATCGATCCTATGGACAAATGTAGAATCTGCGCGGGCCCACGAGGGAGTTTGTGTGTCTGTGAAAACCTCAACATGCAACAGCTGCCCATTAAAAATAAGGATTTTTGTTAGCAGGAATATTAGTTTGCTAGGGCTGCCAGCAACAAAATCTCAGACAGTGGCTTTTTTTTTTTTTTTTTTTACAGAGACAGAGAGAGAGTCAGAGAGAGGAATAGATAGGGACAGACAGACAGGAACGGAGAGAAATGAGAAACATCAATCATCAGTTTTTCGTTGCGACTCCTTAGTTGTTCATTGATTGCTTTCTCATATGTGCCTTGACCGTGGGCCTTCAGCAGACCGACTAACCCCTTGCTCAAGCCAGCGACCTTGGGTCCAAGCTGGTGAGCTTTGCTCAAACCAGATGAGCCTGCGCTCAAGCTGGTGACCTCGGGGTCTCGAACCTGGGTCCTCCGCATCCCAGTCTGACGCTCTATCCACTGCGCCACCGCCTGGTCAGGCGACAGTGGCTTAAATGCAGTTATTTTGGTACAGTTCTGGAGGCTGGAAGGCCACGATCAAGGTGTTGGCAGGTTTGATTTCTGCCAAGGCCTCTCTGCTTGGCTACAGATAGATGGCCGCCTTCTCACCATGTCCTTACATGGTCTTTCCTTTATATATACTGTGGCCAAATTTCTTATAAGGACATCAGTCAGCTTTAGTTAGGGCCCACCCTAACAGCCTCACTCCAAATATAGTCAGAGTTAGGGTTTCAACGGACAGCCCATCACAGGAGGCAAAGCAGAATTACTTTAGAGGTTAGAACAGGAGAGACTGGAGAAGATAACAGTCACTAGGCACAAAAGGGAAGAGGAAGGAAGGGAAGATGGGGAGGCCAGTTGAAAGCTCTGATTTGTGCTCATGGGTGCTGCCATTCACTAGAGAAGTGACTCTAGTCATCAGAGATTGCTGGAGGCTCAGGTTGGAGCCCCCTGGCCTCTTTGGCCAAGCAGACCCAGTAAGTAAGGGTGTGACAGCCCTTTTGTACAAGCCAAGGTATATATCATCCTAGACCTTAGTTCTGTGAAAAGTCACCTCCACCAGCCTGGGAATCTCATAAGCAGAGACTGTCTGGGCCTCTCTTGTGCTCCACAGTTTGTCCCGGGGCCTTGCTGCATAAATGTCAACAAATAAGTGAGCACGATATAATCTAAAAGAGAATGATAATCTTTTCAGCACATCTGAACCACAAGAGGAGAGCAAGCTATAAAATGTCCAAAGGTTTCAGCAGCCCAGAGGGCAGATAATTTATCTTGATTCTGGATCAGAACAATCTGCTCAGAAAACAAAACTAAAACAGGGTTCCTGCTCCCAGCCTTCAGTTCATCCAAATACTACAGTTTGTTTTAGAGCAGAGTTGTCCAAAACCCAAGCACTAGCAAGTGCCGCTCACAACCATCAGATCCACTCTGTTGGACATAAAATACTGAAGCCAGCTCTGCGGGACCTGCTGCCAGACAGGGCCCCAAGGTGAGCTACTGGGCGCTGCCTCCAGCCGGGAAGACAGATACATTGTAATTTGGCCTAAACTTTGCCGAAATGGGATGATAAAGACCAGGAGAGGGGCCAGAGCCTGGCACCCAGCGCACCCTGAGCAGGGAAGGAAGGGCCTTAACCTTGTAGCTGGTGCACAATAAATCTTGATTTCAAATGCTGTTCCTTCTCAGCGAGTTCCTTTCTAGCACTCAAGTTTGTAAACTGAGGGCAGAAGTGGAGTGGGACGAGCTTCCGTCCCCAGAGTCCCTCATCAGAAGTGGGTGGCGTGCGGGAAACCCGGCAGGGGACACCGTCTTCCCAGCCCACACCTCTGTGGTCCTCCCGTCAGCCCCAAACCATCACTGCATTCAGACTTGGTAGCAACTTTGAGGGCGTGAGGAAGTACCCCCACAGAGCCAGCCCTGCTAAGAAAATACGGGTGCCCCTCCCTCTGCAGAGGTGTAGGCGTGACCCAGTAAGGAATGGGCGCTGGGCTGAAGGATGGAGGCGAAACCAGGTGTAGGAACCGGCTTGGGAGGCGGTCTGGGTCAGAACACAGGCCGGGCTGGGAGTGGGGGTAAGCGCTCATTGGTGGTTCCATCCAGACTATAAATACCATTAATACCCAACGAGCAAGCAGCCTTTCTGCCTTCCTCCACCCACGTACATGCGTCCGATAGGGGCAGAGCTGGAGTCACACGTGGCTATTTCCAGAGAGGAAGATCTGTGGGCAGGGGGGGTGCGAGACGACCCAGGGAGGATCCTGCCCTTTTGAAAGATGGAAACAGGCCCAGGTAAAGCAAGTTTATCTCAGCCACCATGTTCCCAAACCCGTGGCCCTGCCGGGGCAGGGGCGGTCCCAGGAGTGCTCCAGGTGAGAAGCACGAAAGAACAGCATGTTTTGGCAACTTGATCCTCAAATCTTGTTGTTTTTTCAACCTACCATTAAAATGAAGTTGGATTTTCAGACAATGCGAGGCCTGGGCCAGGCATGGGCTGGGTCGGTAGAGGAAACTAGGCTGACTAGGCTGGGGTTCTTTATTTTTTTTTAATATATTTATTGATTTTAGAGAGAAAAACATCGATTAGTTGTTCCACTCATCTATGCATTCATTGGTTGATTCCTGTATGTGCCCTGACCAGGGTTTGAACCCACATCTTTGTCGTATCAGGGACAGTGCTCTAACCAACCGAGCTACCCGGCCAGAGTGTATTTTTCTTTGGTTTTAAGGACTGACCACCTCAGAGTTAATATTCTGGCTGTGCCAGCACTTCCTGGGTCCCGGGCAGTCTGGGTTCTAAGCTCTGCTGGGGCGGGGGAGGAGGAGGCTGTCTCTCTGAGGCTCCATCACCGAACACCCTGGCTCGTTATTCTGCAGGGTAGTGGTGTTTTACTAAACATTTTTAAGTTAAATATAACCTTTTCTTACAATAAAAGGGATAGGTCTGCATTATAGAAGTTGGAAAAAAACTAACAAATTTTAAAATAAGTGAGAAAACATAAAAGTAAGTAAGGGGGGAAATTTCCTATCACCCAGGGAATATCACAGTTAACGCCTTGTAAATATTTCTTTCCAAAATGAGATCATGCTATGCATGCTTTTTTTTTTCCAGTTAACCATTTTTCTACATCAAACTTTCACCTTATGTAACATTCACTCAGTATTCAGATTTCTGCCGTTTTTCTCAGACGTGCCCCTGCCCCATCCCTGGACTGCTGGCTGTGCCCCCTTTCTAGGCTCTGACTTGGTTAGGGCAGGGCCCCAGCTGGGTCACCTTCTCTGTTGGTAGAGCTGCCCCTTCGTGGGACAAGGCAATCATGTGGCCAGAACACCTCACAGGAGCCAGGGGCCAGGCAGAGCATTTCAAACAGAAACGGTGACATCCCTTCTGTAGCAGAAGCCGTCACATTGGGCTATGGGCTCTGCTGTCCGCCCAGTCCGGATCCCGGCGGGGGGCGGAGGGGGGGGGACAGAATCCTGCACTCTCTCCCAAGGTTCTATTTGGAAACAAGTATTTCATCCTTTTAAAAAAGTAAGAAAGCTCAAGGCAAGTTCTTCCTTTCTGCCCCCCCCCCATTCTGTCTGTGCCTCTCTCAGGGACCACTTAGCTCACTGTGGACCCACATGCTTCCCCTGTGACCTCACCGCAAGTCGCCTGGGGCCTCCCCAATCTTCTGGGCCATCTCCCTCACCTTATCTTGGCTCTTGCACAGATCTCACACCCCGGATGCCTCATGACCAAACACCCCGCAGCCTCCCCACCCTGTCTGCCCTCCTCAGAAATTCCAGCACGGTTTGTCAACTGCTCTCAAGCAGAAATGGTCAGGACACAGGGCAGGGCACCCTGCAGAACCGAATCTTCCTGGCACACGCCCCGCATTCCCAGCCCCGAGTCCTGACTCGGACGTGCGCGGAAAACAGGCAGCCCATTCCCGGGAGTGTGATGCGTCTGCCTTTATGTAATCGGGGCGCCCGCGAATGTGCACCCGAGCTTACAGCCTTTGCCACGGCAAGCTCTGCAGTGGCCTCCCCTGGAAGGGACTTATATTATTTGAGAGGAAAGTTTCTGGCACTGCTTCCTGTCTCTGACTCCCTCCTGCATGGGGGCTCAGACCCGGGAGGCACTGTTGTCCTGCTGGTATGTGCAGAATGCTCCAGGCTTCTCCAAAACCCGCAGGCAGCACCCTGCCCTTGCCGGGATCAGCTCCCAGGATGAAGTCTGGTACAGGCGGGACCTGCTCCAGGCCACCTGGCTGCCACCCCAGCCTCCAAAGCTCTGCGACCTCCGGTCCCTGCACCGCAGACTGCCCAGCTTCTGAGCCGGTCTTGGCGTCAGATCTTCCCATGGAGACCGCTGGTCTGGCTGCCGGGCCTGTGCTCAAGTGTGAAGACAGGAATGAGGAGCCCCACCTCATTCCTTGGACTCTCAGCCCCATAGCCAGTCCGTCACGGCGCCTCCTCCTGGGAGCCCCCTCCAGCCCACCCAAGAGCCTCGAGTCCCTGCTGCTGCGGACTCTCAACCCTAAACCCTTCGGCTGCTTCCCGGACCCCCCTGCACCCAGCATGCGGGGCTCCCTAGGCCTCCACACTCCCCAGTCCCTCTCCCAGCATGCCTTCCTACCCTTAAAGATGCTTAAAGGGGGAATAACAGTTACCTCTCCCAGGGGATCACTGCGAGGCCCAGTTCCTACATGGAAAATTCTTAGAAGTGTGCCCGGCACACAGAAAGTGTGCAGCACGAGTTAGCTGTAGTGACTGTTCTTTTGTTCCCAGAGGGAACCCTTCCCTTTCTGAGCCCCTGCCCCTCTTCAGGGTCACCAGCCAGCAGCTCCCAAAACAGGCCTCTGCTGCATGGCCCCGAAGCTTGCCTCGACCATTGTGAACGTGTGGGCCAGATGCTCAGCCAGCAGGCTGTCTCGTGCGGGCAAAGTCCCTGGGCAGAGCCCCACCCACGACGATACCAACACAAAGGTGACCCCCACTTTCATCTTTTATGGTTTACAAAGGATTTTCACATCTATTTCTACTCTGTGGAGTAGTCAGGGCAGAACTAGTTACTCCCCTCTTCCAAATGGGGCCCTCGGCTTACAGAGGTGAGGCCAGCTCGTAAGTGGTCCGGCTGGACTTCGAGTCCGGCTCTGCCTGACTCCAAGCCCAGAGCTTCATCCTCAGTTCCACGCTGGGCCACAACCAGTTAAGTGCATCTTCCTCCTTCTAAAAAGAAGCTCAGATGCCAAAGGAATTAGAGACAGCCGTGCACGATGAAAACCAGACGTCCTCCCCTTGTCTCTGGACCAGCTCCCAGGAAAGAAAAAACAACTGATACGTGGCCCCCGGGGTCCGCCCCGTGAGCTCAGCTCCTGGCAGGAAGGGCCTCGCTAAGGACGGCCTGGCGAGCCCCCTGGGCCCAGGAAAGCCTTTTCCCAGAGCCGGGGCCAGGCCGCAGGGCTCCTTAACTTCTGGGTCAGGACAGGGAGTGTCCAACGCCAACTGTGTTGCCACTAACTCTCTCTAATCCTAACTATTCTGTAGTGAGGTGCTGTGCCCGTTTTTCAGATGGGGACATCAAGGCTTAGAGAATGTGACTTTCCAAACTAGCAAGTGAAGTCACCTGAAGAAGGCTGGGTTACAGCCTGCGCCACAGACCTGGTCACGACCGTTGGGGCAAACCCACGCTGAGACCTAGGGAGATACAGCCAGCCTTGCCCACTCTTCCTCCTAACCCTGGCCCCGAGGCAAGGCCCATCAGGATGCTCCTGTCCCTGCTAGTTATTTCACTGGCTTAAGGAACCCCTTGCTGTTGGGAGGGAGGGGCCAGTTCCCGGTAGCAGTGAAAGCTCTCTGGGCAGAGTCCCCAGCAGGCCAGGGCCTGGGGGGGAGGAGCAGGGCTCCATGAGAATGCCAGTGGGGCCGGGTGAGCAGGGATGGGGGTGACGAAGAGCTGAGGACCAGACAAGCAGAACAGGAGTCCAGGTCTAGGACACACCACGTAGCCAGCCCCAAACCCTCCCCTCAGGGGCCATCTCTCTAGGCAGCTCTCCCACCCGAGGATAGGGGCTTGTGGAGCGGAGCCAGGAGGCAGAGGCCGGAGCAGGCCCCCACAGGCCCACTGGGGGCGTGTGTGGGGGTGGCATCTGGTCTGAATCCAAGCTCATGAGCCCAGTAAGGGGATCATTCACATTCGTTTAACAAACATAACAGCCTGGACCACAAAGTAGAAATAACAATGAACTCAAATTCCACCCTGAGCCCAACCAGTCCCCCAGCACACAGAGCTTCTGGGAGGCTCAGTGAACTGACTGGGTAGCTGGCGCCCGGCTTTGCCCATCTCCCTTACCCCCACAAACCCTGTTCTCCTCGGCCAGCCGGCCACTGGTGCACTTCCTCCCTCCCATGCCCGCTGCCCCCGCTCAGGCCTCCCCACAACCTGCCCTTGGCCCCTGTGACACCTTTTACAGTGTCCCGTGCCAACTGAAACCCAACCGCCACCCCTCTGCACTCAGGGCTCCGCGTGGACAGACCCTGCCTGGAGGTCCCAAGCCTCATCTAGCGCCTGGGTCCAGCCACGCTGGTTTCTCAGGTGTGCCCTGACCCCTCTGGCCACCAAGCTGCATACACATGCTTCCCTCCGTCCAAAGCGCTCTTTCCTTCCCTTCCCTAGGCACTGCCTGCTGACCCCCACAGAGCTCACGCAGGGGGACACTGTCTCCAACGTCCCAACCCGGTGATCCCTATAACACGCCAAGTCTCTCTTTGGGAATCATCACCGTGGCAACTAGCATCTGTCTCCCACATGAGACCATGTCCCCAGAAGCAGCACCAGGCCTGGCGCTTGACCAGCCCTTAACAAACGAGCGATGAGTGAAGAAACAGCAGATGGAGGTGGCTGGCTTCTCACAGCTCTGACCTTGCTCCCTCCCAGCTCCCCCAAGTCTCAGCTCAATGACACCTCCCCCAGGAAGCCTCTCTGCTCCCACTCAGAAGTTGTCTTTTTCTCCTCCGAGCAGCTCTTAGGGGGCCACCCACAAACTACAGTTGCCCTTGTTCATCATGCCCTTGTCCATGGTCAGGAGACCTTCGAGGCAGCGTCGTGGGCCCGGCCAGTTGCTTAGCCACACCATCCCCCTCTTGCCACTCACGCCAAAGCCTCTGGAAAGCTTTGACTTCCTCCCATCACTTACTGAACTCGAACAACCTCTCTGGGAATGACAGCTGGTGGCCTCCGTTAGCACCAACTTATAGATGAGAACTCAGAGGCTAAGAGAAAAAAACTCCAAGTTCTGAACAAGTAGCCTGTTGCGAGGCCCAGAGTCCCAGAAGTGCCTTTTCACATGAAGGTCCAACCCTCCAGAGGGAAGAGACAAAGGACCTAACCACTTCAGTTAGGAGCACAGAGAGTGTGTCCTATGTGAAACATCACAGTGATGTTTCCAGTCACAGCTTTCTATTTGCCAATGTTCTGCCGGTCCCTTCCCAGCACGTAATCTGCCTTTCTTTCAAGACTTCAAAATCTAATTATATGAAACCATATTTTTATTGGCTCATTAAATTATTAAAAATAATATAGTAGGGCTCTGGCCGGTTGGCTCAGCGGTACAGTGTTGGCCCGGCATGTGGAAGTCCCAGGTTCGATTCCCAGTCAGGGCACACAGGAGAAGCGCCCATCTGCTTCTCCACCCTTCCCCCTCTCCTTCCTCTCTGTCTCTTTCATCCTCTCCAGCAGTCATGGCTCAAATGTTTCAAGCAAAGTTGGCCCCAGGCCCTGAGGATGGCTCCATGGTCTCAGCCTCAAGCACTAAAATAGCTTGGTTGCTGAGCAACGTAGTAGCCCAGCTGGGAAGAGCATCGCCTGGTAAGGACTTGCCGGGTGGATCCTGGTCAGGGCACATGTGAGAGTCTGTCTCTCTGCCTCCCTGCCTCTTAATAAATATATAAAGATAAAGAAAGAAGCTACCTCCACCATAACCCCATAAAGGGCAGGTGCTTGGAGTGTGGGGGAAAAAGGGCTGGATTTAGGCACCGTCCTGCCAGCCATGACTATTGAGACTTAGGGCATGCAGCGGTTCCAGCATCCACGAGGAGGACCCAGAGCCCGAAGACGGGGACGGCCATGGGACCTGGGCTTGCTGCAGGCAGGCAGCAGGGACCCGTGAGGGAAGAGGCAAGGCGAGGCCAGAGGAAGTCAGGCTCTGCAGAGGGGTGTCGGTCGTGGGTTGGGGTCAGCCGCCCAGGGTTTAGATCCCAGAGCTCCTCTACTTGCCGACTACCAGGCCCTGGTCAGCTTTCTGAGCCGCCCCCTTCTTTGAAATGGGAACTGACATGGTGCTACACGTGTCCCAGGACTGTCCAACGAGAACATGCACTTAGCTGGTGCTGGCAGAGGGTCCGTGCAAGTCCTTGCTGTTGTCCTCACTCTTAATGACACATTTCTCCCTGACGAGGTGACAGGAGGCTTTGTGGAAGGTCACCTTTGGCCTGGGTCTTGAAGGTAAGAACGACTTCAGGAGGGGAAGGGAGACAGGGCAGCTGAGTGCATTTCAGGAAATGGGAAAATCACTGAGGCCAAGCCCCCGGGATGGTCCGTGTGCAATAATCGCCACAGAAAAATAAAACAAAACACTGAGCGCACATGCTATGCACATCCTCCCACTAGCGAACGTGGAGGGGCTGCTTGAGTCTGCAGGGGGAAGGCTCGGAGCCCCATTCACTCATCAAACAAATATTTAATAAGCACTTACTGTGTGCTGGGCCCTAGAGAACCATAGGATAGCACGAGCGTGAGCTGGCATTCTAGGGGGAGAACAGTACGAAACAAGTGGACACACAAACGAGATCATTTCAGATGGTGACAAAGGCTCTGAGGGAGAGAGACAGGATCCTGAGACCACAGCGACGGGGGAGAGGGCCCAGTGCCCTGTAGAGGGGACTTGTGAGTTGACACCTCTATGACAATGATAGAAGGTAATCAAGAAACCTGAAGCAATCAGGAAATAATCTGGGTGAAGCATCCGGCAGGGAGAAAGCCAGGCAAAGGCCCAGAGATGAGCTGCAGAGGAGGCCAGTGTGGCAGCAGCTTCTGAGTCACAGTGGGTAGTGACACAGATGGGACTGGAAAGAGAGGGGACAGGTCACCAGGTAGACCAGGTGAGATCTGAGATTTTATTCCAAGTGTTGAGTGACATTATCTGATAGACTTCTCTTTTTATTTTAGACACACACACACACACACACACACACACACGAAGGAAAAGAAATGAGAAGTCTCAACTCATAGTTTAGGCACTTCAGTTGTTCACTGATTGTTTCCTCATATGTGCCTTGACCAGGGGGCTCCAGCTAAGCCAGTGACCCCTTGCTCAAGCCAGCAAACTTGGGCTCAGGCTAACAACCATGAGATCAGGTCGATGATCCCACACTCAGGCTGGTGACCTCAGGGTCTCAAACCTGGGATGTCAACATCCCAGATCGACACTCTATCCACTGCACCACCACTGGTCAGGCTGATTTACATTTTTAAACGATTACTCTGACTGCTCTGGGGAGCACTGACCTAATAGAGGCACTGTGGGCAGAAACCTTAACCTTGGACATGAACCCTATATTGAGCCAGAGACCCAGGGAGGTAACTCCCACACTTTCTGTCCCCTTAGTACCGGCCTGAGCCACTGTGGAATGGGCCACTCCCAGCTGCCCCTTCTTGCGTGACCAATGCTACTCCATCTCCAGCCTCTGGGACTGCAGGATGTGATCATAGTTCCTGGCATTCTGAATCCACCCAGAAAAGACCCACAGTGACTTTAGAGGAAAGTGAATTACAGTCAGCAATGGTTGGTTTTCCGCATTCTCACCAACCCCAAGGGTCCCTGAGGTTCAGAGCTTAAAGGCGTTGATGTGTCTGCTCCTAGCTGTTGGCTGCACTCGGAGCTGCGCCGGGAGCACCAGGGCCGAGCTGTGCCTGCCTTCGCTGCGGCAGGGAGACCCCTGCGCACAGCCTCACGTGCCTAGCTTCAAATCCTGTCTGTCCCTAACTCTGTGCAACCTCTCGTAACTTCCAGCCTCTCTCTGGGCCTGAGACCCCTGCTCCAGAACGCAGGAGGGTGGAGCTGGTGTTCCCTAGGGCCCTTCCAGAACAGAGGCAGCTTCCCCCAAGTTCAAAATTGGGCAAGTGGGAGGTAGCTGTGGAGAACCAGGCTGCAGACTGTGAGGGCCCGGCCTGGGCGGGGGACAGCGAGGGCCTCACCGGGGCCTCCCAACCAGGGCAGTGCAGAAACGTTAAATCTATGGTATTTTCTCTTCTTTTCCTTTCCTCTCTTGGTTCTTGCCCTTTCTCAGGCAGTGCCAGGGAAGGGTTGTGACAGGAGAAGGGGAGGAAGGGGAGAGTCTTTTTCTGGCTTTTGCAGGTCAAAAGCCTAGACCTTCAAAGGAATGGAAAGGCCTTCAGGCACTCATTTTGTGTAAGAGTCAGGCTTCCAGAGGCCCATCACACCCCCAGGCTGGCTGAGAAGTAAAGATCACCTGGTGCTGATCCCTGCTGAAACCAGTGGCCTGCCCACCCCCTTCAGGTGCAGGCGGTAAAAGGATGGAAAAACAATAATGGACCCACCTGACCGGTGGTGGCAGCGCAGTGGATAGAACACTGACTGGGATGCTGAGGTCTCAGGTTCGAAACCAAGAGGTCTCTGGCTTGAGAGCGGCTCATTTGGCTTTAGCATGGTCGTGGTCGCTGGCTTGAAGCCCAAGGTCGCTGGCTTGTCTGGAGCCCCCTAGTCAAGGCAGGAATGAAAAGCTATCAGTGAACAACTAAAGTGACTCAGCTATGAGTTGATGCTTCTTGTCTTTTTCCTTCCCCTCTCTCTCCCTTCCAGTCTCTCTCTCTCTCTCTCTCTCTCTCTCTCTCTCTCAAAAACAAAAAAAAATCACTAAATGGTGAATTTTAATTAGATAATTATTCACGTAAAATATTACCAAGGGATCAAAATTCATTAAGTAAATTTATAATGTGTGAATATTTGTGTGTGCTTTAATATTTACGTCTTTTATTGGCGGGATTTTATGTTTCTGCATGTGTGTGTGTGTTTCAGTAAAGGAAAATGACCTGGGATAAATAAGTACATGAAAATTATCACTGTCTGCATTTCCTTTCTGGCCCTTATTCTTCATTTCATTCCACAGTGATTACTGAGAATGATTTTTGTTGTGTGGAGTAGGGAGGTGTTCAGAAATGCTCCCCTGCAGGTGTCACCTCTGCCAGGTAAGCCACTGTCGAGCCCACACCACGGTGAGGTGGCAGAGTCCCCAGATGGAGTTGAAGAATCAGAGCGCAGAGGGCAGAATACCCCCAAAAAGAAATTATCATGGAATATGTATGTCATGGTGGCTGAGACTGTTTCCATCCCCTTAGTAAAATGAAGGTTTGAGACTGAAATTACATTTTATTTTAGTTATAAAAATATACTGTAGTCTATATATACTTCTCTTTCACATAACTAAAATATACGGAATATATATCATAATAAATAAACATTATATATTACATATATTATACATATATGTTTTAAAATTCTGAGAAGGATGATAGTAAGAGGAGGTCTTGACAGCCAACTGGGCTCAAATTAAAAAAAGGAGAAAACAAGCCTAGCAGCCATTTCTGCACAGAGTCCTCTCACGCAAACCGGGCTTGGCAGAGGTGCCTGCACTGAAAGCCCTGCCTGTACTCCTCTGCCAGCTGAGCCAGCCTTTGTACAGGCATTCCTGGAATTTCAACCAATAGGACTGAGGCTTTCCCCATGGAATCCAAGCTGTGCAGCTATATCCCCATGAAAATCTTCACTGACCAATCAGAGTAGCTCACTTCTAACCAATCAGGACAGTACCTTTTGGACCAATCAAACTGCAAGGTTGGAGTCTTCATTTGCATGAGGACAGACCAATCAGGGACCAGGGGCGGGAATTTCTGTCTATATAAATCAGTTGTTCTGTGGTTCTGAGAGTGTTTTTTTCCCTGAACTGAAGTCTGTGTTTCCCTGGCTAAAGCTGAATCAGGATAGACATCTTGCTTGAGCAGAGTGGAGCAGACCAAAGCAGAGCAGAGCAGAACTGCCTAGCTGAAAAGGGCTGCCTAGGGCTGCCTCACAGACATGCTGTTTTTACCACTGTTCTGAATCACCATTGAGCTGTTGTTGTCCACTGAATAAAGCTTTCTTCTTCACTACACTCCAAACTGGGGATTCCTGTTGGCATTTAAATGGTGCCAATGCCCATTGGTTGAAAAATATTATTTATTACGTTTTATATGTAATGTGTTTATATACATAAAGGAGATAAACATGCATTGCATATAAAATATATAAAGATAAAATATGACTATTTTATTTACAAAAATAGAAAAAGATGATAGATAGATAGATAGATAGATAGATACAATAGACAGATGAACGTTCCATTTTGTTTTGTGAACACGTGTGTTTGAGGACCCTGAATCACTCTTATGAACCAAACATGATGTGGTACCCAGAGGAGTCAGTGTAGGCCATTGGGTGAAGGACACAAGGCCACGGGCTCATCAGGCTCCTCTGGGCCTCAGACTGAGAGTCAGAAGGATCCCCGGTCACCTGCCCTCTCCCTCTCCATACGAAGGACAACTGTAGCCCTGCAGAGTCACTTGGCCGGCCAGCAGCAGGCCTGGGCCCTGACCCATCCGCTGACCATGCCAACTCATGTCACCGTGACAGCCAAGAGCAGGGCCACACACCCACCCCACCCTGAGGTGCTGAGACAGAGGGGGCCCAGCAGTGACCCGCCAGGTCTGCAATGAGAACAAGCGCAGGGCGGGGAAGGTAGGAGAGGGCAGACCCAGAGACAGAACTGGGTGACTCATTGCAGAACAAAGAGCCTGCAGAACGAGGCAACGAATCGAGCAAGCTTCCTGGAAAAGGACAAGAAGTAAATCATGCCATGTGTTGTCAACCCCCAATTCCACTGCCCAAATCCCCAAAGCCTGCCTGTCAAATGGAGGGGGACCAGTTTCCACCCTGCAGAACAGGGCCTTCTACCAACCTGACTGTCCCTACCCTTTGGAGAGAGCTTATCCGAGAGCAGAGAACCTACTGGTTCTGCCGGTGCACCAGCCTCTGCAAGGTATTTCCCAAGCTCCCAGCCCCGCTCCACCCGCTACCCCTCAAGTTGTACCTCATCCATCAGCCAGTCTGGGAGCCAAGAAAGTGCTCAGATCCTCAGCAGTCAACGAGGCCGCACCCCCACCTCTCCCTGAAACTCCAGAAACAACAAAAGCCAGGTCTCTTGTGCCTGAGTAAAGCTCTCAGCTGGGGGTTGGGGGAATGACAGGTGTCATGGGAACGGATGGGCTTCGGCTTGAGAAAGCCAATAGCAATGAAGAAAGGCAGCATGTCTAAGCCCAGGCGTCTCCCACAGAAGAAAGCTGTAGGGCAAAAGGAGGTGTGTAGGTCACCATGTGGTTTGTAATAGCAGAGAACTAGCAACAATACACATGTCCATCAATAAGGGACTGGTAGCATAAATCATATGACATCCTGCAAAGGAATATTCTATAGCATGAAAAAAAAAGAACAAGTGTATTTATGAGTGTCAAAGTTTTTAAAGCTATCCAAGACACAATATTAAGTGGGAACGCAAGATCTAGAACTGTATATATAGAGAATGACACCCTGTGTGCTGCTCATTCTATAGCTGACACTCACCTACCCACCTGTTCTCTGCCTTTCTCTGATCTGTTCTCTGCTCCAGAACACTGGCCTGTAAGGACCATCAAACCAGGGTGCCCTTCCTGGCTGAATGCCAGATGGTTAGGTCAATGGAAGGCTCCGGCTAAAGACGGAGGATGGAACAAGAGAGAAAAAGGGTTACTTCTCCCCTCGGGCTCATCCCTGCCTATCCCGGCGTAGCTGGGCTCTGCTATAGCCACAGCTGCAGGGACTGGCAGACCAAGATGGAGGCCCTCTACATTTTGATGTTTTCACTCCAGATCATATCAAACATGTCAAAATATGTAAGTAAACCTGGCCTGTGGTGGTGCAGTGCATAGATCTTCAACCTGGAACGCTGAGGTCGCCAGTTCAAAACCCTGGGTTTGCCCAGTCAAGGCACATACAACAAAGAACCAATGAAAAACTGAAGTGAAGCAACTATAAGTTGATACTTCTTGCTCCCCTCACCCTCTCCTCTCTCTGTAAAATAGATGACACATTTGATTCCTGTAATATAAACGTTACTGCATTTCTATATACTTACAGCATAGTTGAACTAAGTTGCAGCAAGCAAGTCGAAATAATGCTCCTTAGACAAATATTCATTAATTACAATTTTGAGGTTGTCTCTTTATATTTTGGAGCCCACAGGTACATGCGAAACGTGTAGGTGCTGCAGAAGTTCACAGGCCTTAGGCATCACGGCCCATGGACAGATGGGCCTCCCGGAAGGGCCCTGGGTCCACGCAGGGGTCAGCCATAGGAAGAACAAAAGCAGAAGAGAATGGACCAAACCCACAAGGAAAATCTGCTCTGCGCAGGGGCTGCTTCCTGAGCAGACACAGAGCCGAAGCCCAGGGTGGAAGGAGGGGGCTCCACTGTACGGGTTGCCCCATGAGCTGACCTGCGAGCCTGAGGCCTGGCCAGCCCCCCTCCAGAAGCCCATCCGGAGGGACAGAATCAGAATGGTCTCCCCATAGCACCCAGCCTGTTTTCCGGGCCATGCTGGGACTTGCAGCGAGCCAGATGGTAGCCCAGGCTGCACTTAGGACAGCCAAGCGCTGAGCCCAGGGGGCAGACAACTGGTCTAAGTCAACACTTCTGGCGGTATCAGCCCCACTGTCACCAAACCTCTACATGGGGCCCAGGCAGGCTCCCTCGGGACATTGAGCGTGTCACCAACCTGCCACCACGTGTGCGCACACACGCACACCAAATGCAGGGGCAGGGGCTGCAGAGCTTATAGCCTAGACCCCGTCGGGGCAGCCAGAGCCCCTGTTCATCCGTGTTCTAGCGGGTGACAGACCGCTTCTCTCTTGTTAAACACATTGTTTTGAATCAATAATATATTTTTATGATTCCAAATTCAGAGGGTAACAAAGCATTCACAGTGACATCTCCTTTTCTCCAGGTCTCTTCTGCACGGGTCTCCTTTCTGGAAACGACCGATACCACCACTTCCGGAGATGTTTCATGCACATACAAGCAATTCCTTATGTGGACTCTTTGCGCTCTTTTCCCCTTGTTTCTCGCTCTGCTCTGCCTTGCTTTGGGGTGCTTCGTTTTCCTCTGGGTGGCCTGCCTTAGCGATCATTTCATTGTCAGTTCAGAGGACCTTTCTCCCTGGACTTTTCGGCTCCATGGTGTTTCACTGCATGGACACCAGGTAATTTGCCGGACAAGTCCTCACAGGTGGCAAGTTTTGTTTTCTGGTTTTTGGGAGTTACAATCAAGCTTTTATTCACTTATTACAGGTTTAGCACCTGCGCTCTAAACCATGTCAAGGCACCTCCTAACCTCTAAATATCATACGATGCCAAAACCTCATTCATCAATTTATGCCACACAATCCCTGCTTAGCAGCTCCTTTATAAAAAATTGCAAAGTTAAGGCCTGACCTGTGGTCGTGCAGTGGATAAAGCCTTGACCTGGAACGCTGAGGTCACAGGTTCAAAACCCTGGGCATGCCATATGGGAGTTGATACTTCCTGCTCCTCCCCCCTTTCTCTCTCTCTCTCTCTCTCTCTCTCTCTCCTGTCTCTCTAAAAATGAATAAATAAAATATAAAAAAAAAGAATTGCAAAATCAAAACGCAGCAGTTTGCACATGGCCTAGGGTAGTTGAGGTTTGCAGTGAAAGTGACCCCTGACAGAACCGTAGAACGTAGGTGGGAGAAGGCTGCCCTCTGTCCCCACCCCCAGCCCTCTTCCTCTCAGGTCCCCCTCTAGGTCAAGAAGTAGCGCCCCACGCACCCAGCTGCCCTGTCAGCAACCTCGGGGCTCACCCTGATGCCTCCCTCTCCCTGACCCGCCTTCTCTCCAGCATCCTGTCCACATGTCTCTCAGGTCCTCACTCCTGCCGTCAGCTGGTCCAAACAAACCCCACCATGTCTTCCACTGAGCTGCTCTGTCACCTCCCACCCCACCCCAGGGGACCCGGAGCAGTCAGGGTCATCTCTTCCCAGAGGACCTGGAGTAATTAGGGTCATCTCATCAAGAGGGCAATCAGACCATGTCACTCTCAATCAGAACCTTCCAGCCTGCACGCCATGTTCACAGCAGCATTATTCACCATGCCTAAAACTTGGACACAACGCAGGTGTCCATCGACGGTTAAATGGATAAGCAAAATACGGTCTATACATACAATGAGATCCCAGGCAGCCTTAAAAGGAAAGAAATTCTGCAATACGCTAAGCAGATGAACCTTGAGGGCATTATGCTAAGTAAAATAAACCAGTCACAGAAACACAAGTACCGTATGATTCACTTATATGAGGCACTCAGAGTAATCAAAGTCACAGAGACAGAAAGGATGGTGGTTGCCAGGGGCTGGGGGAGGGGGGCCAGGAGTTAGTGTTTAATGGGGACAAAGTTTCAGTTTTACAGGATGAAAAGAGTTATGGGGAGGAGGTCCCTTGAGATCTGGCTCCCACTGGTCCCGCATGTGCAGTACACGTGTTCTGGGCCCTCCCCTCCTGCACCTCCCCCGTGCAAGTCTCAGCCCTGAGTCTCCCGTTGGAGAGGACCCACCGGGCTGACTCCCCCTTTACCTGGGGCTCACCTCCTTCTCCGCGCTGGCATACTGCTTCTCCTCCCTGGCACTCAGCGCACCCACAGTTAGTTTGCTGTCTGTCTCCTTCCCCCCACGGGGGACGCTCCCCCGCAACGGGACTCAGGCTCACGTCATTTGAAGCTGCATCCTTGTTGTGGGTTGATGCTGCCGTAAAAGCAGCTACTGAGAGGGGGTCTGGAGTGTGGGCTCAGACCCATGAAGGGAAGGATGGGAGCGGGGCAGGGGTGGGGCCTGCCTGTGGGGGCCTGGCAAAGTGGCGGCCAACCAGTAGGGGCTCTGGAGTAAGCGTCCCCCTCTGGAGTTGTCCTGCCCATCACAGAAGTGTCTTTTTGCTCAGTTGCCAGATGTGAGTAACCCCTGGGAGAGGCACCTCTGTAGCTGGGGCATGCAGAAAGTCACTGGCAGCTGGCAGCTCTCTGCAGGGCACACTCCTCACAATCCGTGGCAAGTGCTTCTCCAAGGGGCTCTGGGCCCAACTCCTAGCACGGTGTCTGGTGCATTTATTGGGTGCATAAGTAAATGAATGAATGAATGAACGAACAAACAAACACGTGATTGAGTCTTGAGATACCAATAGGATTTGGAGAAGCAGTCAAGGCAGGGGATGCGGATTCCAGGCCTGAGGCATAGCTTGTGCAGGAAGGAAACACAGAATGCTCCCGAATCCATAAACCCTAAGAAAGGGCAAAGCACCATGTGAGTGAGTGGAGAGCAAGGCCCCAATGGGAGGCAAAGGCCAGGGGACTGGGTCTTACAAATCGCACTTGAACTTTATCCAACCTGCGATAGGAGGTTTTAAATAGGTTTCAAGAAGGCAAATGTCATGACCAGGGGGGTTTAAGGAGGCCTCACTGGTGGCCTTTCTGAGGAGGGCTGAGGAGGCAAGTGAGGAGAGGGAGCTCCTTTAAGAGATGGCTTTGACTAGGCCAGGCTGGGGCTCTGGGCTCTGTGTGGAGGGACAGAGGGTGAAGGGAACAGCTGCTGGAGGTGGTGACTGGAGGAGAGGCGGGGGCTACAGCCAAAGCCTGGAACCACCAGCACGTAAGTGCAGCCAGTAAAGAATAAACATCTAAAGCAGTGGTCCCCAACCTGTTTTGGGCCACGGACCAGTTTAATGTCAGAAAATATTTTCACAGACCGGCCTTTAGGGTGGGACGGATAAATGTATCACGTGACCGAGACAAGCGTCAAGAGTCAGTCTTAGACGGATGTAACAGAGGGAATCTGGTCGTTTTTTAAAAATAAAACATCGTTCAGACTTAAATATAAATAAAACAGAAATAATGTAAGTTATTTATTCTTTCTCTGCGGACCGATACAAAATGGCCCACAGACAGTACCGGTCCGCAGCCCGGGGGTTGGGGACCACTGATCTAAAGAACAGGGAGGAAAACAGGAAAGAACTGAGTCGTGGGAACACAGGAGAGAAAACAGTTCAAGAAGGAAATGTTGCCTGACCAGGTGGTGGCGCAGTAAATAGAGTGTTGGACTGGGATGCGGAAGACCCAGGTTCGAGACCCCGAGGTCACCAGCTTGAGCACGGGCTCATCTGGTTTGAGCAAAGCTCACCAGCTTGGACCCAAGGTCGCTGGTTCCAGCAAGGGGTTACTCGGTCTGCTGTAGCCCCACGGTCAAGGCACATATGAGAAAGCAATCAATGAACGACTAAGGTGTCGCAACGAAAAACTAATGATTGATGCTTCTCATCTCTCTCCGTTCCTGTCTGTCTGTCCCTGTCTATCCCTCTCTCTGACTCTCTCTCTGTCTCTGTATAAAAAAATAAAAATAAAAGGGTCAAGGCCATGAAGAGGTCAAATGAGGCAGGGGCTGAAGGTGCCCTCGACTTGGCCATCAGGAGGAGCAGGCTGAGCGTGGCTGGGGTCTGGGCTTCTGACAGGCGTCCTGAGAAGCCCTTTACTGCCCACACGCTACAGGTCCCCCCGAGTCTGAGCACACTGACGCCGTGCCGTGTGGCCCTCAGGTGGGACGGGCACTGTGGAAGGAGCCCAGTGGGGTAGCAGGAGTCCCCAGTCCTAGTCCCATCACTGTGACTTGTGAGGGCTGTGGGCCTCAGATTCCCCTGGAATGATGGGCCCAAGGGGGCTCTGCAATTGCTTCTGTTGATCCAGACTGGCCCAGTGTCCAGGTTCAAGGTGAGTGGCACAGGTGGCCAGGACCCTCTGACTCGTTCCCCTTGCTGCCCTCACAAAGGATTCTGGGTCCTTCCCTGCCACCACCACCACCAAGAGCCTCATTGTATGAGCTCACTTACAATGGGGACAGAAACTGTGCAGGTAAAAAGGAATATCTACATTCCCAATGAGCTGATGCCCAAGTAAACAGCTCCTAAGTGGAGCCCAAGCCCTGCCCCGCTCCTTCTGGAGGATGGACATGAGAAGGCACTGAGCCCTGGCCAGTGGCACCATGGGTCAAGCCTCCTCTCAAGTGCCGAGATCACTGACCCTGGAGGTTGCCGGAGGTTGCTGGTCGATCCCGGTCAAGACACATGTGAGAAGCAATCAATGGCACAACTAAGGAGACAATGAGTTGATGCTTCTCTTTCTCTCTCTCTCTCTCTCTCTCTCTCTCTCTCTCTCTCTCTCCCCAACCACCCCCCTCCTCTCCTCTCTCTCAAAAAATAAATAAATAAATAACAGGCACTCAATGGTCACATCTCACACAAAACCACAGACCCAGTGACAGGGCCAGAGCCTCCAGGAAGCTTGCCATCACCTTCGCCCTGGTCGCCCTGGCTCTCTGCCCAGAGCCCCTCCTCCCCCACCGGGCTCAAGAACTCGTCCTGCCACCCAGTTCTGCTCGAAATGAGAGCAGCTGTCTGTGTCCTGCGGGCGGGCCTGGGAATGCTGACGCCCGGCCAGGGAGCTGGGTCTGGTGACCAGCCCATCTTGGAAACCGGAGAAGAGCCCGAGGCTCCGAGGAAACCTGAAAAGTATTCCCTCTTCATCTCCAGCACCCTCAGAATTACAGGGCATGGACCAGACTGGAGGGAGGGATGGAGGAGATGCTCATAGACCGTGTGTCCACTGAAACACAAATAATGAGCTCCCAAAACCCAGTCTTGGACAGACCCCAAGGTGCCAAGAGACTTGGGTGCAGCCTCCAGGTCTGGGGTCTCCACCCGACTCTGACCGCCAAAGGGACCGGAAGGAGCTGCAGAGCCTCACATCTCCAAGGGAAACCCGACCTAAGGCAAGACCTGCCATTCTGGGCAGAGACAAATATTCTGGAAACGACCAACCCAGAGTGAAGTTTTCTAAACACTTTTGTCCTCTGCAGAAAGGATTAGGAGTCTCTGAATAGTTACAGATGTCACTGATGGGAAAGGGGAAAGAAAGAGAGAGAGAGAGAGAGAGAGAGAAGGGGGAAGGCGGATCACACACCCCCCTCCAAGCCCCTTCATCTCTTTTGGGAATTGGTTACCTATTTTTTACACTGTATCAACCTCTCTGCTCCTTTTAATAAACAAAAGAAAATTTTTTGAGCACGTTCCCATTAGAACGTTTCATAATACCCGTGGAGATAAGTTATACGGCCCTGGGGAAATGGCAGGGGGGGTTAAAAACCAAGACCAAGAAGCAGTGGGAGCAGCTATCATGTAGATACTTGTTTTTAAAGAGAAATAGCATTTCAGACTAAAATGTATATATTTTTATTGACTGATTTTAGAGAAAAAAGGAAGGGAAGAGAGAGAAACGTCGATTTGTTGTTCCACTTATCTATGTATTCATTGGCTGCTCCTTGTATGTGCCCTGACTCAGAATCGACAACATTAGTGTTTTGGGACGATGCTCTAATCAACTGAGCTACCCAGCCAGGGCTGAAATGTATAATAATTAGAAGATCTCAGTGCAGTGTATAAAGGGGGTGGCTCAGGCAGATAGGACTGCAATACATAAGGGGGTGGATCTGGGATGTGTTTGTGTGCCTGTGTGTGCACACCTAACAATGACAGCAACAAGACGCAACATTTATTGGCACTTGCAACGTGCCCATCACTGTTCTGAATCCCTTTTGCATATCATTTCTTCATTCTTACAACAAGTTCGGATGTTATCCCCATTTTACAGATGAAAAAACTGAGCTACAGGACATGCTAACTTGCCTGATGACATAGTTGCAAAGCAGGGATCTACGCTGGAGAGGTTTGGTTTAGAGTGGCCACTTTGGGTGGGGCCCTGGGACCCAGGCAAAAAAGTCAAATTTGCATGCAAGGCAGAGAATTAAAGGACTGGGAATTGAGACTCAGTGGGAAGGCAGGGTGTACGGGGAGTGGGAAATAGTGACCACCTCCCGGTGCCTGGGGGCGGGGAACTGAAAGGGGAGCACAGCCCAGGGACACGTGGGATGAGGGGAACTCAATGAGGCAAGGCACAGACACAGGAAGCGTGTCCGTTCGTGGGTGAGCCTGCCGCGGGGCCCAGCGCTCATGGTGCACGCCACTTCTAGTCCACGTTCGTGGGCTCCCTCTTGGCTAATACAAGTGCTTCTTCCTGCCAGAGCCTGACTTTGCCATGTGCCCAGAGACAAGTAGCTCAGACCATCATTAGCCACTAGTATATTTCTGCTAGGACAACAACCAGAAACCCTCAATGGCCTCTTCCCAGACCCCAAACTGCATCAAAAATATCTGGTTTTTTGCTCCACAGATGGCCAAATGGATAGAACATCGTCCCAGTGCACTGAGGTTGCGGGTTTGATCCCCATCAGGGCACATACGAGAGGTGGCCAGTGAGTGTACAGCTGGATGGAACTACCAAGTGGAACAAGTTCATGCTTCTCTCTCTCTCTCTCTCTCTCTCTCTCTCTCTCCCTCTCTCTCTCTCTCTCCCTCTCTCTCTCTCTCTCTCTCTTCCTCTCTCTCCCTTCTCCCCACCTCCAATCAATGGGCAAAAAAAATTTTAATCAGATCAGCAGCTTCTATGATCAATATTCTGCCTAGAATTCTAACAGAAAGAACAAGTGGCAGTTTGCCCCCACCCCAACCCAGGTAGTGCAAGCGCAAGGAAGGCTGGGCAAGCTGGGCAAGCCAGGAACGCTGGGGGCAACCCGCGGAGCGGCCCCGCAGCGCCAAAGCGCCAAGTGCTTGGAGCAGCGCCAAGTGTGCGTTCTCCGCCCCCGCCCCGCCCCTGAGGAGAAGCTGCCATCTCTTGCTGACAGGCCGGTCGTTGCATCTGGGGCAGGCCCAGCCAGGGAGCCGCTCCTTGGAAAAGTGCTCCGGCCTCTGCAGAGACCCGGCTCGAGCTCTCCCCTTAAAATCCTCTACAATGAACACGCTGTCCGGTTACGAGTCCTCAACTGAACTTCTCAGCCCTGATGCAGACCAGAGCGTTGCGGCTGTCAAGGTGAAGGGGCTGGCGGACACCCGCCCCCCAGCAGGACCAGGACAGCTCATGGGACCCCGGCTTCCTTCACCCACGCTGCTCGGTGGTGGGTTCCTCAACTTCCTCAGCTGCATTGTCGGCCCATTTTTTGGACCCTCTCCTAATCCAGAGAAAAGAGTAACAATGCAAATGTCCCCACAGGGAGCAGGCACAGTCATTTCACTTTGTTACCAGGCTTCTGAGAAATAAGCAAAGCCCTTATGAGCTTAGCTCCCCCCACAGCCACTGAGCCTCTTAGCTGACATTCAAGTTTCTGTGTATCATTGTTTTGGTCTCACTTTGAGGTTTATTCACTGTTATTTTGAAGGGTGTTTGTTTGTTTGTTTGTTTGTTTGTTTGTTTTAGGACAAAAAAATAGGAAGCCTACTGGGTGCTTAGGAGTTAGAAGCTGAAGATCTCCAACTGCTGGAGCTCCTGCCGCTGGCTGGCCCCTTCCCTGACTCCGCCCCCACCAGCCTGGTCGAGCATCTCCCTGACTCTTTTTTACTCACCTGCTAGACTGAAGAGGGCTGCTGCTCTGCTCCAGGCAGCTTAGCCAGAGTGAAAGGCAGCAGACACGCAAATACATGGGGCCCACTTCCAGCAGGCCTTGCTCCTGGTCCACCTGCCGCTAGCCGCAGGCAGCCAGGGCGGCCTCCACCACACCTCCCCTCCAGGGACAGACACCTGGCCTGAAAACAGACCGGGGCCCTGCTCACACATGACCTCCAGGAAAAGTAGGGAGACTGTGGAAGGTAGCAGCTGACCTCAGGCTGACCCAGGGCTGACCCTCCAACCCCCAACCATCTAGTGATGAAATTAATTGTTCTGTTTCCTGCAGTCCCTTTGGGATTCTGCACTTGGGTGAGAAAAAAAAATACCTAAAGTGACTATGCTATCCAAACAGGTCTTCAAACAAAGACTGAGCTTTCCAGAGAGTTCTTCCCAGAGACAGAGAGCGGACATTTTGGCAGAGTGGTAGGGACCTGTTAGGGCTGGTGGCCCTGTGTCAGAGTCCCGCCAATCACAGGTGCTGAGGATACAAAGGCTGGAGGGAGGAATGGACATGCTGCCTTGATTAGGGAGCCTGGGCCTTGGGAGTGATTTTGAGGAATGACAGATCCTGAGGGGAGTCCCAGAGACGCTGGGTTCATTTTCTTTGCTCATTTCATATTTGCTATATAAAATTATTTGCCAAACTGTTTTCTAACTATTTTCAAAAACAAACAACAACAAAAACCACCCTGTTTGTTCATTCTCTAGAGCCTTTATCTGTCACCATTATTAGGACATCCTATTTCCAGGCTTAAATTGCAGGGGTCTACCAGTCAGACTGTGCGATCACGCCAGGCTTGCTGATGGCCGTCTCTGCCCAGAAGAGGCTGGGAAAGGGGTCGCAGCCAGACTACTCAGCACCTGGTTACTGCTGATCACTGGGCAGTGCTCTGGCTCTAATCCAGTGTCCCCTCTTATGTGCCCCCATTCCCCGAGCCCCTGATCAGCCAACTTCCCTGCAAAAGAGAATCAGATACCTCTTTCTCTTATAGCAGAAGAGTCTTCAGGAATGAAATGAATCCCTAGGTACTGACTGGCCCTTCTGATATGTTTGTGAAAGTGGAACTTAAAGCAGATTTTCTAATCCTACAAATATGTAGGAAGCACTGAGCCTCAGTATAGCAGAGGGAAGAATACAGTGACCTCTGCTCTTGGGGAGCTGGCCATCCAGTCAGCTCCTGCGAGATAAATGAACAGATCGATAAAACTACGATAAAGCCATAAAAGAAATACATGGAGTGATGTGAGCAAAAGTAGTTTGGACAGGCCAACTTCAGCTCAGGAGTCCCCCCCCCCCAGGATTTAGGCAGCAAGTGGGGGCCACGTGGGGAGCCGGCCACTGGGAGAGAGGCCCAAGCAGAGCACCCCAGGCAGAGGGAAGCAGGCAGGAAGATCAGGCAGATGCACAGAGAAGCAGCGTGTAAGCTGCCTGGGGCCTCCTCCCACACCCCTGCCCTGCTTGAGTCCCCAGTGATTCCTGCCCTTGGACTCAGGGAGAAAGCTCAAAACCTTCTGAAGATCCTTTGCTCTAGGTTTCTCTTACCTGCCACCAGTAGATGCCAGACCTCTTCCCCTCAAACCCTACCATCTACCCAACACCTCAAACTCCACTGGTCCAGAAGTCATGGTCCCCCTCCTTAGGCTGTTCCTCATCTCAGTAATTCCATGTCCTTTCTGGGGCCCCTGCCTCTGCCCCACTCCAGCAGCCTCATGTCCAGTCCAGCCTCTCTGCAGAGCCCCTGTGGGTGGCCCGGAGACACTCGCCACCACACTGCCCAGTCTCACCTGCAGCACCCCAGGGACCTCCTAACTGGCCCCCAGCTCCCACTCTAGCAGCCCTGCAGTCCATTCTACACACACACACACACACACACACACACACACACACACCCGCACCGCGCCGCACCGCACCGCAGCTCAGCGCAGCGCCTTGGTCCTATCTACCTTCTGGGCCGCGCGCCAAATGAAAACCCATTCCGCTGCAATCCCACCCCCTGCACGTAAAATCTTTCCCAGTGCCCAGGGCCTGCCAAAAAACTCAAAATGCACAACGTGCCCATCACTGGCTTTCATCTCCCGGCCTCCTTCCCCATGCTCACCCCTCAGTTCGGTCCACGGCCCCTGTCCCCACCTCCCCTGCCCCCTCCTACCCGCTCCTTAGCCCAGGCCACGCACGCACGCAGTACCAACTGCTTAAAAAGTATTGTTGATTGGTTTTTAAAACTGTCCTAGAACAAAATATGCAAAGAATAGAACTCGTCAGAAAGATACGTCCCACGTATGATATAAAAACGCCCAAACATCCCCTGTCTCTTGGCATTGGACACCCGGCGGGGCCACACCCTCCCCAGCAATGGAAAGGTCAGCAGGTACGCGCCTTGCCTGCCCGCCCTCAGCGCCCGGGGCCGCTGCGGCCACTAGGGGGCAGTGTTGTCCAAGGTGTCCAGGAGCGGACGTGAGATGGGGGCGGAGCCTTGGAGCTTCCATGCCGGTCACATCCCGGCTCGCTCTGCGGGGAAGATAATGAAGCACAGTTCCTTTCTGGGGAACTTTTATCATCTATATGATGGCTTTAATTTTATTTTTGAGGTTTTGTGTGTGTGTTTTTAAATCAGAATTCTGATGGAAAACAGAGGCAGTCACACGAAGTTGCTGCCCGTTGAGCCCTGCCAGTGATGTGTCAGCCCTTTTAGAATTAGTAATCATTTCATTCCCACACAATTCCAAGGGCAAGTCCAACAGAACGGAGAACCCAGAAGGTAGAGAGGACCAAGGCGCTGCGGTGGAGCAGAACTTTGACCTCTGTCCACCCATTTGTAAAGTCTGGAAGCAGAAACCACAACCTATTAATTACTTTATTGATTGCTTACTCACTGGCAGTCTTTTTTGCGATTTCTCATTCACGGGTTCCTCACACAACCCAGACTCCAGAGCCTGGCCCCAACCCCTGCCCTACAGAGTGGGATCCCAAATGTGGGAATCTCCGGAGACCATCAATGAAGTGAAACTGATCAGAAATACATCCAAAATACACACGTGCACTCCCCAAGGGCAAAGCCACTGCAATGGGCCCTTCATTGTCTGCCCCTGGTGAGGGTAAGAATTTCGGAGCAGGACAGGGAGGCAGACGATTCCAAAAGAGATTCTTGGTCCAGGGCGGGGCTCTCCTGCCTCCCCCACTTCCTCCCTGCTAGGGCCTCTCTTCCGCATCCAGGTCATTGTTAATTCACATATCTTTGCCTTGGGTTGAGTCTTGTTCAAAGGGATAAGGTTCCAGGGCTATCAAAGGGTCAGAATTTTAATTATCTATTCACAGCTGGGAAAATATTTACCTAGGGCAAATGCAACACAGGCATCTGAGGATAAAAGGAAAGACAATTGCATGGGGAATGTCTCTGCTTCAGGGGGACTAGAGATGCAGGTGATGTGCTTTCCATTTTAAAAGAGCAGAGTGCAAGATGGACTCATCTCAATGACAAAATGAACCCATGTCTGTGTGAGTCATGTTGCCGGAAAGCAGAAGGAAACAAGAGAAATGGAGGCATGTTCACGGGGTTCCTTTTCTATCTGCACGGGCTTACTCACGTGTTATAGCACTGCCCGCAAACGACAGCCCATGGGCCACCTTCAGACTAACGATGGCTTTCACATTTGAAGAAGGAGGAGGAGGAGAAAAAGTTTGTCCACCCCTGTCTCATATAAATATATAATCAGTTATTTTTCACTATGAATATGCCAAACTCTAAAACAATGTTTGAATATAAGCTTCCTGCTTTTGAGAAGTAGTATGCAAAAACTATGTAAAGAAAAAAATTTGAATGCACCTCAACAAAAGATTAAAAACAAGAAATGTACTTTTAACACTTTTTGGTGTTAGCATCCATGCCTCTGAGGGTTGGGGGGCGGGGTGGAGGGAAAGCCTGACGTTTCTTGATCACATTGTCAACTACACTGTGAACCTGGGTGAAAATTTTCTTTGAAAATTACCTGTTACCGGTCCCCATTCCCCAACCTGCAACCAAGGGAACAAACCCCGAAGAAAGCTGCAGAGGAATGAATGGTAGTTCTCAAACACAGCTGTCACGCTGCAAAACCCAAGGGCTTGCCCTGACCGTGTGTCAATGTATAGCCTGAATTGATTGATGGGTAGGAGAGCCGCGTTTTACACCCTCAACACATGAGCTGGTAGGGGTTAGGCTGGCAGAAAAATCTATAAATGACTCACGGGGCAGGAAGAGGACATAAAACCAGCCCTCATCAACTTTATCGTGATGATGTGGATAAAATTATGTCTAGTTTATGGCTAATGCAGGGCATGCTGTGTGCGAATGCCAAGGCACTTGTGGGTAGTAATTCACCGTAGGGTGATTACAGCTCAAAATGGCTTCAGATAGATGATAAAGAAAGCCTTGATTGATGATGATAGGGCCACACAAACGAGGCATTCTGAAACATGTAATTAGGGACTGTTCTCCCCAGCACTTACAGAACACACCAACAGGCATATGGGAACAATGTGAGGGTGAGTCATCAGTAGCTAGCCACTCAACATATTTCCATGACCAAACTAAAATTATGAAACGAGTACGTGCAAAAAAAAAAAAAAAAAAAAAAAAAAATCTGAAAATAGATCCTGCTAAGCATGCTGGTCGCCAGCATCAGAATGGATAAACCAAGGATTTGGAACTCAGATCTGTCTCCATCAGATGAATAGATTTCTGTCTTATCACAAAGTCTAACTCAAAATATCTGCAGTTACATGCTTGCAGTACCCACCATCCTGGGTAGCTGCAAGGCGCGTAACAGCAGGGTCCCTTAGAATTCCCGTCGTGGCCCTGGTAACAGAAGTAGCTACTCCATCAGCCCTAGGACAGGATGGAGACCTGGGCTCGGGGCTCCCCAGTGGAGATGAGATGAGAAGCGGAACTCAGGGCAGGAGAAAGCCTCTCCTGACCCACTGACCTTGCGTGTCCAATGGGTCTCTGAGTCCGTCTCCTTCTTAATTTACTTTAAACTTGTTCCCATCCCTCAACCCCTATTTGCCAATGCCAGACCTGGATGATTGCAAAAGCCTCTAAATTACTGTCCTGAGGTTGCTGTAACAAATGGCCACAAAATTAATGCCTTCAAAACAAAACCCACAAATTTATTATCTTACAGATCTGGAGGTCAGAAGTCCAAAATAGTTTGAGCCAAAAAAATCAAGGTGTCAGCAGCCTGGAAGCTCTAGGAGAGAGGGTTTTTTCATTGCTCATTCGGTTTCTAGAAGCTGCCTGCATTCCTTGGCTTGTGGCCCCTTCCCCTATCTTCATAATCAGCAGTGCAGCTTCTTCAGTGTTCTCTCTGATGCTGGCCTCCTCTTCGGCCTCCCCCTTCCATGTGCAAGGACTCTCATGACTACACTGGGCCCATCTAGCTGATTAGCGATCTTAATTCCATCTGTGACTTTCATCTTCCTTTGCCATGTAACCTCACATAGTTACAAATTCTGGGGATTAGGACATGGACATCATTGGAGGACCATTTTTCTGCCTCCTTAATGGTCTCTAAAATTTCAGTCTTGTGCCTTCCACAATACAGCATACCTTGTTTTATTGCCCTTTGCTTTATTGCACGTCACAGATGATACGTTTTTTACAAATGAAAGGCAAGACCCTCGACCAGCAAAACGATTAGGACTCCCTTTATTTCGATACTCTATCGCGGTAGTCTGGGACCAAATCCACTGTCTCCGATGCCTGCCCGTTTCTTCTGATGATTGCTAAATATCAAACAGTAATTTCACTATCTTGCTTAACATTCTTCCCTACTACCAGTCTCCTACGGGATAAATTCCAGGCTCCGCCCCCGGCCCCGGAGGCCCTCCTGGGAGACGGCCCCGCCTCTCGCTCTGGCCTCAAAACCTGCTGCGTCCCCCACCTGCGTCAGTGGTGCCACAGTGCTCGAGGCGTGGAAACAAGCTTGCCCTCTGAGACAGCCTGGCAAACTCATAGACAATGGCTAGGGCGAGCCATCCATGGGGATGAACAAAGAGATTGTCTCTAGAAGAAAAGAATTCTGCCACACCCTACACTTCACCAAGGTGACCCGGGAGTCGGGAGTCGTGGAGGGGCAGGACCAGAATGTGGGTGTGATCTAGGACGCAGAAATCTACTCCGACGTCCTGCACCCACTGGATGAACAGCAAGGGTTGGAGTGCCAAAGAGGGAGGCTGGGGAGTAACGCAAGGGAGACAGGTGGGTCCTGAGCAGGGAGAAGGAGCAATGGAGGGACTCCTGACGAGGAACCTTTCTGGGGCACCCCTTCGACAGCCCCTTGTTCTGGGCCCGTGCTCACCACCCAACCTTCACGGGGTTTATCCACAGGGGGAGAATACGCTTGTCTGGTCCGCTAGGCCTTCGCGTTTCTCATTCATAAACGCGCTTCCCGTTGCAGTTGTTGGTCGGGAGGCTTGGTGAGTGCGCAGCCACCTCCAAGAGAGGGAACCCCCAAGCAGATTCTGAGGCCCCAGAGCCGCGAGGCGGGGCCTGGCAGCGCCGTCTAGAATAACCCACTTCCCACCTCTCATCCGTTCTCCCGCCAGCGCCAAGTGTACGGTCTGCGGAAGCGGGATGGACGGAAAGAAAGGAGAGCCAAGGGGAGGTCCCCAACGCCACCAGCCCAGAACAGGTCTTGGCAGACAGACCTCCTTCTTCGGGTGACACCGGCATTGCTACGATTCATCCACATTAATATTCAAAACAGACAACAAATCTGTGCTGTCCACGCTCCCACACCTTTACACGGGCTATTCCCACTGACTGAAGTGCCTCCCCTTCCCAAAGTCACCTGCAGACCTAAGCTCCAGTCTTCATGACCTATGCAACATTTGGGACACACTTATACGAAAAAATAATTCATTATCTATCTCAAATTGATATTTAACCAGGCATCCTGTATTTTCATCTGCTAAATCCGGCAACCCTCGCTTAGCCTGGGATGGCGCAGTGGATAGAGCATTAACCTGGAATGCTGAGGTCGCTGGTTCAAAACCCTGGGCTTGCCCAATCAGGGCACATATGACTGGCAAGCAATCAACAACTAAAGTGAAGCAACTATGAGTTGATACTTCTCACTCCCCTGCCTCTCTCTGTAAAATCAATAAATAAATTCCTTTTTAAAATGAGTGAACTAATAAATCTTGGTCTCTGTCCACCCTGGCCCTGATGCCCAGAGGACCTGGGGCTGTCTCCACCACTCGTCACACCTGACCTGGCCTCTGTCATGCCTCTGTCTCACCGTGGCACGTTTGTCTCCGCTTCCCTCCCTGGGACGTGATTCCCAGGAAGCCATGATCCAATTTTTTTTTGTTCTCTTGCTCCTCATTGAAGAAAGTTGAGAAAACCCAAATAAGCAAAAGGAAAATATGCCCCTCAAATGTGAATCGACATCATGGATTCCATCATAGCAAGGTCCTCCTTTGGGGCCTCTCGTGGGGAAACTGAAACCAGCGTGGAAACTCAGACAGCAGATTGAGTAGGTTACTGGACTAGAGAGTCTTCTATCCCACCTCTCTTCCGGGCAGGCCCACGCCAATAACCAAGCTGTCCTTGAGAGATAACCCTGGCTCCCCAAGGAGACCCGCCATCACCCTCGGGTCAACCCACCGGAGGAATGCACACGCCCCATGGACAGGAAGTTCTAACCAAAGTCAACACATTCCAAAAGTGTGAATTTCATTGTTTCCCAGTGTTCCCTTCTTCTTTCTTGCTTCTAATCAAGATGAGATCAGCTTATGAAACTGGACTCCTTTTAAACCACAAATCCATCTGAAGTGTACTCATTTCACGCATGCTAAATTTCAAGACGTGATTATTTTGCAATTATATCAATGTTGATAAATGTTAAATATTAACCAGATAACCAGAAAAAATATCTTTTTTTTGGTCCATTTTTTCCATTGATTTGAGAGCAAAAGAGAGAGAGAAGCATCGACTTGTTGTTCCACTTAGTTGTTCCATTTAGATGTGTACTCTTCGGTCGCTTCTCATATGTACCCTGACCTGGGATCAAACCCACAACGTTGGCATGTCAGGATGACACTTTATCCACCAAGCCACCAGGCCAGGGCCCAGAAAAGTATCTTTGGATGTCTAAAGCCATAGAACAAGAATTATAGACTGTACCCCCATGACTGGTGACTTTGAAAAAGCCATATGCCTTTAAAAAATGTATTGACTGACATGTTTAAGATAACATTTTTATTTTAATAGACTAATAAAGAAGAAAGAGAATGGAGGAAGAGAAGAAGGGAAGAAAGAGGGGAGAAGGAAGGAGAGAACATACTTCACCACTTGGAAACAGAAGTCATGCACCAAGTCTGAAAATGGAAAAACAAGAGACCAGAAAACCAGCTGCCTTTAGCCAACTCTGCTGGTGATTCTCGCAATGCCAGAGAGTAGAGCAGAGGAAACCACCAGGGCTGGCCCAGTGTAGATGCTCGATAAATATTTATTGCGTGAATGAACGGAGGACAATCACCGAGGCCCTAGCTGCCAAAGCTCACGCTGTCACAAATATAAGTCCCCAAGAAGTGAAGAAATGCACCAAAGGGCACTTCTGCAGCAGCTCTGCATCCAGCCCGTCTGGGGCTCCGAAAGCCACCTCGTGGCAGGTATTCCATTAACTGCAGGTGTCAGTTTGCTTTGGCACAATAGTATGTAATTTCCCATTTTTAGAACAATGCTCCAAAGAACAGTCACCAAAACAACCTTCCGAGGGGGTGGTTTTCTTCCTGGACTTGGCTACGGTCCTGTAAAACAACAATGAGAAAGAGATTTTTATTCAAAACAATGTTTACATCTCTCCCTAAAATCGAGAGGCTGTTCGGTAGAGCTGCATGGCTGGAAAGGGTCTCCCCACCTGCCTCTCCCCTCGGCAGAGCATCCACACCAACCCCTGCCTTTGGGAGGGGAGCTCCGGGAAGGACTCTGCTGTTGGGTCTGTTTTGGTCTTGCCACGCCTCTCTGTGCGGTTCCCACGTGGGCAGGGTGGAAAGGAAGCTTGTAGAAAGCCAGTGTCTGTCCTTTGGTGCCCCCGACTAGTCTGAGACCAGAAGAGAACGGTGTGTTCTCGAGAGCAGGGAGGAGCAGGCCGAAGGGAGCGAGGCCTCAGGGAGGGGTGAGAGGCACCCCTTCGGTGTCGGCCGCAACCAAGTCCTTCCATTCTCATCTCCAAACTGCCCTTCTCTCTGCGTTCCTCTTTCTGCTTCATAAACTCAGGAGATTGGCTCCAAGACTTCGGGAGCCCCTCACCCATCTCCCTACACCTTCCTTTCCGTCGCATCTCCTCCACCCCATCTGCACCTGAACGGGCGGGCGTGCTGCTCTCCTCCCTGGCCCTGACCTAGCTGCTCACCTACAAGGGTGTGCACGCACCTGGCTTCCTCTTTACCGCCCCTGCTCAAGAACATCTGGGGACTCCTTTTTTTTCTTTCTTTCTTTCTTTTTAAAAACTTTATTTATTGATTTTACAAAGAGAGGAGAGAGCCCTGGCCGGTTGGCTCAGCGGTAGAGCGTCGGCCTAGCGTGCGGAGGACCCGGGTTCGATTCCCGGCCAGGGCACACAGGAGAAGCGCCCATTTGCTTCTCCACTCCTCCGCTGCGCCTTCCTCTCTGTCTTTCTCTTCCCCTCCTGCAGCCAAGGCTCCATTGGAGCAAAGATGGCCCGGGCGCTGGGGATGGCTCTGTGGCCTCTGCCTCAGGCGCTAGAGTGGCTCTGGTCGCAACATGGCAACACCCAGGATGGGCAGAGCATCGCCCCCTGGTGGGCGTGCCGGGTGGATCCCATTTGGGCGCATGCGGGAGTCTGTCTGACTGTCTCTCCCTGTTTCCAGCTTCAGAAAAATGCAAAAAAAAAAAAAAAAAAACCCAAAGAGAGGAGAGAGAGGGGCGGGAGAAACAAGAAGTATCAACTCATAGTTGCTTCACTTTAGTTGTTCATTGACTGCTTGTCGTATGTGCCTTGACCAGACAGGCCCAGGGTTTCCAACCCGCGACCTCAGTGCTCCAGGTCTAACGCTCCATCCACTGTGCCACCACAGGCCGGGCCAGAGACTCCTTTTCCTATAGAAAAAGTCCAGCCTTCTTAGTGGGACTTTCCTCTTCTGGAACTTCATATTAATAAAATCAGGCAGTCTACAATCTGTGATCTTGTGTAGTACTCCATTGAATGAATGAACCAAAATGTATTTCTCCAGTCTTCTGTTGGGATTTGGGGATATTTCAAATTTGAAGACAAGCCCTTTAAACATTCTTGTACAGATCTTTTTGTCAGCATGAGCACTCATCTCTTGGGGGGGGGGTGCATATGCATATATATATATATATATATATATATATATATATATATATATGGCACGGAGTGGAATTACTGGTTATAGAGTAAGCATATCTTTAGTGTTAATAAACTCTGCCAAACAATTTTCCTAAGCCGTTGTACCATTCTACACTCCCCACAACAATATATGATACTTTCGGTTGCTCCATATCTTCAATGGCACTAGTTATTGCCACTCTTTTCATTTTAGCCATTCCGGCAGGTGTCTCGTGCTATCTCCCTGTTGTTTCAATTTGTACTTTCCTGATAAGTAACGATGCTAAGCGCCTTTTGGTAGTTTATTTGGCCATCTGCATAGGCTCTTTGGTGAGCTTTTTCTTTTTCTTTTTTTTTTTTAATTGATTGATTTTAGAGAGACAGAGAGGTGAAGGAGGAGAGAGAGAAAAAGAGAAGCATTCATTTGTTGTTCCACTGTAGTTGTGCGTTCAGTGGTTGCTCTCCGTCCGCGCCCTGACCGGGGTCACACCCGCAACCTTGTTGTTTCGGGACCAAGCTCTACCCGAATGAGCTTCCCGGCCAGGGCCAGTGAGCGTTAGCCCTCCCCCCAGTTTTCACCGGGTCATTTGTCTAGTGGTTCTTCATAAATTCTGCAAGTGGATACTCTGTCAGATATATTTACCACAGATGTTTTCTCCGAGGCTGAGGCTCGCCTTTCCACTTTCTTAATGGTGCCTTTGAAGAACAGACACTTTTCATTTTGATAAAGTCCAATTTATCAATTTTTTCTGGTTTCGGTCTTCTGTTTTAGAATTTTTTGCCCACTCCCAAGGCCACGAAGATATTCTCTCTGTGTTAATGTCTTTTTCTAACTTCATTTTTCAAGTACAATTTACATTCACTATTATTCTGGATTGGTTTCAGGTGCACAGCACAGTAGTCACACAGTCATACATTCACAAAGTGCTCCCCGCCATTTCCAACACCCCCCTGGCACCATACGGAGTTATTACTACATTACTGCCTGTATTCCCTATGCTGTACTTTTACGTCCTTGCAACTATGTTAGTTTCTTTTACTCTTGCTTTTATGGTACCTTCCTCCAGAGCTGGAGATAACTGATTTTTTGTTGTTGTTTCCATAAGGAGCAAAGATCTCATAGGAAAACTAACCCCGGCTGACTCACAGGATAATGCTCATATGATAATGACTGCCTCGGTCTCCAGACCGTCCAGCCTGTCATCCCAAGGGCCCCTTGTGGCCCCAGCAGGCACCACTGCTCCCTGGCCGCATGGCTGAAATCCCCTGGAGGGATCTCTAAGGGGGGCTGAGGTGGCATTCTCCAAAGGGAACCAGCAAGGAGAGGGAGACTAGCAGCACCCCCGAGCCCCAGAGGCACTGGTGCAGCCTCTCAGGCCAGCAGCTCACTCTAACAGCCCCGCTGTGGTCACCTGGCAAACACTTGCCCATCCAGGCAACTTCTCATCCCCTTTCATAACCTTTTTCCCATGCATCTTCTTTGCTCCCCGAAATCTTCCTCTCATTATCATTTGTCTAACCACTTATCATCTGCGGGGCGCTTATTATACATTTGTCATTTAAATCTTTTCTTCCCTTCTGCCTCTCCTCCCCTAACGCAGGCTTTCTCAGCCTCAGTGCTATTGACATTTGGGACCAGACAATTGTGTGTTGTGGGCACCCCACCCCCACCCCGTCCCGCACACTGAGGGGTACTCAGCTCTCCTCACTTCTCTTTTTCTTCCTACCTTCCTTCTCCTGTCAAACAAGAGGCCTGAGGGGAAAGTGAGGGTGTGGTGGGAGGTGAATCATCGCTTTCTCAAGCTTGAAGGGGCCTTAGATGCAGTCAAGTGCAATCCCTCATTTTACAGATGAGGAGACAGGTCCCGAGAGGGGGAAGGAGAGGACGTGTCAAAGCCAAATGTGTGTACGTGGGGGAGGGGGAGCAAGTGCGGGCCAAGCAGGAAGTCAAAATTCCAGAGGCAGAATTTCCAGTCCCGCTGGGAACCTGGAATTGCTTCCCACAGCTGAGATAGTTCCCACTCCAGAAACGACCCAAGGCTGCTCGGATGGACCAGACCGGACAAGCCCCCAGCACGCGCACATGCTTGGCCGTCCCCGGGAGCCCATTCCAGACCTTCCATTGGACAAAGATGACCACCAGTTCCAACAGGGATGTTTCATGAACACCATGACCACATCCTATAACCATGACAGAAATGACAGCCATTCCACTTGGCCAAACCTGCCCCCGTGGAAGCGTCAGAGAGCAACAGAGATCCGTGGAAGGCAGGAGGGAGCCCGGGGGACTTCGTCTCCTAACAGGCAGGCGACAGGACCTCAGGGAGGCCGACAGCCCTCAGCCAGCATCTCCCAAGTGATGGTGGTGTGAACGTTTGTGGAGCACTCATCATGCACTAGACACTGTTCTCAATGCCTCATAAATATACGAACTCAGTCCACTGCCTCTGAGGGGGACACGTCATCCTCCCATGTGGGGCACGCTGACACGGAGCCAGGAACCCTTGGTCAAGCAGCAGGGGTGCTCTTTGACGGGGTCACCCGACCCCTGACTTCTTGCCAACATGTAGCTCACCCCAACGTCAGTGTCAGATGCGCACAGAGACCCCCTTGTGTGCAAAAGCTTACACTACAGACGTGCGCAGAGCCCCGGGTGGTGTTCGAGGTGAGAGCGGCACGTGAGGGATACCTTTATTTTAAGGATTATGAACTTGTTTCGATGCTTATTAGAAAAGTGCCAGGTTTCACTTATGGTCGTAACATAAAGATTTCTTTTAAATTAAACATAAGGTTTTTAAAATAAACTCACTTAAAGAGAACTACTAGACTGACAGCGTGTGAGTGTGGCAGATACAGTGATTGAAGCATGGGCAGCAGTGACTGGGCTCTTCCCGTCCGAAAGCCCCTCCCTCCTCTTGTTCCCACCTGCCTTTCTCATAGCTTCTTTCTCAATTAAAAAAAAAACCCTTCAGAATTGAAGATCACAAACAGCCCTTCGGTCTTCTCCTGCCCCTTTACCCACAAGTCACTCGCTTTCGGGTTCTCTCTGCTTTCTGGAAGATAAATGTACTGAAACTCACAAGTGGAGGCCAAGTGTGAAGAGAGAAAGGAATGAGGAAACCCCACCCCGTTTCTTGGACGCTGTCCTGGGCCTTCTGCCCCTAGCTGGCCTTCCAAGGCGCTGGCTGCGGAACTGTCAGCCCGGGGTCCTCTGCTGAAGATCCCTCCCAGGTGCTTGCTGGCCTGTGAGCAGGACTTGGCCTGGCCAATGTGCTCAAGGACCCAACACTGTCCCCCTCCCGTGGGGGGCAGAGTAGCATGGACTATCTTTCAGGGAGTCCCATGTGTTCAGGGACCCCCTCCGCCCACCCAGCCTCAGAATAACCCTGGTGGTAGAGGAAGCACTGTCCTTCCCTGGCAAATAGGGACAGTTTAAAAACAATACTCATAAATGAGTCAGTGGGGAACGGACCTGCTCCAAAGCCCTGGGATAGAACAACAAACAATAGGCTGGGATTCGAAGGGGCCACCGAATCCCACTGTCCCCAGAGATTCTCAGAGGACACGGGAATCAAACGCCATCTGCCCAGCCATTGTATCCACTTGGGCACCGCAGTTGGGCAGGTGCCCGCCGAGGAAGCCCGGACCTTGTCGGGGACATTGTTCTCTCTCAGAAGAGGATCTGGAAAGCAGAAGGAAACTAGAACAACCACACAATGAATACCAGATTCTCCTTTCTCCCTGCTGCGGCTGCCAGGAGATTAGCTGACAGCGCGCCCCACCCAGCAGCTGCTCGCCCTCCGGGATGTCCGCGCCGCAGGGAAGGGCTGGTCCAGAGACCTGGCTTGTTCTCCATTGATTCCCAGTGTTCACTTTATTGTAAACTCTTTTCTTTAATTGATTAATTTTTAGAAAGACAAGAAGAGAGCAAGAGAAAGAGAGAAGACTTCATTTGTTGTTCCACTTAGCTGTACATTCATTCCTTGCTTCCCATATGTGCCCTGACCAGGGATCGAACCTGCAACCTTGGCATTTCAGGATGACGCTCTAACCAACTGAGCTAACCAGCCAGGACCCCAGTGTCCATTTTCTTTCTCCAGCTATTCTTGAAGGGCAGAGACGCCTCTGAGGCTTCTTTCCAATATGACACGATGCAGACAAGTTACAGGCACTCTTTGTGTTTGTCGACTGAGTAACTGATTCCATAGGGGCACTTTGCTGAAGACATTACGCACTGACTCCTCACAGCCATCCCGTGGGGTCCAGGCCACCCAGCTGATGGCCAGACTAATCAGATTGGGGCGCCTTCGATAGGACTAAACAACCCTCCTCACTTCTTACCTACAGCACCCTCCCAGTTGGCCAAATAAGTTTGTAAACATGACATATATGTTTGCTCGCTTATAGTTTGCATTGGGTGTGGGGGACAGGCTGTAAGCAGGCTGGGTCGTTATAGCGGGAGGCTTAGTTTTAAGACTAAGCTTTCCCCCACACCCTTGACTAATTGCATGATGTGGGGTGGTGCACTCTCATGAGGAATCCCATCATGCCTCAGACAAGTGGCTTTGTATCAGAGACTTCCTTGTTTGTATATTGGATTAAAGGCTTTGATTTCTACACTATAAAATGAGGCAGACCGGGAGCTTGCTCTCTCTTGGTTCCTGAAATTAGCATTAGAGCAGAGAATAGAGAAAGGAGAGCAAAAAAAGGCCACGTGCAGGAGGCCAGGAGAAGCAGCCAAGATGGCGGAGTGCTGAAGGAGAAGCCAGTTTGTGCAGAGTTTGTGCACAGAGAAGGAGATGGGGAACAGAGGTGAATAAGGCTGGTGAGGTAGAACCTTTGATTCTGGGAAACTTGGATAAGTCAGTGGCTTTGGGAGCCCTGAATGGAAAAGGAAGTGTTTTCTCACTGTGTGTATTTCTTGCCCGCCGGGTGCAAGCTAGGATTAGAGCTAATGGCCCACTAGTTCTTGGCTCTGTTGTTTCATTACCATCTGTCCAAATCAAATGCAAACCTGCATGGGCCAGGTGGCTGTGATGGTGGCTGTGGCTACTGGTTTTACACACCCCAACAACTCCATGAGACAATCACGAAGCCCTCCTTAGATTAAAGCCCTACCCCACGTGCCGGAGAAATAGGGTGACCTAAAAGAAGACGTGTCCCCTTCCGAACTCACACCCCACGAGACGGCACGTGATGCAGACAGACGTCACAGAGCTTGGAGGAGGAGACACACACAGAATTAGTGTCTTACCAACTGAGCGTCACAACATTCCCGCTAAGAACGTTTTTCTTAAAAACACACTTTTTTTTCCTCTGTTGGGACTATTATTCATCTGAACATAATGTTGTGTCTTCTGCCTCCTACATGAGTAGACACCAGTGTTAAGTGTGGAATACCGCGCTCATGTATCTAGTCAAACTTCTGTTTGCTTTCGGCTGCATCCATAGCTACCCTCTGAATAAACAGAGGAGAAAGGTTTGGCTCCCAATCCTACTAGCTGGGCCCTACGCCATCATTCCCCAAAACAAAGGAGAAAAGATGCCAGGAGCAAGGGCCCAGGGCTCACGGTGAAGGAATACACTGTTCTGTTTCAGAGGGTTACTGAGCAGGGTCGAGCTCCCCAGAGCTGGGCGGGGCGGGGCGGGGCGTGGCAACAGGAAGGCATTCCCGTAATTCCCTGTGAAGCGCCAGTGTGTTCTATAACTGTGGGCAGAGAAGGGAGGCACTGAGCTGCCACGACTCAACCCTCTGCAGAGGAGGTCACAGGCTAGGAAGAGGCGCAGGAACCCCAGCTTGTCGTGCTGGGCCTGGATGTGGAAGCCAAGTCTTCCCTGCCTAGCGCAGGGCTCTCCCCCTCCCCCATCCTGCCCCCCATGGGTTGCAGGACCTGGTGGCGGCTCTGTGCTGTCTGGCAAGTGACCTGCGCCCTCCGGATAGCGGATAGCGTCATGCAAGTGCCACGCCCCTGCTCCTGCCCTGGACGGCTGTATTTCCCTGAACAAGAAAACCGAAGGATCAGGCTCTGTCCTTGGGCCTTCCAGTGTACAGCCTCACAAGTGTGACCTGTTGTTTTCAGTCTGTTCTATCAGGCTGTAAAATCAACGGCGAATGGAAAGGTCAAGGTCATGGATTCAATCTCTAAGTGAGCCCACTGTCACACAGGGACAGGAAGAGGGATCCTCAGCCCTCCTGGGCGTCTTCGCCTCCCTGACCGCCTTCCCATCTCGGAAGGCAACTGAGTCTCCCCCGAACCATCTCCCACTTGTTCTGGGAACAGCCACGCTCGCTGTGCCCTGGATGTCAGCCCCGTTTCCTTTAGGGAACAGGGGTCAACTATCCCATCTTGCTTCAAAAGCCCTGTCCTCTCTCTCCTGCGGGCTTCTGGCGCTCAGCCTATAAACAAACATCTTCAAGTCTGCCCCAGCCTTAAAATTCAGGCCCTTGTATCCGCCTCCTGCGCCCAGAGGTTGGCCCGTCTCCTCTCCCACCTTTAACAGCAGACTTCCTGGTTACCTTCATCTCCTGAACTTCTCCCAATAACGTCCCAGCCCCCGCGGTGTGCAGCCCAGCCCAGCCCAGTCAGTCCACGGGAACCAGCCTCTCAGTGGCCACAGATAGTCTATAAGCATCAAATCCAGCAGCCAGTTCTCAAGACCCATGCTAGCTGACTTCCCTGCATCAACTAACCCAACAGAAAAAAAACAAACAAAAAAACAACTCTTCCTTCTGAACTGTGCTCAGGGCAAGCACTATTCATGGCTTACTCAGAAGCCATGCCCTTCACCTTAGCTGGCAAAATCCCAACTTTGTTCAAGGACAGGAAAGAGATTCTTTTGATTCAGCAAGATGGGCACCGACCCTAGCCGCAAGGGCAAGCACGTGTCCTCTCTGGCCAGCAGAATGTAGGGGAAGAGTGGTAGGGGTCCCTTCACCACTACCCCACCACCACCAACAACAAGAGGAAGACAAGTCAGGAGAAGTGTGCCCCACGCTGTTTCCTGTCATTGAACTCATTCATGTCAGGATGTGATGCTTGAAGCTGAGGGAAGGCCCAGAGGACGTCAGACAGACTGAGCAGAACTTCAAACATCCCGACTTTGAGAAAAATAGTCCTCTTGTCAGTGTCACCCCTGGACAGGTTTGTTGTTACCTGCAGCCAAAAGCATCCCCAACTGCGGCGTCCCTCCTCGCTTGGTTACTGACACTGCCCTCCTGTCCCTCGTTCTCAGGGCTCCCCGACAGCCGCTCTGCCCACCCCACGAACATCGTGTTCTCCTGGCGCTCGGTGCCCCTAGGTGCCTGCCCTCATCATCAGTGAGGTGCGTGCCAGGTGTTCAGTCAACAAATGCCTGTTGGCACCTTTTATGTGCCAGGCTGTCCTTGTAGAATTGAAACCCTAGTGGGGGGAACAAAAAATAAACAAGATGAACAAATAAAAAATGACAAGTTGTGACCAGTGTGTGCTCTGAAACGCTTGGCTAAAGAGGATGTTGAGAAGAATGTGGAACCTCCTTAGGTGGTGAGCAGTGACTTGAGATGGAACATTCCGGATGAGGTTTGAAGGCTGAGAAGAAACCAGACACGCCAAGACGAGGCAGAGCACCCCGGACGGTGGGGACAGTGGCGAGCCACGGTGAGGACCCGGCGAAGGGAGGACGGCGTGTTATGGGGACCACAGGGAAGCCGGCGAGGTGAAAGAAAAGTGATCTATGGGGAGGAAGAAGTCAGACAAAGTCGTGATTCAGTGTAGAACCTTGTGAGTCATGGGAGGGTGCCGGCTGTTACACTGAGTATAGTTAGAAGTCATTTGGTAAAAGGATTAACAGTCACGTTTGTTTCCCTAAAAGATCACTGTGGCTGGAATTTGAAGCCAGAGTAGAAGTGGGGAGGCAGTGTGGACTCAGTCCCCCAGGTGAGAGATGGGGTGACTTGACCTAGGAAGATGGTAGTGCAGAGGGCGAGGGCTGACGGATGCCTGTGGCCGATATGACGGGACTTGCTGCTGCGTGGGCTACACGGGGTGAGGAAAAGGCAGGCGCTGGAGCCGGTGCTCATGTGCCCCAGCCTGGACTCAAGGGAGGAGAGATGGAGAGGCCGGTTGGGGAGGGAGGGAGGCAGGTCCCACTTGGAGTTCCGTTTTAGAAATGCTGAGTTTGAAATACCTGAGAGACAGCCACATGTAGAGGCCAAGGGACAGGTAAGGAGTCAAGGCAGGGCGCCGGGAATTGGGAACGGGGAGACTTCGGCCTCAAGATGGCATTCAAAGCCGCGGGCATGGACGAGCTCCGCTGGGCAAAGCATAGGAAAGACTGGAATAGAACCATGAGGTCATTCGAGTTAGAAATAGCGTTTATTTTTCACTTCTCCCTCTCTCTTCTCCTCGTGGTGTTAAATTGTCATCTTCTGTCAGTTCTAAATCTAAAACACTCCCTAATGCTGTCTTTCTCTCCTCATTCCTGTGGCTGCTGCCCTCGGCCTTCACCCGTCTCCCCCGGAGATTTTCTGCAGACCCTTCTGCCCCAGCTCGGCTGCAGAGAAACCCAAACCAGCGAGCGCGGAGGCGGCCTCCCAGCCGCAGGCTGGAGCAGAGCCAGGTGAGAGCGGGTCACCCCGACCTGAGCTGGAGAGGCCCCAGCGACAGAGAGAGAAGCTGGAGCCCAAACTGGTAACCACAGCAACGGGGGAGGATACAGGAAGCTGCCTGTGCAGCACCCTGCTTTTTCTGCGGTGGCGGGGGGGGGGGGACTTTATTAGCCCAGCTTACTCACGTCAGCCCCTGTGGTTTCAAGCTTAGCGGTGCCACCCAACACCTGGTACAGGGGGGCTCTCTCAAACAGATACTAGCAGCAACAAACACCGCGGTGACTAACGCGGGTTGAGCACTGACTGTGTGCCAGGCGCTGTGCCAGGCGCTTTAAATATACCCCCCCCAAGCGGCTAAAACGACGCTCTGCGGTAGGTATTGCCGATGAGGACACGGGGTGCAGGGAGGCTGAGGGGCGGTTCACAGCAAGGGCTTTTGGGGTGGACGGACATGGGTTCGTCCTGTGTGGACTCTCCCTGCCTCCTCTGTAAAATGGGATTAAATGAGATGACTCAGGTTAAAGCATTTAGCTAATGCCTATCACCCAGAAAGTGCTCGGTGCTGACCATCGCGATGCTGCTGTTGTGACGACGACAGAAAACTAAAGTGGCCCACGGCTGCTGGGGGGTTGCTTGGAATGGTTGCTTTTAACAAGATTCCCTGGGAGACCAAAAGCCTTCAGTCTCAAAAATAAAATTAGTTTTACAGGGTGGATGGCACATCAGGGCCTATGACAGATAATTAGCAATACGTTCTTAAAAGGTCTTCGGGGCCCTGGCCGCCTGGCTCAGTGGTAGAGCATCATCCTGGTGTGTGGATGTCCTGGGTTCGATTCCGGCCAGGGCACACAGGAGAAGCGCCCATCTGCTTCTCCACCTCTCCCCTCTCCTTCCTCTCTGTCTTTCTCTTCCCCTCCCGCAGCCAAGGCTCCATTGGAGCAAAGTTGGCCCGGGCGCTGAGGATGGCTCTATGGCCTCTGCCTCAGGCACTGGAATGGCCTTGGTTGCAACGGAGCAAGGCCCCAGATGGGCAGAGCATTGCCCCCTGTTGGGCAAGCCGGGTGGATCCCGGTCGGGAGCATGCGGGAGTCTTGCTCTCTGCCTCCCTGCTTCTCATTTCAGAAAAATACAAAAAAAAAAGCCTTCGGGCAAGTCACAAATCCCACTCCAAACAGAGCAACAAGGATAGATAGCAGTTATTGCGTACTTCCCACATACCCAGGAGTTCACCTTTAAAGCCTCCTCTTATCCTCACAACAGTGCTACGATGTGCATGACTGTCATATCCCCATTTTCAGCAAGAGGGAAACCAAGGCGCGGGAAAACATTTCCTAAGTGGGGCAGCCAGAACCAGGTGCAGGAGCCCCATCACCATGCCGCACAGCCTGTTCATTGCACCATCTGCCGAGGGGGCGACAATTCCATGTGTCAGTGGATTGGAGGGCCAGTGGGATCCTGTAGTTTCTTACTAGCTGCTGTTATTTGGGGGTGGGGAAGGTAGAAAGGCATTGTCAGTCCCTGACTGGTTTGCTCAATGGTAGAGCATCAGCCCAGTGTGTGGAAGTCCTGAGTGCAATTCCCAGCCAGGGCACACAGGAGAAGCACCCATCTGCTTCTCTACCCCTCCTACCTCACCTCTCTCTCTCTCTCTCTTTCTCCCCTCTTGCAGCCATGGCTTGATTGGAGCAAGTTGACCCCGTGCCGAGGATGGCTCCATGGTCTCCACCTCAGGCAATAAGAAGAGCTTGGTTGCTGAGCAACAGAGCAACACCCCAGATGGGCAAAGCATCATCCCCTAGTGGGAGTGGGTTTGCTGGTTGGGAAGCATGTGGAAGTCTGTCTCTGCCTCCTCTCCTCTCACTGAATAAAAAAGAAAAGAAAACAACAGCACTGTCAGAACAGTCTCCCGGGGCCTGCCTCCTGAGAGCCTTCACAGTCCCTGCTATTTACTTATCTGGCCTCCATCTAAAGCACCCCATACCGGGGGATGACCGCAGGTGTCTCTGACAACCTCTGCACCCTGAGTCTGAGCTCTTCCAAGACTCACACATCAGGATGCGTGAAAGTTTGCAAGAAGAATGTAAAAACCCTCTGCCTGTCTGCTGCCCGAGACCAAGCCAGCTGTCCCAGGAATATCCGCCCCCAGCCCAGCCGCATGTGCGTACTGCGTTTCCAGAGGGATAAACAGCACGACCTTGGCACCTCGGACGGCGTGCTTAAGATATTAAGCTTGTGTGCACTTGTCCACAGTGCCGACGAGTCTCTCCTCAGGCAATGCCTCCGAGCTGCCCTTCACTGCTCTTGCGCAACTTGTCACTAGTCACGCTCCCTGATGACCACTGTGGCCCCAGGGCACTTTCTTCCACCCTGTCCTCAGTCTAGGTAACCACGGTACTCAACTCCGTCTGAGTTCAGGAATAACAGTGAGTGACAGGAAGAAGAAGAATGAGAACTGGCCATCATTTTCCGAGTACTTAACGGGTGTGAGGCACCCGGCAACTCAGAAGTGAGGGAACAGAGGCTTCCGAACAGCCCAGCAGAGCCAGCTAGTCAACAGCAGAGCCCGGATTTGCTGCAGGACGTGAACTGCGCACTGCTCCCACCTTCCAAGAAGGTTACAGTCTGGTGTCCATAGGCGTTAAAGAGAGCTCTTGGGGGCGGGGGTTCAGTTCACCCCGAGAAGAGGGTGACTTGGGGAGACTCCGGAAGCAGGACGTGTAGTTTGAATCCTAGGTCTGGTTTAGAGGGGTCTGCCACAAACACAGCTCACGGAAGGACCGTGTCTAGACAAGCTCTGTCACGTGCACAGCCAGAAACCCCACGCTAATACGGAGGCTGCCAAAGATTTCTAAGGGAGCACCTACCGTTTCCCAGCCCCAGCAAGCCCAGAGTGAGAACGAGAGGCTATCGAAAACCAAACCGCTTCGATAACAACACGAGGCGTGAATAAGACGCTGAAACCGAGAGAGAGGGCCCTGAGACGAAGGGAAAGACGTGGGCTGTTTCGTGGGGACAGCCGGAACTGCTGAGCCTCACTCCAGCAGCATCCTCCCGGATGCCGTCCCTGGGACCCCTCCGCCGGCCAAAATCAGAGCAAAGTGAGGGGCAAAGAGATGCCAAGTCCGGGCACCCAGGTCTGCAGGATCCGCGGGGGCAGATCCGCCAGGAGAGTGGGGAGATCCACCAGGTAGCTCGGGAGGACCCCTGTGGAGGAGACGAGAAGAGAGGGCATGGGAGGGGGGGAGATGGAGCCAGGAACTGCGGGACCTGGATGAGGGACCTCCCCAAGCTCATTTGGGGATTGAGAGCAAACTGAAATCTCACGCTAGCTCTAGCCCTGTCCGTGAAAGGCCCCGCGCCCCGGCCACCTGGTGCTCTGCAGAGGGCTCAGATTTGCGTTTCATAAGGAAACGCACCCACTAGGTCTACCAGAAGGCCCTGAGTGGCCGGAACCCTACCTAGAACACGTCCCACATCAGCCCCCTTCCAACGGTTCCCGGAACCGAGGGCCTCGTGAGCCTCAGAGGGCCGGGCCAGGCGCTGGTCCAGTGCTGCCTGGCAACCCTGGCTTTTGATTTGTCCCCGCAATCCACAGGGATGTGACCCTCCTGTTTCTTCTGGAGCCACCATCTGCTCTTCCCCTCACTGTCTCCCGCGCTCGCCTCCTCACTGTGCTGGGAGCTGACCTCACCCACACCTGCCAGGCGGGGGCCGAGGTGAACCCAGCCCCCGACTGTAAAATAAACACGCTGCACTTGGCACCGCGGCCAAGCCGGTGGGACAGGCTGCCTGGGCGGCCACAGCGCGGCCGCTCTCCTCAGTCACGCTTGGGCCCCACCGACATTTCTGGCTCCCTAGGGGGCCGGGAGACCTCTGTCTGATGCTCCAAGACCCTGGCCCTGCCTGGCCTGTGCTGGCGCAGTGGATAAAGCGCCGACCTGGAAATGCTGAGGTCACCAGTTCAAAACCCTGGGCTTGCCTGGTCAGGGCACATATGGGAGTTGATGCTTCCAGCTCCTCCCCCCTGTCTCTCTCTCCTCTCTCTCCTCTCTCTCTCTCTCTCTCTCTCCTCTATAAAATGAATAAATAAAATAAAAAAGACCCTGGCCCTGAGACTGGCCCCTGTTCTAGTCTGAATCGTGCCCCCAAATTCAGATGTCGAAGCCTTAACTGCCATGACTTCAGAATGTGACTGTATTTAATGTTTAGTATTATTATTATTGATTTTAAAGAGAGAAAGGGCACATGAGCAAGAAAGAGAGACAGGAACATGGATCTCTTCCTGTCTGTGCCCTGACCAGGGATCAAACTGGCACCCTCTGTGTTTCAGGACGATGCTCCAACCAACCGAGCTGTCCAGCAAGGCAGAATGTAACCGTATTTAAAGATAGGGTCTTTACAGAGAGGATTAAGTTAAAATGAGGTCACTAGGGTGGGCTCCAATCCAATATGACTAGTGTCCCCATGAGAACAGGAAAGTTAGACGCCAGGGATGTGTACACACAGAGGCAGGACCGTGTGAGGACACAGAGAGAAGGCGGCCACCTGCAAGCCTAGGACTCAGGTCTCAGGAAAAACCAAACCTGCCGGCACCTTGATTTGGAACTTCCAGCCTCCAGAGCCATGAGAAAATAATTTTCTATTGTCGAAGTCACCAGTCTGTGGTATTTGTTATGGTAGCCCTAGCAAATTCATATAGATATTATCACTAGACTTCTGGCAATAATAATAAAGTTCAGCCTTTCATATGTGCCAGGGACTGGGCGAACCAGTTTGTACACTTGTATCATTCCATTTTTCTGGCAACACAAGGAACATTAATACCTCATTTATAAATGGGAAAACTGAGGCTCGGAGAAGTTAATGACTTGCCCAAGGTCACCCAGATGATAAAGGAGACAGGATTTCAACCCAGGCTGGCCGGCTCCAGAGGTGGTGCTCCAGCCATCACACTACTGAGGGTGCTCGGGACACCAGTCCCAGGAAGTCCCCTGCAATGGACTGAATGTTTGTGTGCCCCCCCCCCCCCACTGCCAGCCTTCAGAACTATGAGAAACAAAGTTCCGCTGTGTCTGAGTCACCAGGCTATGGTATCATTTTGGCAGCCCGAACAGACTGTGACGACCCCTCGGACAGGCTCCCAGCACAGCTGGCAGAGCTGGTGGAGACCGCCGGCCACGGAGCTGTCCTCCCTCAGTGGTACCGTGCCATCCCAGGAGCCTGCCAACCTCGAGTCCCCCCTTGTCCGAAAGCCTGTGGTGCCATCATTCCATTCCTCTCCCCTCTGAGGGACGCCTCTGTCACTTTGTCCTTTGGCAGCCACATCCGGTGAGTAGCAAGCCCTTTATATAGGCCACTTCCAAGTCCTTTTCGAGTCACCCCTACCACTAAGTGCCCTTGAGGACTCCTGTTCATCTATATATATATTCGCCTTAGAAAAGGGCTTAGCTCACCAGTGACAGAAATGACAGCTGCCCACCAAGAATAAGAATCGGGCAGCGTCTTCACCTCCCACAGCAGAAGGTCAGAGCTGCAACGAGCCTCGGAGATGGTCCCCCTCGGTCCCCGCACCAGAGGAGCCACTCGGGGCAGCAGAGAGAGCAGGGGTGTTTCCAAGACGAGAGCCTGCTGTAAGCTGCAGGCCACGGCCCCTCCACACTGCAGCCTCTGCCCGAAGAGGCCAAGTCCACCCTCTAATGATCAAAGTCAAGCTCTGTGAGCCCTGGAGAAATGAGCAGAACCAACATGGGCCGGCACTGGTGTTACTCACGTCACCGCTCCCATTTCAGTCCCGCATGTCCGAGTCAGTCCCCCACGTGGCTGCTCCTGCCTGCGTGAGGGGCTCCGTGAGGCCAGGAGCTGGCTCTCCCCGCCAGTGCCCCAATCACAGCGTGTCTCTCCCAGTGTGGTGCCCGAACCATCTGCCCCAGACTCACCTGGGCCCCTTTACTGTGCCAATTCCTAGTCCCCACTCGGATCTACTGAATCAGACACTCCAGGGCACAGCCCCGGAATCTGCATCTGTCAAGCGCCCCAGATGATTGTGAGGTGCGCTGACCTGCCGGCTCCTTTATTTAACCATGGCCCGTCCTCTTGAGGAAGTCGGCCAGGTCCTGACGTGGAACATTGGTGGGAGAACCAACCGTCTGGTGGGGACTGAGGGGATTCCTGGGAGGTGGGATTTCCGGTGCTGAAACCAGGACAGTTCAGGACGAGCCGGCATAGTTGGTTATCCTAGCCCCCTTAAAACCCTGCGCTAGGGCAAGGAGCAGGGGTTCCCAGGGGCCCACAGGTGAGAGAGATCATCTCCAAAGCACGCCTACTTGGGGCTGGAATGGTGTCGGAACGCACTACAAATGTACTCAGAGTTGAAGTGAGCGTGGGTGATGCTCCAGAATTTCACAATACTTCAAATGAAAAAAAAAAAAATGAAGTCAGACCACAAGGAACTGGCTCAGGGGCTCTGGAAAAAAGTCCAGTTTCTCCAGTCTGCCCCTCCCCCCCACAAAACCCATGACTGCCACCCACCATGTGCCTTCCCTGAGCTGACTGTTCCCTCCAGATCGGTGGGGTCAGCCAAGGTAGAAAGAGATAGTGAGAATCACGGGGTATCAGACCAGAAAGTCTGGGGATCAAACGGGCCTGGTTCGTCCTTTCTCAGCTGAGGAAACCAAGGTCCCGAAGGGCCAGGCGACTGGCAGGATCACCGGCTAGCCCGCCGAAAGGTGACTCCGGCGTTCCTGCTGTCCGCAGCTCGACCCAAGCCCTTCCGCTGGCTGGGCAGACAAAGAAACCATAAATATTCACTGGGGGCTGGAGGAGGCTAGAGGCACAGATGGGTCAGAGCAACAGAGCGCTTGAGGGATCAGGGTGTGCCAACCCCTGCGTGTTACAGAGGAGGAAACAGACACACAGACGTCAACCCTATTTCCTGGGCTCCATACACAAAACCTCTCTTGCAGATCACGTACGGCCTGCCCACCGTGGGCGCTGCCTACAACTCTGAAGGCCTGCTGTATCTGAAATGAGACTCTGGTGACGTTGTCCCACAGCGCGTGGCACTGGGCCTCTAGTGGCTGGATCCCTGAAGACCTGGACCCACAGACGCCCAGCCTGGGGGAGCGTCCCCGGAGAGAGTATGCCAGGCCAAGCAGGGGTTACTCAGGAGCAGGGTAGAGACTTCCACTTTTCACTTTAAACAGTTTAAGTTAGATAAAAAAAATTTTAAAAAAACTGAAAAGAATCTGATTTCTGTGATGAAAGAGGTGCTCTGGCCGGATAGCTGGAAGATAGCTCAGTAAGGTAGAACGTCATCCTGAGGCACAGGGTGACGGGTTCGAGCCCTCATCAGGGCACATACAGGAACAGATGAATGTTTCTATCTCCCTCTTTCTTTCTCTCTCTCTCTCTCTCCCCCTCACCTCCTTCCTCTAAAATCTCTCTCTAAAATCAATCAATAAATTTTAAAATACAATAAAAGAGGGCAAAAAGCCTTTCTTTAGTGGACAGAGAGAAAAGAGCAGGAGGCCCAGCCCCGAGCTGGGGAGAGCAGAGAGACCACACGTCTGTGTCGTGGCACCGCGGGGCCCCCGTTGCCTTTTCATGAACAGTAAGGTAATGAATCAGTCGCACTCGGTCGTGACAACACCTAAGGACGGTAGAAGTAATTTCTAAAAAATTTTTTGAGTGCTCCCTAACAGAGAATTCAAAAACATCACCTCCGAGTTATAGCCCACGACAAAACGGGAACCATCTTCCAGGAATTGGTGTGTCTGTGGTTGGCCCTGGCTCGGCCGAACCCTTAGGGAATGAATGAGTCACTTTATAGAGTAGAATTTCCTGAATAGCTGAAGGTGGAACCTTGAAGTGATAGACATTTAAGTCTTTAAATAGAAGCCTTTCCAAAACGGCCTCTGCACCTCCTGCATTCTAACACGGAGTGGCCAGGACATCATTTCGGTGGTGGTCCCACGTTATGGCAGCCTAGGGCTGGCCACGCCCAGAAGCACTCTGATTTCAAGACCTTGCATTCAAAACCTCACGGCCCCCACCCTGCCCTCCATGTCATTTCATCTCTGGTTTCTCTTCTGGCACCTCAACCCTCCCAGTTACAAGACAGTTATTGAAAGCTCAGCTGCCACGCCCAGTGGCTCAGCAGTTTTCTGTCCCTATTTATTAAAGCGACAGGCCTGGAAACCACAGGAGGGTCACAGCCGCGTGCTGCAAATAATCACAGCAACGGCCCACATTCAGATGATACACAGCACTTCTGTTCACAGACTTCATGAAGCCCTGAAACAGCCAGCACAGGCCGTGTTAGCCACAGGTCTATGACCAAACTAACGTGTACAGATTAGCTGAGTTTCAGAAGGTCACCAGACCAATAAACAGCAGGTGGATACTTTGAACTTAAGTCTTCTTGTTCTGAGTCCATGTACTTGACTGTTCTTAAATCACTTTTTTTTTTTTTTTTTTTTTTGTATTTTTTTGAAGCTGGAAACGGGGAGGCAGTCAGACAGACTCCCGCATGCACCCAACCGGGATCCACCCGGCACGCCCACCAGGGGGCGACGCTCCACCCATCCGGGACATCGCACTGTGGCGACCAGAGCCACTCTAGCACCTGGGGCAGAGGCCAAGGAGCCCGGGCCATCTTTTGCTCCAATGGAGCTTTGGCTGTGGGAGGGGAAGAGAGAGACAGAGAGGAAGGAGAGGGGGAGGGGTGGAGAAGCAGATGGGCGCCTCTCCTGTGTGCCCTGGCCGGGAATCGAACCCGGGACCTCTGCATGCCAGGCCGACGCTCTACCACTGAGCAAACCGGCCAGGGCCTTAAATCACTTAATTTTGATTAAATATCTGTTCCTTAAAATCTGCTAAGAAAGTGGGCAGAATGAGTAAAACTGGGCAACTGAATTCCTTTAACAGGAAGATCAGTAGAATCAAGCGTGGCAACGACTTATTATTTCCATTAGTGTTAAACTGTTGCTTATGCAAATCGTTGTAATTGCTACTTGCAAGGAAGTGTTCCTTACAAGCCAGCCACTGTGGTGTCTCTGCAGCAGCTGGCGGGAAGGGCGATGTGGCCGCAAAGGGTTTGGACAACCTGACCAGGTCTGCACTATAATGTGAACAGCCCCTAATGGAAGAAACCCAAGGTCAAGGTGATGGTGTTGTTCATTTACTCTTGGGAGACTTGGCTTCTGCCCTGTTTTCATCTGGAAGTCCTACAGACCAGGAATGTGTCTCTGACCATGCAGGACAAATGTTGTCCATGTTCCAGGACAACATAACAGCGTCTTGTGTTCCAGAGAGTTAGTTACAACAGAATGTTAGCTGTTTGGATTTTCTGCAGAGAGTATATATTCCACAATCACGCTGACTGGGGTCAGTTTAAATTTATGAGCACAGATTTCGAGCTGCCACCCAGCACTTGCGGGGAAATGCTGTTCCACATCTTACAAGTTCCCTTCACCCTTTCCAAGATGGCTATTCACGCCTTCTGTGTCCTCCAGCCTCCCTCCCTGTCTTTGCTCTCCGTTCATGATCTCATCCCTTATGTCATCAAGGAAATAGAGCCACCATCAGAGGCTACTTCATTTTTCTTCCATGAAGCCCATGGCTTCCCTTTATCCAACTCTCCCTTCGGGCCTGTCCTGGTTTGCCCAGGACTGGAGGCTTCCTAGGACACAGGACTTCCCATTTTAAAACTTCCCTAGAAACATCAGAGGGAACGTGGCTCTGCCAACACCATGACTGTAGACGTCTAGCCTCCAGAACTGGGAGACAATAAGTAAATTTTGGTTGTTTTAAGCCATCCTAAGAAACTAATACAAGCCCGAATTTCTCTCTCCAGCCTGGACCACTATCCTGAACACCAGACATGAAATTTTTTTTTTTTTGAGAGCAAGGGAGAGAGGGACAGACAGGAAGGGAGAGAGATGAGAAGCATCGATTTGTTGCAGCACTTTAGTTGTTCATTGATTGTTTCTCACACGTGCCTTGACCGGGGGGGATCCAGCTGAGCCAGTGACCCCTTGCTCAAGCCAGTGACCTTGGGCTCAAGCCAGCGACCTTGAGCTTCAAACCAGTGACCTTTGGGCTCAAGCCAGCAACCCCACACTCAAGCCAGATTAGCCCACTCTCAGCCACAGATCCAGCCCGATGGGGTCTTGAACCTGGGTCCTCTGCATCCCAGGCCAATGCTCTATTTACTGCGCCACTACCTGGTCAGGCCAAAATGGAATCTTGATTTTTCTTTCTCAGGTCCTTTCTCCCAATTTCCCCCAACTTAGTAAAAGGCAAGGCCAGTCAGCCAGTTGTTCACACCAACAATGCAGGTGTTATTCTCTATCCTGTCTCAGTCCCGCCCCCACACGGCCCGTCCATCAGCAGTCTCCATCAGTTCTGCACTCAACGTATTTCCTTCCCTTCTGCCAAACATCAGTGTGCTTTGCCTCCCCAGAAAGGTAAGGACTTGCAACTTGTAGTTGCGGCACCTTAGTTGTTCGTTGATTGCTTTCTCATATGTGCCTTGACCAGGGGATTTCAGCTGAGCCAGTGACTCCTTGCTCAAGCCAGTGACCATGGGGTCATGTTTTTGATCCCACACTCAAGCTGGAGACCTTGGGGTTTCAAACCTGGGTCCTCAGTATCCCAGGTCGATGCTCTATTCACCACACCACCACCTGGTCAAGCAGCAAGGACCTTGCTCATTGCTCATTACTAGCCCCAGGGCCTGGAACATAGTCAGTGTTCAATAATACTTGTTAGATCAATGAATGAAATAAAGCTTTCTCAATTCAAACACTCCCTGACTGAGAATTTGTGATCATTTAAACAGAGACTACTAAGCAAATTAACAGTGTAACTAAGATAAGGAAGCACTTTCACTATGTGGGATAATAATAAACTGTTTACAAACAACATGCCTATTAATTATGAATCATTTGTGTACTCGTGGTCCCTCAGTGTCTTTTTGAAAAGAAATAGGTCATAATTGCATTTCTTTAAAAGAAAACACAAATTCTACAAACGTTTGCAGTGATCTCATTAGAAAGCATGTGCTATAAACACCCTAAATTCTTAATGTCTCTCCTGACCTGTGGTGGCACAATGGATGGAGCGCCAACCTGGACCGCTGAGGTCGCCGGCTGGAGACCCTGGCCTTGCCCGCACATGGCACGTACTACAAGCAACCAACAAAGAGCTAGAGTGAAGCAACTACTTCTCGTCTCCACCCCCCACTTCTCTGTAAAATCAATAAATAAAATCTTTTTTTTTTTAATTCTCAATGCCTCTAGTCTCCACCATGGCTCGCCTAGCATTCCAAAAATTCATCTTGAAACACTCAAGCCTTTTGACACTGGGGAAAGAATGTTAGAAGCTGTAATGGGTTTGAAAAAGAGAGATGGACAGTCTGAGGCAGCTCCCGGCATCCCCCGCTGAAATGTGCAACAGCACCTGTCTCCCTGACACACGCGGCAGCCCACATCTGCCATTCTCCCCGTGAATTGTTGGGTACGGTTCACTCCTTTGGAGTGGACACTTCTTGAAGACTGATCTTGGGTCAGACCTAGAACCGGTGCTTGCTGAAGGCTCAAAAATGGGAAACAGCCCTGGCCGGTTGGCTCAGCGGTAGAGCGTCGGTCTAGCGTGCGGAGGACCCGGGTTCGATTCCCGGCCAGGGCACACAGGAGAAGCGTCCATTTGCTTCTCCACCCCTCCGCCGCGCTTTCCTCTCTGTTTCTCTCTTCCCCTCCCGCAGCCAAGGCTCCATTGGAGCAAAGATGGCCCGGGTGCTGGGGATGGCTCTGTGGCCTCTGCCTCAGGCGCTAGAGTGGCTCTGGTCGCAACATGGCAACGCCCAGGATGGGCAGAGCAATGCCCCCCTGGTGGGCAGAGCATCGCCCCTGGTGGGCGTGCCAGGTGGATCCCATTTGGGCGCATGCGGGAGTCTGTCTGACTGTCTCTCCCTGTTTCCAGCTTCAGAAAAATGGAAAAGAAAAAAAAAAAAATGGGAAACACCACATGGTCCCTGCCCTCCAGAACCTTCTTCCATTGGGGGATAACTATGTGAGTTATAGTAATTATATATTGGGATTATATTCAAATATCCGGACTAGCATAAGAGCTATGGTTGAGGGGTGTCTCAGATGCTGTGTGGGTGCAGGTAAAGGACAGGTAATCCCCAAAGGGGAGGGAGGTTAGGGACAGAGAAGGTGACGTGTGAAAGTACCGAGGTCACAAGGTGGACGGCAGGGGAAGCAGGAAGCACAGCTCCTCCAGGAATGGGTGCGGGACCCTGAACCAAAAACGACACTGAAACACCAGTGGGATTTACAAACGACTCCGGTAACTAGAGCTCTGGTTTCCAGCTACCCGAACCACAAAAAATAGAGAAGCAGAAAACGCAGCTAATCATCCAAATGCTTCATCCCACAGCCACAGAATAAGGCTTGCGTGCTGATTAAAGGGTCCGATGGGTGGCCGTCCTAGGCGGCCAAGGCCAGTAATTTTGTGAATGACGTGTACATCAGATTCCTCGTCTCCCGCCAAACTTCATCTTTCATCTCTTTACTCCTTCGGGGAATAAACAAAACTTCTAAAGGGCCGACTGTTCACAATCATCCCATGCTTACCCAGCTGGTGGATTTCAATAGAATAAACAGACGACACCAGATGCTGACCCTGTGGTACTTCCTCTGGACCTGACCCACCCTGTTGTTCAGGCCGGATGCCTCCTCCACCTGGGGTCAACCACTGCAAGTTAAAAGAACACCCGATCTTATATACACTGATACAGGAAAAGGACCTGGGAAGAACCTTTGGTTGGGCAAGAGTGTCAGCCCCCTTCAGCCGCTGGGAAGAGGACAGAGGTGGCGGTATGGGTGTCCTGGGGAGGTGACAATCCTGACAGGAGTGCTCTCTGACTGCAAACACAGTCCAAGCAACAGGAGAGTGGAATTTTCCATAGCGGTGCTCTGAACATTTGCACTGGATAATTCTTGGCTGTGGGAGGCTGTCCGGTGCCCACAGAATGTTTAGCAGCATCCCTGGTATCTTAGTCAGTTCGAGATGCTGTGACAAAAACACCATCGACTGGGTGGCTCGAACTACAGAGCTCTACCTCACAGTTCTGGAGGCTGGAAGTCTGAGATCAGGTCTAGCTCCATACCCACAGGGGAACAGTATCAAGGACCTCATAAAGGTGAAAAGCCAGCTTACATCTAATTTTCTGACACAGAGAGGAAGCTTTCTGTTTAAGTCTGAAGAGGTGACATCATTTTTTTATTCATAAATGCATAACTTGCAAATGTAATGTAATATGCAAACTTGCATTTGCCTGGCCACCCCGGTCTGGGCCTTAGGTTGGGGCCATTTTGACAGTAATAAGGTAGATGTGATTGACTCTTGATTCTGATCACTATGATGGGGTCCCAGCCTTCCCCTTAAATGCACACACTACATATAATTACTGCTGAAGGCCTCGGACAGCTGCTCTCCCATCCTCTGAAGTAGACCCAGTCTGCTCCCTCGAGAGGTCTCATCTCCCTCCATGCATGGCTGCCACCCACACCCCCACTGCTTGCTGAGATGCCTGAAGATCTCACCACTGCCCCCTCGGGTACCACCGGGCAGGGTGGCACCGCGTACCCCCACCTGCAAGGGCACCACCACTCTGCTGGGCACCGTGTCATCCCAGGCACTGGGCTGCCATGGCCACGCCTGAAGTGGCAAAGCCAAACTGCACTTCCTGGGTCCTCGGTACACCAAAGACACCCCACCTTCCAAGCCCAGGTGGGCAAAATCCCTCTTTCTCTGCCTCTGGCTGACAAATACAAAGCATTGTTTCTTGGTCCCATCACCTTACAGGGACTGTGGTAAAACCACCCTCCCCTCTTATGACTCAGAGCCGCCTCGTCTCCACAGGACTCAAGTGCGGGACAGCAGAAGACCTGCGGGTCCCCGATCAGGTGCATGTATAACCATCCTCACCCTCCGTCAGCTGAGCCCGAATCTGTATTCCCTTAAAGCAGGGGTCTCAAACTCAACTCAGCATGTGGGCCACAGAGCAAGATCACAGCCGTTCGGCGGGCCACACTAGGTCTACAAAAGGCAACTGTTACGCAACACTTTTCTCACTGCAGTTGAAAACAAAAAAAAATCAGTACAACAAGCACAATCGTCCATGCAGTTTACTCAGTGTCACAAAACGACCAGAAACTGTAGTTCGCATCACAACTGCTGTTAACTAAGCTAATATCTAGCTAGGATGCTAGAGAAATGAAAAATACAAGTAGGCCCCTAGGCTTACTTAATTTTATCCAAAATATTTTGAACTTCATGGATTAGTCTGCGGGCCGCACAAAATTGTTCGGCGGGCCGCATGCGGCCCGCAGGCCGCAAGTTTGAGACCCCTGCCTTAAAGGAACTTGTCTACCAGAAAACTCCTCCCTCCCAGAAGATGTCCCCCCACCCCCCCCAAGTCAAGCCTGAAATCCAACAACCCCACTCACATGCCTTGAAGCCCAAGGTCGCTGGCTTGAGCAAGGGGTCACTGGCTGGGCTGGAGCCCCCTGGTCAAGGCACTTATGAGAAGCAATCAATGAACAACTAAACTATTGCAACTACGAGTTGATGCTTCTCATCTCTCTCCCTTCCTGTTTGTCTCTCTCTCTCTTGCTATCCCATGAAAGTGCCTGTTGCAGGCCCTGGCCAGTGGCTCAGTGGATAGACTATCGGCCCATCGTGTGAACATCCAGGTACGACTCCCAGTCCGGGCACACAGGAGAAGCAACTATCTGCTTCTCCCTTCTGATTTCCCCCTCTCCTTCTTTTCTCCCTCTTCCCCTCCCATAGCCAGTGGGTCCACTGGTTCAAGCATGGCCCCAGACACTGAGGATAGCTCAGTTGGTCAAAATGTGTCAGCCTCAGGCTCTAAAAATAGCTCAGTAATAGCATTGGCCCCAAATAGGTTTGCCAGGTGGATCCCAGTTGGGGTGCATGAAGGAGTCTGCCTCACTATCTCCCCTCCTCTCACGGAAGGAAGGAAGGAAGGAAGGAAGGAAGGAAGGAAGGAAGGAAGGAAGGAAGGAAGGAAGGAAAGGGAAGGGAAGAGAGGAGAGGAAAGGAAAAGAAAAGAAAAGAAAAGAAAAGAAAAGAAAAGAAAAGAAAAGAAAAGAAAAGAAAAGAAAAGAAAAGAAAAGAAAAGAAAAGGCAGCACTGACAGATGAGAGGTGAAAAGGTAGAGAAGAGCCATCCAACGTTGCTCCCTGGTGCAGGGCGTCCTTCTTGCCAGCCCCACTCCTCACAGGGTGCTGGACATCTCCCTCAGGACAGCCAGGACGCCTGGAACCTGGCGAAGTATGTGCAGTCTCCTGGTTGAGGCAAAGGGCTGGTTCCATATCAAATCCTTGTCCACATTTTCCGACCCTACTCACCAGCTCCAACTGCCCACCATTTGCCTCTATACCTAGAGCAGGACCTGGTCCCTGCTCCTCCTGGGGACCTCCACTGGGTTGACGCATGGGGCTCTCACCCAGCGCCCACCCTGACCTTTCTCACCTCAGTGCCCCCCACCCCGTCTTAGGTTCCCCCCGCTTCGGCTTTCTCTTGTCAGCTCCCAACCTTCCCAGAACTGACCAGTCCACACAGTTATCCCTCTGCTGTCCTTCCACACGAAGCTCTTAGGCCTTGATCAGCACCCCACCCTGAGCGATACTTGTCAGCAATTAGCCGCCACCCACCCCAGGGCCCCTGTGTCACCCACCAGCCTCAGCTGCCCCCTCCTGCCCCTCAGCCCTCACTCCTCCCTGACTTACCCCAGCCCTCGCCGTCCACACCAACTCAGCCCGCCCAGCCTGCGCCGGGACCAGACGGCCTCTTCCTCAGCCTCCTCCTGTCTTCCGCTGGAATTTCTCCGAGCGATCCAGACCCTCACACAAGGATTACCAGGGCCCTTGTTTAAAATGCTGCGACAGTGAAATTAGCCAGACACAAAAGAACAAATACTATGTGGTTCCACTGATAGGAGGTCCCGAGAGCTGTCACGTTCAGAGAGACAGAAAATACAGCAGTGAGCACCTGGGGTGGGGGTGGGGGGGTAGTGTTTAATGGGGAAATGGGGATAGAGTTTCAGTTCAGAGGAGAGTGGTGCTGATGGTTGCACAACAGTGTGAACGTGCTTAATGCCACAGAAACACGCCCCGGAAAGTGGTAGAGGCGCTAGATTTTACATTATGCATGTTTTGCCACAAAAAATAATGCTATGACAAAAATCGAAATCTTGGGAGCAGTGCAAGAAAAGCTCTCCGTGGTGCCTAGGCCCCTGAGTGTGCAAACGGAAAACTGCTATGGCTCCTTAACTGCGTACCTCAGCCTGGTCACGGAAACTACCGAGCCCCAATGTCCTCCCCTGGAAGTGGCACGGCACCGTCCTCACACGGCGCTGTGGGGGTCACACCAGATAACGGATAAAGTGCCAGGTGTGTGGTACCTGCCCAAGCAAACGTCCTCCAGTCTGTCCACAAACATCTACGGAGCAGCCCCGGCACCAGGGTCGGCGATCGGTGCCTCTCAAGCCCCAGCGCTTGCAGACAGCAGGAGTCACCTGCCAGAAAAGAACACCTGGCCACATGTGAGGAGGTTCCTGACTTCTAAGAGGCTGGGGTTTCAACCTGGTGAAGGAGAGGAACAGTTACAGGCCCAGTTCAGGGGGACATCAGAAACTTAAAAGGAGATCCCAAACCAGCCCAGGGTCAAGGCTTTCCTGAAAGGGT